>NC_047661.1:87483101-88109768 GCF_011762505.2 Arvicanthis niloticus | reverse complement strand
TCTGATATTGGTGGCCCCACAGGCTGTCCCCTTCCCTTTCTCCTTTATCACTCTCCTCAGTTGGCCTCATCCTTTCCCATGGTGAAGACTCACGTTCATGTTTTCAGTCCTTACCTCTCTCTCTCTCAAGTTCTCTCTATACATCTGTCTGCAAACTGAGCATTTCCAAGGGGAAGAATCTGAAGGGGGTTGGTACCTCCCTCACTACCTAAGCCACACATAAAAGGAATCAGTGAATGAATGAATAAAGCAAAACCTACTGCACAATTTTTCCTCATAATATTACTGCCGAGCATTTACTTAAGTTAAAAATGCTGCTGGAGTTGACAGATTCACTTATCCTTTGTGTTGCAATTTAGTCAGTCAGTCTTGGGCTGGAGAGGTGGCTCAGCGGTTAAGAGCACTGACGGCTCTTCTCAGAGGTCCTGAGTTCAATTCCCAGAAACCACATGGTGGCTCACAACCATCTGTAATGGGATCTGATGCCTTCTTCTGGTGTGTCTGAAAACAGCTACAGTGTACTCATATACATAAAATAAATAAATCTACTTTAAAAAGTCAGTCATAGATCTAACTAATGCTCGCAGTCTTCAAATACTTGTTTTTGCCTCACTTCACAAAATTTCCTTCTTTGTCAGAGTCTACACATCTTTTAAAATAGATCTCCAGTATATCAAGGAAAAGATCTCTATAAAGTTGGCCAGTCTTTCACTTTGGTGGGCAAATTGAAACAGACTCACAAGTACATGTAGCCTTGTATAACAACCTCTAATGCTTATTATCGAGGTATCCTGTACCCCAGGAACTGTTTGGGTCGATGTGTAATCATTTATTTGGTCTCTCCAGGTTCTCAGAGAAGGCACTGTTCATGTGGCAAATTTGCCAGGGTGGCAGCTGGCAGGTAGCTGAGACAGGGTTTCAACTCAAAGTTGTGGGATAAGCACCCAGCGTACACATTCTCGGGTTCTCCGGAAAATGATGACATTGGTGTAATACTCGGTCACAAAGACTGGCTCCATCAACTTCCATTCCAGTTTACGGTTAAGTTTTCAACCACATCCTAGATTCCTTTTGATTCTTTGAAACATCAACAATGGCCATAGCAACTGTATCTTCTTCTGAGTCCTCCGCTTATTTCATGTTCTTTGCAACAGCCTTATCATGTCATCTTTGAAATGTTTGGCTTTTCATAGTGGCAACACAAATCACATTCCTTCGCTTTCTTTCTAGACAGTGGTTGAGCAACCGTCCAAAACTCATAGGAAGTCAGTGACTCACCCAACCGAGAGCAGTTAGTAATGTGACTTTCGTCCCGTTGACAAGTAGTTTGTGTGGGTTTCCACGGCAACCCATCAGTATAACAAATGTCACAAACTAACTTTGTAGCTTTTTGGATCTGTTTAATTTGGACAGCTTTTTCCAAAGTCTATGTGTATACATCAAAGATTACCACAGAAAACTCTGACTAATGGCCTTGGAAACATAATACATGGGGTTTTTTGTTTGTTTGTTTGTTTTGGGGTTTTTTTGGTTTGGTTTGGTTTGGTTTTTTGAGACAAGGTCTCTGTAGCGCAGGCTGGCCAAACAAAACAAAACAAAAACACCTCACTTAAGCTTTTCTCTCCCCTACCTTGTTAACTCAAGTGCTGGGATTGCAGATTGCAGGTGTGAACCACACTCTCAGGTGGAGATCTGAGGGAGATAGATTTGAGCAGGAACCACTAAGGAGGCCCTTGCAATGATTCAAGGAAATGATGTTAAGAATCTGAATTGTTATCATGATGCTAGACATAGGAAAGGACTTGATTTCCAAACAGTTAGAAAGTGATGGCCAGGAATTTATACCTGGTACCAGGAGTTTTGGGGCTGTTTACTAAATGCTTACTGGGGTTGGCAGGCTGGATTCATGGGACTGTGACAATAGTATCATATCTATTTTATGGGGTTGTACGAATGTTGTGTCGTGTTTGTTGTTTTGTTTCAGTTTGGTTTGGTTTTCGGTTTTCAAGACAAGGTTTCTTTGTATAGCTCTGGCTTCCTGGAACTCACTCAGTAGACCAGGCTGGCCTCAAACTCACAGAAATCCACCTGCCTTTGCCTCCCAAGTGCTGAGTGGGATTAAAGAGACATGCACCACCATTGTACAACTTGGGCTTTTTTTCTTAAAAAAAAAAAATCATTTTGGGGTTTCTCTTCAATAAGATGTTTTTGTTACACACAGCATGAAGTAGATAATAGACAAATAAACACTGAATAAATCTAGTTCATCGAGCCCGATCGCTTGGCTTACTAAACTGTCCTATATAAGGACCTGTTCCAGAGTCTTTCACATATGCTGTTATTCTGATACTTGGGAGGCAGAATTCATGCAGCTGGATGTTTTCGTCTGTAGGAAGTGAACCTGGATTATTTGTGGGCGGGGCTTTCCCAATAGGCATTTTGTAAGATCAAAGCATTGATCTTACATAGTAAGATCATCAGTAATCTTACTTAGTTTTTTTATGATTTTGTTTTTTTGAGATAAAATATTGCTATGTAGCACAGACTGGCCTTGGTTGGGCTCATGCTCCTCTCGCTTCAGCCTCCCAAGTGCTGGGACACAGTACTCCTCCATGACGGGGAAAGGACTCTGGATTCTGAGAGTACATTCCACATGGAAAGAGTATCGAGACCCTCAGGTTTCTGAGTATGGGAGTGATCAGACTTCAGTTGTGTCAGAGTTCACCTACATAGATGAAACCTAAAACAAGCATTTTAATAATAAAGGTGGGAAGTGTAAATGGGGACAGCCCTGGCTCCCTGTTTATCCACCTTCCATCTCTCTCTGTGTTATCAGCAGGCACTTTTTCATGTGGGTAGCCTCATGGTTCAATATGGCTTCTGACATTCGAAACCGTTGTCACGAGAGTTTTCAGACAAGAGAAAGGAATAGAGGGTAAAAGGACAGTCCCCGCACGCCCCCCATTACCATGCCTTTCCAGAAGTAAAAGCCAGTGGTCTCTAATGATACCACCTTAGCATAAAATCAGCCCCCTCCCCCACCAGCTGCAAAGAAGACTTGTAAAATAGGCTTAACTGGCTAGGCATAAAATTAGATATGTTAAAGAAGAAGAGAGACCCTGGATAAGCAACTGATGGTCTCCTCATGTGCTCCTGAACAAATGGCTTGACTGGTTTAACTACCCAACTAATGTGATGAGTTAGACTGCTGTACCACGATTAATAGATAAATGACTTAAGTCCTTCTAGGTCAGGGGCATCAGGTAGGCCCAAGAGTTAACAGATGATACTATGCATCCAAGCACTAAAGAAAGAGGTTTAGCTGTATAATATGTGTGCACATATAATATGTAAGTGTCTGCACAATACTTAAAACATTGGAGAAAAAAGATAAGCTTAGTGGACACCAACAGTTTAAGGAGACAGGAACATGAAATTAAGAACAAGTAGCCACAAAATTAGGAAGGGACAGGACTCATTCAAGAATGTACAGTTAGGGTGAAGTATGAAGCTAAGAAAGGCCATCTATCAGGGGCCGGCAAGATGGCTCATCAGGTAAAGGCGCTTGCTGCCAAGGGGAACAGACAGCCTGAGTTCAATTCCTGGAATCCACACAGTAGATAGAGAACTGATGCAAGTTGTCCTCTGACCTCCACACACATGCTAGGGCATGTTTATGCGTTTATGCTGACATACATACACTCAATAATGAATACACAAATAACTAAAAAAAAAAATTAAAGAGCCCACCAGACTTGGCAATCTTGCTCGCTAGTGAGCAGTTTCAGTGGGGTGCTGGGGTAGAAACCTGATTGGGATGTTGGAAGATAACTGGGAAGTGGAATAGGTCTACTCTATATAGTGCCTTAAATTCAGTTTAACTTTGTCATAGTAGTGAAGTTGGATAGGCTACTTAATTTCGCTCAGTTCCTATGCTAAGGAGATGGGGTGGTGTTACAATGTGTAAAACGTGTGGTGTCTGCTGTATCAAAAGCACTCGGTACCTACTGTCAACATGGTCATTAAAGCAGAAGTCAGCCGGTAGGGATGGAAACCAGAAGTGTGGTTTTCCCCTGCAAGATGCAGCACCATACTCTTTATTAAAACCCATTCCTTATATGCTACAGTCCCTGCCCATGGGTTTTTGTGTGTGTGTGTGTGTGTGTGTGTGTGTGTCATAAGTGAAATTCTCTTTATTTTTATTCAAAACAATACATTTATACATCAGTTTGGGTTCAATACATTTTAAAATGCTGATGCTTCAACATTCTGATCTAGCTACTTTGTGGTATAGATCAATCATTCTAATTTTTACTTTCTAATTTTAAAGATTTGACACATAAGTACATTATATTATGCTGAAATCTGGGTAAAAATGAAAATCACCAGATATTGCTCACATAGAGAAATATTTGGTACATTTTTGCTTTACCTCAACCTATTGAATTGAGACTTCAAATAGATATGAATCTTATATTTTCATTTTAATAACATGCTGGGTGCTCTTTATACACACTAACCTTTGGCAACCACTCAGATTTGCTATGTGAGATTTTTCTTCCTAGAGCATTTAATTCTTTTATTATTTTTTTATTAAATATTTTATTTACACTTCAGATGCCGTCCCCTTTCCCCATCCCCCCCTTAGAAAGCCCCTATCCCATGCCCCCTTTTCCTTTTTGCATTTATACATTTTTTTAAAAAAAATGTTAATCATAGGCTTTATAAGTTTGGAATTGTTCAATCAGAGGTGTAACCCACTAACCAACCTAGATATAACAACTATCTTGACTGGTGGAGATACATGAACATCTGCCTCCCTGTCTCCCCCCTCTTTCTCTCTTTCATCACCTAGCTTCTCCTCTCCTTCTTCTTCTCTTCTTACTCCTTTTCTTCCTCTCAGTACTCCTCCTACCTTAGCTCCTCCTACACATCACCCTTCCTGTTAAAATGAAACTTTTCTCTCAAAATACAATTAGAACATAATTATGCCAATTTGTACCAGTGAGGTACAAGACAGTCCTAATACCCAGTCCATCCTTTTGTTGACTAACCAGCACCTCTGTCATCTATCCTAACTAAAACATTTAGTTCTGAACCTGCCTTTAGGATAAATGTCAGCTGACGACCATCCACTCAAATCTTTTCTCTCAAGGTAAATAGCTATAAGTTTTCAACCCCGTCAGAAATCCAGAATGACTGAGTTAACTATAATTGTGGGAAGCACAAAGCATAGCTTCTAAAACTTAGCCAATTTATAGAGACCTCTGAGCACCTGGACACTCGTTCTACTTCAAAACGTTGGAGCATCTGTTCTTCTGCCTTCTGGCCCAGGATCATCTGACAGACCTTAGTGCTGCAGAACTATTAAGGGCTGATTACTCTGTCTAGGCAGATATAATCAGTCGACTATTCTGCAAGTGTGTCCTTTTCTGGACAGTAATTTGTCTGTAGAAGGAAAGTGGCAATTCTTGCCTAGTCTGTATAATTAATATCAAGATGAAGATATAAATTCTTAAATGGCACAATTTACTTTGATTACAAATTTTAAGGTTTTCATTGGCATGAGCTTCTTAGTGATATAAGAGTGAGATGAATATTGTTACTCTCATAGGCATTGTACCAGTATAACACATTTAGGAATACAAAGCTTAGACCCAGTCCTTCTTTAACTTTTTTTAACTGATTTGAGATGGTCAGCCTGTGAGTTAAGGGACTATAGCAAATTCATGGCTTGGAGTTTATTATAAGGGTGTTCTTTATGTTTTATTTAGAAATAGCTGAGTGGAGTTAACAGGCAACAGTCCAGATTACCTTACATGGATAATTGGTTTTCAAAACATCAGAAATCCTTAGAAGTGACATGACAATTTCATGTGAAATTAACATGATTAATTTCAGTATTAATGTTCATTTTCATTAGAGACCTGTCTGCTCTGGACAGCTTCCTATATTGAATTCTAAGAAGAAATTGAGCATCCTGCCCATGTTTATATCGCTATTATTAACCTGGTTTTCCCCCCAAGTCTACCAGACTTCCTGTCGGTTTCCTCCACTCTCTAGATAAACTAGGTAAATATGAAATACTTCCCACCTAATTGTATTTAAGGATAACAGGTGCATGCAGAATCCACTTGGAATCTTTAATGTTGTTGTTCAGGTGAAGCTACACTCTTTTGTGCAAATGATAGCACATATGATTTGGTACATGAAATCATTATAAATATGCCACATTGTAAGGGTGTTTCAAAACAGATAAAAATCTAGTATGTGTTTCTAATTAGTTTGGTTGGGGAATTACTGATGTTTCATAAATAAGTAAATAACAACATTAACCAGTGTTTGGGGGCTTTGAAGTATTTGTGTTTTGCTTTTATTTCTAGAATAGTTAGCTTAGTGACATTTTAAGGTCCAGCTGTGAATTGGATCCAAAGGACCATGTGGTGAAGGTTTGTTCCTAGCTTGACACTGTTAGGAGGTAATGGAACCTTTAAAAGGTAGGAGGCCTTTAGGTCACTAGGAGTCATGCTCCCAAAGGGATCGTGTAAGTCTGGCCCGTTCGTCATTTCTCTTGCTCGCTGTGGAGAGGCTTTCGCTCCGGCACATGCTTTCTCTATGATATACTGCCTTACCACAGGCCCCGCACAACAAAGCCAGTCAATTGTGGGCCAAAACCCCCAAACAATGAAGCAAAGTCAACCTGTTCTTTTTATAAGTTGATTTGACTCAGACATTGGTTATAGTGACAGAAAGCTGAGCAAAATGAGGTCGTTTGGTTTTCATATATTAGACAATAAGGAATATTCACCAGGTGACTATTTAAAGCAATTGGGAAATGATGGCTTTCAATGTTAAATACTTTTTTTTTTAAGCTGGTCTTGTAGTGCAGCCCATATTGGCATCAAACTTGGATTCCTCCTCCTTCAGCCTCCTTCTCAGTACTGGGATTACAGGCCTGGGTCTCCATGCTGGCTCTCCCAGATGTAACTTTGTTTCATTTTGAGATTTTTCAGTACTTAGTAATATTCTCAATTTCCCAGTTTTTACTTTAACAGAGGTTTACATGTATGTATTTTAAAGTCTAAGCTTTGTTGTTAAAGAGGAAGTCAACAGGTAGGGGTGGAAAACCACAGTTCCCTACAACTGTCTGTTCTGATCCGCCTAGCAGGAGGCAGCCCTCAGGACAGAGGGACGGCTGTGCTGTCTTTGCTCCGCCCTGCCCTCAGCCTTCTGGTGCTGCTCCATTTGCGCAGTAAGGGTAGACGACAGGAAGCCTGGTTTGCAGTCCGTGAAGGCCAGCCTCTGGGCTATGAATTGGTAGAGTAAGTCCAAATGGCAAAGAAAGGCTGAGCCCAGGACTTCTGTTCCATTAACATGTTTTAGGGGTCTGAGTCTTTTTGTTGTTTTTAAAGAACATCTTAGTCCTGTATAGTAGATGTGATTTCTTTTTATTATTACATGTATCTATGCATGTATGTGTGGTGGGGCAGGGAGGCCCGTGCACATGCCTGGCTGTAAGAGTTGAGGTCAAAGGTCAGCGTAGGAGTTGGACCATCACTTCAGCCCATATTTTTTCACTTGAGAACTTATCTTCCTCTGGCGTCAGCTCTGTTTGGATGAAGTTGCAGTTTGTGCTATTCACTTTGTCCTGTTTCTCCCAGTAAGAGCTTCTCCTTGGGTGCTAGCTTAGAAGTAACTGCAGCTCTGAAGCTAAGGGAAGCTCTGTGCAGGTGGAGGGGGCTTGGCATCTTGGGTTTTTACATTTGAGATGGCTGAACCATTTTGTTGGGCGTCCTCAGTGTCCGTCTCATTAGAGTTTTCCTGATGGATGCATGCCTGTCTCCAGCATTGCCAGAAACAGCTAAGGAGGAAGGGTCAGCACTGACTCATCTTTCAATATGCTGTTGTCACACCCCTGAGGCCTGCCCTGGGGTCAAAGGCTAGAGTGTCATCTGTTCCCCATCTCGAGAATAAGCTGAGCTTCCTGCGAGAGTCAGGATCTGGCTGCTTCTAAAACAGCGGTGGATCAATCCTTCCACCCTTGGCCCGTCCTTCATTTTGTTTCAGAACCAATTTAAGATTCCACTCTTGGCTTTCCACATTACAGCATCAGGTTCAGATTTCCTCCGTTGCTAAATTAGTTGCCACTCGTGTCTGCCCCTGACTGCTTGTTTTTGTCTACCTATGAGATGATACAAACAACAACAAAAACAAACGAACTTGGTAAGTTTTGGGGAGAAAGAAGAAGCTATCTTCAGATAGCTAGAAGTTTATATGTGTTTTTCTAAGGATAATAAACTATCATGTTTTTTTTTTTTTAAAAATCTGATTTTGGATACCTGATCCTACCCCAGTGGTGTTAGTCACAGAAGCAAGCACATGCCTCGAGGTGTATTTCTGATGGTCCCAGGTCATCAGCATCATCTCTATGCCTTTTTTGGAAGCTCCAGACACATGGCTGATGCTGTGAAGAAGACAAGAACTAAAGATCCTGTGGCTTTCTTTTTTCATGAGTGTTTCTGGGCTTCTTAAAAGGTCATTGTACAAACCCAGCCGCAGTGATCTTGATGCGTACCCATTTTCTTCTCAGAACAGCAGCGACTTGGCACACTGTTGTGTTCAGCCCATTTGTGCTTTCCTCCTTTTTTAAATCTGAATTTATCTAAATTTATCTAAATTCTCACCTTACCCATCAGCCTCTGTTGCCCCAGAGAAATGATCTCACTCTGTACTTCATTAGGAAAATCAACGTCATTATACCCGTGCTTTCTGGATCCATCACAGGAGACAGGGTGGGAAGACCGTAAGTCAGAGGGCAGGGTGGACCGGACAGAAACTGTGCCTTCTGGCCTGACAGGAATATTGCTCTCATGAGCTCACAGCATCTGTGGTGGCCTGCACAAGATCCACCCTGTCAACGTCCCAGCATGGAGTAGGGAGGACCCAAGACCCTGCATGCCTGACTGAGGAGCTAGGCATGACATTTCTGGGATACGGACTGTCAGGCTTTCTTTAGAGATGTGTCTCCATGGGTGCTCCTATACACATGAGTGTATGGGCTGCACACGTCGGATTCAGTGAGTTGTGAGAAGGGGAAGAAGAGGAGCAGGGGGTCAGGGAGAGGAAGAGGATGATGACATGAAGTTGGGGGGGGGAGTGGGAAGTGGGACTGGATGTAGGAAGAGTTAGGGGAGGAGCAGGAGTGATTGTGACCAAAATACCAAAATTTTATATGCTTGTATGAAATTCTCAATAATTGATAAAAATATTAAGGCCAGGTGGGATGGTACTTTAGAGGCAGAGGCAAGTTGATCTCTTTGAATTCGAGGCCAACATTGTCTACATGGTGAGTTCCAGCCAGCAGGACTATATAGTGAGGACCCCCACCCCGTCTCTCAAAAAAAAGTATATTTAAAATAATATACATATTAAAATTTTATGTTGCCTATATTAACTAAATTGATGAGTAACCGTGGAGAAATCCCTTTGCTTTATCCATTTTTCTCTATTTATAACCACTCCCCTCCCCCATTTTCTATCTCTTTCCATAAGCAGGAAAATTATTTTTCCTTTCTAAAGCAAAGTCCCTTGAACCTACACAGAAGAATAAAGAGAACATCTTGTACAAAAGTCAGGAAACTTAGAAGAGGAAGGTGAGAAGGGAAAACAGAAGATTTAGGGCTGTGGGCAAGGGGCTTCCGAGTTAATGGCTTGAGCTAACTAAATTGTCTTGAGTCACCTCCCGTCCAGTGATCTGTGCACTGAGGGAAATAGCAGCTACATTTTAGAGTTACTGTGAGATTGCGTGCCATGTTATAAACATGCAGTTCATGTTGCTGAATTAGCTAGAGAGAAAGTAGGGTATCTGTGTGTATCTCTGTCTTTTGCCCTGCAAGGTTAGAAATTCTGTCTGTTACCTTGTATTTTAAACATTCAGAAGCATGCTCAGCACACAGGAAGTAAATGAACATTGAAGACTCATTTTAAACTGATGGATGAGTAAGTTAACTTCTTTGCATTTTGAATAGCCAGTTATTCCTGTACCACTGCTTGCACATACTGACAGTTGCATTTGTCTGTGTGCCTGTGTGTGCTGGAGTGTGGAAGTCAGGTAGCACCTGAGGTGCTCATCTCCTTTATAGAGTCAGGGTCTCTAGCTGAGCCCAGAGCTTGCCATTTGTGTAGTCAGCTTGCTCCAGGAGTTCCCTGTCTCTCAAATGCTGTGATTGCAGACACCCGGCTTGGTCCAAACTCAAGTTCTTGAACTTGCAACAAGCAGTTTTCTCTCTGAGCCATCTCTCCACACCTACAAACACTGACTTCTATCTAACTTTGCTCTGTAGACTTAAGTGAGATTTTGAGTGTTTTTAACATAGTAATTAATTGGCGTTTCGGTTTTTGTTTTTCCCTATTCAGGGAGGTGGTGCAAGCAAATTGTGTTCACTGGAGAAAGAAGTTCTCGTTTATGTGCAAAATGAGTGCCAGCGCCTCCACCGGCATCCTGGATCCTTGTATCTACAGAGTGTCTGTACGGAAGGTATAAAAATAGCCTATTATTCCTCCCCTTTCAGAAACCATAATTAGCTACAGTCACCAACTCACTTTATCTAGATCTGCTTTAATGGTAGAACTGTAACTTCACACTTACAGTAATAAGTTTCCTTGGAAGATGTGGTAGAAAACCTGAGGTTATTATGACTCAAGATTCAGAAACAACCTCAGAGTACATATGAGTATTAACCACACTTGTATTAGGTTAGGAGTGTGCATGTCTGTAATAGAAGTTTATTAAACTCTCATTCTTTACTTTTGTATGTATTTTAAAAATAATATTTTCATTAATTCCCTGAAAAATTCATACAATGTATTTTGCTCACACTCCTCCCCAAACTTCCTACACATACCCTCTGCGCCTTCACTGCCCCGCCCACCTAACTTTGAGTTTTCTTAGGTTTTTGATCCCTTCAGTTTGTGTTGCCCAGCTGTTCTTGGGGAGCGGGGCCTGCCCTGGAGTGTGGTGCATCGTTAAAGAAACCTGATGCTCCTCTCCCAGCAGCTAGCATCTACCAGCATCTCCTCAGCTGGTCAACTAGGAGTTGGACTTTTTTTCATGTCCCTTCCCCAATTCTGGGATTTAGCTGGATGGAGGTGGTGCAGGTCTTGTGGGTGCTGGTCACAATCGATGAGTCCCGTGTGCATCTGTCCTAATGTACTTCCCTGAAACTGTCCACCACCTCTGGCTCCTGTCTGCCACCTCTTCCCACACATGCCTGGGTCCTGTGGGGAGGGTGTAATATCGACATGCAATTTCATGCCTGGGTCCTGTGGGGAGGGTGTGATATCGACATGCTGTTTACAGCTGAGTACTCCCAAGTCTCTTATTCTCTGCATGTTGACCAGTTGAAGGTCTTCATGTTACGTACTATCTACTGCAAGGAGCAGCTTCCTGGCTGAGAGGGGCTCTGATCTGAATCTGGACCAGATTTCAACAAACCTCTGTTCTTTAATAGGTACAGTTCCAGGGACTTCAGTCAGTTATACCTAATAGCAGTCTTGGAATCAGGTGTCCTTTTCTTTATGTTCAGAAAAACCAAGGCTCAGAGAAATGAAGTAACTTGCCCAAACTTATAAATGTATTACATTGTTAATAAATGGTAAAGGGAAGACTCAAACACAAATCTCTGTCTTTGTTTATATCCATTTTGTTTTTATGTATGAGATTGAGGAAATGTACATGTAAGATCCTGATTTTTTTATTTAAAAAGAACAATCCACTAATCACTACTATTAATGAATTAACTGTCAGCTTTAAAATAGGAACTTCATAGCCAAGCCTGATAGTGGAAAGCCCGTAATCAGAGCAACTGGAAATGCAGAGACAGGAAGATCCCGAGTATAGCCTGAGCTCAAGGCTAGCGTGAGCTACACAGCAAACTTAAAGCCAGCCTAGGCTATGTCACATGCCTTTGCCTTTATAAACAAAGACCCAATATTGTGTCTTACATTTTATACCCACCTTTTTGTTCTAATTTTTCAGAAACAAGGACTCACTAGATAGCTAAAGCTGGCCTGGAACTCACACATGGCCTGCACGCGCCTCAAACTTGTGATCCTCCTTGCCTCTGTCTCCCAAGCACTGGAATTACAGGCATGCCACCATGCCCAGCTTTATATACATATTAAGTTACCAAGGTACAAGTATGTGTTGGCAAAGATAAAGACTTAGAATGAGAGTCCTTTTGCTCTTTTCCACTCCAGCCTGCATCTTTCTGTGTCAGATAAAAAACTATATTCTTAGATTTGCCATCCCATGTTTTGAATGCATTGATAGCACTATGACACGGGTGGCCATATTCCAGCCTTTTTTTATATTGCTTAATACGCTCAGTTAGAATATAATAAATGCATGTGTACAGAAATGATTTACACCTTTAAGTCTTCATGGAAATAGTTGTGTTTGGAGCAATGGTAATTGAGCAGAGGCTCCTGCTGAGGAAGTTTGGCACAGTGAATGCAGATGTGAGCTTACACCAACATGACTTTGAGCCCCAAGCATGCTGCAACGTACCAACCGTGAGACCTTGGGCAAGTCGGACTTTGAATCTAAAGAGTCAGTCCTTGGTTGCCTGTGAGTGTAGGGATGCCCTGACAAAACAAAGCATTCTGCCTCCACTGTGCTGCTTTGACTGTGCTCATTCATTGAAACCCTGTCTGAATATACTTCTAATCACGAACCTGAAGGATGATGTGCTAGTCTTTGCATCTTAAGAACAACAAAACATAGAACCAACTTAAAGTAAAGCCCACCTACAAATCAAATAAGCTCAAACTCTAGTAAGATAAACAGAGACTATAAATGCCAGTTACACCAGGACATACCTCAGATGAACCCTTCCTCATGAGGGTTTGATATATCCACTGGGATGTGTCTTAGTTTGCTTCCCACTGCTGTGATAAACATTATGGCCAAAGCAACCTGAGGAGGGACAAGTTCACTTCATCGTACTGGTCACCGAGTGAAGAGAAGTCAAGGCAGGAACTAGGGACAGGGACGGAAGCAGAGGCCATGGAGGAACACTGCCTACTACCTTGCTCTGCATAGCTTGCTCTGTCAGCTTCTTTATACACCTCAGCCCAGGGGTAGCACCACCCATCAATCATTAATCAAGAAGATGCCCCCTTAGGCCTGTCTCCAGTCGACCTGATGGAAGCATTTTCTCAATTAAGATTCCCTCTTCCTGGATGACCTGAGCTTGTGTCAAGTTGACAAAAAACAAAAACAAACAAACAAAAAAAAAAAAAAAAAAAAAAAAAAAAACCTAAGCAGCACAAGTCATATGTGTTAAACTAGTAAACAGACCCAGAGTCAAGGACTTAAACAACATGGAGTAGAAGCTGTGTCACAACGTGGGATAAATGTAGTAGCCCTACCAGCTGTGGCATATGGTTCCATCTTTAGATAGAAGAGCAGCTCCAGCCTTGTTCTCCCTTAAATAGTGACATAGGGACAGACATGATTCAAAAATGGTACCCATGTCTTTTGTATGCATCCCTCTAGTTAGAACCTAGCCCTGTGACCCACACCAGACTGAAAGGCTCCAACCGTCATTCATGGTTGAGTGGCCAGTAGGTTCTAACATTCCAGAAGAGAATTCGATAAGTTGCCAGTGATCTGCTGTTTTTAACTATTCGGGGACTTGAGATTATTTATTCTACGTAACCTTTCCTAAGTATTGTATAAAAGAAGCATCAGAGAACCCATCTATTTAAACATGTTAACCATTGCCAAAGAAAAATATTGTAAGGAAAGTCACAAATTAGGGGAAACTGTCAATCAGTCAAAAAAAAAAAAGCCATCAATATAGAGAGAACACCTTTACACAGTATTAAAGAATCAATACTTTTGATCAACACTTACGAGAAGTTGACAGGTGGCAATATGTTCCCTCCCCCAAAAGTATTGTAAAAATACAAAATATACCCAATCTTTCACAAATTAAAACTGCAAATAAGATACCATTTTATGAACAGATTTATGAAAAGATTGAATTTGTTAGAGATCCCAGCTGCCTTGACACAGGGAAGCAGCTCCAGTCACCCAGAGTTTCGGATGTCTGACACTTTACTTTCTGCTGAGAACCGGGTAACAGAAAGCAAGTGTGTAGCAAAATAAAATTAGTTCAGATAGCAGTGAATGTTGCACATTTTAAAAGGGGGGGGGGGGAGATAATGGAGAATAATTTAGGGAAGAGTGTTGCTGGAGAAAACTAAGGAGGTGTCACCACTCTGTGCTCTTGCTCCAGCACTAGGTAGAAGCAGCACGTGGCCACACCTGACTTTTTAAATGGGAATCTGAATGAGGTCCTCATTCTTGTACAACAAGCACTCTTACCAACTGAGCTATCCCGACAGCACTTTTTGATAGATAGGTTGGTTCCCAAGTACAGAAAGTACAGGCATATGCCACACCATACCTGATCCATTGGGAAATTTTAATAGAAGCATTTATAACAGTGGTTCTCAACCTGTGGGTCATAACCCCTTTGGTGGGGTTGAATGACCCTTTAACCGGGGTTGCATATCAGATATTTACATTACAATTTATAACAGTAGTAAAATTACTGTTATGAAGTTGCAATGAGCTTTGTTTGGTTTGTTGGGGTTTTTGTTGTTGATGGGGGGGGGGGTGGTGTTTGCTTGTATTTGTTTTTGAGGCAAGGTTTCTCCGTGTGATAGGTGCTCTCCTGGAGTCCTGAAACTTACTCTGTAGATCAGGCTGGCCTTGAACTCAGAGGTCTCCCAAATGCTAGAATTAAAGGCATGCTCCACCACACCCAATGCAATGAAATAATTTTTATACTGGGGGTCACTACATGAGGAACTGTATTAAAAGGTCACAGCATTCATAAAGTTGAGGACCACTGTTTTATAAGATCATGCTGCGGCTTTGGTGGTAGGAGAGTTGATTTTAATATCTCACAGTAGAAGTGCTTAGGTTTGGGGAAAGCAGTTTTACACAGAGATAGTCCATTATTTGGCACAACTAGATACCCAACTGAAAGTACAGGTTTCTATTAATTACATGGACAGTGAGAGCAAAAAACTAAGGAACAGCTAGCATTCTTTCTGCAGAAGCAAAATAAAGGAGTGGATGCAGGAAGGGACAGGCAGGAGGAATAGCAGCCAGGGAAGCAGTAGATGTGGCATCTGGGAGGTATAGTGGGGGGGGGGGGGGGGGGGGGGGGGGGGGCGTGGCACAGGGCGTAGCATCAGGGAGGTGTGGCATCAAGGGAGGTCATTGGTCAAGCTATCACATGCTGCTGAGAGGCTAAGATGAAAACAGGGAGCTTTTCACTTCTATAAAATGAAGACCACTGGGGATCCTGAGCTACTTAGAGAGGGAAAATGAGGACAAATCCAGCTGAAGAG
Organism: Arvicanthis niloticus; assembly: GCF_011762505.2. Lineage (NCBI taxonomy): Eukaryota > Metazoa > Chordata > Mammalia > Rodentia > Muridae > Arvicanthis > Arvicanthis niloticus. The sequence goes on along the minus strand of NC_047661.1, from coordinate 88,094,339 downwards.
GGTTGACTAGAGTCAGGTAGAGGTTTACACCTTTTGAATTTTGACCACAGATGACAGCAAGTTGAGGAGCCACAGAACACCTAGAGGATGTTTCCTTTTGTTTGTTTAAGAATGGCACCATTAAAGGACGTGAGAACGACCCAGTACTGAAGAAATTTTGATAATTCATATGGACTAGAAACAGTGGCAGGAAAGGGAAAGAGCAGCAGACAGTCCTAAGTCGTGTCAGAGCTCACTGTCGACCATCTGGACTTTAAATTCAGTGTGTAAAGATAAGCATGAGAGTGTATCAGAGTCACACAAGGGAAGTGACAACTCTTCAGTAAACACGTTCTCAAAGTGGCTTTGGAGAAAGGAAGCTCTCTGTGATAATAAGAGGAAGTGGAGTGCACAGAGTACTAGGCATTGTTCTAAGTGCCTTCCTTACACTTGGCCCTCACAGCTGTGTGGTATCCTAAAAGCAAAAATGTGGCCTACTGTCTCCATATCCAGGAAGCTGAAGTGAGTCACTTGAAGTCCAGAAGCTCAAGGTCAGTGTGTGCAACATATAGAGACTAAATAACTAAATAAATAGATAAAGTTTCAAGCAAGGGGAAAATTTTGCTCATTTTAAAAATGTTATTGATTTGAATAGTCAGGTTGAAAATTGTTCAGTGTATATTGTCTGTGACATTTCCTAGCATATAAATGTCTACTGCGGAATTGTTTGACACACACATATAGGCTTACATCCTTCATCATCCAATGCCCTTCCTTACAGTGTTTTCCGTATTTGCAGGAATTAAAAGGTGGGAAAGCTTATGCAAAGGTAAGTAAATGTTCATTACTCTCTTTGTAGTTTATAATGCTGTTATTGCAACCTGTAGGTTTTTAATTGTTTCTCAAGCTTGGCTCATTTTTAAGTACAGCAAACTAGAGATTGAGTAACTGGATCTAACAAAATATTAAAATACTCTTTCTGGGGACTGGAGAAATGGCTCAGTGGTTAGGAACATTGCCAGTTCTCCAAAGGACCCAGATTGGTTCTGTTCCCAGGACCCAAAAGTGACTAGAACTCCAGTTCCAGAGGCCCCAACCCCCTCTCAGGCCGTGCATGCACATGGTGCCCAGACATACATGCAAGCAAAATACCCATACTCATAATAAAAATAAATGAACCTTTTTTGTTTTGTTTTTAAAGAAGACCATTCTGGAAGCCTATTGTGGGCTGTTACCCTTTAGTGTCAGCCTCCCTACTAGAGAGTGTTCTCTGGCTTTCTCAAAGTCATAGCTTACCGATAACACAGAATAATTAGGTATAAAATATCGCTGCTCCAGGATTGGTTAACCCACTGACTAAAGAACATGTTCGGGGATCCATTATCCCCTTCCGTTGTTATCCCCTTCCCTCAGTGATGACCCTAATCTTGATTACTATACCTCAACATCAGATGTCTAGCTGCTCAAAATTTTTAACATAATTCATATGCACAAAAACCTATCTGGTCTCTGTATATTATTTTTGTTGAATAAGTATTTCCTACATGCTCTTAGAGGACTCTACCATATGTTTTATTGAGTATAACTGGACCTTATACCCACCCCTAATCATCTGCAGCCATAGAAACGAATTGCTATTGTTGAATTAGACTAACCACACTGTAGCAGTGATAGGAGGATGGGTCCCTCTGTGTGCACAAGGATAAGTACAAAGATTGAATCTCTAGAGAAAAGTGGATTAGCAGGGCACAGAGCTTTAGGCAGGCAGACAGGCAGACAAGCAAGGTCTACTGTTGCTGATAACTGTTCATGACTTTCTTTTTTCTCTTCTGAAAGCTCCTAAGACAGTATTCTCTCACCTTTTATGAGACTATTGCCTTAGACTATGCCTGCCTTATTTTCTATTGGCAGCCCCTGTTGGCTACCTGCTGAGTCTGGTCCCTGTTGTCTAACTCCATCTTTCTTAGTCCTGTCAGAGTGATCTTTCTAAAATTAAAATGTGATTATATCATTCCCACTTTTAGTTTCTCAGTCGTTATTGGTTGACTGTAAAGGAAATTGGAAATTCTATAAGCTGATAAATAAGACCCATTGTGGTTTGCAGATCCTTTCTGCTGCCTCATGTCCTCTCCCTGCCACCTGAGTGCTCTGCCTCTCTCTTCTCTCCTGCCCCTCATCCTTAGAAGGCATCTTGCCATCATACCCTTCTGAGAGTATCTATGCTATTTTAGCTTCTTTGCCTTGTGACTTGACACCGTGCATGTCTTCCTCCCTCCCCTTATCCTGTCAACTCATGTGTCATTAAGATTCAGCTTAGTCATACCTTCCCACTGAGAACTTTTCTTCTCCTTTCTTGTAAGTGTGTCTTCCTTTAGCATAGCACTTATCAGACAGCACCACAGGAATCTACTTTCTGTTTTCCCATACTAAACTATGAAAGTAAGAATAAAAGACTCAGAGATAGCTCAGGGCACAGCATGAGATAGGCCCTGGGTTCCATCCCTAGCAGCGAAAATGGGGAAAACATTGTATATTCCCAATTTATGCCTAATGTTACCTGGAATATGAATGTTAACAATTATTTTCTAAATCAGAATATTATCATAAATGTGGTATATATGCATGACATATTTATGGGACCTATATGAAACACGTGTATAGATAGATGTTCGTGTGACAATTATATTGATGGAGCCAAAGAAAGACAAAAGGAAATATGGATTCTGTGGCATATTGCTACAATGTGTGTAATGTGAGTTCTTTGAAGACAAAATATTTTTCCTTTACCTCACTGTTCTCCTGGGTCTAGATAAGAATCTGGCACATAAAAAGTACATTGGTGTGTTGCTTTCTTAAAAGCGACTGTCTTGTTTGGGTTTTGCCGCTACACCAAAGTACAACACAACACAACACTCTGGATGATTTAAACAAAACACCATTAGTTCTCACCATTCTAGATGCTGAGAAGTCTAAGGTTAAAATGCTGGCAGATCCCGTGTCTCTGGAGAACCTGGTATGCAGATAATTGACTTCTCAATGAGTCACCATGTGACAGATTGCAGAGAGGATGCATGTTCTCTCCTCTACTTAAAATGCATTCATCCAGGCCTTAGTGTAGAGGTAGAACACAAACTGAGGCATAGGCAAGGCCCTGGCTTTGATCCCCAGCACCAAAAGTGGAGGGATGCATCAAACTGTCTATGAGGGCTTCCATCTCATGGCCCGATTGCCTCCCAAAGCCTCCACCAGTCCATACCATCCTCCTGAGGGTTCAGCTTTCAACATAGGAGTTCTAGAGAAACAGAAGCATGCAGCCCATAGCAGAGATCTTCAGCGACCATAGAAAGCCAGTATTAGAATAGTAGATGGTAAGTCGATGGTCAGCTAGCCTTTATTTAAAACTCCTTTATTAGCATTGGAACCTTGATGTGACTAGAACTGAAAACTATTAGATTGCCTAAGAGAGTGAGTTCAAGAGCGTCGTTAGCACTGAGTTGACTTAGACACCTTATGGCCAGCAGAGCTAAGGGGTGAGGAGGGAAGGGGAAGTTAATTTGTCCAGATGGTCAGAGACAACATAGACAACCCTTTCAAGAAGGGTTGTTATTGTGGTTTTTCTTTGCTTTTGTTTCGATGAAGGGTGAACCAGAAAGTGATCCAAAAATCCGGAGAGACGTGGGACAAGTCTTGGTTTGTTCCTTATGATAGGAGAGGACCCAACATGTTTCTGTGCTGGTTGGAGTGGTCTAGTAGAGAGGGGTAAATTAGAGTGCCAAAGAGCAGGGGAAACTACAGAATAAACACAGTAGGCAAGAGGCCTCAGGAGCACAGCCATGTCATCCATAGTATCTGAGTGGGAAGGCAGCAGAGGCCCAGGTGCAGGCAGGTGAGTGGCTGTAGCTGGCAGAACGAGCTTCTGGAAGGATGTTAAGTGCTCTCAACCACCCTTAGTTTCTGAGTCAAATAGGCAGCAAGGCCAACCTCAGGGACAAGAGCAGAAAGAAGCCCTGGAGCTTTAAAGGGGAGAGACGTGTAGGAAATAGTACGTGTTAGTAATAGATGATCAAGTAAGTCACGTGTGTCTTCACATGCTCACACAAATGTTGCTTTGCATGGACCTACACTGGCTTTTCCTCCTGTGACAAAAGGCAGTAAGACTGAACTAATCAGGTGAAAGTTAGGCAGTTGTGTCTTGAAGTATTCCTGTTTATTGTATTGGGGGCTTACACGAGTCTCTAGGCTCTTACTCTTTACTCCTTGCACACCAGTTCAAAACCAGTGAACTAGTGCCCCCGTGTGCAACTAAAACCGTCTTCTTGAATAACCCTGAAAGTGGGTCTAGGGAGATGGCTCATGGAAGAAAGTTCTTGCCACCCAAGTGTAAGAAGTAGAGTCTAGAGCCCCAGAACCAAGCATGGTAGCACACAGCAGGCTACTAACCTGGCAGGCACAGCACAGCGGCAAACAGCAAAGAGACCCTGCCTCAAACAGGTGGTGGAAGCTAAAGCCTGAGATTGTCCTCTGACCTCTGCATGTTCACTGTTGGATGTGCATACCTACATAGACACATACATATACATACATTATACACACAGAAAACCTTAGCTCAAACAACCTCAGGAACGTTTGAAACATCTAGTGTAGTTTACTGCATGTGTGTAGAGATGTGCTTAGTTCATGTTTTGTTCATCAAAATTGTATACACTTAGTTATGTAGAAGTAGACTGCTAAGATAACAGCGATAGGGGGGGACACTTGAGTCTGGGTTAGGCAACATCAGAGGGAAAACTAGAACAAGCTTTGATAACGGCAGAAGGTGGCAACTGGGTAGCAGCAGAGAGGATAGAGGTGGGACAAAACTTTGAGCTTACGAAGAAAAACCTGCCACAGAGAGACTCCACTGAAGATCATTAGCAAGGCCGAAGGGGAAAAGGTGTCTCTGCTGAAGAAGGGACGAGCGTCACTGGAGTCCTCTAGTGAGCGTGTGGACAATGAGAACTTAACCTGTACCCTGTAACCACAGGCCCCAGTGGTTAACTCAGCCTAGAGTAGGATCCAGAACAGGAGTCTGAGAGTTTGTGGGTGGCTGCACAGGAGCCCAGCTGCTCGTTATCTCCCACAGGGTGACATGAGAGTCTGCGTTCCTGTGCATGGGTTTGCTTGTCTGACAGGCCTTAGTTGGACTATCACAGTTATACATTTATTTTGATGTCTGCAGAAATGTCTCTAGCACAGCACATCAAATCCATGGTAAAAGATGGGTAAACTAGGGAACAGATTTTTATTAAAAAGCAAGTATATTAAGGACCCGCATAAAGTAAATGATAAAGCAGGTAGCGATAAAACAGCAAAGAACTGAAAGGTCTGAGAAAACTTGCAGGCTGGACGTCTATTTTAAGGAGATATGCTAGAGCATCCTAGATAGTCTATTAATATGATTCTCTTTCTTTTCATAGCTGGGCTTTGCAGATCTAAACCTGGCAGAGTTTGCTGGATCAGGAAATACCACCCGCCGCTGTTTACTGGAAGGCTATGATACCAAAAATACAAGACAGGACAATTCCATCCTTAAAGTAAGCACTCTTCTTCGAGATTTACATACCGATGAGAGACCTCATGCCTCACACTAAACATGGGCATCTGTTGTCATCAATACGATGGGAATCCATACTGAGGTCATAAGCCACCACACCACTAAGGAAAGACCCTTCCACACCATAGACGTGGTGAACAGTAATGACCATCTTTATGGCCCAGTGTATCTTTCATCGGCTCTGTGAACAAATGAATACACCACTGCTGCAACAGAAGTGATTGCTGAGGAGAAGAAACACAATGATTAAACACATGGCTTAAAATACTTATAGCTATCAGAGCCAGGAGGATGGCTTAGTTGTTAAAGGCACTTGCTACACAACCATGAAGAGTTAAGTTCAGACCCAGTGCATGTAAGAAGGCAGGGTGGTTTTTGGTCATACCTGTCATCATATGCTGTGGGGGATGGAGACAGAAAGGAGTTGGCCTAACTGTGAAATGCACGCTCCAGATTCAGGGAGAAACCTTGCAATGAAAGAATAAGGCTGAAAGTGAAGGGAGGAATTCTGATGCACTCCTCTGGGCTTTGTGTGTATACATAGGCTCATGCACTTACACAGACATTCCCCCATGCTGCATGCATGCATACATATGATCGTGCATGCACACACACACAGACACCCCTCAAGAGAAGTTCCAAAGAAGCTGTGGTATATTCATAGGTCACTGGGTTCTCTTGTAACTTGTGAAAATGACAGGCAAACTCACTCACGGGTCTTACTTCTCCAGGTCTGATCAGGGGCCATATATTCAGGTAATCCTAGAGAATGGGCACTCCATGATCCTAATGGAAGTGAGATCCATTGGGGGAATGTTCAGAAAGTAGCTTGGACCTATGAGAATCCTCTTCGATATATTTTGCTGAATTAGTAAGTTACCTAATGAGAAGAAAGATAGCTATGTAAAAGACAGCTGTGTAAAAACCCAGTGGTTTTAATTCCAAATTTGGTAAAGTGAAGAATTACTTTACCGACCAATTACTTGTAGTTTAAGCTGTTTTTGGTGAACTTTTAGCTCTGGCAATATAGAAATTCAACAACTGGTTCTTATAGGTAGTCCTCACTTGCACACATAGCAGCTTTAAGAAATGCAGGGTGGGCAGTTGATATGGAGAGGAAAATGATTTTTAAAAAGATGAGGAAGTGTCAGGTGTGGTGGTACACTCCTATAATTCTAGTACTCTGGAGGTGGAGACAGGGAGGACCAGGGGTTCAAGGCCAGCCTTAGATACATGAGACCTTGTTTCAAAAAATAAGATTGGGAAAGAGGAAATTAGAAAAGCACCATGCTATGAACTTGGAGTCCATTTGATTTTGTTGATTTGTACTTCTGAGAATATCTCAGGGCACTTGCACATGAGGTTGGCAGGTCTAGATAGATGGGGAACAGTTTTTATCCCTGATTTATAATGGAGGTGAGACTCGGGCAGTGAAGTGCCTTCTGTGAGAGAAGCAGTTAGTGACAGAGCTGAGCTCGACATACAAATCTGCGTTTGGTGGCCTTTTCCTATTCCCGTGCCCTCCAATCCCGAGTCTTAGAACCCACTGACTGTACCCCAGACAAGCTTCTAAAACCCAGCATTCTCACATATGCCTCACAAGAAAAAGCATATAGCCACCACAGTGATGGTGAGCCTTTAACCCACACTTGGAAGGCAGAGGCAGGTGGATCTCTGTGAGTTTGAGGCCAACCTGATTTAAAATGGAGTTCCAGGATAGCCAGGGCTACATAGCAAAACCCTGTGTGGAAGAAAAAAAGAAAAGCACATAACTCCTCTCTGAACAGCAGTGCTTTCAGGGTGTGTGTGTGTATGAATGTATGTGTTGTATGTGTGGTGTGTGTGTGTGTGTGTGTGTGTGTGTGTGTATGTGTGTGTGTGTGTGTGTGTGTCTTCTTCTATGTGACAAGTGCTTTAACCATGCAGTCATCTCCCCCACACTGAAATTGCTGCCAAGCTTTTGGCAGGTCCCCCTCTCCTGCCATCCTCTCCTATGTCCCCAGCCCTCCTGGTCTACTCACACAGCTGGTATCTCCAACCTTATCCCTTTCTCGTGATCTGCCAACCCTTCACTTACTTCCGGTTCCCCTATCTGTAGCTCAGAGTACACGGTTTGTGATTATCCTACATAAACTAACACTCCCGGCTCCTCTGCCCTTTGCTGGCCCTGAGTATCTCCAACTCTACTTGGTTTGACTGTGTGTCCTCCCTGAGTCTGTGTCCTGCTGCTGAACATTGCCAAAGGACTCATGGCCGAGTGGGCATTACTGAAATCAGGCTCACCTCCAGCTGGTGCCCATACTGTGCCCAATTTAGATACCCTCCATCCTGCCTTTTATTTCCAGTGTATTTTCATTCCCCACATTTTACCTGGGCAAAACTCCTCCTTTATTGGAAAGATAGAGCTCATTACATGTGTATCCCCTCATCATCCCAGGGTAGAGCTTACACTTCTACTGTCTCTCCACTCTATCACAGTGCATGACTGTTATGATGGCCGACACCGACACGACCCTCTTCTTGTTAGACATCAGTGCTTCCTCTTCAAGAGTTTTCTTTTCTCCTTGGCTCATCTGTTCTATTAGCTATCTGTCCCTTTAATGACCCATCCTTGTCAACATACAAAGAAAGAGTTGACGTGTCCCGTTCTTAAGAATGAACCTCAGCCTCCCACCTCTCAGCACCCTCCCACTTCTCTGATCTGATTCCCCATGCAATTTCTTTTATCCTAAGACAATCAGATAGTCACAGTGCTGTCCTATAGAGTGGGAACCAGAATGAAGGACCGTATGAAGGAAGAGACAATAAGAAAGCCAGGACAACAGGATGCATCTGAGACTTAAGGGGAAAAAAATCAAATAAGAAAAGCACAGTAGTGAATGTCCTGGGGTAAAGAGATATGAATGAACTGAGGTTGTAGAAGATGCGTGTCAACCACTCACTAGCTGGAAAGCATGCGGTAGTCTCTATGTGTCCTGAGAGTCTTTAAGACTATGATTCATACATGTGGGCCTGGGTTCTGCCCTGTGCCAGCTCTGTGATTCAGAAAATATCCTCATCTCTATGGTCTCAAAAAGACAATGTTACTTTCTCATGGAATTGTTGAAGATGAAGTGTATAGAGCACAAAGTGTATATCTGAAACATAAATTCCCCACTCAAGCCAAGTATGAATGTGCATGTGTGTGATCCCAGCACTCAGGAGGCTGAAGCACAAGGATCATAAGCTCAAGGTTATCGTCCTTGGCTACCTAGCAAGTCCAAGGGTAGCCTGGAATACCAAGACTCTCTCAAAGATCCAAAATAAAATAAATTCTCAAGTCATTATCATTGTGGATATCATCATCATTAGAGTGTGAATTTGGGGCTGGGAACAGTCTGGTTGGTAGAATGTTTGCCTAGCATGCAAGAAGCACTGCCTGGGCTCAGTCCCCACCACCATATAAACTGAGTGTGGTAATGCATGCCTGGGATTGAAGCAGCACCAGCATGGAGGAAAAAGAGAAGTCCAAGGTCACCCTCTGATGCACACGAGGCCAGACTCCCTCAGAGTAAATGAGACTGTCCTGTGGTAGATTCTTAAAAGTTACTCAGCAACCAGGGGATACCAGCATCTCAAAAGGAAACAGCAAGGCTTTAGTTCCAGTCCAAAGCTGGTGCACAGGCCAGAAGCTCTCTGCCCCTTACAGCCTGGAGCAGGTATCCCATGAAGCCCCATCCTGTGGAGCTGGAGGGCCTGCTTCTCCACAGGAATCTGGAATAAACACAGACAACACAGACACAGCCACATGTTAAGGAAGGCTTAGTACTAGGGAAGTGCTTTTCATTCTTACATTTTCAACAAGATTTTTAAAAATCACAGGGGTTTGGACACCAAAGATAATGTTTAATCCATCTCTACGTAAAGCAGTAGTTGAATTTTGAGTATACCCTCATTAAACATTTATTTCATTTAATGCTTTCTGGATAGAAAATGTTAGACTAGGTGCTGTGGGGGAAACACCTATTAGCAGAAGCTGGCTTCTGGAGAAATCTTGTGTAACTGTGACATTGGTTGCTCTCTCATTTAGGTTTTGATCAGTATGCAGCTGATGTCTGGTGACCCGTGTTTTAAAACGTAAGTTGATAACCAGTAAATGGGTTGTTTTGTCTGAAAGTATGCTACAAATTGAAGCACTTTTGTAGGTAAATGGTTCCTTTCATGGTACAGTGGCCTGAATTTTGTGGAAGTGACTGTCCCCTGGCATTGAGTAAGCCACTCTCAAGATGATAAGCAAGTTAAGAGATCCTTCCCCATCTTTGGGGTTTCAGGTTTAAGGTGGAATTTGACAGTTTTAATTTGCTTTCTGTTTTCTTACTTCTTCAACAAACTCCTGGAAGGTGCCTTACTGCATGTGGGACTACAGTGAGCAAAAGAGATTGCATTCTCCCATCTTAGAGACAGAAACAACCAAGCAACAATAAGCACAGAAAGGAGCCTGGGAATAGATGCTCTGATGGGGAGTGGGGGAGATGCCCTAAAGAGCTGGTGCTGTTGTATATGGAGTATCAGTGGAAGCCTTCTACCTTTGAGTAGAAACTTGAAGGAGGTGGGAAGCAAGGCACACAGATATTTGGGGAAAGAGTATTCAAGGTGGAGGGAATATGGACAAAAGCCTTGAGGGGGACTCTACCCAGCATGCTCAAGTAACTGCCTAGAGACCCGATATATCTAGAGCAGAGGGAGCAAAGAGCTTGGTACCAGGAGATGAAGTCAGATGGTCATCTTGTGAGCCCTTCAAATGACCCCACTTACCTTCTGAATAAGGTAAAACGCTGCAGAGGCTTCAGGTGAAAAGGAATTGCCCACATATATGAGGCAAGGTAGAAAAGAGACCGTGTGAGGGAGCCAGGAAAGACAGAAGAGGTGGATTATATGACCGTCTCATTAGCTAATGTTTTCTCTCCTGAGAAGCCCCGGGAGGAACAACTCAGAGCTCAGATGTGAGACACAGTGAGACTCACATCTAAAAAGGGAATCTGTAAGACCTCCCGGTATGATCTTTATCTTACATAGGAGGAAGCTAAGGCAGAGCCATTGTCTTGGCCAAGTATGTCTGTGTGGAGCCAAAGGTACATAACTACTGGTGAGATGCATGCCCTGCTCTGCTGGACACTGGGAGATGTGCACACAGCATACAATATTACAGGGGTAGAGAGCAGAGAGCACTAATCACCCCTGATCCTTAAAAGCCAGAAAGTCCTTTCTGAGGGGTTGACACTGGACTAAGCTGTAATGATGAATAAGAATGTTCTAAGTGTGGAAGGTGAGGAGAGACATTCCAAGAAGAAAAATCATGTGCACACACATAGAACATTGTAATGGTGCACGGAATATTTGTGGAATATCCAGGATATAATGATGTCATTTTAGGAGGTCACTTCTCACAGACATTGCTATAAAACTAAAATAATCCCCATTTCTTTAATCTGCAACCATGCTATATCAAGGGATCCTGACAAAGAATGAAAAACATTTTTGAACAAAAGAAGCAATAGAACAGAGCCAACACACTGAAACTATGTTGCCCTGGACAACAGAACTGCAGCAGCCTAGCTAAGATTTCAGATTCTGAGTCTGCTGTACTAACAGCCCCTGTGGTCAGCTTGCTCTGCCGGAATGCTAGCTGCCCCAACTTAGAGCACTGAGCAAAACTGACTCCTGGTATTTTGAGATAGCAGGACAGGAAAGCCAAATGTAAAGGAGTGTTAGATGTGTTAAGTCTGCAATCACCTACGGAAGGGAAGCCAACTGACATTGAAGAATTGAGGCATGCAGGCACAGTAAGGTCACTAGTGATTTATAACTGTCATTGTAGGCTCCATTCTTTGTGTGAATCGTATATATATTCCTGTGAAATAATCAATGGATTTTAAACCAAAATTTTTTATGTTATTTTAAACATATAACTCAGCAGGGCATGGTAGTCATATAGCAGGGCATATATAATCCTAGCACTCAGAAAATAAAGGCAGGAAGTTTTTCATACGTTCAAGGCTAGTCTGAGCGAAATACCTGTTACCAAGCCAGCCAGGGCTACCGAGCAAGATTATGCCACCTCTCCCCCCCAAAAAACTAAAATATTACAACAAAAAATTAAAATACAACTATTGGTAATTAAAGAGTCCAGGTCAGACTATGAAGAGCTACAGGTGTCATCCTCAGAGCTTGAACTTTGATCCAAGGATGCTACTGAAGGGTTTGCTTTGGCTCATGTACCCCAGGTTGGTACCCAGCTTGCTACATATCCTAGGATAATATGGTCCTCAGCCTGCTAAGTGCTGAACACAGGGCTGAAACACCACATTGGGTTCTCTCCCTTCAGAACTCTGTGAGACAGTGCTCTTTCTATTCCCAGCATTTTGTTGTATAAACTTTTCCCACAGGGCAGGCAGGGTGGCTCAGTGGTTAAGATCACTTGCTGCTCTTTGCAGAGAACCTGGGTTTCCAGCACCCTGCAAGGTGGCTTTCGGTCATCTCTAACTCTAGCTCCAGGGGATCCAACACCCTCTTTTGGTCTCTGTAGGCACCTGCACATGTGCGTACATATGTGTACATGTGTATACATGTGTATACATGTACAGGTGCCTACAGAGACATGCACATAAATAAAAATAATATCTTTGTATAAAAATCTTTCCCACACTTATTATTTGGGTTTTAAGGTTCTAAAAGATACTTGTGGATTATTTCATGGTTTTTTATTTCATCCTCAAAAGGATAACGCTAATATAGTACTTACTAAGGCCAGACCTATGCTGACCTCATAATGAGTCTCTAACAGTAGTTCAAACCTTCAGGCTCACACATGGTTCAAGATCTGATTCTTAGAACATCTATTTACAGGCCTCCTTCCACATCCATGTCAATACCAGTCGCTGGGGAGTCAGAGTCTCTGGAAGAGGATAGGAAAGGTGGCGAGACCCTCAAGGTGCATCTTGGAATTGCAGGTATGAGTATATAGCTTCCTGATCTTTCGATTTCTGAAAAACAGTACTATTTTATTTCCTAAAAGAGTCTAAACCCTGAGGATTTAGACTGAGGCTGGCAAGATGGCTCAGTATGTCAGTGTGCTTGCCACCAAGTCTGATGATCAGAGTTCAGTTCTTAGGCTGAGTTCAGTTTAAGAACAGGACTGCTCCCTCCCTTAGATAATCTAATATTTTTCAGTTTTGGTTTGGTTTGGTTTGGTTTTTCCAGACAGGGTTTCTCTGTATAGCCCTGGCTGTCCTGGAACTCACTCTGTAGACCAGGCTGGCCTCGAACTCAGAAATCCGCCTGCCTCTGCCTCCCAAGTGCTGGGATTAAAGGCGTGCGCCACCACCGCCTGACTTATTTTTCAGTTCTATTCAACTGTCAGCTCTGCTTTAGTGCAGCAGCCAGTATGGGGCTTGGTAGATCCAAGTTGGTGCCTTGAAACTTTATAATAGGCATGGTACCCAGCACAACTTTAAGATCCATTTCTCAGGTGATTATGGTACACACCTTTAATCCCAGCACTTAGGAGACAGAGGCAGGCAAACCTCTGTGAGTTCAAGGCCAGCCTGGTTTACAAAGTGAGATCCACTTCCCTAGACAAATTTTCAGCTGAGGCAGAATCTACTGTAGTTACTAAAAGCAGGGTGGGCAAAATGCCAACCCAGCTACAGGAAAAGGACATGGGAATCTCTCTCTGTCTCCCAAATTACAGGAGCAGAATGTATTGTTGGAAAGAGTGGAGAGAAAGGTGACATGCTAGGATTAACATTGTCACTACCTTTTCAAATGTGCAATGATAAGGTTTCTTACAAGTGACTGTGAATATGTATTTCTCAACTTGAAATCTGCTAATTGTATGGATACTGTTAATCTTTCCATTAACTCCTCCCTTCAGCACTTAACATCCTGAGCTATTGTCTATACTGAGAAAATATAAAGTAAGCCCTATTACCCTTACATCCTTCTCTATCCTCTGAGGTCCCGTAGAACCCAGCAGTCCAGTGTTGGGTAGATAGACAGACAGGCAAGCAGACAGACAGATGTGGAAAAGTATCACCAAGAGAATACCTATTTGATACATGCATCACAGTATATGTAGACAAACTTCTAGAAACCAAGACTGCTTGCATCTGTTAACTTTTTCTTGTTGCTGTGACAAAAGAACTTGAAGGAGATATGGGCTCACAGTTCCAGGGGATGCAGTCTGTCGCTGTGGGGAAGCCACAGAGGGATGGGAGGCATCTGGTCACATTGCACCCACAGTCAGGAAACACAACGATAAGTGCTGGTGTTCAGCTGCTTCCTTCTCCTCTTCATTCAGCCCAGGACCTCAGCTCAGGAAACAGTTCTGCTCACACTCAGGGTGGGTTTTCACTCAGTTAAACCTCACAGACAGGCCCAGTTGGGTGGCCCTTAGGTAAATCCTAGTCTAGTCGGATTTCCAGTGAGTTAACCATTGCACTGCCCATTGATTGTTAAACTCCTCTGCCATCTGGTTTGTGTTCTTTTTTGATGTCTATGGTTACGTGATTGCCAAATCCTGTGGGCATTTTTCCTGTTCTCACACGACTCAGCTGCTAATTCTTTCTTGAAGCCTTCTCTTTCCTTGTCTCCTACCTTCATGACCTTTCCTCTTCTAGCTTCTTAGGGAGTCCTTGAGCCAGCAAGACAGTCTGGTTGGTAAAGTCGCTTGCTACCAATCCTGAAGACATGAGTTTAATCCCTAGGACCCCCAACTAGTTAGCTAGTTGTCATCTGGCCTCCATATGCTGTATTGCATACACACACGCACACGCACACGCACACGCACACACACACACACACTCAAATAAATAAGTAAATAAATAACCATAGTGATTTTTTAAGCTGAGAATCTATGAGGGCAGGGAGAACAAGTTTTCTTCAGGAGTGTGGTCCCTAAGAGGCTATGGTAGATGGCCATGCACTCACTCACGCACTCAGAGGCAAGATGGTCCTGCACTCATGCGCACAGAGGCATCACTAAGTGCTTTCTGTGGGTTTAAGAACACAACACATTAAGTTGGTAGGGAAGAGAGAGAGAAGTATTAGGAAGAATTGGAAAGGAGGGAATAGATGCTGAATTTGATCAAAACATATCATATGCACACATGACATTCTCAAATAATAACAAAAACTTAAAAAGAAACTTCCTTAAGGTCCTAGGGCTGTCGTGGTATAGGGCACTTGACGCTGTGCTTGAGGACCTGGCTTTAGTCTCCAGCCTTCAAAAACAAAAACTAAGACATAAACCTTCCCTGACTTCTTGGGCCTCCTCTCCAGTGTTGCTATTCTGCAGGAGTTCAGTCCTCTCTACTTGGTTTTCTGAGCAATGTAATCTAGACCCCTGGATTTAACTGTCATAAATATAATTTCTTTATATGAATGTGTGTTAGATACTTTCCATTCACAAATATGTGTTTTCAAATGTCTTGGGGATGGTCTTCCTCATGTCACATATCCTACTGAAATCTATATGCTCATCTTTCTCCCAAGTCAGACTCTGAGTTCCCTCATGATCAGGGCCTTCTATCCTAGTGTGAGGCTAGGGACAGGTCAGCATGTGATGGGTGTCAGTTGTCCTCCAATTCCACGTCAATGTAAATTTACCTCTTTTTTTAAAAAACGTTTTTTATATTTTTAATTGGATATTTTATGTATTACATTTCAGATGCCATCCCCTTTCCCCATTTCCCCTCCCTAGAAAACCCCTATCCCATCCCCCCTCCTCCTTTTTGCTTTTATACCATTTTGATCACATCATGTATTACAAACAAAGCTTGCTGTGCCCTATGTTGGTCCCTACTCAGCTAGCTGAGAGATTCCTACATTGGCAGATCCTCGGCTAGCCTCCTCTGCGAGGTCTCCTCTTATGTGGTATCAGGCGTGCTGGCCTTTGGGGTCATTAGTACCTTCTTTTGGTTAATGCTAGGCACGCTGCATTTTGTTTCCACGTGTTTTGCCTCGTACTTTGTAGCCCCAGTGTTTGTTTCATCTGTACCAGGGACAATTGATTTGATAAGAGCTTAATAAATTTTAACATAGAATACATTTTGGAAACTAGAAGACAGATGGCTGAGATCTGAGCCAAACACTGGGGGAGACTTCTGGGTGTACAGGAATCTGTACAAACCACCACCTGGAGAGGGTCCCATTGAAGAGGGTTCCTTTGGGTTTAGGGCTGCTGCAGAGATAAACACTTGGGACCCTTGCAGTCTGCCCAGACATGGGAAGCCTTTGCAGAGGACCGGTAGCTTGCGTGCTTGACAGCATCTGCTGGCCCAACTCTGCAGCATCTCCGTTACAGAACTGCTACTGTGGTAACTACCTCACTCAACTGCTTTCCTTCTGCTCCTGTGTTTTATACTAATATTAAACTCACAGTTCTGTCTTCTGTGGAGGCGGCTGGTACTGCAAGTGCATAATTGCTATCTAGACTATACAGGTAACCAGGGAACTACTAGAAACAATTTGTGGTCCCAAATAGTACCTTACAAACTAGGCACTATCCTGTTTCTTTTGTCACCTTAATTTTCAAATTTTATTTACCTTATTGTTTATTGTGGGGGTGTTTTACCTATATGTATATATCTGTTCACCATCTGCATGTGATGCCTGTAGAGGCCAAAAGAGGGTGTTGGATCCCCTGGAACTGGAGTAACAGCTGGTTGTGAGTTGCCATATAGGTGCTGGGAACTGAACTCAAGTTCTCAGGAAGAGCAGCCAGTGCTCTAAACAGCTGTGTCATCTCCAGTCTTGTATTCGGTTTTTTAAGAAGTTTCATCCTGGATACTACACCCTATGCTGTGTTGATAAAAGTTACAGTATTGACCTAAGCACTAGGAAGACTGACACTATAACAGTAAAGTATCTTTAATTCACTACTGCAGTGAATTCTGAAGGCATAAGATCTTCTCCATACTACCTAAAACCAAAACAAACAAACAAACCCCAAAACAACAAAGCCACTTACAGTGCCAGGGCATGGTGGTGTACACCTGCAGTCCCAGCACTGAGGACAGCCAGAAAGGAGGTCAGGGGCCGAATACTCTGCTACTGAGTGAGTGTAAGGGTAGCTGGGGTTACCAGACCCTATCTCATAGATAGATAGATAGATAGATAGATAGATAGATAGATAGATAGATAGATAATAGATAGATAGATCGATTGATAGATCAATAGATCGATAGATAGATAGATAGATAGATAGATAGATAGATAGATAGATAGACAGACAGACAAGTCCAGCATTTTCCTGAGAATTGTAGTAAGACTGACTTATTAGAGAAATGTTGAGAAAAAAAACAATGGTTTTAAGACACACACTGCTAGTAGACACAATGAAAGTGCCCTAACTTTCCAATGAACTAAGATATTTAAGTATTCTTTCATTTCTTGTGATGTAGCTGTTTTTGTTGTGCCAATTTAAAAGACTATCACATTATCATTTATTTTCCTTGATTGTGAATTTGTGAAGTAAGTAATAAAATCTGCAGGTGAGAATACAAGTTGACTTGGTGGTAGTAGTAACATTGAGTTGTGACTTATTGCAGATCTTTCAGCAAAGAGTGCCTCTGTTCCAGATGAACTTGGTGCCTGGGGACACTCTAGAACATCAAGCTATGCAAGCCAACAGTCCAAAGTATCAGGTAGAGGCCCACAGTGGGATTCAATGCCTTATTCTTCTAAAGCACTGGTTCTCAACCAATAGGTCATGACCCCTTTAGGGGTCACATTATCAGATATCCTGCATATCAGATATTTACATTATGATCCATAACGATTGCAAACTTACAGTTAGGAAGTAACAATGAAATAATTTTATGATTGGGGGTCACTACAACATGAGGAACTGTATTAAAGGGTCGCAGCATTAGGAAGGCTGAGAACCATTGTTCTAAAGGGATTTGAAGCCAAGTGTGGTGATACACACCTGTTTATCCTAGTAATGGGAGGCTGAGACAGAAGGATGGCAAGTTTAAGGCCAGCCTCTGCTTGCTGTATAGCAAGTGGCTGTCTCCAGACAAAATAAAATTCAATAACGCACTTGGAACTACTATAGGGGAAAGGTTATTGTTATGGGATAAAGAACTTACATCTCAGAGATGGTAGATGACTCAGTAAAATGTTTGCCAGGCAAGCATGAGAACCTGAGTTCAGTCACCAGTACTCGCCTAAAAGTCAGACATGACAGTTCATACCTGTGACCTAAGGGCTGGGAAGACAAAGACGGAGGGACTTCAGGGACTACTGTAGCCAAATCAGCAAGGTTGAAGCTCAGTGCCTCAAAGCACAAGGTGGCCAGTGACAGAGGAGAATACCAGATCAACAACTGGCCTCTGTACACACATCCACTCACATGCTTCTGCACACCCATGTACATGCATCCCTATGAACCTGTACACACAGAGAGAAAGAAAAGGTTAGGTTGTAGTGTGTGTGGTCATTGGTAGTATATCCAAAGTGATTTTTCCTCTGGCAGGGTATAGCACATGTCACTCCCGGTCATCCAGTTTCTCCGAGTTCTGCCACAGGAGAAATACCTCAGTGGGAAGCACCTCAACGGGGATTGAAAGCATTCTTGAGCCATGCGACGAAACTGAGCAAATCACAACTGACCCAAATCCGGACCCTGCCGCCGCAGTTAAGGAAGAAGAAGCTTCTGAGAAACTCGCCAGGTACCTTCCCACGTGATGTTGTTATGTTTCACAGCATCTTTATTCTCATGACATAATCAATACAAAAGGAGGAAACAACTGTGGCTGTCTTCACAGATGCCCAGTGAAGCAGGATTCTGTTGAGTCTCAGCTGAAGCGGGTTGACGACACCAGAGTGGATGCTGATGACATTGTGGAGAAAATCCTACAGAGTCAGGACTTCAGCCTCGACTCCAGTGCAGAAGGTATGAAGAGCGGACGAGTCCGGGCACTGTGTCCCACCGCTGTGGGGCCATGTGGTTGGGCTACTGCTGCAGACCTGGGAACTCAATTCCATGTCCACAAAAGCAATGGTGGTTGTATAGCTTGTCTCTGACAAAGGCTGGTGACCCTGGGATAAAAGCAAACTTGAGTGAAAGAGTCAGCTGAAGGAGGTGCTGTTCCGTAGTACAGCAAATTCCTAGAATGTATGAGGCCCTGGGTTCAATCCCCAGAAAGGGTGTGGGTCCAGAGAAGCAGAGCTCAATTTTAGAGAGAGCTTTCCTGTCCATATAATTCATGAGTGCTGGCTCCATGACCCATGGGGGCTGTGGGGGAGGGGGGCTGGCGTGGTGGTCTTGAAAACAGTTTTGAATAGAATCGTGCAGTCTCTCCCAGCAATTTCCACAGAAACTGAAATTTTATCTGCCACCAACTTGAAAAGTGCAATTACTCATGCTGTTGAGAATAGAGAACACTTAACAGTAGACTGCTTTGTTGTGTAACTGGCTGAAAATAGAAATAATTAAACCTCCTGAAAATTTGTAGAAAGAGCTGTCATTACTGTTAAAAGGAAGAGAGCTTTGGGGAGGTCAGTGAGAAAGAACTGTTAGTTAGGCTGGCTTTCCAGATGTCTCTCATAAAACTCTGATACACTTAATAAGTGTAAAAGGCAGGTACTGCCGAGTGCGTATTATTTGAGAATGGTCTGGTAACTGTGTGCTCAGCAAGCATTCCAATTATGTGTTGCAGAAGAAGGGCTGAGGTTATTCGTGGGACCTGGGGGAAGTACAACCTTTGGCAGCCACCACCTTCCAAACAGGTATGTCATGCACCGGGTCACTCTGCTGAAACATAGACTTCCTACTTTATGGGGAGAGGAAATGTCGTGAGAAGGCTCACCTAGCAAGAGTGAAGCACTCACTTCAGTCTCAAGAGGGACAGAAACAAGCATGGTGGCTCCCTCCTATAATTCCAGGGAGTGAGAGCAGAAAGTTCAGGAGTTCAGGGCTATCCTGAGCTACATAGTCTGAAGAGTCTGAAGCTAGCCTAGGCTCTGGGGAAGAAAAAAAAAATAAGGACGAAGGTTGTAGTTTTCATTATGTTGAGGCTAAAATAACAAATGCTGTTCTTCCATTAGAGGAGCTGGTTATGACTGTAATATTCTTTCCTGGATGTCTTCAACATTATATTTTATGTTAGTTTGTTACTTTATTTATATTTTTAGAATCTGTTGGACAGATAAAGCACTTGACAATTGGATCATAAAAAGAATTTTCAGAACAGAATTGTAGCCTAATATTTTAGACAGAGGGAAGCAAACATTTCCAGCCAGTGGTCTTACCTCTGTGAGCAGCTGTGCACCCACTCAGCAGCGTAGGCTGCTATTAACCTTTCTTGACCTTAGAGACATTCTTTTTTCAAACAAAAAGGCTGTTTCCTTTTCTGTTTTTAATCTTTATATAATTTTTATATATGGCTGTTTTAAATGTTTTTCTTTTTAATATGTGTCTGTGTGGGTATATACAGGGTGGGGGTGGCAGGGTGCACTCACAGAGACCAGAAGAGAAAGCATTAGGTATCCTGGAGTGGAGACAGTTATGAGACACCCGATATAAACGCTGGAAACTGAACTCAGGGCCTCAGGAAAATCTGGAATGACTCTTAAACTCCTGAGCCATCTCTCCAGCCACCATCTAGATATTTTTTAAGATTTTTTTTTTCTTTGAGACAGGGTCACAATGTATAGGCTCTTCTCTGTGTAGACCAGGCTATTCTCAAACTCACAAAAAACCACCTGCCTCTGCCTCCTGAGTGCTGGGACTAAAGTCATGAGCCAGTACACCAAACAAGGTGTCCTCCTTGTTGCTCGTTTCTTAGAAGTTGGCATGTGATGTGACTGGGTGTGTTTCTCTGTCTTTATTCTGTTTGGGTTTCACTGAACTTCTTGGATCCCTGTACATACAGATTTCATTAGATTTGAGAATTCTTCATCCGTTATCCCACACACACATGCTTCCTTCCAATATTCTGATGTTCGAAGGCCAATTCTTATCTTTGGTGAGCTAAGATAAAAGCACCACCAACAGACCAATGTAACGGTTAGTGAGCTGAGGAACTGGTGAGCTTCCTGGGCTTACAAAGGATTACTCAAAACAGCTGTATCACCAAGAAATCTGACTCCATCATTGTTGACAACCTCATAGAGGCTTAACGTCAGCTAACCCTCCACCCCCTATATGCCATAGCATCTTCCAAGAGCACATGCAGGAAGGAATGGTGGGTGGGATCCCGGGTGAGAGTCTTGTGATCCTCCCTTCATCCTTTCTACAAGTGGGAATTAAAAGCTCAACCCTTTTCCTATTCCCATAGACCTTGCTGTCACTGTATTGGCCTATTTCATTGCCATGACTACAGATGAAGCTCACTGGTTCATCAACTCACCAACTGTAGGAATGGGATAATCATGTTATACCTAGAGGAAAAGACATACCATAAGCACCTCAGAAAATGCCACTAAGGGGTGAGACCAGCCATAGTAGCCAGGATTATAAACTGTATCCACTCGGGGTGAAACACCTGGTTAGGGGGAAGGGGTTTTGATACTGGACAAATGAGGAAATGGGTACCTGCTGATAACTTTTAATGGTAAGACCCTCACCTCCGTACAGCGCCAGTATTGAAGTTCTCCTGATCACCCAAGATGCTTCGGGAAAGGATAGAATTATGACCCATTCAAAAACATAAAGCTAGCTGCTATCTGAAAGACATAGTGAGACCCTTTATTCTGCCAGCCCAAGAAACAGTAGCAGAGAGAAGCGCGCTCCTTCCCTGATGGCACAGAACCTCGGTCCTAAGTGCATCAATTATAACAGCAGCAGCAGGAGGTCTCCTGCTGATGAGACCATTACTTAAATAGGCTGTCTCAGAATGGCTTTATTCACAAAGCCTGCAAGTTACTTAGTATACTCCATCACTCAGTATATTTCATTATTAGAGGTCAGTTCATACCCAGCATATTACAGAACAGTGACACAGAAACCAAGAATGCAATGGCCAGGCTGATTATTCAACTCTGTCCCCAAAACTGAAGCACTGCCATCTTATTCTTTCACTGGCCTGGACTGCTGGGGTAGCTACCAACCCAGGACAAGGATTTCTTACACACTATCGAGATGGAAGTAGATATATCTCTTTGTGTTCTATGTGGGAAAATTTAGTCACATAGCCACACCTATCTACAGGGGAGCTGAGGAAACAGTCTCCAGAAAGGCTCACTGTCCCCAGCTAAATTGTGAAGAGAAGATTCAAGGGTGGGAGGGTTGGGGGTGGGCAACCAAGAGCACTTTCCCTTTTGATCTACGTCACACAGGTGTAATTTGCAATACTGGCCACATGTAAAGCCATCTGTGCACTGACTAAAAGAATTCTTGAGTCCTGTCACCCATAATCCCAGCACTTGGGAGTTGGAGGCAAGAAGAACTGGACTGTAAAGCCAGAGGGGTATAGACCAGCCTAGGCTACATGAAACATGTCTGAGAAAAAGGAAGGGGGACAGGGAAAAAGAGAAGGAGAGAGAGAGTGGAAAGGGGTTTTCTAGAAAGATATATTAAGACCAGTTTAAAATTATATATATATATATATATATATATATATATATATATATATTAGCTATCTCTTACATTGGTAAGAAATCTTTATGATAGTTACAAGGTTGAAATTATAATCTCTTACATTGATATGGAATTTATTTTATACAAATTTAGGGTTTTCACTGGCGTAAGTTTCTTATTAATACAAAAGTGGGATTAATATATTACTCTCATGTAGGCATTGTGCCTATATATCTTATTTAGAAATACAAGGCTTAGACCCAGTCCTTTTTAATCAAAAAAAAAAAAACAAAAAACAAAAAAAACCCAAAACACTTGATTTGAGATGGTTGGCTTGTGAATCAGAGGCCTATGGTAATTGCATGGCTCATTGCTTACTGTTAGGATGTTTTCTAGATTTTAATTAGAAATAGTGGAAAGGAATTAACAGACAACTGTTCAGGTTGCCTTACATAGTTGATTTTCAAAAACGTCAGAAATCCATAGAATTGACGTTACAAACATTCTTATATAAACATTTATTTTATTGGAGACCTATCTGATCCTGACAGCTTCCCAGTCTTGGATTCTAAGAAGAAATTGAGCATCTTTGGAGTTACTCCAGTTGTGGTATGACAGCCACTAGGCAAGAATTGCCTCTTTTCATCTACAGACGAAATACTGTGCAAAAAAGAAACACACTTGCGGAATAGTCAACTGATTATATCTGCCAAGACAGAGTAATTAGCCCTTAGTAATTCTGCATTACTAGGTCTGTCAGATGATCCTGGGCCAGAAGGCTGAAGACCAGATGCTCCAACGTTTTGAAATAAGGAACTGTCCAGATGTTCAGTGGTCTATTTAAATTGGCTGAGTTTTAGAAGCCACGATCTGTGCTTCCCATATCTTTAATTAACTAGTCATCCTGGATTTCTGATGGGGTTGAAGATTTATAATCTCACAGCCAACCCAGGCTATTTACTTTGAGAGGATGGTTTTCAGATGCTATTCATTCTGAAGACAGGACATAAGCCAGGTTCAGAACTAAGTTTTTGTTTTTTGTTTTTTTTTTTTAATTGAGAGAGATGGCAAGGTTCTATTTAGTTACCAAAAATGATGGACTGGGTATTAGGTTTATCTTGTTCTTTAACAATCACAACATGGTAATATAGTTAGTGTTCAATTAATATGTGAAAAGAAAAAAAAAAATTTTTTATTGGACAAAAAGGGGGAAATGTGGTGGATAGCCCTAGCCTCTTGTTGTCATGGTAATTCCACTCCTGGGAGGAGCTGCGAAGGAGGAGTGAATCTTGTAAACCTTCTGTCCAATCAAATTTGTTAAATAAAGGCTACAGCCAGTGATTGGGCAGTGGAAGAGGAGTGGGAGGAGCCAGAGGCAGGGAAAAGAGGATAAGACCAGGAGAGCCATTGGAGTGGAGGACTTGGCAGTTGGTGGAAGCAGAGGGCAATTGGTAGAGAGAGAAAAGACGAAGAAGACCTTGACCTAGGAAACCGCAAGTTGTTAAGAGCTCTTTTAGCCAGGGAATAGTGTAGCTTAATGGTAAATCTGCCCAATCTAGGCATGCAGCATTCATTTGATATTTATTGACTTGTGTCTTTATTCTACGGACTCCCTATGGGCAGGAAATTTACTGCAACAACAGTATTATTACTTACTCTCATCAATCTCCAGGGAAACCCTGTGTTCTGCCCTGGCTGACACTGATTTTAGGATTGGAGCTGGGTGGTGGTGGCACACGCCTTTAATCCCAGGAAGCTGAGGCCAGACTGCTCTTCCAGGCCAGCCAGAACTATACAGAGAAACCCTGTCTCAAAAAAGGGGGGAAAGGAAACCAGTGGGGGGTGTGTCTGGGAGGGGAGCTCTTTGGAGGTTGCTACCTCTGCAGTTCAAGGTCTGAAAGTTTTCCTCTCACTGTTTCAGGGTTGGATCTGGAGCCTATGAACAGGTTGTGATCAAACGCTAGAAGTGAAGCCGGCAGGCAGAAGCGTCCCTCTGTGGACAACAGGTGTTTCAAGGTGTGTTAGTCATGCATGTAAGAAAAACAAGGAGCCTGTTTTCAAAGTGAAGTTCATCTGTGAAGAGGAAAGCAGAGCTGATTTCTTCTTAAAGGATCCCTCACCATCCTTTCCCACCTACTCACTCACTGTGGGGAGCATGTGAATGGATGGGAGTGAAGGCCTGGCCTGTATCAGCACCCAGAACGAAAGGTCTGCTTGTGCTTCTGGACACTGGACACATCTGAGGGTGATTTTAGTATTCTAGCACAAATATCTAAGTTGGGGGTGCTCAACAGGTCTGGGCTCTGTGTTTAAATTTTACATTTAACAGACAGTACTTGAGGTCAGTTTAAACCCTATAAATTCTATCAAGATAGTTGTAATTCCTATGAAGTAAATCTTCATGTCCTGTTACCTACAGCATTGTACTAAGTGTATTAACTCCTTTTATGCAGTAATTGGCAGAAAGAGCGGGGTTCATGCTTTGGGACGTATTATTCTATAACTTAAACATTTTAAATACTTTATAATTCTGAACGTTTCAGACTTAAGTCAAATGGCAAATGTGTCTAAGTCTGCGACAGGTGGACAGAAGGAACGCCATGACAGTGCAGCATCTATTATTCCTGTCACTAATATTAGGTGAGCTGCAAAAGCCCAGGTGCCACAGTGTAAGAGTCACAGTCAGCGTGATAATCAGTGTGTTAGGCTACCATAGGCAAGCTACAAGAAGAGCTGTTTCATAATTCATTCAGTACTAAGACGTGCTGGTCTGGCAGTCAGAACAGACACAAAACTGTCAGATGGTCAGAAAGATAGCATTCTTCTTAAGGAAGCCAGACCTCTGGAAATGGACACCATGCTGTGTGAACAAACAGACATCTGAGCAGCCGAGTGGCGTCGATCTTACTGACATCACGGGACTGGCGTTTTCCTATTTCAGCCTCTTGACCGGAGACTGTTTCCTTCTTTACAGTGTCAGAATTTAACTGTTTGAAGCCAGAGTAGACTATAAGCATACCTCTAATACAGCTTTTAGGGTCCAAATATCTAGTCTGGATCCATGTTAACAGCACAGCGCACAAGCTGTAGTTTTTCTGGTCTTACCTGACAGTACCCATGTAGAAAGAGCTACACTTCCCTTTGCTGAAGAGAAGCATAGGTCATACAGAGCCATCAATGCCCAAGTCCTCTTCATAATCATGTCCGAGAAGATGGTAGTGCAGAACAGAATTACTCTGGCCAAGGTATTTTTATGTTGACAAAATAATTGTTGCAACATTTGAATATCCAGATTGGGAAGTTTGGAAAAATTGGAATTGTTTGTGTTAGAATTTTTATTTGAATATCTCAAGAATGAGGTAGTCTACATTAATCCAAACTATTTTTACAAATAGATACTGATTTTTAAAAAAGCTGACACCCTATTTTGGAATATTTTGAATAATAAAAGAAAGGATTATCTGAGTCAGATTAAGACACGCTCAGAGGGCAGGACACTGACCTAACATCTTGAGCCAGGTTATCCAAATAGATGAGGACACGCTGTTTCCAGGTGAGCAGATCCATTGTATGTTACAACAAAATCAAAGTGAGTTTTAACTAGGGTTAACAAAGACATTACTTAGAGAGGTTTAGTCTGACAATTTTAAAAGCATATTTTTCTATTTTAAAAATATAATTTCTAGGCTATATTTTTATTGGCGCTTCTGCAAATGATTTTGGATTTTAAGACATAACAACACTAGGTTATGAGCATGGTTCAGTGAGGCCGCTCATCAGACACATGAAGGTGCTGTAGTGGGGACAGAGCTTAGCCTTTGCCTGGCTGCCCTGGCCCTATATTTTACCACAGGATTAGGTCTTGGTATTTTAAATGGTACAGAAACTTTTTTTTTTTTAGAACAGTATAATGTATGGGTCTGGGGAATATAGCTCAGGTGGTAGAGTGTTTGCCTGGACTACACAAAGTCCTGGGTTTAATCTCCACCCAGTACATAAACCGGGCATGGTGGTATATGCCTATAATCCCAGCACTTGGGACATAGAGGCAGAAGGATCAGATGTTTAGGGTCATTCTTGGCTCCATAGGGAGTTGAGGGCCTAAGTAGGCTGTATGATTCTCTATCTCACAAAGGAAAAACAATAATGTGAAGACATTTTGAAAAATGTAAAAATCATGCCTTTTTATTTTAGCAGCTACTAATCTTGATTTGTATATTCTTAAGTATTATAAAAATTCACTTAAGTAGAAACATGGAATTGGAAGGGGAAAGAGTAGCTATGACTCGAGTCAGCTGAAGTCTGGATTCTCCTCCTCCTGTGTTTGAGGGTATATTCTGCATTCATATTTCAGTACAGTGCTATTGGAATGTGAAGGGCTGTCTGAGTGTCTGCATTTCTATTCTTTCTGCACAGCGTATACTGCCAGGCTCTCAGCCACAAGGCTATTTTGAAAGCTGTTTGCTAAGTACCAAGTCTACTTTTAACTCTGCTTTGAGTTTAGAAAGCAATAGACTTGAAAAATATAGGCTCTTAACAAAATATTTTTTAATATTAGTTCAAATTTAAAACACTCCAGTCTTAGAGAAATTTTTAGCTGTGAGTTGTTTCCTACTTCTGTCCTAGAGAAAAGACAGACAGCACCATTTAAAGCTAGTATTTGTGATGAGACAGAAGGAATACCTTGTTCAGAAGAATGCACAGGCCAGTTCAGGAGAGCTTCTCCTGCCACAGGCTGGTGACAAGACTGTACAGGATGTGACATATAGAAAAGGCAGAGAAGGCCCTGAGTCATTAGTATACACTAATGCTGGGCTCTGTTTTACGGCAGTGTTGAAAGGCTTCCATATACAAACAACTAATGTATATCAACACTTTTGATATTAAGGTCTTGACCAACAACCCCAAACTCTATCATCTCATTCCAGCATAAAACCATGAGAATAATATCCAAGCTAGATTCTTCTGTATATGTTTTTGTTTTTTTAGTTTGTTTTTGTTCTTTTATGTACAAAACCGTGAGTCACAGAGGCAGACCGACCCCTTAACCCCCTTTTTACTAGAAGTAAAAAGAAAACATCTTCAACTAATTTCCATTCAAAACATACTCAAATTTAGACTCACACCTGTAATCCCAGCCCTTGGGAGGCTTAGGCTGGAGGATCTAGGAGGCTAGCCTGGGATACATGGTCTCCTTGAGTTCAAGGACAGTCTGGATCCCATGGTAATCTTGAACCCAAAATGAGACCCTGACTCAAAAAGCATTTTTTAAAATCAGGCAGCACCAAGTTTTCATAAGTCAGAGCATCCAGAAGCAATTCCAGACTCTCAGATTTCCATGTTAAATAAACCACTTTTGAAGCATAAGCTGACAGTATCATTAAATACTTAACCAAAACACTTCTGAAACCTTAGGCTTCCGTATTTATATCAAATCTCCGAGAGACCCAGTGAGCTCATATGACGAGATTGAACTATTTTCTTCACAAGTCTTTCATGTGGACATTTCAGAAATTCAGTTCTCTTAGATGGTACGCCTTGTGAGTATAATCAAGTAGGGCGGCTGACACTGTTAGGCCACTTCGCATCTTGGCTTAGGTACTGAACATAATGTTCGCAGTCAAGCTGTGCGGAGGAAATATTCCTGTAATAAGCCTAAGCTGAGACTGCCCTGGAAATAAGGCCTTATTTCCTTCTCCATGGGATTTTTATCAGAAAATGTATAAATGGTAATATGGGTCATTTCCCCATATAACAAAGATGACAAAAATTTTGATTAACAATGTGTTCTGTATTTTGAAATGAGTATGTTTATCTTACATAATTGTTTCACTGCTATTCATTGGCCAAATTCAGTACAAGGAAAGACAGACTATAGAAGACTTAGATTAACTCTGGCAATATGTCGTGAAGATTACCTTTCTCCATGTTAGTTCAGTCCTTTAGAGGTTAATACAGTGTTTATGAAAAAGTGTAACTGGTAGCTGAAGAACAGCTCAGTGGTAAGGAACCTTCCAGCATGTGTAAGACCCTGGGGTTGGTCCTTAACACTGAAAAAAGAAAATGAAGTGACTCCATCAGAATTCTGTTCTAATCCTTGGAGAATGATCTTCATATTTATATATGTCTTATGTCTTAACCAGTGATAATATCCAGGAAATGTTTTTTAACAAAATAAAATTTTGTTTGTAAAATGTTTATAATGATATAAAAGTGGATCTTATACATGTTCAATAAAAAGCAGTATCTCAAAGGTTTAGAGGCTCCAAGGCCTGCAGTTATTGCCTTGAGCTCCTGCCCTGACTTCCCTTGATGATGTGCTGGGCTAAGGAAATATAAGCCAAACAAATTCTTTATTACAGCAACACAAAAGAGCAAACTAAGACGACCACTTATCTAGTAGTAGCACAAAATGAAAATTTCCATTTGAATGAGGTAGAAAACCATTGGGGAAATTAATCTAGCCCGTGACTATGTAACATAACAGTTAGAAAGCAAAGTGGGAAGGCTCACATTTAGAGACATCCCGGGATCTGTGAAACCCTATAACAAAGGGATGCCAGCCAAAGGCATCCCTGACTGAACTGCTTTGGACTCATTCCTGTGCAATTGCAAGTCTGCTAAACTGGAGCCGGCATCCTAGGTTGGTTTTTGATCGGTTGGTTTGACATTTGCTTTGCTTTCTTCTCTATGAGTCAAAGCTACAATGTATACAGGTACTTTAGGAAAAGTGTGACACCTTCTGGCATTGAACTTCATTTGACTCTCAAGTGACCCTCTGCACATATAGTCCACAGAATAAAACCAAAGGAAAATCACATTGGATATTTTTTTTCAGTAGTAATTTTAAATTTTTTAAAATATCTGCCAAAAAAATTGTATCAAATCTTGTCTGTGCTGCTTAAATAAGGTGAAATGTTTCCTCTGGTGTGGGATTAATGAAAAATTCTGGAAGTACAGGTCCATGAGGAGACCCACGAGGACACAGAGACTACATTAAAAACACAAGAGTTATTCATCAAATACCCAGGATCCAATGGGTCATGATTAAGGTGTAGATGCAGGAGGCTGCAGTGTTTCTAGGAGTGAAGGAACTGATTTAACTTCATTTGACTAATGCTAGCCTGAACCACAGCTTGCAGAATGAAGTGGGCAGAAAAATGGTAATTACAATGTTGAAGGCAAAAGGGATTCAGGCAAAATGTATATACAATTAGGCAGGTGTAAAGCCCCCTTACCCCAGACCTTCTTAACATAACTGACTCCATGACAGAAGTGTCATTCAGACTATAAAACTCAGCACAAAGGTAGTACCACCTGCCAAAATGAAACAAAGACCTAATCCAACCAAGTCCATAGTTCTGGAGAAATCATTAAATGTACTAACCTTGCTTTTTGGCTTCTATAGTTCTGCTTCTGACTATCTGTTCTTGTTAACTGAAATTGATCAACCCAGAATATGGGTTCACCCTGAGAAAGGCTCAGTGCTACACTGGGGTCCTGAACACCCAATGTGGTCACCACCACGCTAATACAGACTTTCTACAGGTCTGTGCAGTCTTTTCTGGTGAATATCCCACAACAGGAGGAGCACTAAAAGCCCAGTAGATATGCAGGGGGCATGAAGTGTTAACTTTTGCAGGTGGTAGAGGACATAACTAGCATGTAGGACTTCAAAATCAGTATTATTTACTGAACAAATTTCTTTAACTCCCACCAGCTTGTGTATCGTGTCTCAACATTGTGACCAAATGTTATTTTTCCTATTCACAAAGATGTATATCATATTTACATATGATAAATTGTGTTTGTATAGTATCCTGCACAATGTGGAAACACGTTGTTCTTAATGCCTTTGGAAGATTCTGCTGCCATTGCTGATGGCCATCAGCCCATGACTTCCTGAAACTGCTTAACACAAACCACAGAACCAGATGTGGTAGGGTTGTCATTGCAACCCCAACCAGTGGAGAAAACTAATTTAATTGGAATTGTTTCTGGGCCGCCACTGACAGAACTGAGGGCTTAAGACACTGTATGGGAGCTGAGGTGCCTGCTGGGGGTGCTGTAGAGGGGAAGACTGGACATAAGAGCACACAGACAGGGAAGGGTGGGGAGGAGCAAGAAGGCCTGAGAAGAGATGTATGCTCCTGTGAGAAAAGGGGGTAGCAAGCTGTGGAGTCTCATGGAGACTCTGAAGGGGCCAGGTCTCACATGCAGATAATATGGAAACAACTTGAACGCAAGGAATTCTGGGAAGGCAAGCTTCTGGGAAGTCACAGAAATCTTTAAAAGTTCTTGCTATCATCATGAATGTCTCCCAGAGAGCTCCAGGGAAGTGCTGCTGGGAGGGCATGGAACCTTTAAGAGGTAGAAGGAACATTATGGAAGGTCTTAGGGCACTTGGGGGGAAGGATGTGGGGAGTGCCTTTGCAGAATCGAAACCATGGTCTCTTCCTCTCTTTTGCTCCCTGGCTTCAAAGAGAATGGTCTTGTTGTACCATTAGGTCTGACCAATGTGCGCTGCCTTGCCACAAGCCCAAAACAACAGAATGAAATTATCTTGGACAGGAATTTCCAAGACTTAAGTAAGCCAAAACAAGACTTGTCTCCTTTTAGGTGCCTCAGGCAATTTGTCATAATAGCAGAAAGCCAAGTTTTAGAGCCATCCAGACCGGAAATAGGAGTTGGAGGCTGTGGCTAGTAACACGTTTCACATACAGTGTGGGAATGGGGGCCCTGTTGAGCAACATGAAAACTTACTAAGATAAACCTTGTTAAGGTAAAATTCTGCCTCCTACAAAACCACATTATTCATTGACACAGAGAGCAATTTAACTCATATTAACATGTGGCCCAGGGGCCTGGAAAGATGGCTCAGTGGTTAAGAGTGCTGACTGTTCTCCCAGAGGATCTGGGTTCAATTCCACATGGTGGTTATTAATTGTCTGCAACTCAGTTCCACGGGATCAGACACCCTCTTGTGCTCCATCCGCACCAGCAACATGGCAAAACACCTATACACATACAAATTAAATAAGTAAATAATTTAAAAAATGATACTATGTTGTCCATTCAAGTGATATACCAGGGGTGTGGGGGTGGGGTGAAGAATGACCTGTCCCCCATTTTAGTTCTTGCCAACCTGCTATCTACATTTAAGTGAATTAAGAGCAAGGAATGTTTGATGAGTCTTCTCTAGGGATCTATAGGAAGGGCAAACTGTTGAGGGACATTTCTTTACATTCTTAGTAAGAGCTAGGGGGTCACTGGCTGTTCTCCCAGAGGATCCACATCTAATTCCCAGCACCCATGTGGCAGCTCACAACTGTCTGTAACTCTGTTCCAAAGAATCCTATGCCCTCCTCTGGCCTCCAAGGGTACCGCATACACTTGGTTCACAGACAAGCAAACACCCATACACACAAAATAAAATTTTTAAATAAAAAGAGCAACTGGGAATTTTCAGCAAGAATTTCTATACACAACTATTAATGTTTTGCAAAAGAACATGTTGTTGATACAGAAAGAAGCACATTCAGTTGCATTTATAAATTGCTAATGACAAAGCTGCATTAAAAAAAAAAAAAAAAAAAAAAGACACAGTAGGAGCTAGAGAGAAGGTTTCTGCAGTTAAGAGCTCCTGCTGCTCTCCTGCAGGACAGACATTCAATTCCCAGCTCCAACACTGGGTGGCTCACAACAGCCTGCAACTCCAGCCCCATGGGATCACTGTCCCCTTGTGACCTCCACAGACACAGATACACACAAATGTCCGTAAGATTTAAAAAGTAAATATTTAAAACATGTATTAGTAAAAGAACAAAGATAACAAGTGTAAAAACCCATGCACTTATGCCATTTGTTGGAAACTGATATAAGGCAGTCAACTGGACTCCATGCAAAATGGGCAGAGCTACTCTTCTGGAAACAATGAACAGGAGAAGCCAGGACCCCCCCCCCCCCCACCAAACCCCAAGAGGCTATGAGATGGTGGGTATTACAGACAAAAAGAATTAAGGTATGACTAGCTTTACTCTAGATTATATCATTCTGAACTGTACTTTTCATAACTTAAATTGTAAGATTATAAGAAAACAATTGAACAGTTTTTGTTCCTTTGTGTGAGACAGGGTTTAACTAAGGAGCCCTGGCTGTCCTAGAGCATGCTGTGCAGAGCAGGTTGATCTCAAATTTGTCTCTGCCTGCTGAGTGCTGAAACTGCAGGCATGTGCCACCATATCTAGCTGGATCTTTTCTTTTATGCTACTGGGGGATCAAACTCAGGCCTTGAGCATGGCTGGGACTAAGTAAGGAAGGGCATCTGGGGTTTAGTTGCTGTGTGGTATGTTTGTTTTCAGGGAGGCCTAAAAGTATCAACAACCTTCCTCATTAAGATCTCAAACATCGGAGGGCTGGGGATGCCATTCAGTTGGTAAGGTGCCTGCCCAGCATGTATGACGTCCTGGGTTCAATCCCCAGCACTGCAGAAACTGGGATATGCTAACACAGGCCTGTAATCC
The DNA here is from genome assembly GCF_011762505.2 of Arvicanthis niloticus. Classification (NCBI taxonomy): domain Eukaryota; kingdom Metazoa; phylum Chordata; class Mammalia; order Rodentia; family Muridae; genus Arvicanthis; species Arvicanthis niloticus. The sequence goes on along the minus strand of NC_047661.1, from coordinate 88,061,680 downwards.
CAACACTTGGAGGCAGAAGCAAGAAGTTCAAGGGTGTATTCAGCTATGTAGTGAGTCTGAGAAAAAAAAAAAAAGGTCTCAAACACTTGAAATTCAAGCAGAATTTAAGCTTAAAAGAAAATGTACTTCCTCTCCATTCATAAACTTCTCAGCGTGAACCAAGTGCTTAGGCCAAAAAAGATGACAGCAGCAAACATGCTTTACTCAAAATACAAGGGACAATGTATTCCTAAGAGGAGCTCTCCAGCAGGAAAACAAAGAGAGGAGGGTTAAAATTACACACACACACACACACACACACACACACACACACACACACACAAAAAAAAAAAAAAAAAAAACAAAACAAAAAAAAAAAAAAACTTGTGACTAGGGTTGAGCTCAGCAAAGCCCTTGCTTAACATCTGCAGGGTCTGGACTAGATCCCAGCATAGAGATATTCTTACGTATCTCCAGACAATCAGAACCTAGGAAAGTCCCCTTGTTCCAAAGCTTGTAAGGTTTCAGATACGAAGGTAGCATAGACATTAGGACCTCGAAGAGGGCATCTCCCATGTCTGATTTCCCAGGAAGATCCCTGGAAATTCCCACACTAAGATGGGATAGGAAAAAAGAGACCTGCCTGTTACTCAATATCCAGGGGGAGGGCTCAAATGAGCTGTGATGCGGTGTGAGGGGACATGAAGGGCTCACAGGCAATGGGTTGAGCAGGGACTGTGGGTGAAGTGGACACCATTTCATTCTGCATGAGGGGAGTGTGTGTGTGTGTGCATGCATGCATGTGCGTGTGTGTGTGTGTGTGTGTGTGTGCTGAGTCTGATTAGGAGCAATGTAAAGTCACTCTGTAGAGAGCAGAGGGGACTACACACGTGCTAGGCTGTATGCTTGCTTGCACTTTTCTACTTGTTTCTTGAAGGCTGCCAGGTACTTGGCTACCTGAGAAACAATTTTAATAATGCTGAGAAAACAGTCTGAGAAACAATTTTAATAATGCTGGCTCTCTAACTGGGTCAACAACACTGTCTCTCTAGCATTTATAAGGGCTTCCCGTTATGGTTATTACACTCCATCTTACACATAATGGGAGCAAGATTCCCCTAGCAAACCTGACGGATTGCTTTCTGCCTTTGGTTTTTATTGTGTGTGTAGACAGGGTTATTTGTTTGTTTTTTTTTTTTTTTTTCCTTGAGACAGAGCCTCATGTAACCCATGGTAGCTCCAGACTCACTATGTAGACGAGGAGGACTCTGAACTTCTAAACTTGTCTCCGCTTCCCAAGTGCTGGGATCGCAGGTGTGCCCCTTTTACATGAGGCATGTGTTCTGCAGTCACGGCATAGGGACTGCAGTCTCTAGTTGCCCCCGCTCTTTGGAAAGATCCCCATTTGTGTGCTGCTAAAGGGTAAGCCCGTGACTTTAGAACAAGGGTCTGAGCTGAGGATGGGGTTCAGTGGTAGAGTGCCTGCAGTGTGCGCACAGAGCCCTGGGCTAGATTCCCAGGACCAAAGAGGGAAAGAGCAGACTATGACGAACTAAATCCAACAGCTGCTTTGGAAGATGTTTTGTAACTAGAAGTAATGCATGCTTATGTTAACATAAAATTACTTTATGCCTCAACTCCAGCAGAGTTGAAGAGCTATGACCAGGGTCATGATAAATGCTAAAGGTTCCCTATAGGAACTATGCTGGTCCCTGGTTGGAAATGTTAATAAACCTTCCAATGTGCAAAGAAATGTGTTTATCAAAGCTGAGAGGTGAACACAAACTCAGAGTGTAAGTGAAAGCCAAGGGCTGGAAGTGTGGCTCAGTGGTAGAACACTTGCCTAGCATGTACTTAGCCCTGGGGAAGAGGAAGGGGTAGGTGTGGGAAATGAAAGAGAGGTCCTTGTCCCCATAAGTTGTAAGCACATAGGGGTCTGTGGGTAAGGGATCAAGTCACCAGGGTTCAAGATGATGATGGACTAACTCCAGAGGAAGATGTGATGAACAGTTTCCCTCTGGCTAGAAAATGTGGCTTCAGCAAAGAGCATCGATGAGCAGGGAGCCCTAAGACAAACCTTGGGTACACAGATGTAGAAAAGAGAAGGGCTTGGGGCGGGGGGGCGGGGGGGGTAATGCAAATCTGTCTCCATCATGTGCACCTTCGAGCACATGGTGGCACATGAAGATCTGGTGGATTAGTGTCTGAGAGTTAAGAGAGCAGCTGCTTGACAGTGCTTATGTGATTAGGATTTTTCTCTATAAAAACCCTCTCACCACATCCACTGGTTATGAACCCTTGAAGATTCATTCAGCTTAAGAGTAAGTGTCCACAGAGCACTTGCCCAGGAACCAACTCTGCAGCCCCGGAACACATCTCAGGGGGGTCAGACTATGCTGTGTGACACAGGCAGTTTGTTATCATGTCCATTCTCTTCTGGTTCCTTAGGAGATGGCTGAGTATGCTTGCAGCCCCTCAGAACACAGACTACACTTCTTAACTTCCCTCACTGACTTATGTGAGCAAAGGAGGGGTCAGTGCTATTGCCTAGCAGCAAGCAGCAATGCACGCTGGGCAGCTGGTGCACTCCATCTCTCTTCTTTTCTGCTAGTGTAGGTCATGCCAGGTTAATCCTCCATGTCTGCCGTGGTTATTAAGATGGACACCCGTGCCTCTGACACTGCAGAGCCTGGCTGAGTTACCTCTGGACTCCCACGCCTCACACGAGAAAATCTCCTTGAAGGCCCTTTTCCATTAAACAAAGCCATATCTCTCTCTCTCTCTCCTGCAGCGACTACCACCCAAACTCCAACCAGGAAGCTCTGGGAGTGTTCATATGTGGATGAACACTTGCCTAGTAGGTCCAAAGCCCTGGGATTCAATCTCCACCACTACAAGGGGGGGAGGGGGCGAGTATGGATTACCACAGAAGATTTCTATACCCTTCAAAACCACCTGGTTCCTTTTTCATGCACCATGAAAAGTATAATAGGTAAAATTTGACAATTCTACATAACCCCTGGGAAAACTGGGCAGATGAACTGGTTTTTTTGTTTTTGAGATAAGGTCTTACCATGTAGCCCAGGCTGGCCTCAAACCCATGCTCCTTGTGTCTCATCTATCCAGGTGCTAGATTTACAGGTATGGGCCTCTATGCCCAGCCCTGGGAAAGGTTCTTAAGTGGCTTTGATTACATTTAAATGTTTTAATGTCACATACAACATACGGCTCTAACACCAAAATATGGGTGAGGACAAAATTAACACATTACCACATCCAATTTCTTCATTGTTGTAAACACCAAATTTTAAAAAAATTAAAAAAAAATCTAATTCTAAAGGAAAGCAACTACTTTTAGTTAAGCCCTTTCTCGGGCAAAGAGCAGTCTGTATGTCAGGCAGATCTGTCATCAAGATCAGGGCCCAATTTGTGTTAAAACTCTCAAACTATTTCTTGAATTGTGACTGTACAGAGTTTAAGTTCTAGGGCTTTCGATGTAGCTGAGTGACAGAGTGCTTGCTTACCATGAGCAAGGGTTCGAGTCCCCGGTACCACTAAAACAAAACAAAACAAAAAAAAAATTGAATTCTAATCGAACCCAAATTATCATCGGTTCTCTGAGCTTCAGGAAATCCGGATGGCTCAGTTATCTTCAGGCCGATAATCCCAAGAATTATGCAGGTCAACCACGACTGCAGAGCCATCACTGCTTAAGCAGACCGAGTCAGCAATGAGGGACCGCATCCTGTCTTCGTCAGCACACAGGCGGTGCAGTTTAGGGTAAGTGAGCAGCCTCTGCAGGGGTATGTAAAACTTCTCTCCTTCACAGAAGGGTTTGGGAGAATTTTCTATCCTGGCCTTTTCGGCCTCCGTGAAGACTGCTCCCAATAATAGGTGGGGGGCTGGGCAGGAGTCCTCGTCCCCTGGTTTAGGGCCCCGGTCCTTCTCCTGTTCCCGCAGCATCCTCTGGTGTCTCAGTCTCAAGCGGTCCACTTGTATCAGGAGCTCCCCAACCAGAACAAACTTGAGTACCTTTTCCTGTTGTAAACTCGGGTAGCAGGTAGTGTAAACCTGAAAGGCAGAAAGCCAAACAGAATCCCGAAGCTTTTTAAACATCAGCAACTCAGCCCCGTAAGAACTACGTGTGCCTCCTGCATCTGTGCCGGAACCTACTCATTGTAAAAGCCTTGATTTTATGGGGAGACAAACACATGTGGGCATTAGCTAACTGGTTTGCTTCCAATTCTAATACCAACTATATCCCAGTCAGGTTTCTACCAGCAGGCACTAACCTTAATATTTTTTAAGATTTCTTATTTTGTGTGTAAGAGTGTTTTGCCTGCGTAATATGTCTGTGTACCGTATGTATGTCTGGCACTCACTGAAGCCGGAAGAGCCCACTGGATCTGGTAAGACTAGAGTTAACAGATGGCTGTGGACTGGAGCAAACCCATAACCCAGTGTTTCTACTTGATATCGCATGGAAATCAGTGTAAAAAGAGAAAATGGTCCAATCTAGAACCAGTGAGGCTCACCTCCAACCCCGGCTCCCTGAGAGGCTGACAGGACAGCTACTGAGCTGAGAGAGCCAGGCCACTCCAGGCAATGGAGTGACACACAAGCAAAAGAAAAATTGAAAATAAATGAAAATGATTCTATCGAGTGAAGAAATGTGTTCTTTTGAGAGATAAGGGTGGGTGGGTGGGTGTGCGCGCACATGTACGTGCGCACTCTCACACTCACACTCTTTCACTAATCACTAATCACAGGCTAGAGAGGAACTATTACTGGTTCTCTCTTTACTGTTGATACTCCTAAGAGATTACAAAGGAGGCAGCAAAAGTTCTGCTTTAAAACATCCTAAGAAGACCTCCAGCAGACTGTTCTCTGTAATATAACGCCAAGGGCCAGGCAGTCTGAAAGGATGCCAAAAGCATCGAGTCTGAAGGATCTTTCTATGACAGGCCTCAAAATTAGGTCATATAGCCAGGTGTGGTGATGCACACCTTTAATCTTAGCACTTAGGAAGTAGAGGTAGGCAGATCTCTCTCTCTCTCTCTCTCTCTCTCTCTCTCTCTCTCTCTCTCTCTCTCTCTCTCTCTGTGTGTGTGTGTGTGTGTGTGTGTTTTCTAAGCCAGTCTGGTCTACATAGCAAGTCTAGGCCAGCTGGAGCTACAGAGTGAGACCCTGTCAAGAAAGAAAGAGAGAAGACAGAGGAAAACTTAAAAAAAAAAAAAAAAGCCATTTATATCCCTTTCTGCTTTGGGAACCAGTAACAAAAAAAGGAAGGAAAGGAGGGAAGAAGGGAGGGAGGGAGGGAGGGAGGGAGGGAGGGAGGGAGGGAGGGAGGGAGGGAGGGAGGGAGGATGGAGTGGTAGTCTTAGTAGTAGTAGCCTCCCTCGTCTCCACTGTCTGGCATGCTGCCATCTAGCCCCGTCCCCACTGTCTGGCATGCTGCCGTCTAGCCCCGACAGCTACCTCAGAGAATACTCACAGCTTTATAAACATGCTGGTCGCACTGCTGGGAACCAGAGGGTTCAGATAGCTTCCCGCCGTTTTTCGTAAAGACACCTATCTGGGTACAATATCCAACATGCTCAGATCCAGCTGGTGGTGTCCCTACCCCAGTAAACTCCACACAGTAATCATAGCAGTTTGCCACGCGTGAAGCCCTGAAATCAAACAACAAAGGGAAATCACTTCTCTGAACATACAGGTATGGCTAAACAGCTTGTCAAACAAACAATTCGTAAGTGCCTTCTTGTCGGCAGGGTTAAGAAACACGGAAACAGGATGCAACTGAGTATTTCTAAGCCAAGCATGGTGGTGGGTGCCAATCATGACACTCGGACTGATGAAGCAGAAGGATTGTAAGTTTAAAGCTAGCCTGACCTATGTAAGGAGATACTACCTCAAAAAAAAAAAAAAAAAAAAAAATCTAAAGTTACACATTCTTACGCAGGCATATGATGTTTCACCGGGATGCCCGATTTCTGTAAGGGACAAAGGCAGTGACACATTTTCAGCTTCTAAGTCACCATAGGAAGAGGAAAGGGAGGCTTTGGGTCAGGCAGAGAGTAGGGGTGGATGAGGAGACCGCAAAGACTCCAGCCTACACTACACACGTTTGTTTACCTCAAAGCCCAGACCTCCCTCCCCACTTTGGTCCTCATCCTACGCCAACACTACAGGTGCCTCTTAAAGCCATCTCATAGGCACATACTCTTCTCCTGCTGCCCAAATGTTCTGCTTTCCTTGTGCTCTTACTACATTGTAAGTCACACATGGGGACCTTGCTGGAATGAAGTAAGAAACAGTTTAGGTAAGACAGACATATCAAAGCTTATTTCCTATAACAGGGTTCCAACCAAAACAAACAAAAACCTTCTGAACTTACCAGGTCTGAAACTCCGTTCTGCTCCACTCAAATTTATGATCGGCATCCCTCAGGGTCACTGTAGGAAACAGGGGGTTGAATTCAGCATTTGGTGTGCTGATGACAATCATGGCTGGTGACAGGTATCCAAAAACGACTTCAGGAAATCTGGCCAGATCATCTGAATCCAAATGTTCTATTCTAAAGTGGTTAACAAGAAAGACAGAATTAATCACTTTCCCTAGTTGAATATTAATGTAATGAGCAAAAATAATTGTTACCTGGATGTTGATTTCTCTCCCCTTTGATAATGCAACAGTCCTCAACCCATGACCCTTTCCTTTTCCCTGTTTGAACCCTTCCTACTCCCAGCTTTGCCCAGGATGATTCGTCAACTAAGATTGTCTGCTGCATTTTATAGAACTCATATCAATATTCCTTTTTTAAAGCATCAGAGTTTATACACTCCTTGATTTGATGCTCCAAGGACACAACATTACTACTATGTGCTCTTTTCAAAAATGCATTCCCAGGCAACTGCAGAGACAGCTCAGCAATTACAAGCACATACTACTCTTACAGAGGACCCAAGTTTGGTTCCTCTCACCCATGTCAGGTGACTCACGGCCATCTGTAACCCCAGATCCAGGGATCTCATGCCTTCTTCTAGCTTCTCATACACACTTGTGAACATACTTGGACCTAAGTTCAGATCCCCTGTATTCACAGAAACAATCTGGCATTGGAACACACATCCGTAACCCCAATGCTGGGAGGCAAAGATCAGAAGATCCTGGGCTTGCTAACCAGCCAGTATAGCCAATCAGCAATAACCAGATTGAGTGAGAAGCACATGGTGGCACACCCCTTTATTCCCAGCACTCGGGAAGCAGAGGCAGGCAGATCTTTGTGAAGCCAGCCTGGTCTACAGAGTGAATTCCAGGACAGCCAGAATTACAAAGAAAAGAGAGAGAGAGAGAGAGAGAGAGAGAGAGAGAGAGAGAGAGAGAGAGGGGAGGGGAGGGGAGGGGAGGGGAGGGGAGGGGAGGGGAGGAGAGGAGAAGAGAAGAGAAGAGAAGAGAGAAGAGAGAGAAAGAACGAGAGAGAAGGAAAGAAAGAGACAGACCGACCAAGGCGGAGAGTGATTGAGGAAGACACAGGACATCAAACTCTGAACTCTGGTCTCCACCTCCCATGCATGAATGTGCATGAGTGCTTGTGCATGAACACAGCGTATTCCTTGGGACAGCATGTAGCATTCAGTGCTACAGCACCTGCTCAGCATGCATGAAGCACTTGATTCAATAACACCCCAGCCCCAAAAGACATTCTCTAAATCTAAGATTGAAATACTAAAACAAATCCAGATTAAGGAATGTGTGTGTGTGTGTGTGTGTGTGTGTGTGTGTGTGTGTGTGTGTGTGATGGGGGAACATTCATGTGCCATATTTAAAAGCCAGAGTATGACACTGAGAACCAGCTCTCTCCTTCCACCTTTAATGGGTTCTGGACATTGAACACAAGTTTCTAGATTTACATAGCAAGTGCCTTTTCCTGTTGAGCCATCTCATTGGCCCAAAGATTTCTTCTTAGAAAAGATGTTTAAAGGTCTGTAATATGACTAGCAATTCAAGTCCCCCCCCCAATACACACACACCCTTAATAAAAATTGTTAGAATATCTCTAACATTTAGGAGTAACAGGCCATTTACTCCAATGTATTCTCAAGTGGGTCACATGAAAACTGCATACAGAAAGTCACGTGGAGAGGAAACACCTAAGCGAACAGGACCAAGGGTAACGAATGAGTGACCCTGGTTGAACCCAACAATGGGATTAGTTGCTAATCCCATGCTGTCTGTAAATCTGTAACTACAAGTGATAATGAAACCAACAGGGCTGGGAGAACAAGTGTTCTTAATCACTGAGACATCTTTCCAGCCCCACAAATGAAATCTTTAAACAGGGGCAAAGGCTTATATATCTGGGTTCTATAGCTGTAGTCAGAATTCCTTTTCTTTTTATTTTCATGGTGTCAGGAATCACAGTAAATCCTGACACACCAAAGCAGGAGTTTCAGGGCCTCTCCTCCTTTAGCTGGATAAGCCCTTTGGCACTGAGCCATAATCCAGCCCCAGGATTGCTAAATCGGTTGTTTGCCAATGTTTCTGACTGATGATGGTTCTTTTGCCGATATATCTGCAAAAGGACATACACACACACACACACACACACACACACAGACAGACAGACAGACAGACAGACAGATAGATAGATAGATAGATAGATAATGGAGAAGAGGGAGGTGTTAACAGCTGGCTGTGTGGACAGTGTATGAATCTTTGGAATTGTCTTCATATTTGGAATTCCCAAGTAAAATACTAAAAGTAAAAGATACACCCAAGTGATGAGCCATTATTTTTTTTAACAAATAATCACATTGATTTCTGAAGCTAGTTCCTTCATATGTTCCAAAATGAACAGTTTCTACAACTTTCAGACTTACAATTCAATGCATGTTATCAAATCAAATCCAAGCAAGCGGGAGTCTCTCTCCACAACAGAGCCATGATACAAGGTGACGGTCAAATCTAGATCTCGGGGTTTTACGAACTCCCCCAAATAGGGAGACAAGCGATGCCTGCAAAAGAACCATCATCAGTCAGAAACATTGGCAAACAACCGGTTTAGCAATCCTGGGGCTGGATTATGGCTCAGTGCCAAAGGGCTTATCCAGCTAAAGGAGGAGAGGCCCTGAAACTCAAAATCCTGCTTTGGTGTGTCAGGATTTACTGTGATTCCTGACACCACGAAAATTAAAAGAAAAGCAATTCTGACTCCAGCTATAGCGCCCAGATTATGAGCTCTCCCTACACTGATGTGACTAACTTGGCCTATCTTTCTCTTCTTGTACTAAACACTAGGCCATCAGGCAGCTTCTTTCCACAGTGGGAAGTTAGGCCAGGAGGAACATGATTTTAATGTTCAATGTGGTTCTTATTTTCACATTCTGCCTCTCTCTGGATCACAGATGTTTTGGCTCCTTGCTCTTTAGAAGAACAGGTCTCAAAATGATCTAGAAATGTAATATGTATCAGAGAAGCAGAAAGGAGAGTGTGAAGGGGCCACACACGTGCACACTTCACAGTCCTGCCTCAGAACTGATAGAGGCATGAGACCTAACCCACCACACCTTAGGGACAGGAATGGTGGCACACTGAAAACTTAAAATAAGGGCGTCCTGCACTATGTCATAACATCGTGGAGAGAGAGAGACAGAGAGACAGAGAGAGAGAGACAGAGAGAGAGAGAATGCACTTACTATGGGAAAGACCCCATGACCTATGACTATACCTCATTTCTCCATAGTTCTCCTACCACTCTGGGGACCAGGCTTCCAACACAAGCACTCTGGGGGACAAACCACATCCAAACCATAGGACTAGAAGTATTACCCATTTGAATGCAATTTTTCCTCATTGATATCTACCCCAACAAGCAGTTGAATGCATGGGTAGATTTTTAGCAGCTTTAGGAGCTTGGTATCGCCACATCCCAGGTCTGCAACCTATAGATGAGACACAGTGTCATTCGCAAGACATACATAGCCAGAAAGGTATGAGTTTTTAAAACTGGGGGCAGGTGGGGGGGGGGAAGTACAAGAATAAGGAGCTAAGTTCAGATCCCCAGCACCTATACAAAGTCAGATGGCAGAATAGGCCTGTAATCCTACCTATAGCCTAGCCAAATCTGACATATCCAGGTTCAGTTAGAAACCTATCTCAAAAACCATACCCAATGTCTGACAGAGGAAGACACCAATGTTGACCTTTTCAGGGCCTCCATTCACATGCGTTTGTGCATGTGCGCTTGCATGTGTGTCCTGCCTCCATGGAACACTGTATATCAGTAGTGAAAACAAAGTTATCATGTGGAAGGATGACTCAGAGTCATTCCTATTCAGAACAATCGCTACTGTCTATATTTGACACAAGGAAGATAAAAAGGCACGGTAGTCTTCTGCTTATAATCCTAGCACTGGGGATGCTGAGGCAGAAAACTATGTTTGAAGGCAGCTAGGGTATGAGACCCTGCCTTGGGAGGTCCAGGGAAGACTAGTTTTCCCATTCAGAATCACATGTTAGGCTGGAGTTGTAATTGAATTGATAAAGTGCCTTCGTAGCATGCCTGAAAGCCCTGGGTCCCATTCCCAGTTCCAAGTGAATCAAGAGTGATAGCACAGACCCATAATCCTAGCACTTGGCAAAGCAGAGGCAGGAAGATGGGGAGTTCAAAGTTACCCTCAGCTAGAAAGCAAGAATCACAAGTTGACTTACATTTTTTTTTTAATTTAGGTGGTTTGTTGCTTTAGGTTTGTTTTATTTTAGACAGAGTCTTGATATGTACAGACCATAATGGCCTCAAACTCATGACAATCCTCCTGCCTCTGCCTGAGTGTGTTGAGACTACAGGTCTATGGCAACATGCCCAGCACAGGTTGGAGTTTTAACATCATGCTTCAGAAACAAAGCTTGCTAAAAATCTGCTTCCGTTCCTTTCTCATAGAGTAATTTAACTTCTTAATTCCTTCTTTATGTTTGTTTATGTATTCGTTTGTTTATTGAGACAGGGTCTTCTATGGCCTAATCTGACCTCAAACTTGATATGTAACCAAAGCTGACCTTGAATTTCTGATCCTCTTGCCTTTACCACCAGAGTTCTAAGAGCGCTGGGTTTATTGACTTAAACCATTGCACTCAGTTTACAAGGTACTAGACATAGAACACAGGGCATTTTGATTGCTAGGCCAGCATTCTACAAACTGAGCGACATCTTCAGCCCAAATTTCTCAAATTGTTTAAGAAAACAATCACAATGAGCCATGTGAAATTCCATATTGAACTCTGAGCTACCAAAAGTAAGTCACTTCAGATTCTTCAAGTGAACAGATTTGCTTAAAAGGCCACAGAGGCAGGTATGTGAATAGCTGCAAAATAGGAGTGACCTAGAGGAAGTCTGTGAGAGAAGGCCACTTATCCCAGTCCTCCACACTGGAAAGAACCGTCCACCTTACTGGAGTCTGATCTATGGCCACACCAAGCTCATTAGCACAATCACCAGGCACTTCATCCGATGAAATGATGACTTTGTTGCAAAGTTGATAGCATCTGACCTGCTGTAACTTTGGTTGGTCAGTTTTTGCTTTTGAGTTAGAATCCCACTATGTAGCTCAGGCTGGCCTCAAAACTCCAGAGCTTAAGCAAACCTTCTGCCTCAGCCTCTAACCTTAACGTTCACCTGGGGTTGGATATGTGTGCCATCCTGGCCCATTTACCATCAATATGAAAAGAACCACAGTACCTCTGATCACAATATTGCAATACTGCCTGGTATTCCAATAGAACATTCCAGAAATGTGCAATCTATGGCATTAAAACCAAATGCAAAAAGACAAGATTTTCCTCACATTTAAATTTTAGCAAAAAGGTCTGGAGAAGTGGTTCAGAAGTTAAGAATGCTGGCTGCTCTTTCAGAGGACCCAGGTTCAGTTCCCAGCATCCATACCAGGTAGCATATAGTGCCATGGTATCTAATGTCTTCTTGTACACACACACACACACACACACACACACACACACACACCTCTGATTTGTTTTTGTTTGGTTTATTTGGTTTGGCTTGGTTTTTGAATACAGGGCTTCTCTGTGTGGCCCTGGCTGTCCTTGAATATTATGGACCAGGCTGGCCTCAAACTCAGAGATCCACCTGTCTCTGCCTCCTGAGTGCTGGAATTAAAGGTATACACCACATTGGGCTTCAAATAAATCTGTTGGGTTTTTGTTTGTTTTTTCTTCAAAGAAAAAAAAACTTACTCACTGGAATTCTTTTTGATATTGGTGCATTTTTATTGCTTACCACGGTACACATGTGGAGGTCAGTCAGGTCTCTCAGCTTCCACCAGGAGGATCCTGGGGATTTGAACTCAGGTCATAAGACTTGGCAGCAAATGCCTACCTGCTATCGAGGTGATTTCCACCTGAGCTCTGAGCTCCCTGTACAGGGCTAAAGAGATTCACCTACACTTCATGTTCTAGGAAAGGGATCACCGCAAAGACTGACCTTCCTCCATTAAGACTGAGGTAAGACTCTTTGTGTTTCCATTCCCAGCCTCAAGGTTGAAAAGTACTATTTGTTCCCAAAATCTCCCATAACCACGCTTTCCTAAAGCTTCTCTCCGTCCCACCCCCATGCCACTGAACTTTATCTCCCCAAAGTGAAGAAACAGCTTTCCTCAGTGATCCTTCCCAAGCAGTCTGGGAAACGCCTGGAGTCCCACTTCTGCCAGGGGAACGAGTAAAGGCTTAAATGGACCGCAAGATCACTCTAAGCCAGGTGTGGTGGCAGACAGCTTCAATCCCAGCACTGGGAGGCAGAGGCAGGCAGATCTCTGAGTTCGAGGCCAGCCTGGTCTACAGAGTTCTAGTACAGCCAAGGCTACACAGAAAAACCCTCTTGAAATACAAAGAGAAAGAAAAGAAGAAAAGAGATGGGGGAGGGGAAGAGAAGAGGGGAGGGAAAAGAAATTGCCTGATCCTAATAGTTTGAGACCAGCTGGGGCAATATAGCCAGCCCTTATATCAAAAACAGATGGGGGGGGGGGTGTTCGGCGGGTGTCCTGTAATCACAAACTTGGGAGAGAAAGGCAGGAAAGTGGAGTCGGAGGCCAGTTTGAACAATAAGACCCTGTCTCCAAAAATAAATAACCATAATTAAGCTGCCCTCCCTGTTAAAAATGCTGTTGCTGGCCCTTCTTGGAATTATCACAATGACTCTCCCAATTTGTGACTTTGTTTATACCTACATGGCTTACAAAAGAAAAAGAGGCAAAAAAAAAAAAAAAAAAAAAAAAAAAAAAAAAAAAAAACAAAAAAACAAAACAAAACAAAAAAACAAACCTCCTTAACTCTGAAACACATGGAGCTCCTGCCCTTAAGGTCTTCTCCCGATTCCAATAATCACTTTGAGGTTTCTCCTGCTGGGCACACAGCAGTCTCTGCTTGGAGAAGCTGAGGCAGAAGGATTGCTTCAGCCCATGAGGCAGAAGCCAGACTATGCAACCTACAAAACCACATCTCTTTTTTTTTTTTCTTTCTGACAGTTTTCTACTTGTATACAAGGTCCTATAATCATATCCAACACCCCAGAGCATTCAGACAGGGAAGGTCGTTCAGCAGCAGACAGCTTGTCTGGCATGCTCCTGTTTACAATCCTGAACACCTGGGGGGCGGGGGCATGTATCTTACTAATATATTTGATAAACCACTCTAATAGGGCAGTCTTAACGGTTAAAAGTAATAATAATTACCTTCTTGGGTTCATGGCGGTCCACTAAATCTCTAACGAACTGGTACCGTTGTTTGTATAATGGCGGTTTGAACCTAATTACCTTCTCTGGACAGACTTCTTTAAAATTACCACCAACCACACTATTGCACTGAAAGATTTTAAACAACAGAAAGGTCTCAATCACGCGCTCGACTTTAGACATTTAAGAAGAAAACAAAAGGATCAATCTGGGCCACAGCTGCTCAAACCTAAGGTCACCGAGCAGAGCCCAAGTGTGACACAACCTCCTTGCAGTCTGGATGCCCTAGCTGGGTGCTTCTGCTTCCTGTGGGTAAACACTGTATAAACTGCCAAGGACTATGGTCCAGACCGAAGACTAAGAAACTAACTCTCTCAACCTCCCAGGCTTCACTCAAACTTCTAAGGCCTCTTGTCTAGCAGGCTTTCATCTGAGTCTGGGTCCCAGTCTTTGGACTGCATAGGCCAGTTTTAGCAAGAATTCTGTGGGTTTAAGTTTCCCACCTTCATGTTTCTTCTTAGTTTTCTGCGCACTTGCCCCATCTCCCCATACACTGCTCCTGGCCTGTATCTCTATCTACACATCCCCATCTCCACCTACCCTTGCTTTAATTACCCAGAGTTAAGCCCTACTGTTCTTGTTACAACTGTCCTAAACCTGAATAGCCCTTTCCCCCATCCCCAGCAGACCCAAGAGAAAAAGAAATGTAAGCTGTGTCTGCAACAGCTGTCCCTGCTATTCCTACAAGTACTGGAAAAGACTAAACCGGGACAAACCTGTATCGAAAGTAACGCTATGAAAGCAAATTACACGTGGGGCTGAGATGGAGATTAGTGGCACTTGTCTTCCATGGCTGTGGCCCTGGCCTCCATCCCCAGCGATACAATAAAATACACCCCTCCCCCCACCTACCCCTCTTATGCAACCAAGCCCCAGCCTCCCCTCTCCCTCTCTCTAGCTGTGCTGGGGACTGAACCCATCGTTTCAGTCACACTTGTTAGTGCTAAAATTATTCAAGGTGAAGTTCAGTTCCTTCCACAGTTGCACTAGCCAAGTTTCAAGTGCCCAAACGCTACATAGCTGGGAGATTCAGCCTAGATCTCCAAGTGTGGTCCTTCAACAAGTATAACATTTTCCTGGAAACTTAGAAATGCAAAGTCTTGGGTCTCAACAGACCTCTGATAAGACTCTACACTTTGAACTCTCCAGGTAAAGAAAAGGAAAAATAAAATCTCCATTTGCATGTTTGGAGATACTTTTTAAATAACTAACATCTGTGTTATTTGCATCTGTGATTACATGCATCAAATGTGGATATTTACTGATGTCAGTTTTACTTAGTTCAGCACCCTGGGGAGAGATGCAAGGGCCTAAATAGGATGGTTTGTCATTTTTCCACAGTACACCCCTCTGAGATCCATGCGGGTGGGTAAGAAGGGTGCCATTTACCGGGATGTTTTCTGCCATTTCCATTTTGTTTCCGACTTCCATTGTGAAAAAAAAAATAAGAATAATGCAGATTTATCCTCTGGGCTCTGTATCAGAATCAGCGGCAACTCAGCTAGCTGTAAATGCCAATTAATCCCTTTTCACACGAGATGCCTGGAAGAAATGATGGCCCAGATGAAAAGAGGTAGGCATTCTGCCGGCTTCTCCTCTGTTACCACTTGCCCACAGAGTTCACCCTGTAAGTACTGAGATACTGATGATGGGTTCTAAAACCATGCAACTGAGCAAAATGCAATAATACTCAAGTTTAGCCATTACTAGTTCAGTGTGATACACGCTATTGCTAAGATCCTCGGCCTTGGGTTATGGATGCTGCTCAGGTGGTAGAACGCTTACACAGCAAGCCTGAAGCATACTGGATCTCCCCAACACTGTATAAAAACAAACCCAGTGGTGCTCAGGAGTAACCCAACACAGAGAAGGTGGAGAGTCAAAAGTTCAACGTCATCCTCCAAATCTCAACCTCATCCATTTTGCTTTCAGTAACTTTTCAAACATCATCAAATGAATCTGGGGTGCAGCAGATGCCCTTAATAAGACAATGATGCTGTAACACGAATCCAATTCACTCGCGGACTTGAATGTTGGTATTCTATTACACATGTTCCTACTAGCTAGAACTTAATCTGAAGCAAACAAGAGGTCAACCACCAGCTTTTCAGTAGTTTCCTGATGTGTATTATGAACCTCGGCTGGGGGGGTGGGGGGTGGGGGGGTAGGGGGTGGGGGGGAGTGGGAGTAGGGGTGTTAGTGTTCCATCTCCAGTCCTCATCAACCCCCAGCATCACTTACCCATGGGCAAGAAGCAAATCCACCCGGAAAGCAAACTGCTCAGACAAAGCCCCGCCCAGGGCCGTGTGGCTGCGGGCCCCGCCCCTGATGCCCGCGCAGCCGCGCTGCTCCACCCGTGCTCCGCACCTGGCCGCCGGCTGGCCCTGCGCCTCGCGCCTGCGCTCTGCGTCCTGCGTCCTCAGGGTCCTCGCTGGGCCTGCGAAGCCCGGCCATGCTCCGGCCCCATACCTCCAGGCTGCCGCCTCCAAGGTGTCGGTTTTGGGTCACTTAACGGCCGCTGTGGCGCATGCCCCGAAGACATTTTCCCACCGATCTTCCGAACCCTGGGGACCACGACCCTCAGCCCCACAGCATCCGAGACCCTCGCGCTGCGGCGACCTGCCCCTGCCGCGACTGTTGGGTGCTGCCCAGACGGGCGGCCAGGCTGCGGGCTCGACGGCTGTTAGGTCCGTGGCGTCCCGGGTGCGAGGCTCCTCGTGGGCGGAAGAGACGTGGACCTCGTCCGGACCAATGGCAGGCCGCAGAAGAGGCTCAGCGCGAGCCTGCTGGCCCAGAACAATTAATGGCACCAGAGCCTTTTAGGGACCGTAAACTGGGTAAAGTTGAATCCCAACTACCTAAGCTCTTAAACATATTCTTTCAGCTTCCAACACTGGACTTTTTTTTTTTTTTTTTTTAACCATATACACTTTAAGGACTGTCTGATCTTAGAAAACGTGTAGTGTTATGCCCTCCTTTCTGTCAATTTTACACTTGCTGTGTGCAACCAAAGAAGGTGATGGAAACACCTGGAGTGGAGAAAAAAAGAAAGAAAAAGAAAAAAGAACCCGAAACAAAACCAAATACCCCCGCTTTGAGAGCAAAAATTGAGCCAGGTTTCATGAAGGCACATTCCTGTAATACTAGCATAGTGGGGAGGCTGGAGCAGAATCAGGAATTCAAAGCCATCTTCAACTACATTGTTGGAGGCCAGTTTAGGCAGCATGAGACCCTTGTCTGAAATATGCATTCATTAATTTATCCCAAAACTTGTGTTTACTAATGAATAGCCTGTTAAATATACCATAAATAAGCAGGACATGCCTGTCGCGTCAGCGCTTGGAGTTAGGGATCAGAAATTTAAGAACAGCTTTGAATACTAAATACTGGTCTACACTTGCCTCTAAGGAAAAAAAAAAAAAGCCACAAATAAAATATTAAATACTCAAACACTCACTGGCTACTCTCTGGCAAAAGCATGGTGCTGATAGTTACAGGGTAGACAAAGATAAATTACATCTCATTTTCAGAACTTGAGAGTCTAGAGCTTATGGAGAAAAATCTGTGTAATTCCGGCTTTTGAGATAGGATCATGTGTTATTACAGTTTGAGACTTTCCCGGTGGGTTAGCACACATGCAGTTCAAACAGACTTTATTAAAGGGACATACATCTTATCATGGGATATAACTTAAATAGAACTTTTAAGACAACATAAATGCACTTCTAGCTACAAAAAAATACTAAACTGAAAGAAGCTGGCCTCCACACTAGGGAAGTGTACTGAATAGTGGTGGTGTCAACCTGACACAATCTAAAGCATCCCTGTGGTAGGGAATTCCCCTAATTGTGATGGAAAGACTTGACGGGCTGGGTGGTGGCATTCCCTGCCTTCAACTGAGGGAGAAGGAGAGAGAACTGAGGCAAGCATTCACTCTGCCTCTTGACTAAATGCCATGAACTCCAGCTCCTGTGACTTCCCCAAGGGGTTGGGATGGGGTGGGGAGAAGGATTGAAACCTGGAACTTTGAACCACAGTGAGAAGGCAGCAGTAAGGCCCGTCCATTAAGAACAAAATTAGTTCCTTCTGGTCTTCCCTAGGTGGACACCCAATGTTCCATTTGGTCTGGTCCACCATCTGACCACAGAAAAGGACCACCCCTCCAGAAATGTCTCCCACAGAAGGCTCCTATATTGAAGGACTGGTGTCACTATTAAGAAGAAACTAGATGTGGGGGAGGGAAGGTTAACAACTCATTAATAAATTTATTGTTGAATTTACTGAACGGGCTAAGAGGTGAATCCTAATTAGGAGAAGTAATGCACTGGAAGTGAAGCTCTCCCTCTCTGCCTTCTGGCTTTCTCAAGGTGGTCAGGCTCCTTTACAGCATGGCCCCATTTTCGTAACATCCAACCTTACCTCAGGCACAACGCAATGAGGCCATCAGAACTTGGGTTGACACTTTAATCATAAACCTAGATTCCTACTTTAAGATATTTTATCTCTGATGTTTTCTTTTTACAACAGACAGGTCCAGAATTTTTGCTGGTTGACCCATTTATGGATATAAATTCCTCATGACCAGTTTCCTCTCCAAACTTGCCTAGTTCCTCCCCACTGGGACTCCTGTGAGGCTTAGAGCTGAGTCCTCAAGCCTAAAAATCATCTGTTCACTCTGCCCATCCCAAATTTGAACAATCACCAAACTGCAGATGTCAAGCTGTGAGGGGCATCTGTTCCTGCCCATGCCCAGCCTTATAATGCAGATGTTTCTTTAATGGAGCCTCTGGCATCGGGCTGCATCTTCTTCACCGTACATGGTGACATGGAAACCAGGTTGAGTTTGAAGTCAAGTAATTTAACCACAAGTACTGCTTTTACTTTTACTCACTCGATAACCTTTCAAAATGTCTTTTGAAAAATGATAATGAGCTGTGTGAGGTAGCATACCACTTTCATCCTAGCCCTGAGAGGCCGAGGCAGGCAGGTCTCTGAGTTCCAGGACAGCCTGGTCTATAGAGTGAGTTCCAGGACTAAGCCAGAACAGCCTAAGACTTAGCATCAGGGCTTTGATACGTGTTACAGGTATGTACCGATGGGGAGCTAGAAGCCCCATTGCCAGAGGTAGGAGGAGATCAAGGAAATGGCTCTTCCTGGCTGACAGAAATCCATGTCACAGGTCCCTGAAGAATGCTGAGTGTAAGCTCTTTCAGTCCACCAGCAATCCTTCCGAGTCCAGCATGAGCTGAGCCCAGGTGTCCTTTAGGGCATGACCAGTGGCACTGTCATTTTGGAAGATTTGGAAGATGGGCTCTAACATCACCTTTCTCTCCTTAGGTTGTTCCTCTCAGGCATTTTGGTCACAGCACTGAAAAATAACTGACCCTCCTAGTGACTGACAGATGTGGAGTTGTAAAAGTCCATCTCCCTGCTTCCAGGCAGAATAAACTGTAGTTTAAGCCATCTATTCTATGAGGTTTTATTAGAGCAGCCCGAGTAGACTAATTACTATGTCATATATGAAACTAGATAATATTTTATGCAGTAATGAGACAACCTTTGAGCTGGGTGTTGGTGGCCCAGAACTTTAATCCCAGTACTCAGGAGGCAGAGGCAGGCAGATCTCTTGACTTCAAGGCCAGCCTAGTCTACAGAAGAGCCAAAACTCTCAGAGAAACCTTGTCTGGAAAAGCAAACAAAAAAAATTTTAAATAAAAAAATTTAAAAACAACCTTTGAAGTATCTTGTCTACCAGACAAAAAAACAGAAAATTCTATCTTATCTATTGCCTTTCTCTCTCTAAACTAAAAAGATTTTTTTCATACAGTATTTTCTTATTACAGTTTCACCTCCTTCTACTTCTCCCATATCATTCCCACCCATCCAAATCCACACCTCTCTCTCATTAGAAAACAGACAATAATAATAATAATAAAATAAACAAGCCTGACGTGTCTTCTGCTTTCCAGCATTATAAACTCTTTGGCCCCTCTTACTGTTAGGTAGTAATTCACACTGTTTGGCCCCTCTTATTGTTAGGTAGTAATTCACACTGTTTGGCCCCTCTTATTGTTAGGTAGTAATTCACAGAACATTACCATCCCCCAGGCAGATGTCTATGACATGGCTTAAGCTGGGGCATGATATTAAAATTCATTTTAAAAAAATTCCTAGTGTTGGGTATTTTTCTTCTACTGGCTGTCTTGGTGTTGGAATGGGTACTGGAATGAGAACTTGAACCCCAGTGTGAATGTGTCCTGTGGACCAGCTCTGAGCCTGTGCTTAGTGACTCTGGTGGTTTGAATAGGAACAGCCTCTATAGACTTATGTATGTGAAATCTGGGCCCACAGGAAGTGGCCCATAGGAGGTATAGCCTTGTTGAAGGAAGAGGGTCACGGTGGAGGTGGCTTTGAGGTCTTACAAGGTCAAGTCAGACCAGTGTGTCTCAGTCTCCTTATTGCTACCTGCAGATCAACTCATAGAACTCTCAGCTCCTTCTCCAGCACACATGTACCTGAATGTTGCCACACTCCTGCCATGATGATAATGGACTAAACCTCTGAAACTGTAAGCCAGAGCCAAATTAGATTTTTTTTTTCTGAAGTGAAAATTTCTGGTTGTGTCATGTGATGCCTACTCATATGATGTTTTGCAAAAGCAGATTCATGGGATGTTTTGCTGAAGCAAGACCCATGAGAAGACACATGATGTTTGAAGAGAATATAAGTAAGACCCAGTTGACGTGCTTACATTGCTTGCTGTGCAAACACTTCATTGGTCTCTTCACTAATCTTCACTTCATTGAGAAAGGCATGACAGAGAACTTTTCCTGGCTTTCTGGCTGGTTCTAGTCACTCCCACTTACTCATGCTAATTGCATGGTGGCCTGGCTGTTTCTTCTGTGCCACCACTGCTGATTCATGTTTGATGACACTGTATGAACTAGACTGCTGGTATCTTGACAATGGAGATTGGAATTGCCCCAAAAAAACTACTTCTAAACAGGTCCACTTCCCCTGGTCCTATTTGCCATCTTTTCTCCCCCACTTTTGGACAGTGGGCTAGAAAGTGGGTCGAAGCATTTGAGAACCCTTATTAAGGTAGGCTTTGAAAAATCTAAGCCTACAGTTTTCCCTCATAAGGGTTGCCATGATCGTGGTGTCCCTTCACAGGAATAGAAACCTTAAGTTAGACAATAACAAAGACATAAGCATTAAAATGCGTGACTCCCAGTGAATCTGGAAATTTCTGCCCATTGTCAGACATACAAAACTGAGTTTTTGTGAAACGTTGAGGAAAGAGACTGGGCTTGGAAAGTAGGCATGAACTGAGGTGACCCAAACTCAGAAAGGAAAACACATACACATACAACACATGCACACCCATGCTCCCCCTCATATGTGGCTTTAAAGTGTACATGTATACATGAAAACACATGTACGTTTTTCTATAGTCTAAGAGAGGAGAGCAGAAAGGGTGAAGTCAGGTAATACAGAAGGACAGGTGGGAGCAAAGGGACACGCAAGTCATGAAAGAGAATACAGAACTCACCTTTTCTTTCTGTTTGTTTCTACTTTTACACTTACTTTGTTGTTGTGGATAAGTGAATAAAATGCAATTGATAGTGAAAGTGTAAGACACTAAGCAAAGATCCATTGTTTCAGAAGAGCCATTCTAACCATACAGAAGCCCACTGAGCTGACTAGAGATTGGAACCAGGAAAGTATTTGAATGGCCTCCTGAAATTAGCTATGTGATGGTTTTGTTTCCCAGTTAATTAAAATTAAGTTTTATTTTTTTCAGGCTTCTGATTTTGTTTGCTGTTCTGCTTGTTTGGTTTTTTTCTTAAAGATTTATTTATTTATTTAATGTGTAAGCATACAATGTAGCTGTCTTCAGACACACCACAAGAGGGCATTAAATCCCATTATAGATGGTTGTGAGCCACCATGTGGTTGCTGGGAATTGAACTCAGGACCTCTGGGAAGAACAGTCAGTGCTCTTAACCACTGAGCCATCTCTCCAGCCCTGTTTGTTTGTTTTTCAAGACAGAGTTTCTCTATGTATCCCTGACTGTCCTGAAACTTATTTTGAGTACCAGGCCAGCCTGGTACTCAGAGATCCAACTGTCTCTCCCTCCTGAGAGCTGGAATTAGTCATGTGCCACCTGTCCCTACCCCAACCCCCCCCCCCAAAAAAAAAAAAAAACCCTGAAAAAGTTGTATTCTCTGAAATTTTCATACATGCATACATTATATTTTGATTATATTTATACCTCACTCCCCTCCTTCAGGATGTTACCCATGCTTCCCCCAACTCCATGTCCCTTTATAAAATAGTTTGTTTGGTAGTTTGTTTGTCTGCTTTAACCTACCAGGTCTAATTAGTGCTGCCCACATGTACATGGGTTTGAGGCCGTGCACCATATCATGGTCCACCTGCCAGGAACCACACCCTTAAAGAAAACTGACTCTGTCCCCCGGCAGCCCTTCATTACCAACAGCTCCTCAGCTAAGGATGAGGTCTTGAGCCCCTCCCCCTCGATGCTGGAATGTTGGCAGGCCTGATCTCCTTCCTGCAGGCAACCTCAGCTGCTGGTAGTTCATTCCAATGTCCCGTTGTGTCTAAAGACAACCTGTCCTACCCAGCCTCTGATTCTCATAATCTTTCTGCCCCTCTTCCACAATGTTCCCTGAGACTGTGTGATAGAGATGTCCCATTTACAGCAGAGCACTTCATAGACACTTAACTTTCTACGCTTGTACCTGTGAGTCTCTGTATTAACCACCGTTCAGTCCAGTAAGAACCTTCTCTAAGAGATAAGGGCTGCTGTAGTCTTTGGGAATAGAGATACATAGTTAGAAGGCAATTTGAAACTATGTCCATTTAGCTAATAGAGTAATGTATATTATGAATGGAAAGCCAGGAGCTAACACCAAGATGTTGCAAGATGTTGACTGTTAATTTACAGCCAGGCCAAACTTAACAGTCTCCCTTGGTAGAAGAATGAAGCAGCCAAGACCAGAAGCAGAAAGGCCTTCAGCAAACGAGGGAGTGATTACAAAAGCAAAATTTTGCACTTATATTGATTGTGGGAAAGGTACATGTTATGGGTTTATGATCAGACAGTTAACCATGAAACATTTTATGGTCAGTCAATTCTCAGAACAATGGAAATAGTTAATGTATAATTCACAAGTTTACTGAGAAAGGACAAATCAAAAATCAAGTTGACTTCTAGCTAAGGACACAATTAGAGAGGAAAAAAAGAAATAAATCAAAGTCTAACATTTTTTAACTAAGAAGAAAATAGAGTCAGCAGTCCCCTGACAATATGTTCTGCTCTAAGGCCTATTTGAGCTCCTCAACAACGAATTCTTGGCTGTATTTATACTACCATAAATGAGCTGCCTCTTCTGAGGCCTTAAATCTAATCAGAAATGCTTGTTTACCCCCATAACATTCCTGCCACTGTTACACTCAGGTCTTGCCAGACTGCTCATTATTATAGCTCACACGGATCACAGTTGAAAGAAACTGTCAATGTCTTTTCTTCCCATCTTGCCCCAGCACCCTGCATAGCCCTTTCTGATACTGTAAAAGGAAAAAAAAAAAAAAAATAAGTCAATGCCAGGCTGACTTCTTCCATGTCCTGTGACCAAAGTGTGTAATAGCTTCAGCAATAGACTATAGAATATTACCATCAAGAACAGAACAAATTGTGTGTGTGTGTGTGTGTGTGTGTGTGTGTGTGTTAGAGTCTTGATATGTAGGCTCTGCTAACTCTGAACCTGAGATCTTTCTTCCTACCTCACTGATGGGATTATAAGCAGATATTATAAACACCTTGATGATGACTTCTAAGCCAGCAGCATCAGAGACAACTGAGCTGAGCTGATTCCCAGATGAAGGAAAGTCCAGCTGCCCTTGTCCTGGGTGGTGGTGTTTACCAGAGGCACTTGTTATAAGAAAGATTAGTATGTCATGCTGCAGTCTCACTTGCCTCTCCTTTTGTGTAAGAGATGGACTGCATGATTGTTGGTCTGGTGTGTTTAAGTTTGCATGCCTAGTAACTTGAATATAGTCTAATAAACTCATGTGTCCATGTGCTCCTGATGAAATTTGTGCATGTGCGTGTGTGTGTGCTGGAGATCAAACTCAGGGCCTGTGCATGCTAAGCAAACACTTGTGTGTTGTGACAATATTCCTACAGAGATGCAGACAAAGATCTACTCACCCCAGGTGGGGAATCCATGGGAGACCTAACTATTGTTAACACCAAAGTCCGACTAAGTGAACCAATGAGTTTTAGAAAAGTTACTTATGGTATACGGGTGAGAGGTTACTTACAGGGGCAGAAAGAACTTAAAGACAGCTGCATCACCAAAATCCGTTACAGCACAGATGACAGCTCACAAAAGCTGAAAACCTATAACAATCTGTGTGACCTGCAGGCTGTTCAACATAGCGGAGAGTGTCCTTTCTGGGGAGCTCAGCTGGTCTAGCCTGTGACAGGTGGCTTAGCTGGTCTCTGTTTTGTCTGTCTTTTACTCAGCTTGTCCACACATTCCTCTAGTCAGTCTTACTGCTTAAAAATGTGATTGGTGAATGAGGGCGTCTAATACATCTGGTCATTTCCGGTACTTCCCAAAGCATTTTGGGTTCTTCCCTGTTTTAACAGGCTTCCCTGTGGGATTGGATATTTCCCTCTCCCTTAAATCACCATGTTGTTTCCCCTCCTTTCTTACAGCCTGTGTGTTAAAGAGTTACCTTCCAAGATGGAAGGTACACAAAGGCCTTCTACCATTGAGCTACATCCCCAGCCCTCCGGATTTATTTACTGTGTTCCTGTCTGTTACAAGCTAAAACATATTGTGACTGTAGACAAGAGAGTGTCAGGAAATTACACGTTTAGAAATGAGAAAGGACTAAGGTTGAACTCAAAAGTCACAAACACCTCCACCTTAAAGTACGGTCGCCTGTTGTTTTAATGCTTTCATTTGGAATGTCTGTAAAATATTCTCTCAGTGTCGGCCTCCTTCATAGCTTTTTGTTATGCTGAAATCCTTGATTCTCTGGGGTGAGGGATTCTCTGATGGTTAATATGATTGTCAGGGCTGGAGCGATGACTCAGCAGTTAAAGATCTCTTGCTGATCTGGCAGAGAACCAAGGTTAGGTTCCCAGCACCTACGTGGTGGCTCACAGTCATCTGAAATTCCAGTTCCAGGAGATCCAACACCCTCTTCTGGCCTCCAGTGGCACTGTTCAGATGCAGACATGATGGCAGTCGTACACATAAAATAGAAAGAATTTTGAAAAATGGTGATTGTGTTCCACCCACAGTCTCAGAACTGAAGAAGCATCAGCCAACCAAGTTGTTCTTAGCTGCGAGTGGAGTAGCTCAGGGCCCTTAGACGGGAGCTGCCTAGCGTGTGACTGTGAGGATGGCACCCTCCATCTGTCTGTCTCAAGAGAAAGCAAAGAAAGGACAAGGTACCCCATAACTTTCTTGAGTGTTTTCTTTGTTTTGTTTTGTTTTGTTTTGTTTTGGGTTTTTTCTTTTCTAGACAAGGTTTCTCTGTGTAACAGCTCTGGCTGTCCTGGAATCAGGCTGGTCTTGATCTCACAGAGACCTGCCAGCCTCTTCTTCCTGAGTGCTTGGATTAAAGATGTGTGTCACCATGTCCAGATCAAGTGTATATTATTAGCAGCGGAAGCCCCACCTGGAATCATCTGGAGGATGCAGTGACTTGCTGATTTATTTGAATTGCTTACTCTTTGTTCATTGAACGGCATAAGAGCTCAAGACAAATGCTTGTGAGGATAAGTACAGAGTCATCAAGAAGGAACATGTACTGGCTGTAGCTAAGGAAAAACAGAGATCAGAAGTCACACTCTTTTGGAAATGTATGTTATTCTAACTAATAAGAAGCCATAAAGATGCTTCTTAAGCATCTGTTTATGCTGTGGGTCATTAAAACACTGACTACACAAGAAATGTGTGTATTCTGTTATTCTCCTTAGGAATTATATTTTATTTATTTTAAGTGGCCTCTCAGTTTACTTCTGTAGTGTTGCTGTTGTAAATACTTAATGTATCAAAAATGAAAACAAACTAAACTGAATAACTTGAAAAGATGTACTCCTAAGATTTAAATTTATATGTTTGGATTTAGCTAAGAGTATTTAGTGCATTTAATTGATGAGAGAAAACAATATGCAGTCAAATATAGATGCATTTCAAGTACATTAACTGTTTAACATATTCACAAAGCATATGGTCTAATTTCAGTCACACCAATAACAATATAATATTAAAAATTATATAAATATAATTTCTCAACCAGAAGATTATAAACATCAGGTAAAGTTTTAACAAACCTATTTCCCACCACAAAACAAAAAATAAAAATTCTAAAACCAAGGATTGTAATTTCTTCAAATTATAGGACTGAGTAGATAAGATATCCCTGTCTGTAGTCATTTAGAAGTTTATTGTGTGTCATCCAATAGTTACTTTTTCTCTTTATTCTGGGATAATTACATATTGCAGCATGAAGCTGCAAACATAGTATGAACATTCTGTAGTCAGACACTTAGTTTTTCCAAGTAGTTACATCTGACATAATTGTAGAGTAATATACACAAAGCAGGAATTTATATATGCACAGTGTGTATGCAGCTCCATGTCATTTAACCCTGTGTGCAGGAAACTGTCTCGAAAAAGCAAGATATATATATATATGGAAGGAGGGATGAACAGATAGATGGATGGATAGATACACACAGACACACACACACACACACACACACACACTTGCCAGGGGTGGTAGTGCACACCTTTAATCTGAGCACTCTCAACAATAATTGTTAGTGTTTAACTAGCTTCTTCTTATGTAACCCAGGACCCAAGCCCAAGGAATGGTACCACCTCATTATGAGTGGTTCTTTGCATCTCAGTTAACCTAATCAAAAAAAAATCCCCTACAAGCACAACCAGAGTCACCTCTCCCAGATATTTCCAGATCTCAAATTGACAACTGAGATTAACCACAATCGCAGAAATGTATTATTTTTTCAATTCTCTCATCTTGCTTGCTACTATCTGCAGGTCTGTGCTCCATTCCTTATTCTGGGTTATAAGAACCTGTAACACTTGTTCCCTTTGAACCCTGAAACACTTCAGTGTCCATCTTTATGGCAATGATTTGTTAAGCAAATCAATACACAGAAAAGATAACCGGGACAATGCCTACAGTGACCCAGACACAAGCTTCTGTGAATGGAAGGTCCCCGGAAAAGCCACACATATATGTTGAAGATTCTGTAGCCTGGTTAATTGACTAGATTTAGCGATGATACAGAAATGACATGTTATGGACGGCGAATGAAAATGAGTTAGGCTGTCTTTAATCCCTGTGACAGACATTTACCACTCACTGATATATCTGAACTAACATCCTACATCTTCCTGACTTTTAGATAAAATTCTTGGAGTGTGTTGTTAAGCTTGACAAACCTAGTCACTACCAACCCAAAAGCAGGTAAAATCTAAAACCTAAATGTGACATAAGAGCAGACATCTCCCAGCTTTGTTGCAGTCTGTCTGTCAGATGTCCATACTGCTGTACTTGCATTGATTCCTGATTTTCTTTTATTCTGTGACTAATAGAAAAAAAAAAATCTCCTGTGACCATTTTCACAATGGAACTATCATTCAAGGTTACCTGAATCTGTGTCTCCCAGCCATGGTCACTTTTATTTGGCTCTGATAAACTCCCTCTTAATTCCTTTGAAGGAAGAGCTATGTTTTGCCCTGACACTTACTAGAATCCTTTCTCATGGAGTAACACAGATGTGATCAATCCCTGCAGCAATAAGCCATGACAACCCCTGGGAAATACTGCCAACCAGGGAAGTTCATTAGAAACTCAGTGCCCAGATTTTTCCATTGAAGTTTCATTATATAAACACCCATATAGGCATTTACCCAAAATCTCAGCTCCTATAGGGAAAAAATATATTTACCATAAAAGATATGATTTACATAATTAGTTTAAGAACAAGGTTATTAGACAAAGAATGCATCTTTTCTTTGTCTCAAGTTACTGGGAACTAGCCTCTACATCTTTGGAATTTACCTTGTGTAGGAGTACCTTTGTTATTCACAGTGGGCCCAGTAGTTTATATTAATGAGGTGATTCAGGAGTTGCCCTTCATTAGCTTAAAGGAATGAGCTGAGTCATGCTGAGGGCAGTCCACTTCAGAAAGATTAGCCTTCTAATTAGAAGGTGAGGCTTTAGACCTTGAGCTGCCAGCCTTCTTAGAAGACAGCATCAAGAGTGAGCTATGTCAAAAACAAACATGTCTGTGACTTTCCACTATAGCAGAATTTATTGAATAACAAAATTACAAGGTACAGTGGTTTCAATGACACAATTTGCCACATCATCCCACTCTCATTGTGCTGGATAGTTAAGGACATTTTCTATTCTTGCAGAGGACCTGAGTATGTCTCCCAGCACCCACAACTAACTGTTTCTCTAGTTCTAGGGAATCCAATGCCATCTTCTGGTGTCCATAGACACCATGCATGTAGGCATTCACACATACACATAAAATAAAAATAAATGGGTTTTTTGTTGTTCGTTTGGGGGGGTTGGTTTTTTGTTTGTTTGTTTGTTTGTTTTTGTTGATTTTTTTTTTCAAGACAGGGTTTCTCTGTGTAGCCCTTGGCTGTCCTGGAACTCACTCTGTAGACCAGGCTGGCCTCGAACTCAGAAATCCGCCTGCCTCTGCCTCCCAAGTGCTGGGATTAAAGGCGTGTCACACCACTGCCTGGCTAAAATAAATGTTTAAAAAAAAATAAAATTCTCACTTTTCTTGATAATGCTGGCCAAGGTCAATATGAGTTCCTTTTCCAATATTAATTACTAACATTAACCTTAAGGTTATGCATCACACAGTAAATATATGTATTCTTACACACACACACACACACACACACACACATACACACACACTATAAAATAACTGCAAAGTGTTGAAAAGGCAAGAAAGTTCAAAGTCTGTGAGGCTAAAAATTGAAAACTAATGGAGATATAAAACTTTGTATTGACAAGATAGTGAACCCCACTAAGCTCAAAGTCTTGCTAGAGAAGCCACTGTGACTTGTCTGTAAGTCAGGCTGCAAGGTCAGAGTTGAATTGCAGAGATTAAGGCATACTCCAGAGGTAAAAGGACAGGGCCAGGTCTAGATGAATGAACAGTTGGACAGATGGACAGCAGGTTCAGATGGGCAAATAGGACAGGCAAACAGCAATTCGGGTAAGCTGCATCAACGGCAGGACCCTGGCTAGGCAGAAATCCGTAGGACACCTGAAAGTTCTCTCCCTGTCATTCCCTTTTGATATTCCTCTGACCAGCCAAATAAAAGGTTGGCTGGGGCCATCATAGATAGCCACAGAAATGCTAGAGGCCTACCTTTGCAGGGGAGGTGTCCAGATGAGGAAGTTAGACTCTTTCTCCAGTCTGGTATGCCCAATATACTCTTAGACTTGGTGTTAGTATTCTGTCTAAATTCCACCTCCACAGTTACCTGGCAACAGCCAGGTATGTTCCTCCCCACAGTTACCTGGCAACAGCCAGGTATGCTCCTCCCCACAGTTACCTGACAACAGCCAGGTAGGCCTGGTCCACTATAAAAGGGGCTGCTTGCCCACTCCTCTCTCTCTTACTCTCTTAATCTCTTACCCTCTTACTCTCCTGCCTCTAGCTTCTTTGTCCCCTCACTCCTCCCCCTTCTCTTCCTCTCTCTCCACATGGTCATGGCCGGCCTCTACTTCTCTTCTTCCTCTTCTTCTCTCTTCTTCCATCTTCTTCCCCCCACCTTTGCCCTATCTCCTGAATAAATGTCCCCCTCTTGGAACCGTGTGGTCTGGAGTGGTCTGTTCTGAGCTGTGGTCGGACATCTAACGCGGGCATCTAACACTGGTGCATTATGTCTAACACTTGGTATTCCTGATTTGTTACGTTTTGCTTTGTTTTGTTTTGTTTTGTTTTTCTGAAACAAGTTTTGTTTTGTTTTTCTGAAACAAGTTTCTCTGTATAGTTCAGGCTGTCCTGAACTCAGAAATCTGCCTCCTGAGTGCTAGGATTAAATATGTATGCCACTACCACCTGGCCCTGATATGATTTTAATATATCCATGTTCCCTTAGAATCTCAATTCACCCCCAGTGAATTTGTAGAGTGGAACCCAAAGAGTAAATTATTAATTAGTCTGTATCATGTATGTGGTGCCAGATAAGACAGTGCTATGCATACATCCAAAATTCATAACTTCCCTCCATCTGTAAAACAATGTTGCTTGTAAAACACAGTCCTTCAAGGCAGGGCACAGTCTGAAAAACAACTGTTTCATACAATATGAAGTATCTTATGGCCACAAAGAGGCTCTAGAGATTTGGGTTCAATCACATGGCTGATGACTAAGTCAGTTGTACATATTTAATAAACCACAATGAAAAGTTTCAGTCAGGCATGGTGGTGCATGCCTACAATTCCAGTGCTCAGGAAACAGGCGGGAAACTGCTACAAGTTGGGAGCCAATTACGTCTCTACAAGTTCAAGCCAGCCAGAAATGCCTAGCAAGGCCTTCTTTCAAACAAACACAAGTTTAAAAATGAAAAACAAACAAGCACATAAACAAAGCAGAGACAGAAAGAAAGAAAGAAAGAAAGAAAGAAAGAAAGAAAGAAAGAAAGAGAAAGAGAGAAGAAAGGAGGGAGGGAGGAGGGGAGGGAGAGGAGAGGAAGGAAGGAAGGAAAAGAAAGAGAAAGGAAAGAAGGCAGAAAGAAAGAAAAGGGAGGGGAGGGAGGGGGAAAGATGGGGAGGGAAGGGGAGAGAAGGGGAGAGAAGGGGAGGAAGGGGGAAGGAGGGGGAGGAAGGAAGAAAGGGAAAGAAAGAAAGAGAGAGAAAGGAAAGAAGGAAGGGAGGGAGGAAGAAAAGAAAGAGAGAGAGAGAAAGGAAGGAAGGAAGGAAGGAAGGAAACCTGTTGCTGTGAGCCCCCGTGAGTTTTCCTGGTTGATGACTAACTACATCCATGTGCTGGAAGGGAAGGGTCTTCCATACTGATCATATAGAAGCTTTGTATTTAAAATGCTCCACAGCTGTAGCCTTTCTCCACATGGTTGGTCCCAATTTGTATACTCTGTCTGTAATTATGGTGTTGTAAATCATTACAGCAAATTGATAAGCATCAGGGAATTATGGGCAATCGAAGTTTGCAACCACTTGCTCATAAAAGCAAGTTGTCCTGTAATCTGGAGGAATTCTTTTTGTCTGTACTAGGACCTCGATTTAAGCAAGCACTCTACCCTTGAGCTATGCTCCCACCCCCAAGGCAGCTCTGTAACTCTAGAACTCTAGATCTTGTGAAGGATTTTACCCTAACACTGTGAAGCCTGAGCTAAAATGAGGTAGGTAGCATCAGAATTCTATGTAGCCAGCCATTCATAGCAAGCACAAGAATGGTAGGGATGTCAACAGTGACCAGGTAGAGGCACAATTCCTTTCTGTCCCCCCTACACACACACACACACACACACACACACACACACACACACACACACACACTTACTGCACTCAGTACGAATCTCCATTCTGGCAATACTGGGATTTAGGGCTTTATGCAGAAAGGAATTGCAACACAAGCCAGTATGAAGCAGAATTAGAGGTTTGTAAAAAGACATTTTTAATATTGTTCTTAAGCACAAGGGTTAATAGAATGAGACTCTCAGAGAAAGAATAAGACATACCCAAGTGAGGATATGGGTTTCTAAAGGGATCCACAAAGGATTTCGGTGGCTCTCAACTTACTAAAGGTTGCTAAGAAACAAGTGTGCTCCCTTCACCCAGCCTTTATTACCCAATGCTTAAAATGTGTAGTTGACAAGGTCAAAGGTTAAAGCATTTGCTTTTCTAAGCAAAGTTGTGAATTCATTGTGAGAGGGGAGTGCAGAAAACTCAAGGTTACAGATTGTAAGTATAGTTGATTTCTTGTCTTTGCCATCCTTGATTAAGATGTCACTAGGAAACTTACTGTCCCAGTAGGCAATTTAGGTTTTATCAGTGGTTCCTTGCCCTTAACTAGCAGGAAAAACAAAGCAGATCCAAGGAAGCAAGGCCTCTTTTCTTTCCCCAGCTTTTCTTCCCGTGTCCCCACAAGTTTGCATCTTTCTGTCCTGCCTCAGAAACTCTCCCCTACTCTACTATCACAGATACTTCTTGCTAAAGGACAATTTTGCAAGCAAGGAGGACAGTTTAGGCCTACCATGTTAGCCTTCTTCTGAACAAGTAGTTTGGGACTTGTATTTGGTTTGTTTGTGGTGCTGGGGGTTGAACCTAGGACCACACCAATGCTAGGCAAATGTTTTACCACCCAGCCTAGTCTCAGGCCACAAGTAGGTCTTGGAAATACAAAAGGGAGGAGAACACTTGTTGTGAAGATTTATACCTAAATCTTTCTTTGGGAAGAAGATTTGAGGCTAGGTTATTTGGGAGCAAAAACAAAACCTGGCACTACAGGCTTGTCTCCCAGGAGTCTGTGGTCTTTATTTGGAATTGACCATTGTGCATATATTCCTTCAGTTCTTGTCAGACAAGACATAATTAAATGACTTCTCACCTGTTAATCCAGGTTATGTCAATTTAATTTAGCTCAGCCAAAGAAGCCATTTCTCCACTCCCAGGACATGTTTACCTCCACGTTGGGCAATTATGAGGAAAGCTGCTATGTTTGAGTAAGTCTGGGGGAATTCCTCCTACTATAAAACACAAGTCAGGACAGGACCAAAATGGGAAGCAGAATAAATATTCAAGCTGACAGTAACTGCAGCAATAACCTGTGACATAAACACAAGTGTGGAGAAGTAGCTTAGCAGCTACACCATCTAACAAAGCAACAGTAGTTGCTTTTTCACTGGAGCCTATGACTCTCTGGTCACAGGTTTCTGTCTGAGTCCACAATAGCGTATGTGAATTTCCCCCTGGTGGAGTGGGCTGGAAGTCCAATCAAAAACATTCATTCTACCCATAACTGTTTATGCCACTATTACAGCTCAGGCCAGCACATCCTGACAGCAGCTCCAATCACGAAGCACCCGGATCCACAGCTACATATTTAAGCGTGGGTTTTCCCTTTCTCTATCGAGGCCAGACTTCAGGGGTATCACCTGGTGCCTCTAGTTCACGCCTTTCCTACCTGACCTTTCTCACGCATGGGTATCAGAACACAATCAAAAGGATGAAGCACGGTGAACAATGCCTTGGGGAACTGTGAAAGAGGCTCAAGAAAAAGAGGCAGAGGACCTTTTCCCTTGAGTGCATTTTGTTCCCTGGATCGTTTTTGACATGATTTCATGCCTCCTGCATGAAACATTTAGTCTATGTAAAAGACATGTATATTCTTGTTGGGTGTCAGAACACAGCTATAGAATCCAATCTGGTGAAAGAATGTGCTGAGTGCTGTCCTCAGTATGCCCTGGATCTGGATCTGGCCTTCTGCCTTGCTTTTGTGCTTTCCCAGATATAATCTATAGTATGTGCCAGAGAACTGTGTTTAAATTAGCCTATCCTAAGAAAGTTCTGGGAAAAGGCTGTTCTGTTAATATTCAGTACATGCTTACTGGCACTTATTTACATGATTTTTCTGAACTCAAGAAAGCCTCCTTGGACCATTACTTCATTTCATTCATGTATAAAAGTATACTGAAACTAAAATAAACTTGTCTGCAGCATTAGACTGTAGTCTGCACCATTCTTGAAGGTCTTCAAATCCCAAGTCTTGCAACTAGATCTGCATAGGTCAATGAAAGTCAACATCGTGGATTCCAGGTTTGAGGGTTCCAAGAAGGGCTCTTTAATATAGATACGTTTGTGTTTTCTTTCCCTTCAGTCTCCCAGCTGTGAGAAGTGCCGGGCTAGCACCATTCTTGCTCTCTCTTTTATCCAACTCATTCAGAAGATTGGAGGCCAACAAAGGAAGTCAGCTCCTAGTCTCTTTATCGTTGTAACTCCTCCCTCATAGCTTCCATCTCCCTGTGTCCCTCCACCCAAGCTTCAGATAGCTCTTATCATGCATAACCGCAGCCAGGCTGCCTCTGCAGCTGCTAGCTGATACCTCTACCTCCATCACCACCACCACTCCCAGTACTTGTAATATCTGCTCTTCACACTGTTTTCAAGACACTCCACACTCCCTTGCTTAATCCCATCCACTAAGCAGGCATGTCACCCCCATGCCACCCCACCAGAAGACTGCCATCCCCAACAGACATCCCCTCCCCTTAGTTACATATCTCACTACCTTTTGCATTACCCATGACACTGCCACCACTGGCAAAAAGCACACTGCCACATCGCCGGGGAAAAGAAAACCATGTTAAAATTTCCTCTGTGAACGTCCCACCATTAGGCTTCAGTTGCCGGTCTCATTTCCCATATCAAGACAAAACCATTGTTCTTCCCAAACTTATCCTCAGTTTTATCACATCCTGCCAAGTGTTGCTAATATTTCTAGCCTGGGGGAAGACATAAACAATGTTTACCCTACCTATTGGCCAAATGACAAACCAAAATATAATTCCACCAAAATTTACTCTGGGGAGATTACAGAGCAAATCTAGGCTTACTTACAGAGCAATGGATGAGGGCTTATGGGTAGAAGCATGGACATCCTTAAAGCAAAATCTGCACCCAACATAAATGTGATTTTAATGAGAATGGCCTCCATAGGCACATATTTTTGAATGCTTAATCACCAGAGGACTAGAAAGATTAGGAGGCATGGCCTTGTTGGAGGAAGTGTGTCCAACAACGTTTTAAATGTCCATGGATGCCCACTGTTCTTTCTGTTGGTCTGCAGATCGGTATGTAGCTCTCCTGCAGCACCATGCTCCCTGAATGACAATAATGGACTAAAACTCTGAAACTGTAAATAAGTCCCCAATTAAATCATTTTTCTTTATAAGAGTTGTCTTGGTCATGTTGTCTCTTCACAGCAATAGAACAGTAACTATGTCAGAAATTAGTACCAGGGAGAAGGGTATTGTGTAACAGGCCTGACTTTGAATTAACTTGTCATACTTGTAGAAGCAGGGAAGACAGTGGTGCTGCAAGCAATGTAAAATTTAAAGGCCTGGTTCAAAAGATTTCAGAGGGGAAGAATATTAACAAGTAGCCTAGATCATTCTTGTGATATTTTGGTGAAGACTGTGGCTGCTTGTTGCCCTTGTCCTGAAGATCTGCTTGAGGTTAAACTGAAGAAGTTTGGGTTGGTGGCTTTGGCAGAGGAGATTTCAAGACAACTTGGTATTTATTAACTGTGTCATGTGGTTACTTGTGGTCACACTTGTTACCTTACAGGCATTTCCACCAGGCTCCTCACAGGGACCCAGCAACAGCTTACATCATCTGCCACTGCCAGGTGTGCCAGGTGTGGGCTGAGTATAAAAGGACTGCCCGATACCATGTAGGACAGCTCTGTTCCCATGTTTTCTCTGTCTGTTCTGGCACCCCATCCCACACCTTCATGGTTCTGTCCCTCTGTCTGCCCATCTACATATCCACTTGTCTGCCTCTACTCTTTCTCTAGGTCCTCACTCCTTTTCCTTCCCCCAATAAATACCAGATTTGTGTGTGGCATAATTACTCAGGGGTATACCTTAGCCTGGGCCTGCCAGGTACCCCCTCACCGAATTATATTCATAACAACTCTTATGCAGATCTGTAATGAAAAGGACCGAGGTGAGCAAGCACATACAAAATGTACAGTTTGAGGAGAAATCCTTTTCTTGTAGAATTGTAATGAAGCTAACCTATCAAGGAGATAAAAAGTCTTAAGGAAAGCCAGGTGCTAAATGGATTAAAAGGAGTGGTGACCCCAGGGTTAAGACCCAACCCAGCTAAGTTTCTGACTTGTAAAAAGGAACTAAAGAAAAACTTAAGTGCAAAGGAAACCATCAACAACAGAAAGCAAATCTAACTGTAGTCCTTCCCCACTTAATTGAAAGAAGGGACCAAGTTCTAGCCCTAGCAAGCAGCAGAATTTAGCAGCTGCAGTCAAGTTCTGGCTTTAGAGTCAAGGATAGAAGAAAAGGGCTATGGAATCTCCTTCTGAGGCTAAGGAAAGCCAGTGAGGCCAGGTATGTGTCAGGGTGTCCCTGCAAGAAGGCCCAGAGACACCATTTCATGAAGCTGTGCAGGCAAAGCCTGGATTGCATTGGAGACCCCCAAAATGTTGCAGATGCCAGTAATGGGATACCTGCCAATGAGAGCTTGCAGACCAGGTGTAGAGAAAGAGCTCAAAAGAGAAAAATGTGTTGCAGTCAAAAAAAGCTGAAGAGAGTTAGTGATCTGAAGAGAGCTTTGACATCAGACAGGCAGATGGGGAGGTTTGAGTTCTCCCCACTGTTTTTCCTTCCTACTTTGGTCCAATATTTCTTCACCATGTTCTCTGTTTTCCCTTCTGGAATTGTTATATAGATATTCTGTGCCATTGTATGTTGGAAGTATGTGATCTTATATTTTATTGGAGGGTTGCTATTAAGAAATTGCCTTGAGTTGCAGAAGAGACTTTGAACTTAGACTTTTAAGCCGTACTGAAACTGTGAAAAAATTATGATGAGTTTTGAAGTCAGACTAAATGCCTTCTGAATTATGATATGGCTACCAGCCCATGAGGGCTGCGCAGTGGAATGTAGTGGCTTGAATGAAAATACTGCCCCCTATAGGTGCATATATTTGAATGCTTAGTCCCTAGGGAATGGAACTCAAATGTGGCTTTGGTCATTGGTGTCTCTTTATAGCAATAGAACAGTGACTAAGACAATGACATCCCCATTGCAGATAAAAAAACAAAAAAACAAAAAAACAAAACAAAACAAAACAAAACTTGTCTTGGGCTGGAGAGATGGCTTAGCAGTTAAGAGCACTGACTGCTCTTCCAGAGGACCTGAGTTCAATTCCCAGCAACCACATGGTGGGTATCTCACAACCATCAATAGTGGGATCTAATGCCCTCTTCTGGTGTGTCTGAAAAGAGCAATGGTGTACTCATATACATAAAATAAATAAATAAATCTAAAAAAAAAAGAAAGAAAACTTGTCTTGAGTACTGCCATTTTTGTTAAGGTTCAGGAGTCACCCCAAAAACCACATGGATGTCAATCTCAGTCAGACATGGATGGTTTAATGATAGCACACCCGACTGATAAACCAGGGTAACTAAACAGCTCAACACTGTAAGCTGGACATTTCTCAAGGCCAGCTTAGAAAGGCTAAAATGGCAAAAACCACAATGAGCTCATATACAGATATTGGAAGTGCTGCCCAGTGGTCAGCCCTGACTCAAGCCATTTTAGACATAAAAGTTCATACTGACCTTTAATTTGATGGGTCCTACATGAGGCTTATAGTCGTGGAATTTCTTAAGATTAACAAACCTCATAACATATAGAACAGGGTATGTGCTAGATATTCACACCACTAAAATGGCAAGGAAGGCTTTCCTTGCTATGGAGTCCCTTTGTAAATTCTGTAAACCCTCAAAGCAGGAAAATGGCCAGAGCCCTACCTGAGGAGCTCCAGCAGCAGGCCCCTTTCCAAGACCTCCCTAACTGTCATAACTGCTACAAAAGTCATCTCCTGCCTCTCAATGGGACTCTCCCCAGGTTATACTAATTTTAAGAGAAAAGTCTAAACAAAAGCCACCAATCCCTGAACTTCCCACAGAAACACACCAATCCCTGAGTTGCCCTAAGCTCAGGATTTGAAATCTCACCAATCCTCACCCTGGAAATCTCTACCCCCCTAGGAACTCTTATATAAACACTGCTTTGTCCAATTCACTGCTGCTGTCTGCTCCCTCCCAAGAGTAGAGGCAGCCACTCCTGGATTTGTCCCTCCTCTCCCAGGACTCTTTAGTAAATCTCTTTTATGAGATTTGCTGCCTGGTGTGACTCTCTCATCAGAAGACAAGAAGCAATAAAGAGAAGATGGGAAGAATCGAAGACAAGAAATGAGGCTGAGGCCTTGAGGAATGAATGAGCTCCTCAGCTCAGCTGGGTACTCCCCTGGAAGCTGCAGTGCCTCTGCTGAGGAGGCTTCCTCTCGGCTCTGGTTCCTGGAGTACCATGTCTCAGGATGCCTTTCCATTGCGACATTGTACCACCTGAGAGCAGAGTGGTTCCTAGGCCCCCATGTCTCTAGATACCCTTCCATTAGGATGCCTTCTCCCCTCAGAGCTGTGTGGTTCCTGGGCTTCAGTCCAGCAGAAAGGCCAACCGTATGTGCTCAGCATGACTCTGGTCTGAGTCAAGTTATTTTTCTGTGTCAATGACTGGCAGGCATATTACAGTAACAATATGAATCTCATATTGTTACTGGCCAGCATGGAACAAAATGGCTACAGCTATGCTGGGCATGGGGTGGAGGCAGTCTTCAACAATTTTGACTTTAGACTTCATTTTACGTAACCTGACCAACTCCCTTTCTAAGCAACGATAGTTTCCCAAAACATAATGCCTGATCCTAACAATAGAAAGAACAAATGAATTTGATTGCTTGGGCAAAAACACATTCAATGTTAGCCAACAATGATGGAACAATGGAGTTGTTCCTAACCCCAAGTTCTGATGGGTAAAAACTGTAACTGTTACTCAGCCCAGATGCTTTTGGGTTTTATGCTTATAAATGCTGCTTCCATCCATACTTGAGGCTGCCAGAAGAAACAAGGCTCCCAGGTCCTTGTCTGGTGGCCTTGATCTATCAAGGACTCTGCTTATGTGGTGGGAATAATAATAAAAGATTTGGTGCTTTACAAGCCCACTGGTGTTTTCTCTCCCCTTCTCGTGGTGCACATGGACAAGGTGAGAACGACCATACTTACTTCGCTACAGTCAGCCAATTGATGTTTAGTTTGTGTTGAGAATCAAATGAAAGGCAAGCCCGCTGTCAGTGAGCTTTGTCATCTCTTGACCCGACCCAACCCTTTTGTTTGTTTTCTTCTGTTTTTTGTTTTCAATACAGGGTTTCTCTGTTTAGCCCTAGCTGTCGTGGAACTCCATTTGCAGACCACGCTGGCCTTTCAAACACAGAGATCTGGCTGCCTCTGCCTCAGGGATTAATCTGAGAGCTGGGACTAAAAGCATGTGCTGCCACCACCAGGCTAAGTATTCTGTGCTTTCATAACACACTTACTTGAGAACTCTTCTCTGCATCACTGATCCTGCTTAGGTTACTGCTTCCAATTTCCATTTCTTCAGCATTAGTGCCTGGTGCTAACACCTTGGTTCTCTCTCTGTTGTCACCATCAAACAAAAATTTCTAAGATGTTATAGAACGATCATCCATTTTCAGGGATGTCATCGTCGTGTGGACCAGCTACGAGCTGATCATTCAGCATATATCATGGCCACAGAGATCCTCTGCCAACAACACTGAGTTAGACTTTAACCCCACAATATTCTTTTTCTGTCCAACAGCTTAAAATAAATTCAGTATCAACAAATTCATGAGCCATCTGCTGGGCAGATCACTCCCATCTGTAGCCTTGGCCCTGTTACCTGATTCGAAGCCTTGCAAAAGATGCCCTTGGCCAAACATTGTGTTATATCAGAATTTAGATTCCCAGCTGGGCATCTTTAACCCTAGCATTCAGATCCCTTCAGCCAGGGATCTGAATTCAGTTTGATTCAGTGAGAGCAACCAGCATAAGTAAAAGTCTGTCTGGGAACAAAATGAAAATCCCATAATCCTCATGGGAAATAGAGTTAACTTAAAAAAAAAAAAAAAAAAGAGCCAGGGTTAGTGACACATGCTTTTAAAGGCAGTGGCAGGCACATTTCTGTGAGTTTCAGGACAGCAAGAGACACTTACCAAGACCTAGTCTCAAACATACAAACAAACAAACAAACTAGATGCATGATCGGCATGATATCAGATGGCTTTGATCCCAGCACTCAGGAGGCAGAAGAAAGAGGATCTCTGAATTCAAGACCAGCCTGGGATACATAGAAAAAAAATCATTTAGAAAAAAGTAACAGAGAAGTTGCTTGCAGATCTTCATAGTCTGCTTTTCCTGAACTCTAGCTTAAAAAGCAAGATACTTTTCTTTTTCAGCATATCAGCCAAGGCCTAAGCATTCTTTCCTTGGCACTGTGTACCCTCTCATAGTTTCTTTGAAGACTCTCCTCATCCCCATTACCCTCACCCTCTCCCCACACACCCTTTCTGCAGTTGCTTGCCAGCTTCTGAGTCTTAACATAAAGGCATGACTTTTTCTCCCTCCCCCCAGCAGCTGCTGGATTTTCAGTTGGCCTTCCCTATTGTTTTTTTAACTCTAATAAAAAAAAAATGGTCCTTAAATTCCACCCACATACAACACTAATAACTAAGAAAGAGGGAAAGAACTAAGGGAGAAATAAATAAATTAGCCAGACACTCAGGAGGTAGAGGCTGGAAGATTAGGAGTTCAAAGTCATTTATGGCTGCACAGTAATTGTATTTTTATTTTATTTTTTGGATTGGGTTTTCAGGACGGAGTTCTCTGTGTAAGAGCCCTGACTGTCCTGGAACTCAGTTTGCAGACTATGCTGGCCTCAAAGTAACAGAAATCCACCTGCCTCTGCCTCTGCCTCCCAAATGCTGGGATCAAAAGTGTGCACCACCAATGCCTAGCACTGCACAGCAATTTTAAGATCTGGGCTATAAAAGGAGACCCTTCCCACCCTAGGTTGGAGATTGATTCTAATGCTTTGATTCAATCGGGAATCTACATGCCCAAACACTGAAGATCCTTGTCCCCAATTGGTTTTTGATCAATCAATAAAGATGCCAATGGCCAATGACTGGGAAAAAATCAGGACCCTTAGATTTTTGAGGGCTAGGACTAAAGAGGAACAGAGAATTGCCATGACTCAGGGAGAAGGATGAGATGCAGGAGCTATAGGAGATAAAGTCCAAAAGCCATGTAAGAATTCAGGTGAGTGGCCACTGACCACTTCCATGATTGGGCCTGGGATATCAGGGGAAGGTTTAAGAGTGCACCCTTTGAGGTAGCCAAGGCATTTTAAAAATAAGTGCACGTGTGTGTGTGTGTGTGTGTGTGTGTGTGTGTGTGTTCCTGGGCAGGTGTGCACATGTGATCCGCTGGGAGCACAAAGTGGTAAGACACAAACTCACTGCTACAACCCTAAACAGAAAATAAAAGAGAAACATAATGGTTTAATTACAAAAAGTAGAACTCAGCTGAGTGCTGGTGATGGTGCACACCTTTACTCTCAGCACTAGGGAGGAAGGGACAAGTAATCCGAGTCTGAGGCTAGCTTGGGCATACAGAGAAACCCTGCCTTAAAAAAACAACATAAAAGGAAGAAGAAAGAGGAAGGAGAAGGAAGGAGGAAGAAAAAGGGAAGAGGAGGAGAAAGGAAGGAAGCAAGGAAGGAAGAAGGAAGGGGGAGGAGGAGAAGCAGCAGCTGCTGCCAGTTGGCAAAGAAAGACTGGAAACCTTTCCCTTTCCCACCAAGGGAATAGCAAAAGGAGCATGTTTAACAAAAGTCAGTCATACATAAACCCAAGAAAGGCAGGTAGTATGGAATTGGCCTACAAAATGTCACCGTGGCTCATGGCCCAGCAATTTGGGATCTTTCTCTAGGCTCGCCAGTCCACTCCCATTAAGAGCCCTTGCTCTTTCTGATACTCTATTTCTATTTCAACATGTCACTGTCAGATTCTTTGAGGTAGAACACAAGAACCTGCATACTTCAGCAAAGAGCCCTTAGTCACTTGCAAAATGCTGACTTTCGATTCAGGACTGCACATGAGGCTTCCCTCGGAGGAGTGATCAACAGGATTCAGTATCAGGGTCACCTGGTTTCAACTCATTGCCCATCCCCCGTGTTCAGACTTCTAATTCAGTCTCAACTATATGTGCTGCTGAAACTAAGATCTGCTCTGAGACTTCCTAATCCAAAAGCCTCCAGAAAAGGATGATAATATGCAGTCTGTGTAGAAATTAAATAGGAAACAAAAGACCGTTGGAGTTTGGCGATTTGGATGGCGCTCATTTGAGCAGGCTGCTCGCCTCACGGCATCCAGGAGCAGAGGTACACTAATAGAATTATTCCAGTAATCCCTGAAGAATGGACTGAAGCCAGAAATATTAATATAAGTAATACAAAGTAGACATTAAAGTCATATTTAAAATAATATATGTGAACTATTTTCTTTTTCCAGTGATGGGGCTACAACTCTTGCTTGCTAATAAATAATGTACCTTTGAAGTACATCCTCAGCCCCTAATGCATATATGTCCATGAGTGAGCACAGAAGGCATGTATGTCGGGATTAAACCAATGTTGCCCATGCCAAACACATCTTCTATCATTGATAGCCTGTTTTTTTGTTTTTGTTTTTTTGTTTTTTAAGTCAGATTATTCCAAAGCCCAGACTAGTCTTGGCCTCTTGATTGTTCTGCCTCAGTCTTTGGAATGCTGGCATTTCAGATGTGGCCATCAAAACCAGCCTAGCCTGATTTAAATAAACATACACACACACAATTAAGGGTGTGAGGTTAACCCTGGTTTAAACATTATTAAATTCCTAATGTTTCATTCACACATTACGCTTTATTACCACTACTCCCCAAGAAGCATACCTCTCAGCTTCTCAATAACTGTACTACTTACCATCTCTAAACCTGATTTTGGTTTCTATGTTTAAGCTATTCTCTGCCCAAATCAGGCTTATTAGGTGGTAAATAGTAGATAGTTAGAGCCTTCCAGCAGTCTCTTAACTCTCAAACGCTTTTAATCTTAAATTATCAGTAGCCTTTGAGAGCAAACACTGTGATTACTTTCACACCTTTTCTCCATCTTCACTCCCCACTCCCTTATCTGAGGCTTAGCCCAGTACAACGGTACCATAGCATAGAACTACCATCTCACTACATGTGGTGGTTCACAACCCAAATCCCAGTATTTCCAAGGCTGAAGCAGAAAGGTTGTCCTGAGTTTGAGACCAGCCTGGGCTACATGCTAGCCTCAGCCGTAGTGTGAGACCCTAACTAAAAACAGATTTGATTCAATGGAAGCACTCCACGTAGGGTCGCAGATTTTATGGTTTTTGTTGTTGAGACTGAGTCTCTATGGAACCTTGGCTTCAGACTCACAGATCCGCCTGCCCCTTCTTCTCCAGCACTGGGTGTGGCGCCTCCACACCCAGCTGAGAGTACTTTCTTTAATGCTCACAACCCAGTTAAAATAATATCCTAATCTTAGGAGAAAAAAACCTGGGCCGGTCTACGACTTCCGGTAGGGCACTATTACCTCTGCGAAAGCCTCAAAGACTCTATCGGAGTCAATTCCCTGACTCTATTCCTTTCTAGAGAATATTAACAAAATTAACTCATAACGACCTCGACCGCTCCGCAGGAGTAGTCACGCACTCGTCCAGAACGTAAGTGTCACAGGGCCTTCTTCCTGCCTCGTGAAAAATCAAGCTACCGATGCAAACTCCAAAACACAGCAGCTGTGTCTAGACCTCCCGCGCCCTGGGCCAAATTCCCAGTAGAAAGACAACAGCCCGGCACACAGACCACCGGAGCCGACCCACACGCAACGACCTCGCGCAACCGGGAAAAGGAACAGCCTGCACACACGGGCGGCTCTGATTGGTCACGGGCTTAGCTCGAACGCCCGGGCGTGTGTCGTCACTTCCGCTGGGCCCGCCATCTTGTTCCCAGGGGCAGTTGGCGGAAGAGATCGAGCTCTTTGGCTGCCCGTTCTGCCTTGCGTCTGGAGGTCTCGCCGCCTGCGTTTGGCGTCCGTCTTGGGCCCGGGGTCTGTTTGTCGGCGTCCCAGGTGCAGTCCCTCGCTCGGCTGGGGCACAACGCGGCGGGCTCCTTGCCCCGACGGCCTTCCATGGAGTAGGTCCGGGACCGTTGTCCCGAAGAGCGCGATCGAGCTTGGCCCCCTCCTCCCGCCCTCCTTCCTGCCGCGGCAACATGGCTAACAACAGCCCCGCGCTGACCGGCAACTCGCAACCGCAGCACCAAGCGGCCGCGGCCGTGGCCCAGCAGCAGCAGCAATGTGGCGGCGGCGGCGGCGCCACCAAGCCGGCGGTGTCGGGCAAGCAGGGCAATGTGCTGCCGCTGTGGGGCAACGAGAAGACCATGAACCTCAACCCCATGATCCTCACCAACATCCTGTCGTCGCCTTACTTCAAAGTGCAGCTCTACGAGCTCAAGACCTACCACGAGGTGGTGGACGAGATCTACTTTAAGGTACGCATCCTCTAGGCCTCGTGTTGGGGGTAAGTTCGCCAGAGCGGGGTGTCGGATACCGTGGATGCGCCCCCTTTCCCTCCCTCCTGAGACCCGAGGATTTGGGGGAGGGGGGAAAGTTGGCGGAGGGAGAAGTGAGGCTTGGGGATGGCTTGGGACGGGTCGGGCTAGGGCCGCCCTCTTTTTCCTTTTCAGGTTTTGTTTTTTGTTCTGTTTTGTGTTTTTTTAATAGCTGGGCGAGCCCGCCACAATCGATCTTTAACCTACCCCAACCTCCTGCCTATCCCTAGGGAGCTGTTGGGCAAGAACTCTAGGGGAGTGGAGAAAAGTAATACCAGAAGCCTGTCCAAGTTCACCATTTTTTTAAAAAGACTCCTTTTTACCTGTGTCGACTAAGCACTAACTTGGTGCTTCTGCTGCTGCCCCTCGGGCCAGCGGAGTTACTGAAGTAATTACTTCAATGTCGGCCTCGAATTCTTCGTTAAACTCTCCAGTCCAGACAGAAATTGGCCAGTGAGTGTGTCGGGTGGGCTGGGAGGGTTGAGGGTGGCGTGGTGTGCCAGGGCAAAGAGGTGTACAGAAGGCCTGGAAATTTTTCCCAGCAGGAAGTCAGGAGTCGGAGGTCTCAGCCACCTGTGCGTTGGGCATAATTAGAATGATCTGGGCCCTGGGCTTCTGCGGCAGGGTCGGTGCTGGCTTGGCTGTGCTGGGGAGCTCACCTGGCGCCTCGTCACTGCACTCTTGTCTCAGTTCTTGTTTCGTTAGCAGGATTG
Source organism: Arvicanthis niloticus (assembly GCF_011762505.2). NCBI lineage: Eukaryota > Metazoa > Chordata > Mammalia > Rodentia > Muridae > Arvicanthis > Arvicanthis niloticus. The sequence continues at coordinate 88,016,782 of NC_047661.1, read as the reverse complement.
ACTCAGTCTTGCAGCGAGGCTCGGAGCAGCCCAGGGTCGCAGGTAGAGGTATGCACTATTAATCATGCTCAATCGCCATAAATGCATTTCCCTGGTTAAATGAATGGCTAATTAGGTTTATTTTTCGGTTTGGTTTTGGGCCATTGATTTTGGTCTCACTGACAAGATTCTCCACTTCTACAAATTAGGTAGTTTTAAAAAAATACCTTCCAGGCCTCCGAGGTTAATTTCTATTTTAATGAGTGTTAATAGTTTTAATGTCTTCAAGCATTTTCGCTAGAGCATGTAAAACACATCCAATTTTTCTTGTCTTGACACTTAGAAATTTGGGACAGAACAAATAAGATATTTTCTGTCATTTAAACATATATGTGAAGATGTTAACAAAAAGAGATTCTGTATATTTTACCTCCTTTTCTCCCAGCTACTTGTTAGATTTTTGAGGTACTAATTGCTTTTTATAGTCAAACCTTTTAACTTTAGATGTATAGAATATACACGTGCTCTTGGTGTTCTTTTACAAAAGCTGTTGAGTAGGTGTAACTGATACCATGAAGTAGTTTTTTAAACTAGCTTTTCAAAGGTAAGGCCTTTCCTTGGGAAGGTAGCTTGGTGCATAATGATGAAGCTTATGTATACATGCAGTTAACTTTGAAAAATTGGGTCCCTGCACCTTTGTGATAGGTTGTTTTAAAATAGAGACTAATATTTCAAGTTAATTTCAAATGTATTCTGAAAAACTTATTCTGTTAGAAAGTATGTGAAAGTTCGTTTTTAAAACTAAAATCTCAAGGGGATTGGGGAGAGGCCCTATGCCTTTTTGCCTTTGCAGAGGACCTAAGTTCAGTTCCCACCATCCACATGCGGCAGATAACAACCACCTGTACCCCCAGTTCCAGGGATGAGACCCACACATCCATGTAATTGAAAGTAAAATAATAAAATGGGACTGGAAACTTGTTATGAAATTTTCTTTGGATCGCATAGTCTTTGAAATGTTTAGGCTTCCAGTTTTACATTGTCTGCCCTCTTTTGGGAACCCGGTTGTGGTTCAGTGGTAAGTTGGTATAGCACTTAGACAACATAGACAAGACCCTAGGTTCAGTCCCCAGCGCTGGGGGCTAGGTGGGATGTGACTTACGTAGTATGTTTGTTGGGAACAGGAAAAAACGCCATGAACTGAGCAAAACAGTGTTGTGCTTCAATTTAAATGGTTGGTTGTTTGGTTTGCTTGTCTAAAGCCATTGAAATGAAGTATAAAGTATTACCATGTATGGGCAGAAATAAAGAGTGGGGTTTATTTAAGAAACAAAAACAGGTCTAATATTTTTTGCTTATCTCTCTAGTGTCCGCTTTTTGCTATTTCGGGGTAAAGCTGTTTTCGTAGGGTGCTCCCTTTAACAAAAATGATAGTTATTGGTTCTGTTTGGTATATATTAATGATTTCACACTTAACCTTTTAACAGTTTATACTCTGGATTTGCAGTTTGGACGAAAATTGAGTACAAGGATGATCTTTGTAGCTTTATGATTTTAATCTTTAAATATTTAATTATGGATAAATTGATCCTAGTAATCCAAGCCAGCCTGGTGTAAGTGAAATCCAGGCTGGTCAGGTCTATACAGAGTGAGACCCCATCTCACACCCACGTCCCTAGCCGCCACCCCAGGCCTTAAACAAGCCCTTCCTGAAAGCCCTAGGAATAAACTTGTATTTTTTGTAACGTGTGTTTAAATTTACCATAAAATGACCTGTCTGCTTTGAAAGCGTGCCAGGGTTTTGTTGACTCCTCTAACTTTGTTGGTGTTGAGTCTGAGCAGTTTTCCCAAAGATGCTGTGTGTGCTTAGTGTGTCCGTCCAGGATGATGGTGGATGGCACCTGCACAGTGGCACGGCTCTTGGGAGGAGTTGCTCTTAGGAACTGAGCTCACTGTAGTTTCAGAGTACGAACGTTTGTTGTCTTCCTCTTTTTTCTTTTCAGGTCACGCATGTTGAGCCATGGGAGAAAGGGAGCAGGAAGACTGCTGGCCAGACGGGGATGTGCGGAGGGGTAAGTAGAAGTACGTGCATTCTTTTTCCAGTTTCTCTGTCTGCTAAGTTTATAGGAAAGCTAAGTGTTCTTAGATATTCAAATACCGATTCATTGGCAGATCTTAGACTTTTTCAAAAGTGCAAAAGTCAAGTCTCCATTGAATCAGGTTAAGAAAAGCATTAGTTTTTATGCTGTCCTTTTAATTATAGATTATGGTTGTTGATAACAGCATCAATCAATGGGTATTAAGTATCTGCTTTTTTTTTTTTTATTAACTATGTTTGCCTTTAAAGGTTCGAGGTGTTGGAACAGGAGGTATTGTTTCTACAGCGTTTTGCCTTCTATACAAATTATTTACCCTGAAGTTAACTCGAAAGCAAGTGATGGGTCTCATAACACATACAGACTCTCCATATATCAGAGCCCTTGGATTTATGTATATAAGGTATGTGTGTGTTTATCTACATATTTAAATAATTATTTTATTTTCATATAATTTATTTTATTTTTACATAAACTCAATAGAGTTCTTGTTATAATTTTAGGTATACACAGCCCCCTACAGACTTGTGGGACTGGTTTGAGTCCTTCCTTGATGATGAGGAGGTATGTCAGCAAGGGTAATCATCAGCTTTCTTCTGAGTACTCTGCTCTTGCTCTTTTATTTGTTAGAACTTTAATGTCTTCAGAATTTCTGTACATTTATTTCAGTTGTACTTTTGGGATTATTATCCTGTTGCTAAGATTTGATGACTTTTAATATGTTTTAAGAGTTAGTATGTTTTAATAACTTCAGTGATTTTTTTTTTTTTTTCTCTCCTAAATTAAACCCTGTATTGTGTTGATCCTAACTCCTGCGACTGGTACTGACTTTCTGAGGGGCTAGACATGATAGGGAACGTGCACTACTGTGACTGTAGGCATTTTAAATCCCCTGAACTGTTTTTTTTGTTTTTACTATTACCCTTTTCAAACAGCAGTGTTTATTTATATTTGCATATAAGTGTAAACTTAAGAGTTGAGATTAACTTAAATAGCCTGACAGTTATGCCTGTCCAAAGTGAGAAAATAATTTTTTTTATTTTTCTTTTGAGCCAGATACTCAATGTTACTTGAGTCAGTCACAAACCTGTAATCTTCCTGCTTCAGCCACCTGAGTAGGTAGGATTACAAACAGGATTTACCACCATGCCTGACTAGTTCTAGCTTTCTCAGTCACTACATAACACAGTTTTTTAAAGACCAGGCTTAACATTTAAAAACTTAACCTCATAATCACATGTCCATAGCTCTGGGCTTGATCCCAGCACTGCTGAAAAATACATTTCTTTTCTTTAAATTAGCACTTTACTTTAGATTCTGAGGCTAAATCTAGTCACTGTCTCAAGCCTTAAAACAAAATGAGCGAAGATTAGAGTCATATTGAAATTATATCCATATTAATTTAGTTTTTGAAGACCAGAGGATCAACATACACTCAATTGTGAGTTTTATTATCCTTGCATCTGCTTTTATCACTAATTTGTAATTCAGAGTTTATATAGTAGAATTAAACTGTTCTGTGAGTTCAAACAAAAATTGTTTGGTGCTTAGTGTGGCACATCTTAAATTCCAGCACCTAGGAAGCAGAGACAGATGGATTGCTGAGTTCCAGACCAAACTGGTCTACATAGTAGATTCCAGGTCACCCAGAGTTATATAATAAGACCATGTCTCAAAAATCTTTTTTGTTGTTTAAACACATCCATCTAATAAAAAGTTTGTTTTTATTATATGCCCACCTTTTTAAAAAAAACAAAACAACAACAACAAAAAAAAAAAAACCTCACTACTGTAGACACAGAGGAGAACCATTTTGAGACATGGTCTTGGGTAACTCAGGTTGGCCTCTACCACTGATCCCCTGTCTCAGTTCCCTAGTACTAGGGTTACAAGCAAGCCCAGAGATGTTGTTAAATTTTCCTGTCCTGTTTTGGCCTGTTTACCAAGCTGTTTATTAATTCAAAAGATCCAGAAAGTGTTTGAGGTAAAACCATAATTGTTAAACTTTTCTCCTATTTACATGGCTTTTTTCTAAAGAAAGATTAAAGCACTTTAAAAAGGCATGTCACTTTAAAATTGTTACTAGGTTTCTAAATGTTTCTAGTTTATCTGTTCTTTATTGTGTGTACAAGCTTGAGGTCCTCTATTTGAGCTAACATATGTTTTCTTCTTTAGATATCTGCAGCGATTATATTTGGAAATACTGTATATCTGAACACTTAAGTGTGTGTGAGTGCAAGCAGTTTTACCTTTAGCTCTTGTTTTCCTGTGTAGATAACAAATCTCACTTTCCTTGTGTGCTTGCACTATAGGTTTGGGACTGACAATAGCTGACTAACATGTCCTGAGCTGTGAGAGGGCATAGCAAGAAGGCCTTCATGCGGTAATGACCCTTTTCAGAGACAATGGTCATCATGGATTATGCGTTTCCAATTATTTGTTCATTTATTTATTTTGTACATAACTTTAAATTAGAAACCTCACTGCTTCATGGCAGTTGGTTTGCTATTGCTTCCAGTTTTAGCAGGGCTTCATTTTATATTGCAGCTGTTAAAAGATAACCTTTAGACAGGAATTATCTGAAAGTAGTCCCTGCATAGCTAGGCTTCAGCACCAGGTATATGTGCAAATGTGTCCTCAAGTGTAGGTATGTGAAATGTCACTTTAACCCACTTGTTCCGTGTAGTTTAGTGATATAAGGGGATTTTCCAGAGTTTTTGTTAATGAGCAAGTCAGGTCCCTTTGTGCCCAAGAGGCTGCAGGGTTCCTTTTCACCTGCATGTATGCAATTAGCCTAAATAGTCTTCATTCATTACCAGATTAGGATACACAAATTAAAATTTTTCTGTTAGTTTTTTTTAATAGTTGATTCCAAAGATGGTAAAAACAATTTTTTTAAAGTGTTCATGTATATGTTGAAGTGCCCTTTTTAACCAGTAGGGTATCTTTTATGTTTCATAGGACTTAGATGTGAAAGCTGGTGGAGGCTGTGTAATGACCATTGGAGAGATGCTTCGTTCTTTTCTCACAAAACTCGAGTGGTTTTCTACTTTGTTTCCAAGAATTCCAGTTCCAGTTCAGAAGAATATTGATCAGCAGATTAAAACTCGACCTAGGAAAATCAAGAAAGATGGAAAGGAAGGGGTTGAGGAAATAGACAGACATGTTGAAAGACGGCGATCCAGGTAATGTTCAATACGTTATTTTAATTTACCTGTACAAAGTTCTTAGAATGTGGTGTTCCTTCTATTTGTCATTCCCCCTGAAATGAGAGCAGTTACATTATTGTATATATGCATGCCAGGCACGCACTGTCCCACAACCATACCATCCAAAGGTTAATTACATTTGGTGTGTGTGGTAAGCTGATGAAGTGTTTGTGGTATGTTTGGTCTGTTTCTGTGTGTTGAGTGCTAGGGAGTATTTGGTTGGTTATCAGCCTCAGTGTTCTAAGGACATGCCAGGTAAGTGTTCCACTGAGCTACAAGTATCCTGCCCTTCCAGTGTTTGATTTATTTCAGTTTTTCCTTTCCCCTTTTCTTAGATCTCCAAGAAGATCACTGAGCCCACGGAGGTCTCCAAGAAGATCAAGAAGCAGAAGTCATCACCGGGAGAGCCATGGATCTTCTAGTTTCGATAGAGAATTAGAGAGAGAGAAAGAACGCCAACGACTAGAGCGGGAAGCCAAAGAGAGAGAGAAGGAAAGGCGAAGATCCCGAAGCATTGATCGGGGCTTAGATCGCAGGCGAAGCCGCAGTCGGGAGAGGCACAGAAGTCGCAGTCGCAGTCGTGATAGGAAAGGGGATAGAAGAGACAGGGATCGGGAAAGAGAGAAAGAAAATGAGAGAGGTCGAAGACGGGATCGAGATTATGATAAGGAGAGAGGCAATGATCGAGAAAGGGACAGGGAGAGATCGAGAGAGCGATCCAAGGAGCAAAGAAGTAGGGGTGAGGGAGAGGAGAAGAAGCACAAAGAAGACAAGGAGGATAGACGACACAGAGATGACAAAAAAGAGTCCAAGAAAAAACACAGCAGAAGTAGAAGCAGAGAGAGGAAGCACAGAAGTAGGAGCAGAAGCAGAAATGCAGGGAAGCGGAGCAGGAGCAGGAGCAAAGACAAGTCAAGCAAACATAAAAACGAAAGCAAGGAAAAGTCAAACAAAAGAAGCAGAAGTGGCAGTCAAGGAAGAACTGGTAGTGTTGAGAAGAGAAAACGAGAGCACAGCCCTAGCAGGGAGAAGTCTAGAAAGCGCAGCAGGAGCCAAGACCGTTCCCACAAGAGAGATCATGGTGATAGCAGGGACCAGTCAGACAGACAGGATCATCAGAGAAGCCAGAGTGTAGAGCCAGAGAGCCAAGAAAAAGAACATAAAAACAAAGATGAGACTGTGTGAAGATTTTGTAAAATTGGATCACATTGAATCCTATAAATGTTGATTAAATTCTGCTTTCCCCCGCCCCAAGTTGAGATTGTGCAGTAGTTAATGCACTCTTTGAGCTCCCTGTAGGCTGTTTTCTTTTGTGTAGGGAAGTGCCTTTGTAATCCCATTAAGCATTGATGTTTTCACCCAGTTGAGTTGACACATGATGCAGATTGTTCTTGCATTTTTGTTTGTTTTTAAAATGTACAGTCTGTACATACGTCCTGAAAATGTTTTAATTCCTTTGGCATGGTTGCCATGTTGGTTAAGTTTGTATAAGGCAATAAACTGCCACTAATTCTATTTTTGTTTTGTAGGTGTGAGATTATGGTTGTGTACTGAAGTTAGCATGGCTGTGCTTTTCATAATAGAATGCTAAAGACTTTGGGAATGGATCTTGGATGTTTGTTTTAGAAGAATTATGTGTTTTCAGTATACATGAAGGCAACAGTTGTAGGTTAACATTCTTGTCCACTGTATATTACCTTGGAAGCTCTTGTTAATATGTTATTCTCCACAGTTAATGTTAGAATTTATAAGAGGTTTAAATTAGGCTGTGATTTGATCAGAAGTCCTTTAGCATTCTACCTCAAAGGGACACTGTTAGTATGCCTAAAATTTATTTACTTTCCTTTTTACAATGTGCTTCCCCCCTTCCTCTTGAATTCTTTCTCAGATTTTAAAAGTACTATATTAAAATGTGTAAAGCCTGGCATTGTAGCAGCCCTATACTAACGAGTGATTGGGAGAGGGCGGGCACACGAGGAGAGAAGCATTCAAGCCTCACGCTTCCAAAGCATTTTTATAAATGGAGAATACTTAAATTATGAAACAGCTTGATATATAGTATCCTTTTTTAAGAATTCAAAACTTTTTTTATTGATAATGAAGATTGCTGTTTGAGTTTTTAAACTTAATCTAGGACAGAAATATTAACAGTAATGCAGTGCTGCGTTATTTAAGACTATCAGCAAATTATTTGATAGATTGTTCTTATGACTTGTATTCTGATTTCAGAAAACCATCATGAGTGTGGAATAAATACTGGATTAAATCCTTTATCCTGGGTGTTGGCTTTCCCCCCATTTCTTAACATTTAAAGAAAATTGTGGAAACTGATAAAATGTCAGCAGTTTTCTGTAGAGGGTATCTTGAGCAAAAGTGACTATTAAAAACAACACATTGCTCAGCCTGTAAAGGTATTTACCACCCAGCCAGACCTGAGTTCATCCCTGGGCTAGGAGGAAAAAGCCGACTACCGTACTATCATGGTGTATACATGTGCCCCTGTAAGCAGTCTTTAAATCCTTGTAGGTTGGAAGTAGTTATGCTGTCCTGGTACTTACTAGACTCTTAGTGGCAGTTCCCCTTTTAGGGGAGCTGGGGTGTTTTTCTGTCACAAGGGCTCTTTTGTCCACATCAAAGATGATAGTTGAAATTATACTTGGACTGTATTAATACTATTTAAAGTTCTGTTTTGAAAGTTTTAAGATGTATTTAGGACAAAAAAAAAGAGGACCAAAGTGACAGGTTTTGTCAGGATCAAAAAAAAAAAAAAAAAAGAGTGGCTATTGATATTTGATTGAAGATCCCAAAGGAGACATTTGTACCACTTCTAAGAAAAATGTCTAAGTGAAATGCTCAGGTTAAATGCTGTACTTGGAAAAATCTAGTCGTGTTTCAAATTGAGCAGCTAGTCTGTTAGAACTAGGAGTTACAGAAATGGGCTTAGGCGGTTTCTGTGAGTGCTGCCAGGTCTGATGAGTGACTCTTAGAATCCACTTGGAGAACAGAATCCTGCATGGTGTCCTCAGGGGACACCTACACTGCTGCTGTCACATACTAAAAACAGTTTTAAGGAAATTGAAAAACCATAAAGTGTAATAGGTTTATGTGCAGTTGATTTTCCCCCGTACAGTTGTTGGGTAATCCAACCCCAGCTACATGGTAGGCAAATAAATGTTTTCTGAGCTGTGCTCTCAGCCTTTGAGCATACCTTTACTACATTTGAAGTGTTGGTAGTGTAGGCAGACTTTAGAGAGAGTGGCTTCCTGTGACTGAGGAGATTCATTGGTCATTTCTTGGGATCTGGGGAAGTTGACTGCTTTTTTAGTAGAGTTGAGTATAGATCTGGGCATAAGGGTGCATGCCTTTAATCCCAGGCCTGGAGAGGCAGAGGCAGGCAGATCTGTCTATAAATTCCTAAGGGAATTGATAGTGCTATTGATCTTCAAGTGTCTTTAGCCCTTTAATCTGTAAGATTTGTTTTTCTTACAGTATGTGCAGGTGCTCTTAGAGACCAGAGAGGTCAGTTCTCCCAGGGATGGACTTAGAGCTGACGTGGAGCTGAGAACCAAACTCTGCAAGTGCACCTTGCACTCAGCTCCTGGACTGTGTGTAGCCTCTTCATGGCCACTCCTAACATCCTAAACAGCACATGAAAGTAAGCGTTGCTTGTTGAACAAATGCAAAAGAAGTCCTGTCAGGGCTGGAGAGATGGCTCAAGAGATGGCTCAGCAGTTAGAGCACTGACTGCTCTTCCAGAGGTCCTGAATTCAATTCCCAGCAACCATATGGTGGCTCACAACCGTCTATAGTAAGATCTGATGCCCTCTTCTGGCATGGGGGTGGACATGTAGATAGAGCACTCATACATAAAACCTTTTTATGAAAAAAGTTATGTCCTTGTCCCCTCTTAGAAGCCGATGTTGCTCGCCAGTGTCCTAAATAACCCAGCATTACCAGCAAGGCAACTAGTCTTACTACTATTGTAAACCTTTTACCCAAACACTCATCTGGCCACCCTCATTCCCTTTTGTGCCAAGTTTTGCCAAGCTCCACATAGGAGTTAGTGCTAATTTGTGGACACCTGTTCCTGTACTGGCTCCAAATCCACCCTTCAAGAGAGTGATCTGGAACTGTCCATTCCATTCCAACATTGTTCTGACCTGTCAACAGAGAATGCTGCAGGGGAGGAGACCTAGTTCTATTCAACTGCACTGTGCAGGTGCTTAGCTTATTGGTGGCACTAAGCCATCAAAGTTCAATGGCATCTCAAGTAAGCAGAATGTCCAGCGATTCCGTTGGAATCCGTTTGCTCCAGCATACAACTTTCCTGCAGGTTTCAGTAATGCACCAGTGGACTGACCTTTTGGGGGGAAGAAAGAGGGGCAAATTGTGATATTTTAATACATTGAAAGGATCAAGTCTATTTGCTCCTAAAACATGTAAAGTCTTAGCTATTTTGTAATTGCATGTTTTTTAAATTGAAAATTCATACAATATATTTTGATCACAAATTACCCTCTCCCAGATTCTTCCCACCCATCCAAATTCACTCTTTTAAACAGGCAAAGGGGGTGGGGGGGACAACAAAGCATAAAAAAAAAACTGTAAGCCATACTTCATAGGCAAAAGGCCAGAAAGATTTAAAAAAAAAAAAATACACAAAGCAAAATGAGACAATGCCATTGAGCTTTGTGTTGGCCAGCTGCTGCTGGGCATGGGAATCTACTCTTAAGTGTGGTTTGTATACCCAGTGAGACAGGCTCGAGGAAAATTGCTTCTCCGTTAGGGATGGGAGCTGGTGCCCGTTTCCTATTCTCAGCACTAGGATCTGGTGGCCTAGCTATTTTTGACACCCGTTCTCCAGCGCCAGCAAACGTTGCCACAGATGTATCTTCTCCAACAGTGACTCAATCTTGGGTCCAATTTTCAGCATCTCTACCTCATCCCTGAAAGGTAGCGTGACTTCCCTGTCCTTTCTGTATTCTGTAGATCTCTAGTCTTAGTACTTAATTCTCTCCCTATCGATTAATCGTTCTTTGCATCAAACTTCGTTGATGTAAAGAATGTTTTTTATGTGTCCTAGCTGGACTCAGTGTATTATGCCATCGTTTCTCACTGCTTGATGACCTTTGATATAGTCTAATATAAACAAGTGTTCGTGCTCAGCTGAGCAAGTTTGTTAATAATTATGCAAGTGAATTAGACTCGCTCCCTACAAGTGTTTTGACTAAGAACAACTTTGTTTTTAAGGTTTAACAGGTGTCCTTAAGTGACGGGCATACTGGCCTGGCATATGCAAGGCCCTAGGATGAATCCCCAGCAGTGACAAAAAAAAAAAAAAAAAAAAAAAACAGAAGCATGGACCAGACTCACACATGAAAGGGTGGGCATGTGAAAGAAAATCTCAGGACCTAACTCACTGGACCTTGAAGTTTGTTTTCTGCTGGCTTTCCAGACAGTCTGGATTTTATTTTGTTTGAGTTTGGGCAATGAATAATATCCTTGTAATTTCTCTGCTTTCCTTAGAAAAGTCTGGGTTTCTCTTCCTTGGAACTAGGAGCCAACTCTGGTTTCTTTTACTGTTACTAGCATCAAGCCTTGACCAGGGAGGTTCTGTCCAGCATTTCCTTACTTTGAAATTCTACCTAGCCTCAGCACCAGTCCAAAAAATGTCACTTTCTTGATTTAACCAACCAACCAAAACGGCTTGGGTGCTAAGTTTCTTACTGTTTCCTGAGCCTGCTCCATATTTCATCCCTGTAAACGATTTGTGTATGTGTCCTGGGGAGCAGACCCACGCCATTGTGTATCCTAAGCAGGTGCTCTACTACTGAACCCTATCTTTAGTTGGTTGGTTTTGTGGTTTGTTTACTTGCTTTTGAGAGTGTAGTCCTGGCTTGGAGCTTGCTATTATAGATCAAGCTAGTCTTGAGCTCAAGGAGATCCACCTGCCTCTGTCTCTAGGGTGCTGGGATTAAATGCATGCACCATCACTCCCAGCTCTCCTAAACAGCTCTCTTACATATCCCCTAATGTCCCACAATGGCTATTTCAAATCTTGGCTCTGCCTCCACACTCTTTTTCCAAACAGACTAACAAGTCCCTCAATTTGCTACCTTTTCCCCTCCTAACTGCAAGATTAGTTGCAGTCACATCTCTCTTGTCTCTCTCGCCCTTCCTTCCTCTCTCCCTCCCCTCCATTTCCCCCATTCTCCCTCTCCAAATGTCTCTTGACCTCTTACCAGATGCATGAAATTATGTGACCAAATTATAGCCAATGGGAGGTAGCCAGAGGAAACTTTAAGAAGTTTCTCTAAATGGGGTGATGGTGCACACCTTTAATTCCAGCATTTAGTAGGCAAGGCAGGTGGATCTCAAGTTCCAGGGCCAGCCTAGTCTATCTACTGGGTTAGTTCCAAGACAGCTAGGGCTATACAGAGAAACCTTGCCTTGAAAAACTAAAAGATAAAAAAATAAATAAAAAACAAACAAAAAAGTTTCTCTGGCATTTGACTACTGTGATCTAAAACTTGGATGTGAGCACTGAAATGCTCTCGTGGATCAAGAGAGCCTGGTTTTAGGAATGGCAGACACAGTAAGTGGAGACTGGGTCCCTAGAGACGCCATGGAATTGTCACATTTCTGTAGTCTCTGAGCATATCTCTCACATCTAAAGATGTACGCCAAATAACAAAATGTTTTCTATTAAAATGAAGAGCATTTTATATAATGTAGTTTTATCATTGCGCCCCGCAGTCCTTTCCCTAACTCCCAGATCTATACCTGCCTCCTTAGCCCAGCTTCATATCCTCCTTATCCCTGAGAAGAGTTTCTCAGTGTAGTCCTGGCTGTCCTCAAACCCTGAGATCTTGCTACCTCTGCCTTCTGAGCGTCGGGATTAAAGGTCTGGGCCACCACCACTTGGCTCCTTAAGAAAAAAAAGTCAACTCCTATGGTCAGTCACCAGGTGCCACACCTTTAAAGAAAACTGTCTCTTCCACTCCCAAGAAAGCTACCACCTGTCCCTAGTTTCTAAGTTAGAGGTGGGGTTCATGCTCCCTCCATCTCCATGCTGGAGTGCTGACTGGCTTGATCTTGTTCAGGCCGTGTGCAGACGACCACAAGCTATTGAGAGTTCAGAAGTGCTGTGGTTGTCATGCCTGAAGGCACTGTTTTATTTCAGTCTTCCCTAACCTAACCTCTGGCTCTTACAATTTTTCTGCCCACTCTTACATGATGCCTGAGCTTTGGGTAGGGAGAGGGTGTGTAATAAGGATGTTCCATTTGTGGTTGAGCACTTCTCATGTACTGATTCTCTGCACTTTGAGTAGTTAGGAGTTTCTGTATTGACCAACATCCACTGACAGTCTGAAAGCTGCATTAATCTACAGGTAGAGAGATAATGGAGGGGGAAAGCCAAACTTAATATACCGCCTAAGTTTTAATCTTTCATTTCAGATGCTTATATCCAGATATAAGTTGGTATTGCTGCTGGGTGTATGTGTGTATGTGTTGGTTATCAGACTTGAGACCTCACCCTTGCTACCACTGAGTTAAATCTTCAACTGGTTGCTTTCAGCATTCCTACTGTTACCCTATTGCACACTGATCGTGTTTAACATGGCCACTTTTTCTGTTGTGTTGCTATTATTGTTGGTTTCGTTTGAGACAAGATCTCTGTAGACAAGACTGTAGTTTAGCCTTGAACACGCCAAATAGTTAATGATGACCTTGAGTTTCTGGTTCGTGCCTTCCTCTTCTGACACTTCCCTCTGAGTTTCCTGCAGTGCTACAGACTGAACATGCTAGGCTAGCACTCTGTTAACTGAGCCATGTCCCTAGCCCAATAGCCTCACTCTCGTAGCTGACCTTAGTATCTAAATTTATGTACTTTCTACTTTGCAGAGTCCCATTCCTGAAAGTAGGATTCAAACAAGTGATAATTTTAGTAATTCAAAGCTATAGAATATACTTGTAAAAATACCTGATGCTTCTCAGCAGTGATGCTCATCACCTGTGTTAACAACTCAGACGCTGACAGTCAGAAATAGTTGCTAACTGTCTTCCCTACGTCATTTTTTTTTTTGCAAGATTTGGTTACCTTATATGTGAGTATACTCATATATGTCGTCTTCAGATACACTGGAAAAAGGCATCAACTCCGTTACAGATGGTTTCGAGCCACCATGTGGTTGCTGGGAATTGAACTCAGGACCTCTGGAAGAACACTCAGTGCTCTTAATCGCTGAGCCATCTCTCCAGCCCCCCACTGCCCCCCCCCAACTAATTTCTTAAATCATTATTTTCCAAGCCACTGTTTCTCCCTCTGTCCTAAACCTCTTTCCTGCCTTACTTCCTTTAAAACTGATGTTCTTCAATTATCCTTCTGCTCCATGGACCTCGGGAGTACTGCCCTGAGGTATTAACAGTGTTTATACATTTCACCAGCTATCTTGCTGTCCCTTGCATCTTTTTTTGTCTTGTTTTGATTTTTGAGACAGGGATTCAGATATCCCAGGCTGGCCTAAAACTTGCTGTGTAGCTGAGGCTGACTTTGAACTCTTGATCCTCCTCCTCCTCCTTTCCAAGGGCTGGAATTAGAGTTGTGTGCCACCACACTCAGCATGTCATTTAGATCTAGAGAACCCTAGGGGTTTGTCCCCTAATAAACGTGTCATTTACTAGGAAGTGATGAAACTTGAGGTTGCATAATTAAGTCATCAAGGGTGTGCCCGAGAAGGGAACATCAGAACTTCCATCTATTCCAGTTTTTCTCTTTGCTTCCCAGGTGCCCTGTGGTGAATGGCTTTACTCCACATGCCCTGTCTACCATAATGTCCTCTCAACAGGCTCAAAGGCAATGGGACAAAGAGACCATGGACTCAATGCTCTGAAAGTACTAGCCAAAAATAAATCTTTCCTCTTTTTAAAGTTTATTTTCTCAGACATTTTTTCATGGTGATACCTGACTGGCACGTGGCTCCACGACCCTTCCTTCCTTGTTCCTGCCATAAATAAGTCTTTTGGTTTGGGGAGACAACGTCTAGCCCAGGCTATCCAAAAACACAACATCTTGTGTCTGCTTTCTAAGTGCTGAGATCCAGGTCTGAACCATAACATCTGGCTGCCTTTGGGTTTTGGGGTTTGTTTGTTTCAGGTTGTTTGGAACAGTGTCTTGCAGTGTTGCCCTGGCTGTCCTAGAACTCGATATGTAGACCAGTCTAGCCCCTGTTTTTGGAGGTGATTCTCTGCCTCCTAAGTGCTAGGATCACAGGCATACACTACCAAACCCCAAGTCATTCTTGTGGTGCAAACACTCTGCCACTGAATTACACCCGACCCTGCTGCTATAACTGCTAATGACTTCCATATCTATGGAATAATCTTTCCAATACTGAGACCACCCTATTTTTCTGACCCCTTGATCTCCAATACCATCTTCCCTCCACCTAACCTCAGTTATTCTACTACTCCATCACAGAACTGTTGTTTTGTGTTCAACAGCTGAAATTGTCTCATCACCCCCATTTGGACAGCCAGTCCCCTAGCCACCAACTTCTTTTTTAACATTTCATACAAATACATATTGCCCGTTTATCCTCTTTCCCCACCCGCAACCCCAACCCCAACCTCGAATTCCTGGGCCCTTCCTGGTTCTGCCCCTCCCATCTCCTGTGACTCTCCTTTGTTCTGATACACAGTTTCACTTCTTTCACAACAAACATACATGCAGGCTTGAATTGTCTGTACAAAACATAGGAACCAAACGTGAGGGGAAAATGAGGTATCTGTCTTTGTGAGATTGGCTTTCTTACTATGGCTGTGTCCAGTTGATTCATTGCCTGCAAAACCTGTAACTTCATTTTTCTTTATGGCTAAAAAAGAATACCACGGTCTAGATGCTTTCTTCATCCAGTCCTCGGTTTTTGAACACCAAGGCTGGTTCCACAACTTAGTTTTTATGAAACAAGTATGATAAACACTAGTGTGTGCAGTTTTCTCCGACATGTTGACTCGGAGTCCTTTGGCTGACCACCAACTTCTGTATTTTCTACTTTTCCCTCTATTATCCGATTTAACAACTGTTTGACTCCCTGGGCCTTCCAGTCTGTTGCCCACATGAGCTTTTACCACACCCCGGCCCCCGTAGTATCCCCATCACAGCCTTCGTTGCAGTGAATTAATGCAAGCCTCACTTCCTCTTTATCCACCTTAGTCTCCACTGCCCAGTGTCATAGGTCACTTCCTTGTAAACATCTTCAAGGCCTTGCTCATGTCATTTCATAGCATGGCTCATCCTAGTTGTCTAGTGATACCCAGATGCAAATTAAATACAGCTCTCAGCGTACTCCGAGCCTGTACATGAATGACTGAACAAGGCAAGAAAAGACAATATAATGCTGACTAGTATCTATATGATTTAAGTATAAAATCAGTAGTAACCAGGGCTGGAGAGATGGCTCAGCAGGTGAGAGCACTGGCTGTCCTTAATCAAAGAACCCAGGTCCAGTTCCCAGCACTCAGATGGCAGCTTACAAATGTCTGATTCCAGTTCCAGGGGATCTGATACCCTCACACAGACATGCATGTAGGCAGAATACCAATGTGCATAAAATAAATTATTTAAGAAATATCAGTAGTAACCTGCCAAAGATGCAGAAAAAGTACATTTGGACAGGAAGTACAATGGAAGAATAGAGTTTCTTGTTCAGGATGCAATACGTACCGAGACGGTAAGCATGGTGTAGTGCTATACCCCAAACTGGTAAAGCAGTGCGCCCTGGCCCTTGTACATTGCTTCCAAGGTTTGAGCTTCCCACCTCTGGATTCGGAAGCTTCTAGGTTGTGTCTCTTGTAATACCCCCAGCCCTACTAGGTGCCATGGTGTGTCATCCAGAAACCCTCACCAGGCCTGTCCTGAATTCAGGCCTCTGTGTATGGAAGTGGTTGGTATGTGACCTTGAATAAAGGATCTCCATCAGTTAACAGCAAGACAAAGAAAGACTGCCAAAGATGATAGCCACTGATATTTCCTGTCACTGGGCAATGAGTGCCCACGTTGTCCTAACCAAGCCCTGATCCCCACAGAGTTCTTCCTGAATGTGTATAAACTGTATCTTTCACTACTGGCCCCTTACTCTTGTCTACTTTTTTCTTATAATGTTTAACAACATTGGGCTATTTGAGTTTATGCTCAACAAGAGCAGGGCTACCATTCACTTCTGTCTGTAGCCTGGTATCTAGAACAGTTCTTGGTGTGTAGCAGTTACTTCTCATATATTTATTGAATACGTAGCCAAAAGTACCTAGATTCATAGCAGTCATCTCACAAAAGGTTTAGTAGCAGAAGCTTGCGATGCTAAAGTTAGGCTAGGTTTGCCTACAAACAGGAAGGGTAGGGAGAAGGAAGGACACAATTCTGACAGATAGAAGGCTTGCTCATCATCTGAAAGGTGCTGATGGTCCATGGATATTCATACATGTCAAACATGGTTTATGTCTCAAAAATAACTTTCAAATATAAATGTATTGCATTAATTAGTTTTCCTGTTGCTGTGATTAAACACACAGACAAGACACACACATACACAGAGACACACCCGGCTCTAGCCCTCATTCTTTTCTTACTAGAATATTCTATATGTTCATAATTCATCTTGGTTGATGAACACTTACTTAATTTGCTTATAGCTTATGGATTATTTAAAAAACAATACTATTGGGGCTAGAGAGATGGTTTAGTGTTTAAGAGCACTGGCTGCCCTCGAATGGATTTGGGTTCCAATGGATTCTCAGCATGGCAGCTCCCAATCACCTAACTCAAGTCCCAGGGGAATCTCTTGGAGCCTCTGCTAGCACTGAACACACATAGTGCACATAAATACATGCATGCAGCCAAAATATCCACATACATAAAATAAAAATAAAAATAAAGGTTAACATACATTTTGAAGATAAATGAAATAATATTATTCTGAACACTTATGTTTGATTTGTATGAGGATATGCTTTCCTTTTGGGAGTAAGCATCTAGGAGTGTAATGCTACAGGTAATTCATGCTGACCTCAAATTCATAACTCTTCTGCCTCGGCTTCCTGAGTATTGGAATTACATTTAACCAATATTGTTCAAGTTTTTATGAAACAGCTGAATTGTTTTCCAAGGTGGCCCAACCATTTCACATACCTACCAATATGAGTGTTGTAATAACTTTTCCTCAGGAGATGAACAAATATTACAAACAAATTCACCCCAGATGAAGTAAATAAACAGTCCACCCAAGTCTGGCTTGATGAAACAATGGCCTTAATTGGGGTTCCTTACAAAAGCTCGGGTTAAGGGCTACTTAAAGGAACACAGGCAATTTATGGCAGGCAGCTACACAATGAAGAGTCTCCACCAGGCAACTGGGAAGTCCTTATGTGTCCTCAGAGAGGGGCAATGTTTTCTGCATCACGTTATGAACCTTGTGAACCCTGCTTCCCAACAAGGAAACATTCTCGGGTTCAGTCTTCTGAGAGTCTCCTTGTAAGTATTCACACCTGCTCTAATGTCAATAAGGCAGTAGCCACGTCATGCCTAGAGGACAGAGTTCCACAGCAATGGCATTGCTGGTTGTTCTACACCTGTACCAACACGTGGTATAGTCTTATTATTAATTTTGTTTTGTGTGTACTTGTAGTCACTGGAGATCAAACCCAGGGCACACACTCTTTTATTGAGCAACTTCTACAGCGCAATCTTTCTAATTTCAGACATAAGAAATATGCAGAGCTATCTCATTGTCCTGGTGTGTGTTCTCCAGACCATTGACAATGCTCATAATCTCCTGGCTGGGCTGGGGCTCAAACCCAAGCTAGAGAAATACTCCACCAGTGAGCTAGTCCCCAGCCCTTGTTTCTGTTTTCAGGGTTTCATTATGTAGACCAGGTTGACCTGGAATTCATGTAGTGTAGGCTGGCCTTGAATATGCAATCATCCTGCCTATACCTCCCTAATACTAGGACTACAGGTACATTCAGTTCTTGATTTTTTTTTTTTTTTGAGGCAGTGTTGCTGTGTAGTTCAAGCCTGTTTTGATTTCATCATCCTCTCTCAGCCTCCAGAATACTGGAATTACAGGTGGAAGGCTTGGGGATGTTCCTCCGGAGATCTCAGTAATATAGCTCTTTTAATGTCACAGTTCTTTTAGACATCCAGTGAACCAGCTCTCTCCGAGGGTATTTAAAGAAACAGCTGTACACACACACTTTATTGGGGTGAACCATATGGATGTCGGAGAAGGAGAAGAAGTTTTTGAAGTAAATGAAAATCATTGGCTAGAGTTTTAAAGTTCTGTGAATAGTCATTCCAGGAATCCCAGGTACTTGTTGAGTGGGTTCTTATCACTGGAGAAGGGGAGAAAAGAAGAAGAGGAGGTTGAACTTGTAATCTCACCTGGCTCCCCAGACAAAGTCAGAGAAGGAGAAGCCCTGCTGGTAAAGGGAGTCTGACATTTTGTGCCGAGCTCAAGAGAGCTGTCCAGATAATGGTAGACTTGGACCTTAATTAGCAAGGCCCAACAGCAAGTCTGTGGGATGTTTTACTGACTAATTATTGATGTGGGATACCTGGATGCTAGAAGAAAGCGGGATGAGCAAGCCATGAACAGCAAGCCAATCCACTTATGCATTTGTTTCCCCATGGTTCCTGCTTCAGTTCCTGCCTCCAGGTTCCTGTCTTGAGCTTCTGTCTCAACTTCCCATGATGAAACACTGTAATGTGGAAGTGTAAGCCTTATCTCCCCAAGTTACTTTTGATCATGGTGTTTATTACAGCAATAAAAAGCAAAATGGACACCATGCTTGCCATGGCCTATGTGAGGAGATCAAAGAACAATTTTGTGGCATCATTGGTTTTCTCCTTTCACCTATACATGGGTTCTAGGGATCAAATTCAGGCTGTTAGGCTTAGTGGCAAGACCTGTTAACTGCTGAGCCATCTCGCCAGCCCTCAGATGTTTTCTTACTGGGTTTTGAGACTAATTCTTACACCTGTGCATATGTGTGTGCGTGCACGCACACACACACACACACACACAGAGGTTCTTTTTAAATATGTGATCTACAATATTTCCCCAAGTATAACTTGGTCTTTTTATTCACTAAATAGCACAAAAGCTCTTGATTGTTGTAATGCCCAATTTGCTGATTTTGTTTTTCAAATGAATCATGTTTTTAATGTTCTTGTGTCTAGAAAAACCATTGCCTGGCTCAGCAGGCAAAGGTACTTCCTGCAAGCTTGATGATCTGAGTTGGCTCCCAAAAACTCAATAAAGGTGAAGAGAGAGAACTGACTGGAAAACAGTTGTCCTCTGACCTCCACCCAAACACTATGGCACATTGTATACCCACCAGAATGTACACACACACACACACACACACACACACCACACAAACACTACACACACCACACATGCACACACACACTTTTTTTTTTAAAAGAAAATCTTTGCCTAATTCAAAAATCATATTTTTCTCTACACATTTCCTCATTTGTGATTTTTTTTTTTTTAGGTTTTAATTCTATTATTATTAGTCAATTAATAATTTGAGGGAAACTTCATCAGTCCTACTATGTTTCCCAGGCTGGTCTCTAACTCATTGTCTCAACAGATCCTTGTGCCCGCTGAGTAGCTAAGATGTGAGCCCCCACATCTAGCTCGAGTTCACTTATTTATGCATTTTTAAGTCTTGGAATTTTTAATTTTTATTTTATATTATGTGCATGGGTGTTTTGCCTGCAAGTATATCTGTACAAAATGTGTGTACCTGGTGCCTACAGAGGCCAGAAGAGGGCATAAAATACCCTAAAACTGGCATTATGGATGGTTTTGAGTGCCATGTGGTACTGGGAATTGAACCTGGGTCCTTTAAAAGAGCAGCCAGAGCTCTTAACTGCTGAACCATCTCTCCAGGCCCTTGTTTGTTTGTTTGTTTGTTTGTTTGTTTGTTTGTTCGAAGACAGCATCTCATGTAGTTCAGGCTGACCTCGACCTCAAATTCACCATGTCATTGAGGATGTCATAATGTTCTTCTGTAACAAATAGAGCTAAAGTGACCCACCTCCGAGACCATGAGCCAAAACCAACCTCTCTCTCTTAAATTGTTTCTGTCAGTTTTTTTTTTTTTTTGTTTTTGTTGTTTTGTTTTTTTTGTTTTTTTTTTTTTTTTTTTTTTTTTTTTTGCCACAATGGCAAAAAGCCAACTAATACATACAAAGTCTAACTAATATGCAAGCATTGATTAAAGGTGAAAAAAAAAAAAAAGATTCGCAAGAATCTCACAGGAATCCCAGAGTTTAAAATCACTCTATCATATCAATAATTTTTTCTACAGCTTTGTAAATCTTGGGTTTTTTTGTTTTGTTTTGTTTTTGGTTTGGTTTGAGGGCAGGGTTGAGGCAGGGTTCTGGCTGTCCTGGAACTCTCAATGCTGACCAGGTCAGCCTTAAACTAACAAGGGGTCTGCCTACCTGTGCCTCCCAAGTGTTGGGATTAAAGGGCTGCATCACTATGCCTGGAGTAAAATCTACTAAAAGGGAGAGCATTGTACATAGTTCCTTGAAACCAAGGTTACAGGAGCTTCTTTGGCCTGCTTGGCATGGTTTTCCCAGACTGTTTTTTTTTCTTTTCAGTCTTTGCAGTACCTGTCCCTGCCAGTCCCCAGTGTCCCTTGTTACAGGTAAGCGCTAGTGCTTTCCAAAGGAGAGGCAACTTCCAGAGTTTGTTTCCAGCTTTGCAGCCACTCCACTACAGCTTTCAGTGCTGTGCCTCTGGGAGCCAAAGCGGACTCAGTTCACCGCTGTGTTTTTGTGCTGTGTGAGGGCTGCAGCTAACAAGATGGCTGGAAGACCTGAGAAGTGTTTGTCTTTGATCAGATTCACTCTCCTCTGTCTGAAAACCGTGAGTCTACCTTTTCAACTACCCACAACTATTTTCGGGAGGGGTGGGAAACATACCCATAGATTATCTTGTTCTCTTTATGAAGGGCTATGGAGCAGGGAGATACAACTAGAAATTCCCTTAAATCATATTAAGAGGATACATTTGTGTGTTTGAAATGCAAGCGATATATTAGAAAAGGGAGATAAGATTATCATTGTGTCTGAAGACCAAAGATTCCTGGAAAAAAAAATCTGTCAACAACCTCTGACTTAGTTCAATACTCAGATTCAAGGGGGGTGGGGGTGGGAGTGGAGAATGAAATAGTAACTTGATCTGCCCCCAGCCTCAAAGTCCTTTCCAACCCTGCCTTATGGTAGATTTGAACACTGGGAAATGAGTCGCACAGAAAAGCATGAAGGCGAATGGGGAAATCACTCACGGTGCACAGAAACGCTGTGAATACCGTGTTCTGGTTGATGTCTTTGTTTCGTTTCCCCAGATGCTGGGTTTTTGTTTTGTTTTGTTTTGTTTTGTTTTTTTAAATTCTTATCTTTTTATATTTCCCTTTACAGGTTATTTCGTCTAAAACAGGTAACAATCGATGAGATGTGAGTTTTTTTCTTCTTCTATTTGATTCCCTTTTTGTACCGTTGATTCATGGGCTGTCTCATATATAGACCATCTTAGAGGGCAGGTATGAACGTTCTCTGAGCGGGCATGCTGGATGCTAACGCTGCTGTAAATGGTGCCGGGGAGACCATACTTGGTAAAACAAACCAACTGGGTCGTATTTAAAACTCAAGTCTTTTGGAGGTATTGTGAGCACCATAATACAGTGCTTCGATTTCATCCAGATAGCTATGGACAAACTGACACAGTGACCATCATTCCAGCCAAACAAATAAAATCTCACTGCGGGAATCTTCCTTATATAACTTTCCTACTCATCTTTTGGGACATTAACAGAAAAAAATTAGAACTGCTGTGTTTAATTGCACTTTCAAGAAGGTCCTCTAAGAAGAACAGAACTTTTGTTCTGGGTGTGGTGGTGCACACCTGTAATCCCAGCACTTGGAAGCAAGAGTGTCAGATGTTCAAGATGGATACATAGAAATTTGGGGGCAAACTTGGGCTGCAAAAGAACCTATCTCAAAAAAAAAAATTAAAAAGCTAAAAGCAAATCAGAGGGGGAGGAGGGGAGGGAGAGGGATGGGAAAGGGGAGGGAGAGAGGGAGAAGGGGTGGGAGAGGGGGACACAGGGAGGGACGGGGGAGGGGGGGTGGGGAGAGGGGAAGAGGGAGAGGGAGCTTTGCACATCTAGCCTTAATTATTGAGATCTACACAGTAATATAATGATTCAGAATTGAAAGGCATTTCCTTATTTAAAAAAAGATTTTTAGACACTTTTTTTTCTTGAATAATTAGACTGGAGGCCACAGGAATTTTTCGAGAAACTTTTCCTGTCTCATACATCTAGAAATGTAAGTCCCCAGGATAGGAATTTATGCTGAATAGGTTTTAGATTATCTGAAAAATCAACGGTTTTAGAGATAAACTCTCATAGTGACTCAATCCACTTTTGTTATTTGGTACAACTTTTTATTATTTTTGCCAACATCATAAAAAGAAATTAGAACTACAAAATTTTAAATTGAATATGTGGCTGCATTTTAATGTTTTATAAAATTCATACATGTGTAGTTGGTTTTGCTTTTTGGTTTTGGAATTTTGTCTTGCTTTGTTTTTTGTTCCCTCCCCCCCCCACCCCCCACCCCCGCCCCATAGGGTTTCTCTGTAGCCCTGGCTGTCCTGGAACTCACTCTATAGACCAGGCTGGCCTCAAGCTCAGAGATCTGCCTGCCTCTGCCACCCAAGTGCTGGGTTTAAGGGTGTGAACCACCACACACAGCTATATAGTTGGGTTTAAAAAATGTCTTCATTTATTCTTACTCATTATAATATTCTTTAAATTTTTAAAAATGTGTTTATTTTATGTATATGAGTGTGTTGTCTGCATGTATGTCTTGTGTACTATGTGTGTATGTGGTGTCTGAAGAAGCCAGAGAGGGCATCACATCACCTGGGACTGAAGTTACGGATGGCTGTGAGCCACCCTGTGGGTGCTGGGGATTGAACCTGGGTCCTCAGCCAGAGCTCTTAACTGTCGAGCCATCTCTCTAACTCATTATACATTCTTAAGAGTCCTTTATGATTGTCCAGGAAGCTATGAGAAAGACTGTTTAACCACATTCCTAATGATCTTTATTAATTTTATTTATGTTGATTGAGGTCTCTATGTTGCCCTGCCTGGCTTTGAATTACCAGGTTCAAGGAATCCTGGCTCAGTCACCTGAGAAGTTGGGACTACACCCATGCTACTCTGCTTGGTTTTTAAGTGATTTTTAAAAAAACATCAGCCTTTGGATAGCAAAATCATACTTCACTGTGTCTTACAAAGTCCCAGTAAACCCAGACCAGTTGAGACCTTAGGATGGACTCCTTTTAGTCCCAACATGATCCCCATTTGGAAAGGAGGTGGGAGGCCAGATTTCAACACCAGTGATGCTGTTAGTGGAGTCTTCTTGGTTTTTCAATACATGGTCTGTGTCTGATCTGTACTGTGTAGAAGCCTTCGTTTTGGGCTTTGGCATCACTGCTGATCTGTGTCCAGGCTCTGAGGACTCTGAGCTGACTTAGGATCTCTGAGTTAGTAGAAAGAATCAAAGGGTTTCATTTTGGATGTATCAGTGTGGTGGGGTGCACATATGGAGAGTAAAGTCTTCCCTCTCATTAATCCAGGAAGAGCCTGACACTTGGTACTCATCTTCTCAGCTCTCTCTCTCTCTCTCTCTCTCTCTCTCTCTCTCTCTCTCTCTCTTTCTCTTTCCCTCTCTCCTCTCTTCCCCCTCTCCTGTTTCTTTCTCTCAGAAATTGAGAGAGTAGGGAAAGAAGGACTCATAACTTCTATCATAACTTTTATCATTATTAAAATGATGAAAATAACACTGTTAAAGCTGGGCGTGGAGGTGAACACCTTTAGTAAACCAGAGGATCTCTAAATGGAGGCCAACCTGGTCTACAGGATAGGGATAGCTAGGGCTACACAGAGAAACCCTGTCTTGAAAACCAAACAAAAAGCAGTAGAAAACAAACAAAATAAAATGGAAATACCACGTTACTATTAAGTGATAATAATAATTTAATATAACATAATCTAATCATCATTTAGCTGGGGGGAGGGGAGCATGGTTGTAAAAGCTTGCTTAGCAAGTGTGAGACCTTCCTTCAATTCTACAGCACCAAGGGTAGAGAACAACAAAGCCTGGCTCTATAAACAAGAATCTCCAAGCCTCTTTCTATAAAGGCATAAATGCTGTTTTCAACAGAGTAATAGTGCCAATAGGTTTGGCTGCTTCCTCAGACTCAGATCCATCCCGTTATCTCTCCCCTTTCAGGTTCCTAAGTCCTGCTTTTTATTTTATTTTATTTTATTTTATTTTATTTTATTTTATTTTATTTTATTTTATGGCAAGGCCTTATGTCCCTCAGTTTAGCCTGAAACTCACGATGTAATCAAGGATGGCCTTGAACTTCCGGTCTCCTACTTCTGCCTCCTAAACACTAAGATTGCAGGCACACACTAGGTGTCTGCAGTGCTAGGAATGGAGCCAAGGCTTTGTACATGCAAGGCAAGCACTCTACCAACTGAGCCAGATCCCTTCCCACTGAAGAACTACTCTGGTTCTTCTATCTCCTGAGGGTCTGTTGATACCTGTCACAGTACCAGATCTACCCACCAGTCCATCCCTCCCATGGAAATGTCCCCAAATAAATGTCCCCAAAGTCTGTCCCTCCTGGTGTCATTCTGCCACACTGGGACTGGGCACTCAGACTAATTTGCATACAGCAGATGATCCCACTTGATCCTTCATCTGGCTCACCAGACTCTGACACACTCAAATGCTCCCAATCAGAGCTTCTGCCCAGGCCGTTCTCCTGTGAACCCTGGCATTCTGCTTCTTGTCTCCTAGAACAACGGTTTTCAGTCTTTCACAAGGGCCACCTAAGACCATCGTAAAACAGATATATTTACATTATGATTCGTAACAGTAGGAAAATTACAGTTATGAAGTAGCAATGATAATAATGTTATGGTTGGGGGTCACCCCAACATGAGGGGGGCTGCAGCAGTAGGAAGTTTGAGAACCACTGTCCTAGAGGGCTCAGTTGATTTGCTTTTGTGGTTGCCACTAGTCAGTCTTCTGAGAGCTAGTTGTGAGTCAGGCATGCTCTTTCTCTCTTGCCTGTGTTCACCCCAGACTCCCCAGAGTTTCATTTTTACCCTCCCACGGCTATGCTATATGATCTGATTTTTTCCAAACTCATTTACACTTGCTTACCTTGGTAGATGTACTCACACCAGCACTAGCTGGAACACTCACACACACACTACAGACACACACACACACATACACACAAAGATGGGAGGGAAGGGGAGCTTTCAAAGTGCCTTCACATATACTTTTACTTAATCTTTGCAATAATCCTAAATTATATGTATTCACATTTCAAAGTAATTCCTAAAGTGCACACGTTGCCCACCACACAGCAGAGCTTCTAGAGGTAACTTATGCTTAAATGCCCTGCTTTACTCTTACTCAAAAGTAAAAAAGCAGAGCTATGCCCTAAGCCTAGAACTTCTGAATCTAAATTCTTTGCTATTTTTCTACCCCTAATTTTCACTCGAATGATACAGGTACGACTCCTTCATAGCTCAGTTCGATGGGAAAATGTAGAGTTCTCAGCCAGTATGACCGCCTGTGCACGCTGGCCTTTTGGCTCTTTCCCATGAACGCATCGTCAGGCCTTCTATGTCTGCAGCTGGTCATTTTCCCAGGAAGTCTGTCCAATCCAATGAGCAGGCCTATCTATCACAGGAGATAAGATAAACTGTGGGACAGAGGAAACAGAAGGCGTTGAGAGACACCAGAAAACCAGAAGAAAGGACACACAGACCACAGGGAAATGACTGGGGAGGGGAGGGGAAGGGGGAGCTTGCAGATGAGAGATACGCAGTGTGAGAGGGAAATCCCACTGGAGCTTTTTGTTCTGAGGGGCCTGAAGGGGCATCTGTTCTTCCTGCAGAATAAACTTCACAGGCAAAAGGCCACCAGCATCCCTCCCCCAGAAACAAACATACACACATATATGATCAACATGATTTTCTTTCTGTGACAAGATACTCCTGGATGATGTTCCAGAAGTATCTGGCCAATGAACAGTGGAGACTTTGTTCATTTTTTTGCAGCTTAGTTATTTCTGAGAGGCTGCCAACATGAATTCTCTTGACTACTGGGACAGAACGAGAAGGTTGGCTGTATTGTATACCTAGGGATTTGGCTGAGGGGAGGCCCGGAAGAGTGGATGCTGGCAAATCACTTGGCTTGTATCCTGTCTTCTTGTCCTATATAAATTTTTGCCATTAATCTCTTTATTTGGTTGGTTTGGGGAAGTTGGTTGGCTGGTTGGTTTGGGTTCCTTTGGTTGTTTTTGAGACAGGATTACAAATTGGTTGGCCTTCTCTGACTCCCTGTGTAGTAGAGGATGGCCTTCCAGTCCTCCCCTTCCCCCGCTGGGATTACAGATGCACATGCTATAGCTGGCATTTGGTGTGTTGTTTGTTGGTTGGTTGGTTTGTTTGAGATAGGATCTCAGTAGTTCATGAACCAACATGTCTGGCTTGCCCTTCAGCTTTGAATTTGGCATACAGTGACTGCTCAATATATGTTAACAAGGCTGAGGTAAAAACCCAGCATACATTTATTGATGTTTTCTCCTTGGAGGTACTATGAGATCCAAGACTCTCTCTCTCTCTCTCTCTCTCTCTCTCTCTCTCTCTCTCTCTCTCTCTCTCTGTGTGTGTGCGTGTGTGTGTGTGTGTGTGTGTGTGTGGTACATCTGATTCTCACCGTGTATGTTCTACTTTGTATTAGAAGCGGAGGACTGACTCTCTGGTGTGCTCATGACAAACATTCCCCTTTCCATGGCGAACTGCACACAGCCCCAGAAGGGCTTCAGTATCTAAACCTCACACTGAGGCATATGTTTTGATAGGCAATGGAAGAATAAAGTTAATTTTCTTGTATATAGAAGAACCTAAACATTGTTCTGCTCTGATAGCAACAAAACTAAGAAACTAAAAACTAAGAGGCAACTGTAACAAAGCTTTCAGTTCTCCTTCCTCCTCCGTCAAGTTAGCGCCCACTTGGGAAACGTGCAGAGTCCTGAGAAAGTGACCACAGGCACAGAGAGAGGTGGGCATGGAGGAGCCAGCTGGAAGCAAGGCAGCCGTGTTGGGGCAGGGAGGGACATCACTGACAAAGCAGCCTTGGAACTCACAGAATACCAAACCGGAGCAGAATCCTCTGGAATAAAATTCCCCCATTATCCTTTCCCTTTTCTCAGGGCTCTTTCCCACAGTCTTTCCCAGCCCTTAATTATTTGAAAGCACACAGGACCCACAGGCAGCTGGGAAGTGAGGGATGTATTCCATCTGATTTTTTGGAAAGCAGTGGTTCTCCCGTCTTCCCCTGCTTGTCCTTATTCTGTTTCTACTCCTGTTTTTTTTTTTGTTTGTTTATTTTGTTTTGGTTTGGTTTTTTGTTTGTCTGTTTTTGTGTTTTATTTTCTGTTTTGTTTTTTTTTTTTTTTTTTTTTTTTTTTTTTTTAGACAGGGTTTATCTGTATAGCCCTGTCTGTCCAGGAACTCACTTTGTAGACCAGGCTGGCCTCAAACTCAGATATCCACCTGTCTCTGCCTCCCAAGTACTGGGATTAAATGTGTGCACCACCACCCAGTCTTTTTTTTTTTTTTAGTTCAGTTTTATGTATTTATTATTTATTATGTATTATGTATTTATTATTTAGCATGTACGTGTGTGTGTGCACACATGTGTATGTGTGTGGTGTGTACCTGCATGCTACAATACCTATGTTGAGGTGTGTGGTGGGCACCTGCATGCTACAATTCCCATTAATTATGTTCATGGGAAGATGCCAGAATTATGTAGTTTAGAGAGGAAGTGATGAAAGATGTCATCCTTGTAGGAAAGATGTTATCCTGGCTAACGTACAACTTCAAAATATCTTTCAGCTCCTGAAATACCAACTATTGATCAGGCATATTCAAAAATCAGCAATAGTATCACCGTAGAATGGACTACCGTGCCAGGGGCCACAAGTTACTTGCTCACAGCTGAAGATGGGGACACAATCATTGAGACCACAGTGGCCAATTCCCCAGGCACTGTGACAGGTCTGAAGGCTGCAACCTTGTACCAAATCACCATCAGATCCATCAGTGCCTTTGGACGAAGCCAAGCATCATCTCCAAAGCAGGCAAAGACAGGTAGGTAGCTGGATGCTCAAGCTGTCTGAGTGGTGGCTTGGAGCTTAGATGAGTTTTTAACAGCACAGCACATGTGCAGTGTGGTCTGTGCACCACTGAGTTCCACTACGCAAGGCCCAGAAGCAAAAGCCACCAAATGTTCTTTTTGGCAACTCAGCAATTTGTGGAGAAAGTGACATTCAAATGCCTAGTAATTTGCTTTGGGATTTTAAAACCCATTTCTGGGCAACCTTAAAAGCAGAATGCCTGTAAATCCCCGAGGGGGAAAAAAAAGCAATTTCTGTTTTTATCCATGCCAAATAGAGAACACGTAGAACAGATTTTGCAGTACCTTAATCACATGGCAGATACATTGACAAAGAAAAGTTCTGGGGTTTGCCCACCAGCATTAAATTCACTTCATACCGTCACACCTGCATATATTTCTGAAAATCCGAGTGCAGGGATTGGTGTATAGCTCAGGGGCTGAGCGCTGGCCTCACATGCACAGAGCTCCAAGTTCACTCTCAGAGTTGAAAAACAAAAGTTATCTGCACACTAAAGTAGTAGCAATAATCCTTTTCCTTACTCTTTTATAGCGACACTTTACCTAACTTCTTACCAACTGCAAGTTGAAAATATTGCCTGGTGTATACTGGTGTCTCCTCACATTTTTTGAGGAAGGGGTAGCCCAACTCAAAGCAATTCTCCTGCCTCAGCTTCTTGAATGCTGGGATTATAAGTGTGTACCACTACTCCTGGCTTACGTTTCTACATTTCTTCATCTCTTATTATCAACATACACTTAAATCGTTTTTCTAAAAATCATACTGTAGGATGAACCCAGGACCTCCACTGTGTCAGGCAAGCCCCTACCGCTGAGCTGTATCCTCAGCTCCAATTAGCTGTTATTAAGTTGAACTCTGCCATTATAAATGAATGATATGGATAATCAACCTGGATTTATTTATTTCTTAGTAACTTAAAGTATCCTCTACAGACTTTTGTAACATAAATTCACTGTTTCTTTTTGATTTTACTTATAGTGTTGGCCGCACCAATTCTGGAAGTTAGCTCTCCAAGTCCAGACTCCATCCTTGTGAGCTGGGACGCTGTATACATGGCGATCGGATTCTCCGTGTCTGTTATGCGAGCCAATGGCTTGGGTAGAATTTGGAAAGAGAATACTACAAACACCTCCCTGACCTTCAGCAGTCTGGATGCTGGGACTCTCTACACTATAAAGGCCTATGCTTGGAATGCCAATGGAATCCCCGGGGATGACTCCACCCGCAATCAGAGAACCAGTAAGGGCTTCTCAGCTCAGCCTTGAACAATCTCATTTTTGATTGATGAGGGGGCTGTGCTCCGCGGCCGAGGAGAGCAATGCTCAAAGATGCTCACAGAGCAGCCGGCAACGGCTGTTTAAATTTATTATGAAGTTATTTATAGGGCCTTGACTATTCCTTGGCAGCAGTTCAAACACTCACTGAGCGATGCGCAGCACAGCGCTTCCCGGTCTGAGAGCCGAGTCCGCTGCAGCATGCGCATTCCAGATCACAGAGGGAAAGGGAAAGGGTTCTTATTAGCGTGACCAGTCCTTCCTCGTCCCTTCCTGGTCTTGCTTCCCCCCCCCCCCTCCTTTTCGCCAACATTCTAAAAAGGCAAACAGGAATTTATTTATTCAACAGACATTTAATGCATGTGTGTTAACCTGAAGCCAGAATTGTTCTAAGAACACAGTCATAGAAAGAATTCCTGTGGCTCCAATGCTTGACATGAGAGTCTGTATTTTAGATTCATTTCCCGGACATTTCAGCCTGAGCATGAAGCTGGAAGCTGACATGGGACTGTCCATCATCCCTTCTCTACCTGTGGACGGCTCAGTGAGAGTAAGCAGTTCGCTACTCCACCCAGGAAATGTAGGAAGAAACTGGAATTAGTTTCTTCAACTTTCTCAAAGTTTGGAGTGGAAGTCTTATTGTTTATGAGCCTGGCTGAAATGTGGGAGAAAAGCAGGTTTGCCTTGTATAATACTCACATAGGGGGAAGGATGGCAAGCTGCCCTAAAGTGAGTCATGATTGGCTGGTGAGTCAGGGAATCTGTGCCAAGCCTTCCTGGGCCCTTTAAGTAGCTTGCCTGCCTTGGTCCCTCCCCTCCCCAGTCCCCTCCTATCTCTCCTTTCTTCTTCCACTTCCCTTCTCTTTCCCCCACCTCATCCTCCTACAAACATTTAGCTGCTGGGAGTAAAAAATGAGACAAGGCAATCCCTGCACCCAAAGAATGGACCCTGTCCAAAACGCCTAACTCAGCCATTACAGTTATGTGTAACAAAAAGCTTTGCTAGAACATTCGTCTGTGGGCAGAGTGTGCACAGGAAGGGGTTTCTACACCAGAGCAGGGAACAAGAGAACCACCAGCTTCCTTTTTGAATAATATTTTCATTAGTTTTGGGTAATTTTATGCACTTTGATATTTACCCCCAATGCTTCCCATAACTTCTCCCAGACCTACCTCGTCACCCCAACTTCAGGCTGCCGCTGACACCCACACACTTTTGCTCCCTCTGATTCTTCAGACTCACTCTAGCAGCTGAGAGTTTAGACTTCCGGTTTGCATGCTTAGGAACACCCAACTCCCTCAACTATGAGTGCCCCATTTTCCTAGGGTGGAGTAGTGAGGAAACACACTACACTCTTCAAAAAAAAAAAAAAAAAGTATTCTCTTTTTTAAAAAATGTATATAGGTTTTTTTTTTTCCCCTGCATGTATGTTTGTATACTATCTACATGCCTGTTGCCCAAGGAGGCCAGAAGAGAGTATCGGATCCTCTGCAACTGAAGTTATAGACATCTGTAAGCCACCATGGTAGATGCTGGGAATCAGCACTCCCTACCTACCCCATCTTATGGAATAGCAGCAAGTGCACTCTAGCTGTCCGACCCCTAAAAATAATCCATCAAGTCCAATTTATGCTACACATATACTCTTAGGTTTGGGGCCGTTGGCACTTGGCTGACCCGCCGGGGCCCCACCCTCAAATAAACTGCTTCTCCCTCCTCCAGGAGCCATCAGCTGTCAACAGTTCCTCAGTGAGGAGGGCTATTGAATGCCTTTGTCCCTCCATGCTGGATGGCTGCCTAGCTCAGTCCTGTGTGGGCCTTGGGTAGCAGCCATAGGTGCTTGAGTTCACTCCTCAGCCGTTTTGACAGGTCCAGAAGATACTGTTTCATCTCCCTGACTGTGTCTCTCTTCACTTTCTACTTTCGTTATGTGGTGATCCCGGAGACTGAAGACAAATGTGAAACAGATGTTACCACTTACTCCCTTCTCTCCCTTTCACATGTTTCTCCATGATTTTTTATTTTGTTTATTTTTATTTGAGACAGTTTCTAGCTTCCTTGGAACTCTGTCTGTAGGTCGGGCTGGCCTTGATTCCTGATCTTCTGGTGCCTCCACCTGCCGGGCACCACCACACTTCCCTTTGTTTCTCCATGTTTTATGCAGTTTGGATTTAGTCTCTGTAACAATTTTCTAGGGCTGCTGTAAGAAACTATCACAGACTGGATGACTTAAGGAACAGAAATCTGTTGTTCCACAGTTGTAGCCTCTAAGCCTATAACAATGGCCCTGGCAGGGTGGCTTCTTCTTGAGCACCAGGAAAAGATATGTTCAGGTGTGTCTGTCCCCTCAGCCTGTATGTGGCCTTCTTCATGTTCACCTGGTGTTTCTCCTATTTGCATGTCTGAATTTCTTCTCTTTATAAGGACATCTATCATGTTGGATTATGTCCCATCTTGATGACCTCATTTTAAATAACTTCTATCACCCATGATCCTATTTCTAAATTAAGGTCACTTTTTGAAAGTGCTAGGGCCACACTTCCGCACTCTGGAGCCCCCAGCTCAGCTCTGACAGTCTCCCAATATTCTAACTCTTTCCCCTAAGTCTCCTATGCTTTGGTTGGAAAGTTGATTATCTTTTGTTTTGTTTTGTTTTGTTTTGTTTTGTTTTGTTTTTCAAGAGAGGGTTTCTCTGAATAGCCCTGACTGTCCTAGAAGTAGCTCGTAGACCAGGCTGGCCTTGAACTCGGGAATTTTCCTACCTCTGCCTCCTGAGTGCTAAGATGAAAGGCATATGCCACCACCACCTGGCCCCATTGATTGTCTTAAGACACTGCAGGCATCCCCTACCAGCTGGTCCAGCACTATCTCAAGGAAGAAGCGGAGGGTCATTTGGGGACAAGCAGACCATGTGGTGGGGGAAAGGACCTGTCAAGATGGCCTGTAAGAGAAACACAACAAGTGCCTTCTTCAAATAAAATGAGTCAGGTGTCTATGAAATGGTCTCCCCAGGCACAGCCTTCCTCTGTGGAGGTGGAAGCTGACCACAACATTTTCTAGATGCACTAAAATGCCATTGCAGACTCCCGAGGAAAACTGAGACCAACTTCTGCTCATGAGCACATGTCCTCCAGTTGTTGTGTGTTTGTTTTGTTTTCTGAGTCATTGTTTCTCTGTGTAGCCTTGGTTGGCTGGTTCAGTCCTCCAGGTTTATAAATGGTCTAACAACGAAGACATCAAGGCATGTTGAACAGAATGAGGGAAAAGTCTTTGGGAGACACTAAAAGACTATCTTCGTGTGTGGACTTAGACTCCAGTTTTTCCTAGCCTTTGATTTAGAATGGGACATTTGCTTATCTAGAAACTATTGTGAGCTAAAAGCTGTACAAAGTAAAAGTCTCCAGAGGTCAAAAATAGAAATTTAGGAGTGTTGGGGGCTAGGATCGAGCCTTTTCCTCCCCTGCCTTGGCAAGCACTTTACTACCCAGCTGCTTTCCCAGTCCAAGAAATGATACGTTTAACTTCATGGATCAATAATTGAAAAAAAATTTGATCTACTAGGTGACAACACATTCATACAACCCTTTCAGCCTTACACCTCAATATGCTCATTTTATTCTTGTTCGGTTGGTTGCTTGGTCTTTTTGACACAGGGTCTCACTATGTAGTACAGGTTGTCTGTGAGCTTCCAGTGTCCCTTCCTCAGTAGCATCCCAAGTGCTGGAATAACTCCCCCAACCCAGGCTTCCTCAATGTTAATCTTCACCACTTCTTAGGTAGTATATTCACACATTTCAAGTATGCTTTTAAGTGTCAGTTTTGTGTTAAACATTGCTCATATATCCAATTTTACAAAACAAAAAGAAATAGATGAAATGATATGACCAAGGTCACATAGCTACAGATGAATTTGTACAGTGATGGCCATTATGTCATCAATCCCCACATGCACTAAGTCCCATTTTATGCTTTGAACAACTTAACCTTATCCAGCTCCTAGGGTCTCATATTTCCTGATTGCCTCAGCGTTACTAAGGCAAATCTTACATGGATTCTTGTTTCTCAAAAACATAGGTCCTCGTGCCCCTGCCAACATTCAAGTCTTCTTTGACAGTGGAGCCCTCAAGGCATCTGTCTCCTGGACCCCGACAGAAGGAGCATTCAACTACACTGTGGTGGCATCGAGTGATTCTTCCCAGCGGAGCTGCAGCACGGCTCTCAGCTCCTGTAGCATCAGTTCCTTGCAATGTGGAACAGAGTACCTGATTTCTGTCTCAGCAAGTAACGATGCTGGGTCCAGCAAGTCCTGCTCTGCACCGACCCTGAAAACTGGTATGTGAGAAAAAGGAAAGCCCTGAAGGGTTGATGATCAGAGTGGCTGCCAAAAGGGAACAGAAATCCCCAGCCAGGCCCTAGAACAGACTGGAAGCAGTGAAGCTGGTCTAAGCTGGACATAACTTGCTCTAAGCTGGGCATAGCCTGCTCTAAGTTGGGCACACATTTATAATACTAACATTTAGGAGGCTGAAGCAGGAGGATTGTCATGACTTTAAGGCCATCCTGGGCTACATATTGAGCACTAAGCCCACCAGGGCTATAGAGCCAAGAACTTGTCTCAAAAACAGAAAAGAAAGGCTGTCAAGATAGCTTAGTGGGGAAAGGTGCTTGCTACAAAAGCCTGAGTTTGATCTAGGAATCTACACAAAGGTGGAAGGAGGAGAGGAGACCAACTCTACGGAGTTGTATCTGTCTTCCACCATGCATGATGTTGTACCCTCCCCTGCCACATACACACACACACACACACACATAAACAAGTTTTTTTTTTTTTTTTTTTTAAAGAAAAGAAAAAACAAGCCAACAATGGTCTAAATGAAGGAATTGGGCTGGGGACATTGAAGACTGCACAGTACAGATGGAGAAGCTTATATTGTGCACTGCACAGCATGTCTTTGACTATTCACAAGCTTGGCCTCTATGCCTGGTCTTTCATTAAGTCCTTTTCCTCTTTCCCTTATTTTGTTCAATGCTATTTAGTTTTACTTTTGGAGACAAGGTCTCACATTGTTGCCCAGGCTGGTTCTGAATTCTAGGGCTCAAGAGATCCTACATCAGCTGGGGCTGAGCTGTTCAGCGCCATAACCAGCTTGCTTTTTTAACTTTTAAAGTTTTAAAACCTCTAAGATCCAGTTTGTTATTTCCAGCTCTGTGGCTCTGTGCAGTACAAGTAGCTAACTGACTGTGTGTGTGTGTGTGTGTGTGTGTGTGTGTGTGTGTGTGTGTGTGTGTGTGTGTGTGTGTATGTGTCTGTGTAGGTATGTCTGTGTGTACATATGTGTGTGTTTTATGTTGTTCAGCTTATATCTTCCTTTTAGATACAAAAAGTGACTGAAGTTCAGGGAGGCCAGAGGCTGTTTGCTTCAGTGCACGCTGACAATAAGAGACACAGCTGAGATCTCAGCTCAAGCTTGCCTGACTGCAATCCTCTGGGCTGAAGACAATGTAACAGTGTCCACTCTACTCAGCCATCAGAGTTATGTCACTGTAAGGGAGAAAGGATTCTGAACAGAGGATTGGAGCTCACCAAGCAGCTGTCCTTCACAAGGGAAAGAAATGTAGTCAAACTCTCAGAGTCTGGCTTCCTAGAGTCATGTTAAATTAAGGTCACCAACAAAAGCTTTGTGAATAGACTTCTCTTTTGACAATTACAAGTTTGTATAGCAGTATCATAAAATCGATTCTGAAGATGGAGTAACTGAGGATGAAGGAAAAGATAAGAAAGGCTTCAAAGACATAGTCATTCCAAGTCAGTTATTTAATGCAGGAGAGAACATCCTTCATTTTTAAAATTTGGATGCACATCAAAAACATCTAAGGAATGTTTATCAAATCCAAATACCCAGATGCTACCAAGATAATTGATTGGGATTTCTGGGAAGAAAGTCCAGATAGAATAGTCTTCAACAGCTGCCCAGTTGATACTTACCATGTTGTCAGTGTTAGGGCTACTGAGAGAGTCCCCCCAATTTTCAATTCCTGCCCTTATTGATTCTCGAGGTACCACTGTAGTATGTGTGACACAATCAGTACTGATCATGAGAAAAACCTTGATTTATCAATAAAAGAACTATGTCTTTTGAAAGCTTATGGATTGAATGGATGACCTTCATTTGAAATCATTCTTTCAGGAGACTTTAGTCATGCTGATCTTAGATAAAAGAAATATTTATTGCCTTGACACAGAAAACCAAGTACATTAGCCAAGGAAGACCCGTCTATGTAGTTCAGCATCTATTGTATAAAATAAAAATGGAGAGCATCTGAGCATATCTCTTTGGTTTGCACCGAGCTATGCTGTTGTTCGATTTGTTGTTTATCTGAGCATCTAGCATGTTAACTATCTGTTTGTGATGTTCTCTGGAGGTGGAATTGTCATGAGAATGACCCCTGTGTCAGTGTCCTATCACTGTGAGGAGACACCATAGCAACGGCATCTCTTAAAATGGAAGGCATTTACTTGGAAGCTTGCTTACAGTTTAGGAGGCTTAGGTATGTAGCCATACCTGAGAGCTACATCTAGGTCTGCAGGCCACAGGAAGAGAGAGAGCTGGGCCAGGCATCGGGTTTTGAAACCTCAAAGCTCACTGGCAGTGACACACTTCCTCCTTCCAATCCTTCTCAAATGTGCCACTCCCTGATAACTAAGCATTCAAATATATGAGCATATTGGGCCATATCCAAACCAGCACATGCTACCTTTCTAGTTATATTATCTGGGGCAACTCAGTTATCCTTTAATGGGCTTCATTTGCTTCGATTGTAAAATGATAATAATTATTGTGAGAGTAAAAGAAAGCATTAGCAGAAAATGTAATGGGTATATTTTTACCTCCAAAAAGATAACTTCTAGGTATTTACTGTTTGGCTCATATCAAATAGACTTCATCTCTAAATAAGATGGAATCCACATTTTTTTTTTCCTTAGACAGAGACTCTCTATGTAGTCCTGGTTGTCCTGGAGCTCACTATGGAAACCAGTTTGACCTCAAATTCACAGAGGTCTTCCTGATTCTGCCTCTCAAGTGTTGGGATTAAAGGCATGAACCACCACACCTGACAAAAATCCACATATCTTAAGTTGATTCTCAAATTCCCATGGCATATGCTGGGGATATAGGTTTGTTGGTAAAGTGTTTGCCCAGCATGCACAAAGTCCTAGATTTGATCCCCAGTAGCACATAACAAGCCGGTGTGGTGGTGCATAACTATAGTCCAAGCACCTAAGAGATGTGGGTAGGAGGATCAGAAGTTCAAGGTCATCCTTGGATATCTAGTAAGCCATGGATGCAGAAGACCCTATTTCAAATAAATAAACACTTTCAATGGCCTATTATTTCAAGTAACACTTGTTATAATGGAAGAATTTGAGAAGGTCCCTGTTATTTAGCATAGTCTTTGTTTGTATAAAAATACAAACTAATGTGTCTGGTACATGGTTTTTCATGCTGTGCATCAAATTTCAGTCTGTTACAGAACTCAGAGTTGCTGATTTGGGTTGTCTTGGCATCTCAGATAGCTGCCAAGATGCAAAGAAATTCTCCTTCGATAGTCATTTGACTGCTCTTTTTTTTTTTTTTTTTAATTGTTTCCTAGTTGCTTGTGCACCTGGAAGGGTGATGATCCAGGAAGAGCCCCCTGGTCACTTGTCTGTGGCTTGGTCCAATGTGGAGCTGGGTGACTACTATGTGGCTTTTGTGAAGAGTGATGATGGTTTGGAGGTGCACTGCAATACCTCCCTCACTCAGTGCAACTTCTTGTCCGAGTGTGGCTTCACCTACTTCATTAGTGTGTTTGCCTATAACAAGGCGGGGCAGAGTCCTCTGGGTGATGTATTCAATTACACCACAGGTAAGTCATCTTTGATGCCAAGAAATGGAGTTTTGAGTTCAGTAAGCTCAAGTAGCAGGATGAACAACTTTCTGCAGTTGCTGATTCACCATCTGGGAGTCGTTCTAGGATGAAGAATAGCTTAAATCCCTTGTCTCGAATTCTTTCCAGAGTAGGGATGGTTTGGTTTTGGAGACAAATCTAACAAGAATGCAGGGGTGAGGAGGGAATGTGGAGGGAAGGCAGGGATGCATTTGTTCAACTATACTCTGAAAAACTGAACCTTCTACAAAGTTCTATAAAGTACTCAGGCTTGTTTGAGGTTCTGAAGGGGATACAGTCCTTCCATTCCAGGAGCACAGTCCTTTCTTGAGACCAGGATGACAGATGCAGTGGCCAAAGTGCTACACACTGTGGAGGGCTTTGGAGTAGGACACCTGAGATTAAGTCCAACTTGACCTCTGAGTCAGTCATACAGTAGGATAGTGATGTGTGTCTTACTACTGTGTCAGCATCCGCCACTGCAACGTGGGACATGAACAATACAGGTGGAAAAGGACTTTGCATGTGATGGAGCAGAATGTAAATATTTTATTAGCATTACTATTATGTCACTATTAACATCTGGCAGTGACTGTGCTCTATTTATCTCTCTGGCATTAGTGTTAATCATGGTGTGGTTGGCACAGAGAGATAGTAGATCTTTGGAAAATGGTTGAGTGAGTGGGTGTCTTGAAATGAATTATTTATAGAATATTATAATTGTAAAGTGTGCTAAGGGTGGATTATGATACATTTTACCAGGGTGAGGGATGTGAGTAATTGGTGCTTTGGAAATTTAGAAAAGGTTGTCAACAAGGCCTCAAGAGCATAGGAGTGGCCTAGAACTGCAGTTCAAGAATGGGTAGAATGTACGCGGACAAGAACACCAGAGATACCGAAAGCTGCGCTAGGTATTTGTCAGTGGGGCTCTCTGGGGCCTCCTTTAAGATTTACTAATACACTTGTCATCTCTATACACTCATTCCCCATCCTTATCTGATTTAGTGTCTAGGTGGACCTGATTTAGTGTCTGACAGGACCTGAGGACTCAGGCTCAGTACGACTTTATCAGACAAAAGGGATCAGACTCTCTCATAGAGAGATCAAAATTCTTCCAGGCACAGAGATTCAAAAGCACAGGTCGGGTGTAGACCTGAGAAGTCTGATGTTCCCTTGGAAACCATGCTGAGGATTTGCCCCCAGGGGCAGTGAGAATCAGGTCAAGGTTGGGACTGACCTCTTGCAGTCATTTAGGAGGGCAGTGGGTGAGAGGTGAAGGCTTTTTTTTTTTTTTTTGACTTCCAAGGCACATCTTCTCATCTTAGCATGGACCTAGGGTCATCCGCCATGCTGAATTCACATTTATATTCAGAAACCTTTCTTTTTTTTTTTTATGATTTTTTTTTGTTTTGTTTTGTTTTTCGAGACAGGGTTTCTCTGTATAGCGTTGGCTGTCCTGGAACTCACTCGGTAGACCAGGCTGGCCTCGAACTCAGAAATCCGCCTGCCTCTGCCTCCCAAGTGCTGGGATTAAAGGCATGTGCCACCACTGCACGGCAGGTGAAGGCTTGATATCTCCCTCTGGTAGCATTGATCCTGTAATGACCTTGGTTCCCTCTGCTTTCAGCTCCCTGTTGTCCTAGTGACATTAGCCCAGTGTTGGTGTCCAGTGACAGGGTGGAAATTACCTGGTCTCCTGTGCGTGGTGCTGAACTCTATGAAACCAAGGCCACAGCTGGGTACAGCGTTGTGGCGTGCAACGACACCGCCCCTGCTTGCACTCTCTCTGCATTGGATTGTGACACCAAGTACAACGTCACAGTGTATTCCTTCAGTGAGGTCAGGGGCAGCAATCTGTCATGCTCTTCCCACTCTATCACCACAGGTATGGTACTGTTATGACGTCATTAGTGACATCTCAGTTGTCATCCTTGCTATGTGCCTCAAGATGGCTATCCAGCAAGGCCTACAGAAAAGGCACTCTGTTGTCGAGAGTGCTTACAATTCCTGCAGAAGATATAAGTCCAAGTGCCAGCACACACATCAGGAGGCTTACAACCTCCTGTAACTCCAGATCCAGTGATGTGATGCCCTCTTCTGGCCTCTGTGGGCACTGCATGCATGTGTGCACACCCACACTCAAGACAGAAGCTGGAAAGACAATAACAGGAGACCATGGAGAGTGGAGGAGGTTTTGACTCAGTTACTGATCCCAGCAATCAGGCTTCTTTTGCCGCTGGAGACTGCCTGCCTGCACACCAGGAGGTGTGCAGGTGTTTGTCTTGGTTATTATTTTGGATTTTAAAGTTCAAAACGCTCCATTTTCCAGTTGGCCCAAAGCAGGAACCTAATGCTCTATACCAACATCAACAGTTTTCTGAAAAAAGGTTCTGTGAATTTGAACAATATACATGTATGCTTGAAAACTGTGGTTTGGGGTTTTCTTTAAAATAATATTATTTAATTTTTCACAATTTCATACATACATGGTATATTTTATCACTCTGCCATTATCCCTTCCCCCACCAGGTAGTCTTTAAAAAAAAAAAAAACAAAAAACTTAGTTTATCTGCCTCCCACCCCCTTTGAGATAGGGTCTCTTTAACCTAGGGTTGCCTTAAACTCACAGAAATCCTCCTGCTTCTGCTTGGGAAATGGGATTGAGAGCATAAGCAACCATATCTGGCTCCATTTCAATGTATTCTTTATTTTCTGAAGTGGGTCTTATGTAGCTCAGTTGGCTTAGACTCACTGTGTAGACAAAGATGACGCTTGATCCTCTTGCCTTTCCTCCCAAATGCTGGGACTCAAGGCCTGTGCCTCCTAACCTTGTTTATACAGTGCTGGGAACAAAAGCCAGGACTTAGTGCATGCTAGGCAGGTCCTCTACCAACTGAACACAGCCCTGGTGGTCTTCTTGCTGGAGGTGGAGGGGAGCAGGGAGAGGAGTCCATTTTAGACCAAATGGCCCATGGGGCATATTTGACTCCAGTGATTTAATCACTAATCGAATACTTCTTAGCTCCTTGCAGTCCTGAAATAAAAAATATTTCGAAGGATGCATTCTCCATGATCAATGTGCACTGGCGATCGACTAATGAAGGTGCCACTTACACGGTGACGGCCCAGGGGAAGAAGGGGTTGTTCCAGTGCAGCAGCACAGGGGAGACCTGCAGGATGGGGGGCCTGCCCTGCGGCGCCATGTTCTCTGTCACTGCTGTGGCCGAAACTCAGGCGGGAAAGAGCCTGCCCAGCTACAGTGTGCCCCTGGAAACAGGTGCGTACCAACATTGAGTCAGTGAATCCTTAGGAATTTTCTTTAAGGCATGAATTTTATTTAATCTGCCCCAAGGGTGATGAAAGTACAGCATTTGATGTCCTTTCAAAAAGCCCCAGTCTTAGAGGAAAAAAAAGTTTGATATTTTACATGTTTCATAAATATATCTTCAGAAGTCTCTTGTCTTGCCCAACATTCACTTTGAAGGAACGAAACACTGACCCTGGAGAAACATCCCTTAGAATCTATATTCTCCCGAGACACAGTCAAAGCAGCTAACAAGAAAATAAAGGAGCTGATTTACTATTCCTGTCTCTGGTTGAGCCCTTTCAGTTTTTCTCTAAAGACTATTTTCTGAGTTTAGTTTCTAGGGCTGGACAGACAGCCACTGGTTTAGAGCGTTTACTGCCCTTGGAGAGGATTTCAGTTACGCTCCCAGAACCTAAATCAGGTGCCAAACAACCATGTACAACTCTAGCTTCGGGGATCCAACACCCTCTTCTGGCTTCCACGGGGAACTGCACTCATGCATGTGCATGTGTTCACACACACACACACACACACACACACACACACACACACGCATGCGCGCGCGCGCGCACAATTAAAATAAAATAAATATTTTTTTAAAATGCTTTCTGGATTTAGTTTCCTAATCAAGAGGCAGGTAATGCTCTTACAGGGTAGCTGTGAGCTCCTAGCTGAGTTACAAAGCATTTAATTCAGTGCCTGATACATATGATGAGACCTCTATTACAAAAAGCTCTTATTGACTGAGAACATTGTATTTGAAAAAACATTTAACAAACAGGCATGGTGGTGCACACCTTTAATTCCAGCACCGAAGAGGCAGAAATAGGTGCATTTCTATGAGTTCAAGGCCAACCTGGCCTAAAATAGTAAACTCCTGACAATCCAAGAGCTATACAATGAGAC
The DNA here is from genome assembly GCF_011762505.2 of Arvicanthis niloticus. NCBI lineage: Eukaryota > Metazoa > Chordata > Mammalia > Rodentia > Muridae > Arvicanthis > Arvicanthis niloticus. The sequence continues at coordinate 87,974,700 of NC_047661.1, read as the reverse complement.
CCTGTCTCAATATCTTCCCAAGACATTTAGCAAGTTGCTTACATGAATATAGATATTATTAGCATGGGTCGAGAGCTTGGCAAGCACATAGAAGTCCTGGTGTGGTTGTGTACACGTAATCCTAGCATTCAGGAGGAAGATCAGAAGTTTAAGGTTATCAAAAGATATATGTAGAGTTCAAGGCTAGCCTACATGAGACTGTATCAAAAATAAAAAAAAAAGAATTGGGAGACATATCATATAATCCAAAGCCTATCCTAGGGTACTGCATTCCATATATGATTGGTATTACAAGATATATCAATGGGTATGGACAAGGGGAAAATTTTAATTTAAAAGAGAAAGTATGAGAAACTTAGGTATTTGAGTAAAACATGAATAAATCTCTATTCTTTCTACTATTTACTTATTATTGTGTGTGAGTGTGCATGTATGATGGAGGATGGTGTGAACATGCCACGACATGCATGCGGGAGTCAGAGGACTTTGTAAGTAAGTTCTGTTTCCACTGAGCATTTCCGGGGATTGAACTCGGGTGGTCAGATTTGCTCATCAACTGCTTTACCCAAAGAACAACCCCAAGCCCCACTACTGGTTATTTTCCACAAGTCATCTGTGGAATAGAACTAAATTCCTTTCTTTTCTTTCTTCTTCTTTTCCCCCCCATTTTAGTGCCCTGCTGTCCTGTTGGTCTGACAGCAGCTCAGGTCACCCAGTCTATAATCAACGTTAGCTGGACTATTGGGGCAGTGGCTCAAACCTATGTGACAGTGCTGGAGTCATACCTTGGGCAGTCTAAGTGTCACACCCATCAAAACCACTGCCTTCTGGGATGCATCACATGTGGCATCAACTACACGGTGGCATTAAAAGCTATTAGTCCCACGGGACTGACCACAGACTGTGCCTACCAAAGTTATTCTTCCAGTAAGTAAATGCTAAACATTAGCTCTTGAGTATTGCTATCTCAATCACTCACTGTTCTATTGCTGTGGAGAAATACCATGACCAAGGCAACTCTTTTGCTTGGTTGGTTTTGTCTTTGTTTTGTTTTTAAGATGAGATTTCTCTGTATGACCCTGACTGACCCGGAACTTTCTCTGTAGACAAGGCTGGCCTCAAATTCAGAGTTCTGCCTGCCTCTGCCTTCTGAATACTAGGATTAAATATGTGTGCCACCACCACCCAGACCAAGACAACTCTTATAAAAGAAAGCATTTAATTGGGGACTTGTTTATGGCTTTAGAGGGTTAGTTCATGATCATCATAATGAGAAGTAGACAGGTATGGTGCTGGAGCAGTACCTCCTGGGAGCTTTACATCTTGATCTAAAGGAGAGAGAGAGAGAGAGAGAGAGAGAGAGAGAGAGAGAGAGAGAGAGAGAGAGAGAGAATACACATCCCATAACAAGGCCATACCTCCTAATCCTTCCTAAACTGTTCCACCAACTGGGGACCAAGCATTTAAATTTATGAGGCTATGGGAACCATTCTCATTCAAATCACTAAAATTGCTAAGGTTCCATGATACCTGGTCCAGGCCCAATCCTTCCTTCCAGTTTAAAAAGATGGTGCATCTCTACCCAGCTTTCCTCAAATGTGGATTACTTTCTTAGTGTATGTGGGGTGGAGCACACTCGAGGTTGGACATCATTCTCAATCACTCATCACCTTATTGATTTGGTTGTTGTTGGTTTGTTGGGTTTTTTTTGTTTGTTTGTTTGTTTGTTTTTGTTTTTGTTTTTGAGACAGGGTTTCTCTGTGTAGCCCTGGATGTCCTAAAATTTATAGAGACCAACCTGCCTCCATCTTCCAAGTGCTGGGACTAAAGGTGTGTGTCACTACTGCCAGTTCTCTCCACCTTATTTTTTGGATATAAGATCTCTCATTGAATCTAGAGCTCACTGATTTGGCTAGATTGGCTGGCCGCCAAGCAGGAATGGTCTTGTCTCTCCCTGCCCAGTGCTAGTATTATAGGCACAAGCTATCCTGGTGATGCTGTGCCCAGTTTTTACATGAGCTCTGGAGCACAAACTCAGGTCCTCTCACATGCATGGCAAGCACTTCCCTGACATAGCCATCGCTTCAATCTTACTCATGCCTTCCTACCATGTTTACAATTCTCTTTGACTTAAAACTTCAAAGCTCAGAGGTTTCTGTCAGTAGTTGGTGCATGACTTCCCCTGGTAAAGAGTCTGGGTTATGTTTCCTGAAGAGATGGGGTTTTTTTTTTGTTTGTTTGTTTGTTTGTTTGTTTTTTGGGGGGGTGTTTGTTTGTTTGTTTTGTTTTGACAGAGAGACCTGTAATGAAAGGTAACTCAGCCTCGCAGAGTTTTTAGAAAGCGTCAGAGAATACATTCTACCTGGTTTGCACGGTTCTCCCATAGTGCTCTCCTCTCCCCTCCCCCTCCCCCTCCCCCTCCCCCTCCCCCTCCTCTCCCCCTCCCCCTCCCCTCCCCGCCCCCTCCCTCCTGAATCACTGTAGCTCCTCCTAAAGTTTCTCATTCAGCAGCTCAGAGGAGCAAAGGCCTCTTTCCATGCTGTCCACAAAACCCAAGCCATTCCCAAATAACAGGAAGAAACAGCAGGCAGAGTGGAGCCAGCAAAGACTTCCTCTTAAATAATTCTAACCTGCTGAGGCAGCTGCTTGGAAGACTGTTTTGAAAAAAACTCCAGGGACTTCCTCCAAGCTAGAGGAGAAATTGCATGGTAGTTATTTGCTGCCTCTTCCCAGGTCTGAGACAGTGGGGTTAAAATATAATTTTGGCATCTTGGAGATAATCAAGAATGACTTACCTGGGAGGTTATATTAGAAATGGCTTCTTTATATCTTTTGTTTTTTTGAGACTGGTTTTTTCTGTATAGGCCTGACTGTCCTGGCACTTACTCTGTAGACCAGGCTGAAGTTTGAGATCAGCCTACTTCTGCCTTCCCAATGCTAGGATTAAAGACATGAGCCACCACTACCCAGCTAAAACAATTTTTTAAAAAAGAGTAAGTTAAATCAGTCCAGGCAAGGTGGGTCATGATTATAATCTACTTGGAGGGGTACAGGCAGGAGGATCAGGAACTTAAGGTCACCTGAGCTACAGGCAGCCCGTGCTAAAGGAAACCCTATCTCAAAATGAAACAATTGTTTTCAATCAGTAAAAAAATAAATAAATTAAGCCAAGTATATAAGGTACTTCTCTTGTGGCTTTGACAAAATATCGAATGAAAAGTAGTGCATGCCCTTCGTCCCAACTTTCAGGAAGCAGAGGCAGGCAGATCTCTGAGTTCAAGGCCAGCCTAGTGTAAACGGTGATTTTCAGGACAACCAGACCTACACACAGAAACCCTGTTTAGAAAAACCCAAAACCTAACTCTAAAACAAAACAAACAAAAGCAATAACAACAACAACAACAAAAAACCCACCACCACCACTACCAACAACAACAAACTTAACGAGCTGGAGTGACGGGCCCAACAGTAAGCCCATCCACTGTTCCTCCAGAGGACCTGAATTCAGTCCAGCACCCATGTCAGGGAGATCCTCACACAACCCCAAGAGTATGCCCTCTTCCAGCCTCTCCAGGAATTTCATTCACATGCACAACACACACACACACTTAAAAATAAATCAATAAACAATGAAATGACTTTTAAAAATTGTCAGGTTTCAGTTCATGGTGAGGAAATCATGCGGTGGGAGGGGGATGGACACATTGTCTGAACTCAGGACCCCCATCTGACGGAATGCTACCACCCACTTTTAGGGTGATCTTCCCACCTCACTTAACATAATCTAGGTATTCCTTTACAGACTTTTCCAGAAGGTAACTTTAGATAATCCATCACAGGCTTGCCTGTAGGCTTCTCTCATGGATGTTTCTAGATCTCATCAAGTTGACAGTGTCAGTCAACCACACCAGGCTCCTGCCTGGCATCCCAGCATTCAGAAAACTGAGACAAAAAGGTTCACCAGAGAGCCATGATTTCAGACTATATAGGGAGTCAGACCCTATCTCAAACTGCCTCTCAAACAATCAACTGGTTAATCAATCATGTCGAACATAGTGGGATAGCAGCAGAATCCCAGCACTTGAGACTAAGCAAGAAGACGAATTTAAGGGCTGGCTTGGGCTATATAACCATAGCTTGCCTCAAGCAAATACACACACAGACACACAGACACACACAGACACACAGAGGATGAGAGAGAGAAAGAGATCGTGCACAAAGCAAGTGAGTCTGATTATCTTTCACAATTTAAAAGATTATACAATATGATCTTACTTTAGCTAAGGAGCATCCCAGCATCTGGTGCTCTGATTAGTCCCCAAGGTGTGGCCCACTCAAACTATTTGAAGACAGGATCAAAAGTGTACCTCATCACTCAGCACAGGTGAAGCATGGGCCAGCTTGTCAGAGAAGTGACTGCTTCCAAGGTCTGCTGCTTGGCTCACCACTGCCATTTCTTTTTCAGTTAATAGTGAGCACAATACGTTATATTTAAACTTAGTCCCACTGAAGGCAAATAAAGTCGGGGCATTGTGCTATAACTTGGTGGGATCGTGAGCGTCTGACTCACCGTTTGAGTCATGAGCAGAGCGGCATCTCTCTGCCAACTGCAGACCTTTGATTCACCAGTGTTCTATAATAAAAACCCCATACCCCACCCCACCCTACCCACACATGGATCTCTGATTGTGTGGCTCAGCACGGGAAGAATGCTTGCATCCCTTCAAACCTTGCTGTGTTCTAACAGGGATTAATCATTCTGTGCAGAAGAGTCTTACTGGTGATCTTTCTTCTTTGTAGTGATTGTAAATATGGCCATGCTTGTATGATAGTGGGATAAATAATTCTGTACTTTTTTTTTCCTGTAGGTGCCTGTTGCCCACTGGGGGTCAAATTATATAGGCTGGGCCCTAATGGCATCAGGATCTACTGGCAAGCCTCAAGGGGCTCTGCCAACTATACCACCGACCTCTATGGTTCCAAAGGCATCTTTACATGTGCCCCACATGCTGGTCTAAGTTTCTGTGACATCACCAACATCCCCTGTGGGGACGTATACACCGTGATGGTCTCACCAGTTGCTGAAACAGGACTGAAGGTTACTTTCTGCCCGAAAAAAGTATATTCAGGTAAAGCAAGTTAGGACTTTAATTTAAAACCAACCTTGGAGCTGAATGTAGCTCAGTGGTACACCACTTGACATAGTATGTACAAGGCCCCAGCACCCAAAAGAAAAACATACGAGGAAAATTAAAATTAACGCTTGGGCTGGTTTAATGGGTACTCACTCCAGTTTGCTTTCTGTTACTGTGATAAACACCATGGTCAAAAGCAAAGTGTGAAGGAAAAGGGTTTATTCGCTTCAACTTCCTTTACTGAGGGACGTCAGAACAGGAGCTCAACTGGGGCAGAAACCTGGAGGCAGCAGCTGATGCAGAGAGCACCGAGGAGTGCTGCTTACTGGCTTGCTCTCCCATGGCTTGCTCTCCCATGGCTTGCTCTCCCATGGCAGGCTAAGCCTACTTTTTTATAGAATCCTGCAACCTCCCACATCAATCACTAATCAAGAAAATGCTTTACAAGCTTGCCTACAGCCCAATCTTATGGAGGCATTTTGTTTTCTCAATTGAGTTTCTCTCCTCTCAGATGAGACTCCAGCTTGTGTCAAGTTGACATAAAACTAACTAGCACATGGTGGCAGGAGAGAACTGACTCCTGAAAGTGGTTCTTGGACCTCCACATAAATGCTTTGGTACTCACCAATGCACACACTCTCACATATACAAAATCACTAAATCTGGAAAATAAATTAAAACAAACCTTCAACTCCAACCCATGAGTTAAGATTCAGGACAATCCCATGTAAGTGCTCTGTGCGAACTGTCTAAAGCTGTGGGAACTCTAGCTTCTCTGGAGTTGTGTTTTGTAACTTAATGTGGGCCTCTGCTCCTCTCACTGTCTTTTGCTTGCCCTTCAGATACTATTTACATAGTAAAGTGAATTAAAAGTGATTGGAGATTTGGAAACAGATTTTTTTTTTTTTCCTGAGACAGGGTTTCTCTATGTAGTCCTGGCTGTCCTGGAACTTGATCAGTTGATCAGCCTCCAACTCGATTGCCTCTGTCTCTGAGTGCTGGGATTAAAGGTGTGTTCCACTACCTGGCTGATTTTTAAACATAGTCTAGAGATGACAGTAACCACCCTGTCATGTTGGACCTTATAAGACTTGAACTTTGCCATATAATGGTCTACAAAGCAAGTTCCAAGACAGCCAGGACTCTGTTACACAGAGAAACCCTGTCTTGGAAAAAATAAAAATAAAATTAAGATTAAGATTAAAAAGGTCTTGAACTTTTATTTACACAGATTGTGATTGAGATCTAAGGAAAAGTTTGAAGTTCAGAGAAAAAGGAATGTATGAATCACAAATTAAGTCTGGAAATATGAGTGGGTAGACAGATTGTGATCACAACCCAGGGCTGTCAGCCTGGGCATCTCAGAGGTGGCAGGAAACATTAGCAATTCTCTTGTTCTGTGTTCCAGCACCCTCTGCTACCTTGCCCAGGGCACAGTCATACATTTTTCATGTGCTTCTAAGAGAAAGAAGAGAAAAGCAATAGTAAAGCCCTAGGATTTTGCAGGTGAACAGGGAAAGGGGAAAATGACTCCTGAGCCTTCACTGATAAGCAGTCCACACTTTCTAATTAAATGTAGGTAACAAGTTCAAGATGCCTCTAGGTGATGGAGTACGGCCAGCACCTCCTTGGAAGGGTGGTCCCACTGGCCTTCCATGTCATGCTTTGTTTCTTCTTGTTTTGTTTTTTTTTTTTTGCTTGGTGTGGGGGGGGGGGCATATTTTTCCCTACAAAGTAATCCGGCCAGCCTTGTGAGAAGAGAAAGGAATGGATTCTTGGGGTACAGATGAACTCTTTGGAAGATGAGCGAGCCACTCAATAACAACATGTTTCGCTCACTGGATATTTCACAACTTAACAAATGTCTTCACAATTATATCTGACAGAATCTCAAAATAAACCTAAGATATAGACTCAGCAGACATGAACTGTCTCCAATTTATAAATAAGGAAACTGAGACCCAAGAGCTCCACGACCTCTATCTACAACAATTTTCTTCAAGTCACCAAATTGTATATGAGCCCAATTATGCATAGACACAGAATGGTCACTGGGGATCCTTCCCAAAAGTACACTCGGAGGACCTCATTTGCCTTACTGCTTGTACACCCCAAAATGGTTCAGGCCAGATCAACCTTTCCATTCTTCCTACCCCATTACATTTGGAATATTTTTTCATAGAAATTGTCCAAGTGTGGTTGTTATTAGGACAAGAAAAAAACCGTCCCATTGTTCAGAGAGGGGTGTGTGTAGGGCTGGATGTAAATGTAGATCTGAGATTGATCGGTGCATTGTTGGGAGAGGGGTGTGTGTGCATAGCCTATGTAGGCAAAGGAGCTAGGCTGCCAAGTGCATCATTAGAAGAGGCCTCAACCCAAACCCGGGGGAGTCCCAAGTTGCCAAATCATTCCCTATGCTTGCCTGCCTCAACATTGCCTTCTCTTGAGTTTTTTCTTCTTTATCTTTGGTCTATTTTGCATGTATTGATTTTTAGCACTTCTGGAAATTAGATTCAGAGTATTGTGCATGCTTGGCAAGCACCATACTTCGGAGCTAAGGAGAGCCTGCCCCGAACCTTCTCTTAAAACTTTCTTTTGAAACCGTGGCTTGCTAAATTGCCCTTCCCGGCCTCAGCTGCCTAAGTAGCTCAGCTTACAAATGTGCATCGCTGTGTCCAGCACGTTTATTCTTTTTTAATGTATATATTTTCCATCTGAAATCCATCAATCGGGTTGGGAAGATGGCTCAGTGGTAAAGTGTGTGCCACACAATGTTAAAGACATGAGTTTGCATCCCCAGGACACGAGTGAAAAGTCAGGCAGGGCAGTACACACTGGTAGCCCCATAACTTGTTAAGAAGCAAGTGGGGAGGTGTTAGGTAAGAGCTTACTAGCCAGCTGTCTTAGTTAGGGTTTTATTACTGTGAAGAGACACCATGACCAAGGCAACTCTTATAAAGGAAAACATTTCGTTGGGGCTGGCTTACAGTTTCAGAGGTTCAGTCCGTTATCATCGTGGCAGGAAGCATGGCAGTGTGCGGGAGCCATGGTGCTGGAAGAGCCGAAGAGTTCTACATCTTGATCAAAAGGCAGCAGGAGACCGTGTCTTCTCCACTGAGCAGAGCTTGAGCATAGGAGACGTCAAAGCGCACCTCCACAGTGACATATTTCCTCCAACAAGGCCACGCCTTGTCCAACAAGGCCCCTAATATTGCTCCGTCCCATGGACTCTTTCAAACACATGAGTCTGTGGGGGCCATGCCTATTCAGACTACCACACCCACCTAGCCAAATCTATGGACTTTAGGTGTAGGAACAAAGTCACTATCTCAAAAACTGCAGGTGGAGAGCAATCAAAGAAAGACGCCTGACATCTTCAGGTCTCCACTTACACACTTGTGCATGTGTACCTACATTAACAAGCACAACACACACACCCAAAATACACAAATAAATACGTAAATATGTCAGTGAGTGTATTCTTAATGCTTATGTTTTAATTTTTTTTTTTTTACAGTTACCTGTTCTGGTAGTACACTTGGGATGGGTAAGTCATTTTTTCCCCAAGCATAGAAATAGGAGAGAATTGGTGTGTCTGTGTGCTGCAGTTACTTAATGAAATCATGATCAAAGCTGATGCTAACTCCTAAGAATGCCAAACGCTCCTTTGATGTAAGAGTGTCCCTTCCCCCTTCACATTGCACAAACCAAAATGAATTCCTTTAGATGTTGAAATCTTTTTAGATTTCTGGAGTCCCAAAGAAAAATGCAAAACTTTTGGAGGGCAGCTGACTTTTCCTGCTCCCCGAGGACTTCCTTTGGAAGAAGGTTCCAGCCTGGCTGCATGCTAACATTCCTTGGAGACCTTCAATTTTACTGATGCTAGAGCTCTGGCCCCTAAAGACATGGCATAATTGTTCTAAGTTGAAAGCTGGGCAGCAGGACTTTTAACAGCTCCTCTGGTGATTTTAAAGCAAAGTGAAGGCTGAGAATTGCTGCGGTAAGCCGGGCTTCTCCCTAGCCGGTGCAGATCCACACCAGGCAAAGGCGCATTTAGACTTGGCAGGGACAGAGGCTTTCCACGTTAATGAGGTGAGGTCTGAACATGCTTTGAATAGAACAGCCTCAGAGAGAATCAGCCCCTCTCCCTCCCTGAGCAAGCCATTTGAGAGCCTCTGCAGTACCATGGAAATCATCATGTCTAGGAAGAATTTCTAGATTTCATCATTATCTTCCGTGAATACCGGACTAGTCAAATCAGGATCCTGGCTGGCCAGGACCCTCTTGACCTGCTAAAAGGAGCCCTGGGGAATCTGTTCATTTAAGAATTCCTTGATCCTTGGACTATCATAAATCTTGTCAACCCCATGAATTAGACTTTTTTTTTTTTTTTTTTTTTGGACAGGGTTTCACTATATCCCCCTGTCTAGCCTGGCACTCACTATGTAGACCAGGCTGGCCTGGAGAGCTCAGCCTGCTCCTGCCCTCCCAAGTGCTGAAATGATGAAAGGTTTTTACACCACAATGCCTGCCAGAAATAAACATCTTTTTTAAACTATATTTTTCGTGTAGCTCTGGCTGTCCTGGTACTCATTCTGTAGACCAGGCTGGGCCTCAAACTCAGAGAGATCTGCCTGACCCTGTTTCCTGAGTGCTAAATTAAAAACATATGCTACCATACCACCGTGAAGTCGCTGATCTCTGGTGTCTGAAAAGGCTTTCTAAGAGTTTGGATTTAAACCCTGCTGCCCTTCTTTGCCAGTGTCTGAAGTACTCAACTTCCCAAACCTGGTTTTCCTCATCTGAAAGCTGAAGAAATAGTCACTTCATCAAACATAATGACATTAAATGAAATGTAATTAGTTGGACACAGTGAGAATTCAGGATCAATTTCATCTCATAACTCTCTATTATGTTCTAGATATTAACATTTTAATGTGCACTTCTAACGTAATTGTATGTTAACCTTAGCCCTCCTAATACTTGAAGACATTAAAATGTGGGCCCAACAACGACCATGTTATTTGGTAACCTTTTAGAAATGTTGCCTCTAGGGTTTGGTCAAAGACCTAGTAACTGAGAAATTCTGGAGCCCGAAAACTTTGTGGTTTTGGCTTAGGTGTTTTGTTTTGTTTTGTTTTGTTTTGTTTTGTTTTGTTTTGTTTTGTTTTGTTTTTGCAAGACAGGGTCTCTTTGTGAAGTCTTGGCTGTCCTGGAGCAAGCAACTAGCTCTGTAGTCCAGGCTGGCCTCAGACTCACAGAGATCTGTCTGCCTCTATCTCCCAAATGCTGGGATTAAAAGTTTTTACACTACAAGGCCCCTGCTAGTCTGGGGCTGGGAGAGGGGGAGAGGCTGATTGACTCTAAGGTTGTGCTATTCAAAGCTTACTCAAACCTCACCTCATTAGCACACAAAGACTCTGTCCCCTGCCAGGTGCGCCACCACCTGGCCAGAGGATGGGGCTTTAACTTGGGAGAGCACCTTGGTTGCTGGAAACCTGGTGCCTGTTTGGAGGAGAAAGTGACAGGTGTGGGGTCGATGTGCCCAGTATGGTATCTTTCTCCTTTGGTACCCAGCCAGCTTCAGTGTCACCTGCTCATCCTACGGAGCTGTGAGGACTTTCCTCCCCATGACAACCTTAGCAGATGAAGGTTCCTGTTCATCTTGTGCAAATGTCTGAATGAACGACATAGTGGAGGTTTCTCAGGGGCACAGCAAGTTGCATGAGGGTGAAAGGAGTATTCCTCATCCAATCAGTACTATGAGCTCAGGGATACTGGGAGGATTCATCTCGTGAAGCAGGGGGTTAGTCACACTGATTAGTCTGGTCGCTTTGAACAGTTTGGTAGCTCACTTACCTCCTTGCGTGCTGTGAGGTACAATAAAAACAGCATTCTGAATATTGACAGTAACAAACTCTCAGCACTTAAGCAATGTCTGAGCTTGTGATGCAGCCTCTGTGTCCTCTTCCCTTTCCCTTCAGTGATTTACAGAGGGAAGAAGAACGATACAGCGAGCCCCAGGTAAAAACAGACACTCCACAAGGTGAGTAGAGAAAATCAATTCTGTCTGATTCCACAGCAAGATTTTGTCTTCTGTTTTAACAATTCTCCTCACTTGTCTTCCAGAGTCCCTGTGCTGTTAATGAGCAGCTATGGAAACTCGCTATTAGAATACAAAATACCCGTAGGATAGGAAAAGCTCCTTTGCCCTTCAAAGGAGTAACTCATGCTCTGTCTTGAGAGGACAAGGTCAAGTGTGTCATTAGCTGCAGAGAAGTTCAACATGAGCTGTGGAGAGGAGAGGACTCCACAGAGGAACCGTCCAGAAAGTCCCCTGGAAGGTTGCCAGACTGAGTCAGCACACTGTCACAGCCTGGAAGCATAAAAGCAAGGCTTAGCAGAAATTTATTCAGAGGCTTCATATCCAGACACACTACAGAACGTCGCCTATCCTAAACCCATATAGCCCAGGCTGGCCTTGAAGTCTCAACCCTTTTGCCTCAGTTTCCCAAAGTGCTCGGGTGACAGACATCCACCATTATGCTCCATCACAGACTTTAATATGTCCTGGTCAGGAGTCTCTCAACAGCTTGCCCATACAGCATCCTCTCTTCAGGAAGAATGGAAGTGTACCCCCACCACAGTCAAGTCATCCTCAGGAGGACAACATTCACCCCAAGACAGGCCTTTGTCGGGGCTTTATAGCTTGAGTTTGGAGCAGCAGCTGCTAGGGCAACGTGTGGAACAAGCGCCTTCGGCACAAGTTCCTGGGGAAGCTGAGCTGCCTGCAGACTTCACTGAGTCAGAGAGCGCCATGTGAGCAGACATCTGCCAGAGCCTCTGGGAAAGCAGAACCATAGGTCTGTGACTGGAAAGACTGCCATCAGGCTCTCAGAGTGAGCAAAGATGTCAGGTGGAGCAGCAGCCAAGGGCAGAGAGTCTCAGACTGTGGCAGACTGACACACACACACAGCCTTTCGGGGGTTCATCAATCTTGTAGCCTGTTCTCTATGCTCCACGCACATTGTAATGGCTTCTTTCCATGACTGGAGAGGGAAAACAGTGATATATAATATAAATCTGTTGTACCTAGAACAAATGTTTGTCTATCTACTGCCAGAAAAGTAATTTTAAAATAGTATGAGTAAGATTTGTGTCACAAATCCTCAAATGCATGGCTGTAGGGTGTGAAAGAATGGCATCAGTGACTAAGAGAACAGGCTGTTCTTGCAGAAGACCTGAGTTCCAATCCAAGCCCTCTCATGGCAGCTTATAAACATCTGTAAATCTGGTTTGGGCTAGTGGAGGTGGTGGTGGTGGTGGTGGTGGTGGTGGTGGTGGTGGTAATGGGCCATAGCTTCCCTCTTCTGGCCTCCAAGAGCACCAGGTACCAAACGGTGCACATGCAGGAAAGTTAGGCATGAGGCCAGCAAGGAAGAGAGAGCAAACTTCTTCTCTTGCATCTTCTTTCCAAGTATGAGGGCACATACTGGTAATCTCAACACTCAGGAGTCTGAGGCAGGAGGATCATGAATTCAAGGCCAGCTTGGCACACATACTGAAATGTCTCAACAAACGAATCAGGGATGCAAAATGTGTCACCGATAAAGTGATTTTTATACTATCAAGTATCTATTTTTAAAAGATTTATTTTTTTTTTATTTTACATGGATGAATGTGCTGTCAGAATGTATGTCTGGGTACCACATGTGTATGCCTGTGGAGGCCGGAAGAGGACATAAGATCCTTTGGAACTGGAGTTACAGGTGGTCGTGAGCTGCCATTTTGGTGCTGGGAACTGAACCCAGGTCCTCTGCAAGAGTAGCAAGTGCTCTTAATTAGCGAACCATCTCTCCAACCCCTATTTATTGTTTTACAATTTCACATATGTACACTTTGCATTCTGAATTCACTCCCCAGTTTTCTGCTGCCCCTGCCCACTCCCCTCACTCTCCACCAATCTCTCTTGTGTTCCTGAATGTTTTGTTTAGTGACATAGAAAGATTTGCCAGGGCTATCTGTCAGGTGTGGTGGGCTCAGCAGAGGATACACAACCAAAAACAGCATCCCTCCTCTCAGAGCAGCTGCTGATTGTCAATGCTTCAGAGGTAAAGGGTGGGGTCCCATGAGCCCTTTGATAAAGAGATCTTTCCCAGACACAAGCCAGTTCTAAAACTGGAGTTAAATGTTTCAAGAGCACAAATGGAAGGGGGTTGAGTTTTGTTCACTTAAAAAAATATTTCTGCCAGTCAGGATAATTCACACCTTTAATACTAGCACTCAGGAGGCAAAGGTGGGTGGATGTCTATGAGTTTAAGGCTAGCCTGGTCTACCTAGGGAGCTCCAGGCCAGCAAAAGCTAGATAGTGAGACCCTGTCTCAAAAAATAAAAATGTTTTTAACTGGGTGCAGAGATGTATGCCTTTAATCCCAGCTCTTAGGAGGCAGAGGCAGATGGATCTCCATGAGTTTGAGGCCAGCCTGGACTAGATAGTGAGTTCCAGGACAGCAGGGCTATATAGAGAGACCTGTCTCAAAAACAAACAACAACCAATCTAGGCAGTAGTTCTGCACACCTTTGTGTACGCCTTTAATCCCAGCACTTAGGAGGCAGAGGCAGGCAGATCTCTGAGATTGAGGCTAGCCTAGTCTACAAAGCAAGTTCTAGGACAAACAGGGCTACACAAAGAAACCTTGTCTCAAAAAACCACATTAAAACCAAAATTTTTTAATGTATTTTAATTATTTTTTGTCAATGAACAACATAAGCTTCATTATGAACATTTCACATGTACATTATTACACTGACCTCATGTTCAGCCCCGTTATCCTCCCTTGTCCCACGCCACAGCTTTCCTTTGTTTTCTGAATACCACAGAGGAAACAACCGTTTCTCACACAGATTCTCAGCTGTCATTCTGGAAACATATTAATTATATTGGGATCAGGCCTGGAAATAACAGGTAGGTTGGTTTTGATTGTTTTTGTTTTGTTTTGTTGTTTGTTTATTTGTTTGTTTTCTTCATGATCACCAAAGGATTCTGACATGCAGAAGTTTGGAAAAATTTAATGGACCTGTCTCGGTGAATTCTTTTCTTGGAGTAAGATTTCAGTGATGGAAAGCTGAGATAATGGAGACCCGTGGCCTGTGAAGAAAGTGTTGTAAGCCCTGAAGTGCTTGGGGAAGTTCCTTGTTTAGTTGGGAAAGCCTTGGTTGAAGAGACATGAAACCGTATTCTGGGCTCACATGTGGGGCAGCACTCATGTGAGACTATGTGCTACATCAGGTGACAGTAAGGTACCTTCAGAATGGTGCCTCAGAATTGGGTCTGTGGCTGACTAGAAGAAACAAGCAGCTCAGACCAAATGGAAGGCCAGAATCTCTGTTCTCAAAGATCAGCACAAGAAAATGGCCATATCCACTTAGCTATGTGTCTAAGGCCAGGATGCACTAGCCAGAATTCCACAAAAGTCAATATGGTCCACACTGGGTGAGGGCAAAATTAATGTTCACTTACTTCATTTACTTAATATGTGTAATGCACAGGCCACACACTGCTAACAGCTTTCTGCATACTCATTTTGTAAGGGTCCATGATTTGGCAAAGAGTGATACCCCGGACTCAAATAGTAGTACGTAAATGCAAAGAGTGTTGTATTCTGCACAAGTCCAGCATGCTGGGGTAGACAGACAACCAAGTAAGCTTGCAGGCCTAATTTAAAGCACGTTAGAGAATTCTGGGGTAGATGACTGTCTGTGTACTGGAGGCTATCTGAGGAGATCTCTGGCCTGACCCAGTGGGAGGGTTCAAGCAAAGGGGAAAGGCCAGCAGCTGCTCTTGCTCCAAGATGTTGCACAACCAAGCTTCCGGAGAGCATTCTCTTCCCAGGCAGTGCTACAGCTCTTGTGACAGATGCTGTTAGATGACAGAGTATCTTATAGACAGCTTTGGGGTGGGGGTCGGGTCTGACAGCAGGTGCTTCCTATTGGTTTGGCCTGAGATGCCTCATCTACATGAGGAGGGGGTTGGGGGCACTGACCCTACATGACTAATGGCCATAATTTTCTCTATGGGGTGCTGTGGCTACATGACAGGGGCCTGGTGCTGGGAGCAGGTGAAGCTCCTACCATCCCTTCAGGGTCTCTGTGGGGTTCAGGCTCAACCTTGCCAGGCTTCCTCTCACAGTCCATTGATCCACAGGTGATCGTTATCTTACTGTATCTCTAGGGACATTCCATTACTGGGGTGAGTGTGCTGGAAACTGTTGCTGAGGAAGTAGCTAAGGAAGTCTAGAAACTGCTGCTAACCCCTTGTCCTTGCCTCAGGCCAAGGGGTGGGGCACTTTCTGAGGCCTTGGCTTGCCTGGACTTGCCCAGTCCTGAACTGCCAATTTGAAGCCTGTCAATTGAGTCAGCCTAGCCTCCTCCCATCATGGACTCAGCCTAGCCTTCTCAATTTCACTTCCATAAGAACCCCACAGGGTAGGTAAGAACTTCATCCTCTTTCCACAGATAGGAAAAGAGGCCCAGAAAAGTCAAGACACTCACCCACGTTCACACAGCTCACCAGTTCAAACACTTTTGGGAATCAAATCAGGAGTGCAATTATTTACACCCGAGTATGGGGAGTTTGTTGATGGAAAGTTTTTCACTAGATTATTAAGGTAAAATCATGGATTTCGGGGCTGGGGATTTAGCTCAGTGGTAGAGTGCTTGCCTAGCAAGGGTTCTGTCCTCAGCTCTGAAGAAAAAAAAAAAAAGACAAAATAACAAAATCATGAATTTCAGAGAGAAAAAGACCAACATGGGATAAAGGGAAATAGCATTAAAGGAGGGTGACCTGCTCTAATTCCAGTGCCCCCAATTCAAGCTATTTTGTCTGTTCAAATGTTTTATGCCTGTGTAGCTTTTCATCTCTGGCCAGTGTTGGTGTGTTTTTCCTTCATTCCGATGTGTCATGTTCAAGGAATCAATCCAAACACTGTTTTTAATTTGTGTAAGAGAGCCAACTAGAGGAGACCTGAAGAAACAGTTTAGGGAGATTATGCAAAGCTAGGGAGGACTGACAAACACCAGCAAGAGAAGGAGGGATTATAGCCAGATAGCTCCAGGTCCTAGCTCATCCTGAGATCTTACATGATGTGCTTAACTTTCCTCAGCCTCTTTTTTCTCATTTGTAAAAGCAGCAATAAAGATTGTCATCTTGCTGGGTTTTCCACGGTTTTAGATATGTATCCAAGGGCTAAGGAGATAACTCAGTTGGTAAAGTATTTGCTGAGTTAGCATAAGGACCTGAGTGTGGATGAAAAGCTGGGTAAAAATTGGGAATGGTGGTTTGTGCCTCTTATCCCAGTCCTGAGGCAATGGAGACAGGGGGATCGCTGTGGCTTCCTGACCAGTCTGTCTATTCCAAATAAGTGAATTCCAGGTTTAGCAAGAGACCCCACCTCAAAAAATAAAGATGGAGAAGTAACTGAGAAAAGCACCTGCCATTGGCCTCTGGCTTCTGCACACACATGCTCCCACACACATGCTTCTCCCAACCCACAAAGATAACATATCACACACAGGTGCAATGCAACTGGCTTGAATCCACACTGTTAGAAAGAATCAGACCTAAATTTGCACACTGTAGATTTGCGTACGTGTGCAGCTAAGTATTGATCCACTACTCCACAATGTCCCTGAGCCTTTAGGGACACGTGTCATAACCACAGCTCCTATGACCATACTTCCAGTTCTGAAGGGCATTTTGTGTCACTCCCTGATGCCTAGCCTTGTGAAGAGTATGGTGTGGAGGTATCTCAGCCACTTCATTTTCTTCCTCTTAGTTTGACCCCCAGGGATATGAAACTCCAGTAAGGTTTACTCCATTAAGATTTTTCTTATGGGTCAGGTTCCACTGACTACACACTAAGCAGATCTTGGTTTAAATTTGAAAAGGGAATGGGAAAGACGGCATATGTTTAAAACTGTGAACAACGGAATCAATTTAAATGAGGTTTGGAGGGAGCCAGTGCTCCAACTTGCATTGCCACAAAAACCACAGCCAGAAAGCACCTCTTGTCAGTCTTTCCCAGTCCGTTTGCCTTTGTTTTCTGTGTAGAGCAAACTGACCGTTTCCCCACAGTAGCACATGCCAGGGACTGTTGGCACTTAACAGCATCTAGCCGACTTCCTCATTTCTGTGGATTGCTTGAGGATAAAAGAGAGAATTCACTTTCTGGTGTATAGTGCACAGTAATCACTCATCAATATTAGACATTGTTGGAAAAAGTACTTACCATTTCCACTGGGTGACCAGTTTGAATCTCTGAAACTACTGACTCTTTGCAGAATCCTGTACAAAAGCCTCTGTCTGACATGTAAAAAAAATGGTTGTTAGGGACTCAGCCAGCCACTGAGCTGATTGTCTGCTTTGCTTTCAGGTCCCAAGACAACTCCCTCCAGTAGGCTGCTGCCTAAAGTTGCCTTCTGAGGTCAAATCACTTCCTGTTCATCAGCTTCCAACAATAATTTGCTGTCTTAAAACATTGATAATCTTCTCCATACATATTTTGCACAAACTTGTTAATAATAGATTATTGTCTTCTTGGGTCATTTATATATATTATATCCGTAAGGCGTTCACTTTTTGGGGATGGAGGGAGCAAGGTTTCTCTGGCCCAGGTTGGCCTGGAACTAAGTATGTAGCTAAAGATGATATTGAACTCCTAACCTTCCTTTTTTACACGTCATCTTCCATGTACTGGGATGGCATTTGACTACCACAGGATACTGAGGAACACGACTGACTCCATTTTGAAGGCAGGTGCCATTTTGTTCTTAAAAAATAAATTTTCATTTACTCTGAGTTGAGTTTCTGTTTTTAAGTTTCTGTTTCCTGGAACCTGACCTACTCTAACCCATGACCTTGACTTGTTTTTTGAGAGCACCCTGACCCCCCTTAATCACAAGATAATGGCTGTTTTTTTGTTTGTTTGTTTGTTTGTTTGTTTGCTGAGGTTTTTTCTGTACTTCCCAACTATCCCATTGTCTGGATTCTGTAAACCTGCTTTCCAACTGTTCATGATTTACTCCTTAAAGGAGTCCTGAGAAACGAACTCAGTACTTCTCTGTCTCTGACCTGCTTTAGGAGACAGTTGCTGGCCAGCTCTCTGGTGCACCCAAATAAGTAAAGTTTGCTTCAAATTTGACTCAGAAATTGTGGTAGTAGTCTTATTCTTAATTATTGGGATTAACTTTTTTCTGGATGCCCCAGTGAGATAAGACCACTCACTCAAATTCTAAACCTAGATCTTCATTCTGAGAATCTAGGATTGAAGGGCCACCTCAGGAGGTGTCCACCTTGAGACATAAGGTTCCAAAGCATGTGTTTGGTTTCTTAGTCTATCAGAATGAACTACAACGCTAAAAAAAGCAGCAAGCATTTAGGGAGGCCTCCTCTGGTAAGTCATAGCAATTTCTGTGACATCTGCTTCTTTTGGATTCCTGATCTTGGATGAGGAGGGGCCTGAAAAGACTCAACACTCTCCAGAGCAAAAAGTGAGATGTTGCACTGCTCACCTGAGGTCCCTGGTCTGGTTTTGTGTCTTGTTTGTCTTTTTTGTATGTCTTGTTTTCCATTTCATTTTTTACTGTCTCCATCCCTTGTACTTTCTCTGTTCTGTGTTAATAGGGGCAATTGAGTGAACAGGCAGGAAGGGTGATAAGACTAGCAAGCGTAACAGCCTTTTAACTTTGTGTTCTGAAGAGTTTTGACAAGCTTTACCCACATATAGTCCAAGAAGACTATGATTATCCTGTCACCATGAATAGCCTCCAAACATTGTATGGAACTGAATGGCCCCCCTGAAGGTACTTTTGATTCTCAGATAGCCCAGGCAATGGTAAATATCACACTAGGTAAGCTTGGCTACCCAGCTTAGGTTGTATGCACATTACCTTGGGCTGAAGCAACTTCCAACCCATATCATTCAGATTTGAATGATCTTCAATGGGCAAAGTGGCCAAGCCCTGTTTGTTGGCAGGTAAGCACTTTGAGGACCTGAAGCAGAGAGCCAGGAGCACCCTCTGAAACCTGTTTTGTGAGACTCACAGGAGGAAGGATCCCTCATCCCTCTATATAACCATTTTATCCTCCTCCCCTCCTCCCCTCAACCTCTACCTTTGCCACCCCAGTCCCCACCACCCCAGCCTCGCTCTGCCCTCCATCCCCTTCAACCTCTTTCCACTTTGCTCCTCCATCTACATTAACCCCTACCCTCCCCAGTTCTTTCCTACCTCCCCTGTCTTCTCTCTCCCTAGTTCTTCCCTATCTCCTCCTGTCTCTTCCCCCAGCTGCTCCCCACCCACTAGGGGTCCCATATGGCCCTCCTACCTCTCACCCTGATTCTGGAACAGCACCTCCCTCTTGTCCTTTCTCCCCTATGGCAGTTTCCTGACAATAAAAACTTGATGCTCCTTTCTCCACTCACTATCGCTCTCGATAACTGGAAGAACCAGAGCCCCACCCACTTCCAGTGCTAACCCCAGTTCATTTTTTTTTTCTCTAATTGATTCTATCTTCTTCAATCACCTCGTGTTTTAGGGTTTCTATTCCTGCACAAACATCATGACCAAGAAGCAAGTTGGGAGGAAAGAATTTATTCAGCTTACACTTCACATTGCTGTTCATCACCAAAGGAAGTCAGGACAGGAATTCAAACAAGGCAGAAACTTAAGAGGCAGGAGCTGATGCAGAGGCCATGGAGGGGTGCTGTTTACTGAATTGCTTCCCCTGGCTTGTTCAGCTTGCTTTCTTATAGAACCCAGGACTATCAGCCCAGGGATGGCACATTCACAATGGGCCCTCCCATTCTTGATCACTAATTGAGAAAATGCCTTACAGCTGGATCTCATAGAGGCATTTCCTCAAGGGAGGCTCCTTTCTCTGTGATAACTCCAGCTTGTGTCAAGTTGGCACAAAACCAGTCAGTCCACCTCCCCACATGGCATGACTATCATCAGAGTCTCTGTGTCCTCTTCCAGCAAGAAAAGAAACGGATTCTCAGGAAAGCAGCTGAAATACTCACCAGAATATCTTCAGTGATTGATGACTAGAGGGTGAAGGCAATTGACCATCACGGCAACCCAAATGAGACTACAACACAGAAGGAAGATGGTCACTCAGTGAGTACAACTGGGTTCTCTTAGAAGGGATGAAATGGGCAGCCTGAAAGCCCACCAACCTATCTAAGATAGCAGATGTAAAACAGAGCCTAGATGAACCACCTTTAGAATTCCTGGAGCACCTCCTGGACATCTATCTATACACCCTTAGAGGCCCAGAGGACCTGGCAAACCTCAAGGCAATTAACCTGGCCTCTGTTACTCAGTTAGCCTCTGATATACATAGGAAGATACAAAAGATGGAATAGCTTTAGGAAAGAATAGGTCAGAACTATTAGAAATAGCCCAAAAGGTGTTTGAAAGAAGAGATAGCAAAGATCTTTTGGCAAACAAGATGGCGTGGACCACTATGGCTATATTGCAAGCCCCAGCCACTTTCAACTCTGCCCAATAACCCCACAATAAAAAAAAAGAAAACCTTTACAAAGAGGACCAATATGCCTACTTCAAATTAATAGGTCACTAGAAGAATGAATGTCCATGATGAAAACAGGTAGGACCCCCGCAAATCCAAGCCAATCTTATAGAGGATTAGTGAGGCCATGTCTCCTTCAAACTAGGCCCCCAGGAGACTGTATTAACCTTTGCTTTCAGGGGCCAACATGTAAATTCTCTGGTAGACGCAGGGGTTACATATTCAGTATTATGGGAGCCTCTAGGATCCCTAACCAGTCAGACAATGGAAATAGAGGGGACAACAGGGGGTATTACAGAATATAAATGGACCGCTGACTAAACTGTTAACCTAGGACAAGGAACTGTGACTCATTCTTTTATCCTTAGTGCTGAATGTTCCTACCCTTTACTAGGGCAGAAACCTTGAACAAGCTCCAGACAACAATATTGTTCTCAGGAGATACTCCTAGGTTGCAACTGGGAAGCCCTGCTAAGGCTTTAACTATAACTTGCCCAGTAAGTGAGGAATATCTGCTCCTCCAAAAATCTAACCCATTCCCTGGAAGGGGAGTAGAAGAGTTATTAATCCAGGAAATTTCTACAGTTTGGGCAGAGGACATTCCTCCTGTCTTGACTAAATGTGTGCTGTCAGTGCAGCTAACATCTGGGGCTCTGCTCTGAGGGAAGGGATTAAGGTTCACATCAGGTGCCTCTTGAAGCAGGCACACTTGCTCCTTGCCAGTCAGTCTGCAATACACCTGTATCCCATCCAAAATCCTGGAACTTGAGACGGCACACCAATGCAAGACTTATGGGAAATGAATAAGCAGTTAGAAACCTTTCACTTGATTGTTATAAATCTCTACAGTTTGCTCAGTATATTACCACCAGAACATAAAGTTTACACTGTATTGGACTTAAAAGATGCATTCCTTTCCATCCCTCTGTCAAAATTAAGTCATCTTATCTTCGCATTGGAATGGGCCACACTGAACTGGGGATATCAGAACAATTAATCTGGATCAGACTGCCTCAAGGGCTCAAAATTCTTCTACTAGCTTTGATGAAGCATCAGCCAGGATTTAAGTCTCTTCTGAAATAAGTGCTCTAAGCTAACCTTGCTTCAATATGTGGATGATTTATTATGGCTGTTAAAGATGAGAAGGACTGTTTGAGAGCCACTCAAGGGCTTTTAGAAACTCTAGTCCTGTTAGACTATAGTGTTTCTAGAAAGGAAGTCCAAATTTGCCTGCTTCAGGTTACCTACTTGGGATATGAACTGGGAGAAGGGAGAAGACTGCTGTCCTTAGCCCAAATAGCCAAAATGCAAACCTCAGTTCCAACCACCAAGTAACAAGTTAGGGCGTTTCTGGGAGCTGCTGGATATTGCTGTCTTAGGATATGTGGGCTTGCTGATATTGCCAAACCCTTGTGTTCTGCTATGTCTGGGGTAACACCCCTTTGGAATGGACTGAAGAATATGAACAAGCCTTTAAGAACTTAAAAGAGACCCTTGTACAGGCCACTACTTTGACTCTCCCTGATGTCCCCAAGCCCTTTCATCTGGACACCCATGAAAGAAAAGGCATTGCCAAGGGACTCCTGACTTAGACCCTGGGTCCCTGGGAAAGGCCAATAGCTTACATCTCAAAGAGACCAGATTCTGTAGCCTTGGGATGGCCCCCTTGTTTAAGAGCCATCACAACCACTGAAATTCTTGCAAAAGTAGCTGACAAGCTCACAGTGGGACAGACTTTACCTGAAACAGCTCTGCACACTGTAGAAACCCTGCAGAGGGATACTGTTAATCAGTGGATGTCCAATGCTGGCTTAACTCAGCACCAAGCCCTTCTTTTACATAAGGAAAGACTTACCTTTGATAAATCTTTGGCCATCAATTCTACCACCCAGCTGCCAGATGACAGATGACCCTGAGGAGTCCATCCATGGCTGCCTGGGGATGCTGGGTGTCGAGATATTTGACCCAACCTGGCAGACATTCTACTCACCACCAGAGATGCGGATCATACACAGATGGCAGCAGCTTCATTCAAGAAGGTATCTGGGGACAGTGGTGATCACAGGTCAGAAGGAGGTAGGTCATTTGGGCACAAGCCATGCCTATGGGCACATCCACCCTGAAAGCAGATATAATCACTCTACAGTGGGCTTTAAGATGGGCTGAAGGATAAAAAGGTGAATATCTACACAGACAGCCAATATACTTTTGTCATGGCTCATTTCATGAACAGATATATAAATGGAGGGGCTTACTCACCTCAGAGAAAAAGACTACTAAAAATAAACACGAAATTGTCCAGTTGCTGGAGGCCATTTGGCCTCCAACTGAGCTTGCTGTAATACACTGGCCAGGACACCAAAAAGACAAAAGGTCCCAAAACTCAAGGTAACAGCTGTGGAGATCAAGTCACCAAAGAGGCTGCTCTTGGGGAACCCAAGCTCCAGACCATGCTGTCTCTGAACCCTGACTCTGCCTCCATGAAGATGTTCTTGAATATGATCCAGTAGAGATCAAGCAATATTCTGACCTGGGGGCTCAGGGGAACTGCAAAAAATGGTGGATCTTGACAGATGGAAGATTCTGAATGCCAAAGTACCGGGCCAAAACTGGCTACAGTGTTGCATCACTCCATGTACTTGTCTCCTAAGAAGATTTCAGAACTCATCTCCCCTCATGTTTGGGTACTTGGACACTGAGAAAAACTTCAGAGCATTCCAGATCAATACCTGACCTGTGTCCAGGCAAATGCAAAGAAGGACATGCATCTCCCAGAACAATGGAATCAAGAAAATGTACCAGGTGAAATTTGGCAATTTGTCTTTACTAAAGTCAAGCCAGGACTAAATGGCTGCAAATATCTGCTGGTCTTTGTCAACATCTTCACAGACTAAGTAGAGGCCTTTTCCATCTCTAATAGAAATAATGCAGGTGGTAGCAGGTGGTAGTATTATTTTTGTTTTGTTTTTCCTCTCCTTTCTGCCCCCCCCCGTCTTCACCCTCCCCCCCCTTTTTTTCGAGACAGGGTTTCTCTGTGTAGCCCTTGCTGTCCTGGAACTTGCTCTATAGATTAGGCTGGCCTCAAACTCACAGAGATCCACCTGCCTCTGCCTCCAGAGTGCTGGGATTAAAGGTGTGTGCCACCACCAACTGGCTAAGAAATTAATAATGGAAATTATTCCCAGATTTGGCTTCCCCATATCTCTGAGGTTGGACATCGGCCCAGCCTTCCTTCATAGCTAAGTTATCTATCTTAATTGCTCTGTAAGAATTGGAACATAAATTAGAAACTTCACTGTATGTATCATCTTCAGAGATCAGGAAAGGCAGAGATGGTGAATAGAACTTTAAAGGAGATTTTAACTAAATATACAGTCGAGATTGGCAGTAACTGGGTTGAACTTGCCTTATTCCTATCTCAAAGTTTGATGTATCCTGTACCAAGAAAAGTTCATCCCATATAATATAGTCTATTGGGTATATGCCTCTGTTATCAGCTTGTCCCACTCCAATCTCTGAGTCCTCAAAAGGATTGCAACTAACCTTGAATAAGATTTTCCTTCACTTCAGGCTGCTCAACCTGTTGGGTACCACCCACCTGACAACCCATTCCAGCCCAGAGATGCTGTATTGGTTCAGTATCTCAAAATTGACAGCTTGAACCTAGATGGAAAGAACCTTACATGGTGATTCTCCAGATGCCTACTGCTGTTAAGGTTGCTGGGTTTCTCCTCATTCATCACTCACACCTCAAGAAGGCACCTGAGGAACCTGTGGAAAAGGAGGCCTACCTCCAAAGGTGAAACGTAACTGAAAAGGGAGTATTAAAAATCAAACTTTTGGGCAGGAGAGATGGCTCAATGGTTAACAGCACTGGCTGCTCTTCCAGAGGTCCAGAATTCAATTCCCAGCAACCACATGGCAGATAACAACCATCTATAATGGGATCTGATGCCCTCTTCTGGCATGGGGGAGTATGTGCAGATGGAGCACTCATACACATAATTTTTTTTTTTAAATCAAACTAAGGTTTGACCATCTAACATAACTTTAAACATTGTGATCTTGCTGTTGGAATCTATACCACGATTGTCCTATGGCTAACAGTTTTACTATCTTATTTTCAACCTTTGCAAAGAGAATCTAAATGCATCTAGATGGGGGAAATAAAAGGCATCCCTTTTATAGGAAACACCCTGATACTGTCTTGCTATGCAAACAATTGCTTTTATCCACCATAGATGGTGGATACTTGGGATGAACTATTCTAACTGACCAATTCCAATGTAATAGTACAGACTTCAGCATAATCAAATATTCTTTAAACTGTTCTGACAGTGAAAATCACAGGTGTGCTAAAATAAGAAATGGAGGGGAAGACTCAACAATCACCTCGATTAAACTTAACATACAAGAGGAACCCTATGTGTAACTAATAGTGTAGGGTATAACCTCTGGCTCCATCTAGTACCAGAAAGTCAACAAGAAAATTCTTTCTATGTCAGAAAAGATCCCTCTTACCTGTTACTTAAACATAATCTTGGTTGTCAGCAATTTATGAAAATGTGCTGTTTTGATGTCTCTGATTCTTCTCATACTATTGACAAGTATTGATGGAGAAAGAAATAAACAAAACCTCTCTCTCTCTCTCTCTCTCTATCTCTATCTCTATCTCTATCTCTATCTCTCGCAAATGTTGACTGACCACATGGCTCTCCCCATGGCTAAGATGGTTCTCCCTATGGCTAAGATGGTTCTTCCCTTCTTTGGCCCTCTCATGTTTCTACTGGCTACCATAATCGGCCCCTGCACCCACCAATGTGTTACCAACTTGATCACCTGTCATTGTTGATAAACAATGCTAGAATCATTGCCACTTGACAACACTATTAAAGATAGTCCCCTATCAAGGATTTGACAGGGACACATAAGTCAAGGGGGTAATGAGGAACCTGCCTGACTTCGTTTTGAAGGTAGGAGACATTTTCTTGTATTGTTAAACACAAATTTTCATTTACTGTAAGAGTTGAGTTTCCGTGTTTTAAGTTTCTGTTTCCTGAAACCTGACCTACCCCAACCCATGAGTTTGACTTGTTTGAGAACACTTTGACCTTCCCTTATCAGTGACTACTTGATGATGACTGGTTTTTGTTGTTTTGATATATTTTTCCATTCTTCCCCATTGTCTTGCTTCTGTAAGCCTGTTTTGTAACTGTTATTTTGCCCCTTAAATGGACTCCTTAAAAGGGACTCTCAGCACTTTTTTCTCTAGCCCCTAACTGGCCAGGTCTCTGGTGCACCTGACTAAAATAAAGCTTGCTTCAATTTTGGCTCCAAAATTGTGGTAGTGGTCTTACTCCTGCCTCGTGGAATTAACAATGCTAGAAATTGTGGTCTATAATGTAAACTATAAAATTCTTCATAGGAATGAGAGGGTCTCTCATTTCTTAGACTTTTCTGAAACTTGAGCACAGTTCTGGGCACTCTGGTGGTTGCCTTACAGCTTAACATAATCAGTGATCTTCAAAAATTAGTAAAATGAAGTTGGGGGACAGACTTTCCATTTGGTGGTTGAACTGGATTCTGAATAGTGTAATATGAATCGCTGTGCTGACTGAAACATTATTTTGTAAAGCAAAAAGTCTCCGTAACGTAGGTTCCATCCCAAGACCCACACTGTGGAGATGTCTTCTGACCTTCACCTGTGAGCCTTGGCATGAACACATGCATACACACACACACAAGAAAAGACCTGGTATGTATAAATTTATAATTTCATAAATTATGTTAGCTCACATATTTGCTTTCTGATACCCCACTGGACACTGAGTTATGGGTTATAGTAGGCTTCCGCTAGGGGGCGCCAGATAGTGCCTAGAATTTCGTCCACACTACGCAGCCGCAGTCTCTGCGCAGGCTGGACGCGCCCTTGTTGAGACGCGTGACGTCACTAGAGGGCGCGGCCCGCGGAGGGGGAGGAGCCTCCCCGCCGGGAGGGGAAGGGCCGTCCCCCGAGCGCAGCTTTCAGGGCCAAAGTAGGTTGTGAGTGGGAGGCGGTGGCTGCGGCTCCACGGCTTGGGGAAGATGGCGCCGCCGGTGACGGAGCGGGGGCTGAAGAGCGTCGTGTGGCGGAGTGAGTGCGGAGGGGTCAGGGCTGAGGCAGGGAAGGGTCGGCCGTGCCGGGTCTTGTTTTCCCGCTGCAGCCCTGCAGCGTCTCCGGGAGCTGCACGGGCACTTGTTGCTTTGGGACCAAGTCCCTGGCTGGGCTCTTTCCGACTTGCCCGGAGAGTCGGGTTTCGTGCCAGCACCAGGGATGGGCGGGGTGACCAGACGCGGCCTTCTTCGCGGCTTTGGCCAACTCTCACCCCGGTGAGGCTCTTCGGCAAAGCCCCACCCTCGGGCGACCTGACTCGGGCCGGCTTTTCCCTCCCCAGTCCCCGTGCTGTCCGGGGACAGTTCTTCCCATTGCACCCCCCTCGCCACACCAGGCACGGACGTCTCTCTCTCTCTCTGACACAATCTGAGCTCTGTGTTTCTCCGTCCCACATTCATGTTAGCACTAATGTTTTTACTACCATCCTTTTCAGTGTCTTGTCCTTTAAAAAGTGCAGACGCAGCTTTTCAAGAGCGCCTTCTGCCACTGTTCCTAGAGAAGATGACCTGCTTTTTTAAACAAATTCTTCAGAAAGCAACACTGGACTGTTAAAGTCTTATCTAGTATCCGCTCCCTGCATAGTCTGCTCCTTCGCTGTTAAAATTGGTCTACTTGCTGGTTACTGGTGTTCGCGGTATCACTCATGACTTTTATTAAAATTACACCAAACCTAGGCCTGCCAGGTTAGAGGAGCAATGAAAGCAGCAAACCGGAAGAACCTTCCTTGTTTGGCATCTCTGGGTTCTAAGTAATTATAGTCTAGTAGTAGAAAAGAAGTAACGTCTTATTAGTGTTTCTTACTCCGACTTGGTTAACAAGGAACAGAACTGAAATGAGTTAACAGAATTCTGTCTTTTGTGTGAAATTAAAATCCAAATCAGTACAAGCATAGTGTTTGCCATCTAGAAGGTACTAAATAGATACGTAGACTTTGTGAAATACAAAATTGTCCTTTAAAAATTTAGTTTGGGGACCTGCAAGGTGGCTCAGGGGGTAAGGGTGCTTGCTGACAAGCCCAAGGACCTAAATTGGATCCCCAGGGACCTACATGGTATAAGGAGAGAACTGACTTAGGCAGATTGTCTATATTGACTCTCATATGAAAATGGGTGACAAATTGTGCTGGAGAAATTATTTCTGAGTTACAATGGCACTTTATATTAAGGCTTATCAGAAAAAGACACCACAATGATGGTAATGCCAGTATCAGTGGCATGAAAACTAGGCCAGAGGTCTGTATGAAGATACAGACTTTCCCTCTTCATGTTAACTTGGGGTAACACCATGATCACAAAATGGAGAGTAAAATACAGACAGGCTGGATGAAAGGAAAAGATGTACTGCTGTTAAATATGTATTGGGACTCGTGTAACTAGAAACACACAACCAAAAGACAAGAGTAGCCCAGTGTTTATTGCACAAAACATATATATTAAGGGGCTGAAGAAATGGCTTAACTAAAAAAATGAAAATACGTCACATTTTCCATAGGCATGGATGAACAATGTGTGCACAACGGGACACACCTCTTTTTATTTCAATAAACAGTAGTGCAATGCTGATATATTTTATGCTACTGCATCTTGGAAACTTAAAAAAAAAAGGTAGTCACAAAGGACATGGTTTGACACCATTGGTGTGAAAAACATCCAGGACAAGCAAATCTAGAGAAACAGGAACTACTTCCTGTATCCCAGTCTGGACAGATGGGATTAAAGGGATGGGGTTTCTCTTTTGGTTTTTGTTATTGTTGTTTTGCTTTGGTTTTAGGTTTTTGAGACAGGTTCTTGCTGTGTATCCCTAGTTGTCTTGGAGCTATATATTCTGAGCTGGACTTGAACTCATAGAACACCTGCCTCTGCCTCCTGAGTCCTGGAATTAAAGGCACGTGCCACCACACAGAACTGTGTTTTGTTTTTGAAACAGGGTCTCATGTGCCTTAGGCTGACCTCAAACTCAACTTTGTAGCCAAGGATGACCTTAAACTTCTGATTTTTCTGCCTTCACCTCCTGAGTGCTACAATCATGGGTAAATCCTCCCATACCTGGTTTTATATAATACCGCAGATTGGACTCAGAGCCTTTTACATGCTAGGTGAACAGTCTATGCCCAGCCCCAAGGAATGTGGCTTCTTTTTAGAGTACTGTAAGTGCTCTCAAAACAGTTGTGGGGATGTAGTAATGGACGCATGACAGACCATACTGGAAACATTAGAGTGTATACTTTTGAGTGAGTGATTTCTGTAGTTTGCCATTTATATCTTGATAATGCTATTAAAATGAAACCTGACAAGAGCTATTAAATCTAGACCTAAGGGTCAGGCGTGGTGGCATGCGCCTGTAATAACAGCACTGGGCGGCAAAGGTACAAGTATCAGTTCAGCAACATAACAAGTTTGAAGCCAGTCTGAACTTTGAGACCTTGTCTCAAATATATAAAATCTATATCTAAGATTTATACCCAGCACAGAAAGAGTTAATGTTTGACCCGTCTGTGACGTCTGTAAAATTTAAACCTTCATTTAGGATCTTACTTTATACACAGTATATTGAATTAGCCTCGTAACGAACCTCCAGAGCGCTCTCCTTTCCTTCTTTCCAGTCCATCCAGCAAATAGCTGCCAGGATAATCTCTTTTAATAACTGGCTTGAAGACCTGCAGAGGCACCCAGTGTACTATTGACTGTTACCTAGCTCCAGTCTCCAGTGTATAATATTGATTTCCCTGTTCCTGAACTGTTTATTCCCACTGCAGTAATTTCTCTTCCTATCCTATCTTGATGGCCCATTCCTTTGTCTTTCAATCCCTTTCCCTCTTTCCCTACTCAAATTTTAGCCTTCAAGTCTTAGTTCAGATGGGCTGGCTTTTTTTTTTTTTTTTTTTTTTTTTTTTTACATTCCCTCCTCTGTTTTAGTGTTTAGTTTGCCTTTCTTACTGCCTAATAAGAGTCCCTTTTGCTTTGCTTTTTTGTTTGTTTCCTTTTGTTTTCAGACAAATCTCACTTTTTAGCCCAGGCTGATATAAAGTTTATAGTAGCCCTCCTGCCCTCTGAATGCTGAGGTTCCAGGCAGGAGCCACCTTTTACAGTTAGGAGTCTCTTGAGAAGCTTTTAAATGATAGGTCCACTGTTCTGTCTTACAGCTTTTAAATTTATGTGTGTGTGCATCCTTGCAGAGGCCAGAGGTCTTTCTCGAATGCTCTCTACCTTAGGAGATGAAGTGTCTCACTGAACCTGGAGCTCCCCTGGCTAGGCTGCTGATTAGCTCTAAGGATCCACTTGTTTCTGCCTCTCCAGAACTGAGCTTTCAGATGTGCTCCACCAGACCTGGCTTTATGTGTGCTTGATGAATCCAAACCCAGGTCCTCATGCTCTCGGTAGGCGTGGTAGCTGAGCCCGCTAGTCGGCCTCCCAGGGCTGTAAGTTTGTACAGGCCCCAGTGATAGGTAGTGATTTCTATTTTAATATTTGAAATTATTTTACAATCTTTCATAAAATTTCCCCTGTTCCTACCTAAAAGACCCCATTTGTACAGAACTGAATTTCTATAGGAAGGTTCCCAGTGCTCGTCAAGCCTTCAAGTACTAATAGAACAAGAAGAAGAAAACAGAGTAAGTACTATCATTCCAGTTTGTGATACACAGGAAGAGAGGTTACACTAAGTAGGTGGATCGGGAAAAGTTTATCTGATTAAGTGACACATCTCAGACTTAAAACACAAGACAGAATCTGCCATTAGGAACCACCTTTAAGGTCCTCTAAACAAAATGAGAGGATGAAGTTATGGTTTGGTAGATAAGGGGTCTGTCTCTCAAGCATGAGTACCTCAGTTTGAATCTCCAGTACTCACATAAAAGTCAGGCATGGCAGTGTGGTCACCTAGTCTAGTCAAATAGATGAACTTGTTCAGTCTGGTGTTGGAAACTAAAGCTGAGAGTGATAGAGGAAGACACACCCACATGAATTCTTACATACATCACATGTAATGCAAGGCATTTGTTACAAAGAATACAGGATACTGGACCAAAGGTAGGTTGGAGCCAGTCGCTAAATGGTTTAGACATTCTCTGGGCAATAGAGAATCATTCAAGATGACTTTCCCCCTTCTTCTCAAATAGCAGACACAGGCATTTTTGCAGTCTCTTAATGCTAAAAGAAAGCCATTTCTTAGTCCTATTTTTAGGAGAAATGACCTTTAAAATTTAATTAGGTGTAATGGTAAGTTATACTAATGTTAAGTGTACACTTAGCTGGTAATTTTGCTCACATAACTACCACCCAAATCAATTTGTAGAATGTTTCTAAGCACTCATGGTTTCCCAGTGCAGATCCTCTCTTCTCCCTCGAGTGAACACTGTTCTGACTTATATTATCATCCAATAATTTGTAAGTGTTTTTTATCTGTATACTTGTTTCAGAGAGCATCCTTGAAACTCTTCATTAGATTTTCATCATATGTGGACATGTGCTGTTTTTGCTTTTATATTTGTGTTTGCCCTTGGGGTGTGTGTGTGTGTGTGTGTGTGTGTGTGTGTATGTTGGGGGCTGATTGGAAACTAAACCAAGGGCCTTCCATGTGCTAAGCAAGAAGGCCTCTGTCACTGGGACACAGTCACAGAAGCCCTGCCTTTGTATTTAGTTTTCATAGGTTCTGCTTTCATATACTTTTTAAACTAAACATGTAAGAAAATATCAGCCAGACATAATGTATAGAGGATGGCTAAAATTGATTAATAAAAGATAATGGCCTATTAGAAAATGATCAGAGGAAATTAAGAGGCAATCTACAGATAGGGTGGTCTGGTTTTGACATGGAGAAATGCAAGTTAAGACCTGTCTCTCCCTTTAACATATCACGTTGACAGAATCAGTGACTGATGTCATGTAGCAATTGGAAAGCTTGTTGGTGGGAATCTTCCTTACAGCTTGTTGGGAGAGCTGCTGCTGATAGTTAATGAGACAGGAAACAGTACTGTGATCTCAGCTATCCCACTATGGGCATTTCTGTAAGTAAAAATAAATATACATGCATACTTAAAAATTCTTTTCTCAAAAGATTTTTTTTTGTTGTTTTGTTTTGTTTTTGGAGACAGGGTTTCTCTTTATAGCCCTGGCCGTCCTGGAACTCACTCTGTAGACCAGGCTGGCCTCAAACTCAGAAATCTGCCTGCCTCTGCCTCCCAAGTGCTGGGATTAAAGGCTTGTGCCACCACTGCCCAGCCCTCAAAAGATATTTTAATTATATTTTTTAAAATGTATTTTGTGTGCATGCACATATATGTGTGCATACACTGGCATATGTGTGGAAGTCAGAAGACAACCTGTCGTTTTGGGGGGTCACAGGGATAGAACTCAGACCATTAAGTATGACAGCAGGCAGTCGTCTTACCCACCCATAAAGATTCTGAATCTTTGTTTGTTTGTTTCTCTGTATAGTCTTGGCTGTACTGGAACGCTGTAGACAAGGCTGGTCTCAAACTCATAGAGATCCTCCTGCCTCTGCTTCTTGAGTGCTGGGAGTTAGCAACACTTGGTTGAAAAACTGTTATAAGCAGTTCTTCAAAGAAACATATTTTTATCGAATTTTGACGTGGAGTCAGTGGGGAATAGTGTTACCAAGAACATGGGCCTCGGCCAGACCCTTACCCTACTCCTGGATTATGGTTGGAGGTGGTGGCTCATGCCTTTAATCCCAGCACTTGAGAGAAGGTTAGAAGTAAAGGGAGATAAAGGGAAGATGAATGAGAACAGTAGTGAGTTAGGAGCGACAGTCATCCTAACCTGACATTCTGGTCCAGGAGACTAGTGATGTTGCTGTTTACTGATGAAGAGGAGAGAGAAGTGAATCTCGGGAAAAGCAGTTCTGAGTTATAATATGGTGTTTTAAGTGGTAGTTTGGGTGTCTCATAGGCATTTGGAGATGTAAAGGAGCTGAGTTAAAGACGAGGATTTAGGTCACTTTGTGTGGTAGCCATGACGCCGCAGACTAAGACGAAGCAGAGCAGTTAGAAAATAGTTTTCTTTTCCAATCAAAATAGAGGTCTTTTAGAACCAGCAGATTTTTTTCCTCTTATTCCCTTGATTGCGGTTTCCACATCGTTTAGTTTTTGTTTTTAAAATATCTTTTTAAAAAAGAACTCTAGTTATTCAATAAACTATGTCCTATTTCTGATGTATTGCTATCATGTTCTCAAATTTTTCTTTGTGACTTGAGGTCCTATGTGAGTTGCACCAGCAGTGCTCATGTACGTGATCGTACCTCTGCCTTTCTCCCTTCACTACTTCCGTCTTTGTCATTACAGGATGCATACTTCCTTTGTACCTCAGAGAAACCAGTGAGAACAGGTGGGTAGCTGGTACCAGTGGGTTGCTGGTGGGATAGCATTTGGGCTGGTGAAAGATCAGCTTACAGAGTAGGTAGAAGCCAGTCAGAGAGAGTGCCTTGAATGGCAGTGTTTAGATTGTCCTCAGAGGATAGAGTGAGCATTTGAGGGCCTTTTGAGGTGGAAATGGTTATAAACCATGGGTTATGTTTCAGGAAGATGACTAATCGGTGTGAGAAAATGAGATTGGAGGCAGAAAACTGCAAAGCCAGAGAGTATTGCAGTAGCTCAGTGGAAGATGTTAGGAATCAGGGTATTGTTGATGTCAGTGGCCCCCAAAACGATGGCCAGAAGCCAAAGAACAATCAGTAGTGCCTGATGATTGAATGTGGGGCAAGGAGAAAAGAACGGCATGGCTGTGGCAAGGATGACAAACTACAGAAATGCAGCCCAGAGCAGTTCTTACGAACTGTCTACTCGAGGTGTGTAAGTGCTTACACCTGTACCGTGTGGTTGTCTGTAAGACGTAAACTGAAGGGCTGAAGTGATGGATGAGACTTCAGTAGCGAGCGTAGTCTGAGGAGGAGGATGGAGGAGGCAGAACAAAGGTAAAAGAATCAAGTTTGGGGTCCAGTTTTGGTTGCTGAAGAAAAGGTTAAGGACTTTTCCTTATATAAAGGACCTTTACGCTCTGCAGTAGCTGACGAGATTCCCCCAACCCACTTGCAACATAGGTCACCTGCGGTCCTGATCTCTCGTCCACAGCTCGATAGTTAGTATTTACTTTTAAGATGTTAACATGTTTAGCATCTCAGACTGTACTTTCTACACAGTAAAACTGTAATGTGAGCTGGGTGAGGTAACTTAAAATTTTATAGTTAGCTGTATTAAAATATAATAAATGTAAATGAAATTAACTATAATATATCTTATTTAACCTGACATTCAAAATATTTGATGTGTATGAGAAGGGGGAAAGAATTCATAGGATATTTTATATTTTCCCTTTTTTAAAACTTCAGAGTCTTTCTGTTTCTTGTTTTGTTGTGCTAGGGATCAAATCACATGCTAAGTGCATGCTCTGCTCCTGAGTCACACCGCAGCGCTCATGTTATTTTCTTTCCCATGGAACTTTGTACATTTCAAGTGATTTTGGTTTTTTAAGCCTGGTTTCATTCTGGCCCAGGCAGGCCTGGAATGCAAAGCAGTCCTGCTCAGCCTCCCAACTGCCAGAATTTCTCGAAGGCATTGGCCACTGCACCTGGCTCCTACTAGCTAGTAGTAGCTGGTGTGGCTAGTTCCTGTCACCTAGGGCATTGCAGGTATAAGGTTTCAAAGACTAACGGGGTGTGACTTCTTCTGCTCCAGAAGCACTGGTTTCTTAGGGAACTGTAAAGACATGCAGTGACTTCAGTTTTCAGCTTGTAGTATGGCAGTGAGGCTGGCTCACCAGGAAAAGTAGTCTGTCAGTATCTGAGCTCAGCCTTAAAACAGCCTTCATCCTCACCTATCGTGTCTTTGAAACCTTTGCTTTCTTGTATAATCACAGTTAAGTATTTTAGTTTTTTTTTTTTTAATTTCCCTATGATATAATCTACCTAGTAAGCAATATAGTAATATAAACACCTTTACTGATGTCTTTCTTTCATTTTTAGGGGTGGCTGGATGTATATGTACTTATAGCATGTAGAGCCCAGAGGTTGACATCAGTCTTCTTCCGTAGTTGGCACACCTTAGTTTTTGAGATAGGGTTTCTCACTTATCCTGCAGCTCATCTAGGCTGGCTGGCCAGGGAGCTCTGGGGATTCTCCAGACGCTCCCCACAGCTGACTTTTTACACAGATGCTCAGAATTAGAATCAGTATCAGTTCCCTGTGCTTGCTCAACACAGACTCTACTGACTGAGCTGTCTCCTTGGCCCCCACTGTTTTATTTAGGTTTGGATTGAGATAGGATTTCTTGTAGCCCAGGCTGGCCAACTCTGATGATAATCTTGAACTCCTGATCATCCATGCTTTCAGGTACCATGCCATCACACTCAGCTTTTAACTGTTATTTCTTAACATGTCAGAATCTTCCTGATCACAAAAGTCAGATCACAAGTTATAACACTCCGTTCGTTGAGTGTACATGTTAGAGCAGGAACACACAGGCCACAGTGTGCCTGTGGAGGTCAGAGCACCACTTCAGGGACTCGGTTTTCTCATCCATCAGGGAACCTGGGGGTCAAACTCAGATTGTCAGGCTTGGTGGACAAGCACTTTACCCACTAAGCTGTCCTCCAGCCCCAGGGCACAGCTTTTGTGGTGAGTATTAATTTTCCCCAAAACACTTCGAACAGCAAAGATATTGATTTTTCCCTTCTTACTAACTGGTTCTCCAACTCTTGAGTTCAGTTTAGTTCTGACTACTATGCTACCCTAGGCAGGCTTAAGGACAAAGAGCTGTAACTCAGTTCAGCCCTCAGTTCAGATGCCAACAGCAAGTAATAGAGTGCTCCTGCTTCCCACACTCCCTGGCTTTGGATCCAGTGGGATGCCTGTGCTCTGCCTCCCCTTTCAGTGCAGTAATTCGTACCTTACAAACTCTAGTAACTACTTCCTGTTATCAGGGTTCTTGTTGTTGGGTGGTTTTTCTTTTCGTTGTTTTCCTATACAAATCAACAGCCAGGTGATGGGTATAGGCTGAGGTCTACAAGGGTTTGGAACATGGGGCTTCCCTCCCTGTGGAGCTGGGTATGTCACCATTGCCACAGATGGGTGCATTCAATGACTCAGAAACTGGGTGGGTTAGGGATATTTCATTCTGTGGCTTTCCTGATGAAATCTTTGACCACTGGTAATTGAACACAATCTCTAGTCCCTGGTGCCTCCTTAGAAGTCATAGCTTGGTTCTTCTAGTGACCAGCTGCTTGCTGAAGCTAGTCAAGGGTCATGTCACCAGCATACCATAGATTCTCTGTCACATAAGAAATTTCAAGGATTTTAGATTTGTTCCAGGAACTAGAAACACAGACCAGATTGTTTTAAAGATGTATTTTTACTTTTAATCATGTGTATGCTTGTGTGGGTATGTATACAAAACCATAGTTGTCTGTGGAGGCTGGAGGAGGGCTCAAGACAGGTGGATGTGAGCCACCCTACTTGCTGTCAACCACTGAGCCATTTCTCCAGCCCCCCAAGTAGTTTTCATTATGTGACAGTAACACCTATTGATACAATTGTATCATTTTTTAACATGGTGTCAAAATGTGATGATAAAATTTCCAAATGCATTTACTAAAGACATATAAATTTAAAAATAGAAAAATGTAAACAAATTGGGCATGGTGGTGCATGCCTATAATTTGGGAAGTAGAGGTGGGAGGGGGATTGCTTCAAGGTCATCTGTAAAGGATGCCAGGTGCTCTGAAACTGAAGTTAACAGGTGATTGTGAGCTGCCTGGTGTGGGTGCTCACAACTGAACCTAGGTCCTTTGCAAGAACACCAAGTGTTCTTAATAACTGGTTATTAAGAACAAGTGTTCTTAATAACTGGTTATTTCTACATGTATTCTTTAACAAAGTAACCGAGGATGAAAATGTTTATGCAGATTTGATTGTCAGATGTACTTTAGCCATGAGCCAGTTAAGGGTCTTCCTATGGATAGTTTGTTTCTTAAGATTTAGGAAAGAAGGAAGACCTAAATCAGGTAACAGTTCAGAATATCTTCTGGACGTATTCAAACATGTTTGAGAATATGTTACAGTTTAAAAGTATAGGTTAGAAACTGAATATAACTGTATTTTTACCTACAACTTAATATATAGTATTTATATAGTTTAACACATTCCAATTGCAATTTTTTTTCTCAGCCATTTTGACCCTTTTGCATAGACTTACATTTCTGATTGTTGCTTTAGGTCACTAAACCTTTTTTCTTCTTCTTTTAACAGAAATAAAAACAACTGTGTTGGACGACTGCCGGAAAGAAGGCGAATGGAAGGTAGAAGTTGTGTGACTTGCTCCTATGTAGAGGTCTTCAGCACACTGTGCTTAGGATGTGTCCGTGGGACATAGGCCTAGAATCTCACAGGCTGTGGCACCTTAAGCAAGTCGCATAACATTTCCTGTTTTCTCGTCTAGAGGATGGGATAGTAGTGAGTCACAGCTGCAGATGCTGAATGTTTGAGCAGTGCTTTATAGCAATAGTTCTGTAAGTGACAATTACATTTTCAGAAAATTTGATGTTAAACATTGATATACTTAAAATGAACAAGCTCTGCTTCAAAATAGAAATATTTCTACTTTCTTACCTATATGAAACATCTCCATGTATATGTATTGGGAAGGTACACCACCAAATCAAGCTAAAAGAGGAGTTACTAAAACTCTGGGGTTTATTATCTTGACAATCCGATGTCTATGCTCTGATTTAATGTTAATTTGCTTTGTTTTAAGATAATGCTGTTGGATGAGTTTACCACTAGACTTTTGTCGTCGTGCTGCAGAATGACAGACCTTCTAGAGGAGGGTATAACCGGTAAGTCTGCTGCTCTTCAATTGTGAGGTGTGGGTGTAAATCCAGCCTTCTCCAGAAATCCTGATCATGTAGGATTGATGTTTTGATATTTATGAAGACAGTGTGTTACCTGGTGCATATTCAACTTGTATTTGCTAGTATAATACCATGTTTTTGACACAAATTTTTTATTTTTAAATTTTATCATATTTTTATTAGAGAGAGAGGTGGGGCACAGTACAGCCTTCAGAAGTCAGTTCTGTCTGTCTGCTGTGGAGTCCTAGGGGCTGAACTTAGGCCATCGGGCTTGGCAGGCCTCTACTTGCTGAGTCATTTCAGTGGCCCCAAGAATTATTTATTAAGCCATGGGTAATCGTTTTTTCAAGCTTACTTGACAACAAATAAGATGTTAAGAAGTTAAGCATTTCAGAGAGCACACTACTCTGGAACGTTCTTGATGTCTTATGTAGTCACCTAGACTTGCTCTGTGTGTGTGTGTGTGTGTGTGTGTGTGTGTGTGTTCGTATTTGCTTGAGTTAGTTCATTTCTTCTACTCTGGGGGTCCTGAGCACCAGATTGAGGGCATCAAGCTTAGTAGTAGGCTCCTTTACTTGCTGAGCCATCTCACTGACCCCAAGACTGATTTTTGTTTTTAACATAGTTCTTTGTGTCTTCCTCACGTTGCTTATGCTGTGTTTTGGCAGGCCTATCTATATAATGACTCCATTGTCTTTTTTCTCATAATCTACATAAAGTCTCAGAAGATACATTTTTTAGGACTTACTAATTTAGCAAATGAAAAAAAAAAGTAAGCCCAAATGAATATAAATGTGTTTGTTATTATTATTAATGGAAAATACAATGAAGTTTATTTAAAAATATTTTAAACTTTGGTTCCATCAAATGACTTTTTGTTGTTGTTCTCAGTTATAGAGAATATTTATAAGAATCGTGAACCTGTCAGACAAATGAAAGCTCTTTATTTTATCTCTCCAACACCAAAAGTGAGTATTCCCAGTCTTGAGAGTGAATTTTTAGGCTGTGGGTATAGCTTAGTGGCAGAGTGTGTGCTTTTCATGTGCAAGACTCGTTGAATCTTGATCTTAAAATTTTCTTAATTGGGGCTGGAGAAACCATTGGCTCAGTGGTTAAGAGCACTGGCTGCTCTTCCAGAGGACCTGAGTTCAATTCCCAGCAACCACATGGTGGCTCACAACCATCTATAATGAATCTGGTGCCCTCTTCTGGTGTGTCTGAAGACAGCTCCAGTGTACTTATATTAAATAAATAAATAAATAAATCTTTTTAAAAAAGTTCTTAATTGATTAGTGTTTCTACTCTCTCTTTCTCCCTCTCTTTGTCTTTCTCTCTCTCTTTCTCTCTCTCCCTCTCTCTTTTTTTTTTTTTTTTTTTTGTTGTTGTTTTGAGCACATATGTACACAGCTGCCCATGGAGGCCAGAGAGGATATTGGATCCCCTGCAACTTGAGTTACAGGCAGGTCTGAGCTGCCCAATGTGGGCGCCTAGGAACTGAACACAGATCCTCTGCAAGAGCAACACAGTTTGTAACTGCTGAACCATCTCTCCAGCCCCTCAGCCCTTGTTATAAAACTAACAAAAACCAATTTCTTGTTCAAAGTGTCAAGTATACCTTATTAGAAGACTATTTCTATTATTTATCTTTATTGTTTAGAAAATAAGTAATATTTATTTATTATTTATTTAGAAAAGTTTTTCTGTGTTCTAATATTTTATTTGTACTGCTCCCAGTAAGAATGTATAAGGGAAGATTTTTTTCTCCTATTATGTGAAAGCAGAATTTAATGATATCAAATGGTGGCTTCTTTGCAGCATTTGAGATTCACACAGCTCCCGTTGGCCCTTAATTTTGCAAGAGACAGAAATGTAGATAAATAAGTCTTTTAAAAAAGACATTTTAAAAATCTTTTTGAAAGAGGGGTATTTATTGATATTTTCTATGTATGAGTGTTTTGCCTACGTATGTGCATTGTGTGCATGCTTGGTGCCCATGAAAGGCAGAAGAGAGCATTATACCCTCTGGAACCGGAGCCACAGGCCCTTGTAAGGCTCCCTCGCCTCCCTGGTGGGTGCTGGGTCCTCTGGATGGACTGTCAGCACCCTTGACCTCTGAGCCCCCTCTCCAG
Source organism: Arvicanthis niloticus (assembly GCF_011762505.2). Lineage (NCBI taxonomy): Eukaryota > Metazoa > Chordata > Mammalia > Rodentia > Muridae > Arvicanthis > Arvicanthis niloticus. Next base: position 87,934,834 of record NC_047661.1, on the reverse strand, counting down.
CCTTAGTAAGTCTTTTATTCATTTTAGTCATTTTTCTGTAGTATACATACATACATACATACATATATATATTATGTTAAAAATTTTTTTCAGTTTTTTTTCCTGACAATGACTTGACTTGCTTCTTGAGCCAAACTTCAAGTATAGTATTGGATTCACTTTTTTTCTGTGTAATATCTTCTTATTTGTTTTTTTGAGACAAGTTCTCATTATGTGTCCTAGACTAGCCAGGAAATGACTGTTTATAGGCCAGGCTGGCCTTGAATTCACAGACTCCTCTTGGTTCAGACTCCCAAATACTAGAATTACAGGCATGAGCTCTGAGAATGCATTTTTTAACACTGTTTGTTTTTTTACTCCCACTTTTAATTCTATTAGATATTAGGAAAACAAGCAAAGAGAAAACAATGAACAAAAAATATATCTGCATATTGACTGCTAGGAACAGAATTTTTTAATGATATTTTATAATTTATTCTTCAAGAAAAAAATTCATGACTGGAAAAAAATTACAGCCTAAAAGCACCATGTTTAGCTGAGCATGTGTCTCAAGCCCTCAATTCTAGCTCTTGGGAGGAAGGAGGAGATGGATCTCTGTGAGTTTGGGGCCTACCTGTTCTACATAGCAAGTTCTAGGCCAGCCAGGCCTATACAGTAAGACTGTCCTAGAAAATAAAACCAAGCCAAGCCATACTACTTTTCACCTAGCAAATTGTGAAAAGGATTGCATATGTGAGTATGTGTGAACGCGCGCACACACACACACACACACACACACACACACATTCTCTCTCTAACTCAGTTATTTAGCTATCCATGGTTAATGAAGCAAAATTTGCCATATGCTCTTACACTAATAATGGTACTATCAGTATAAGAAATAGATTTGCCATTGTCAAGAAGCTTTTTAAAACGTTATGTTTGGAGTAAGGAATAAATGTTTAACTTAAGATAGTAGGAATAAATCAATTAAGTTCTGAGAATTGATTTAAAAACAAAAGTAGTATAAAAGACCATATAGCCATTAACAGTAAGGCTTGTGTGAATCTAATGACTCGGGAATTCATTTTTAATGTTCAGTGACACAGGATGCCCAGCTACATACTCAGTAAGTACAGAAAAGTAGAGAAAGCAGTACCTGACTGGGACCCTCGTAACTGTCTGCCCACACCAACTTCAGTTTTTCTCTTACTTTGAATCTATTGCCTGCTGGCCCTGCAAGCTTCTGTAAACGGGTGAGGCCTTGGAGTCTTTGGGAGCACTGTGAAGAACCATACTGTGAGCTTTGCTTCCCTGGAGCCTGAGAGCAGCATCAGGGCTCCCAGATGAGATGCACAGGCAGCTTCAGGGAGGTTGGCTGATGCCAAAAGGGCCTTAGTGCTGTGTGTACTCTGCTTTGTTGGTTTGCCCTTGGGAAGAGAAACTTTTTTGCCTTCCTATTCTTGTAGAAGTGGCTGTATTTAGGATCTTCCCACAGTTAAATGTAACTCCCACATGATTGATGAAGCATCCAGCCACACTCTTAAGGAGGTCAGGCTGCCAGAGATAGGAAGTCTGGTGAAAGGAAGAAAACATCCAGTTAAGGAAAGAACTTGAAGAGTTTGCCATCCTGAACAAAAAAGTAGCACAGCTTGGACTCACATAGGTTCTGAAACGCTTCCCAGAGCTCAGGGTGTGGTTGCTTGCTCAGACAGCTGGTGGGAGGAAAGGTGCTCTCTGGAAATTTGAGTGAGTGAAGGGAGAGAGTAATTAACTTGCTGTCTTCATTTTCCCATCGATGAATGAATATATTACGCATATAATTTAATGCTACAAAATAGTAGTCTCTTTAAAGAATTTGTGATTTGCATAGCTCCTGTTGATCCATAAGTTTAGTGATGGGAATGTAGATAAAACAAGTCTTATAAAAATGATTTTTTTTGTTTTATGTGCATGTGTGTTTGGCTTGCATGTGTGTGTGAGTACCACACATGCTAATGGTGCCTGCACATCTAGAAGATGGCATCAAAGTCCCTGGCACTAGGGATAAGGATACTTGTGGGTAGCCATGTGTGTGCTGGGAGCTGAACACAGGTCTGCTCTTACACACTAAGCAGTGTCTAGCCCCTTATTATCTTTCTTTGTAAACTTGCCACATTAAGGCACACACTGCCAACTGTTTTATCTGGTATTCTTCCTCCTTGAGACATCTACCAGACTGTAAGTCTTTTATTGTAATGTCTTAGCAGTTTTAGCTCCTTGCTTACTAACACTCTTTTTAACACTTCTCTAATGATAAGCTTTGGTAATTTTATTTCCATGTAATACTGCCAGTATGTTGGCTTCTCAATTCCTCCAATAATCTTGTCATCTGCCTTAGACCTCCTCGTTGCTAACAATAACATCTGGGTACTCATATCCCTTCTCACTTGTTATCTTATTATGTTGCCTTAATATCACTGGCTAGAAAAATGATTATTTAAAAATCAGGTTATAAGTTAAATTTAGTAAAAGTTTATTTTATTGAAATAAAATAATCTTAGTTACTTCAAAGCCAGCATATTTAAATTAGTATTTAATAAAATATGCATTAACTTCTCACTTCCTTTTAAGTCTGTAGATTGTTTCTTGCGAGATTTTGGAAGTAAATCTGAGAAGAAATACAAAGCAGCATATATGTACTTCACTGACTGTAAGTGTCTTTCTCAGAAATAACCTCAGGTTATTGTTACATTGTTTAACAGCCTGTCAAGTTTAGAGTATCTGCCTTTTAGTTTATGTGTCTGAATACTTTGGAATCGTAATTCAAATTCCAACTGAGGATTATTATATTGTGAGAAAGAAGCCTTGTGGGAAGGTACCAAAGAAAATAGCCTTTTTGTTTTGCATGTTTTTTCCATTTATTTATTTATTTATTTATTTACACTCCAGATTTTATTCCCCTCCCGGTCCACCCTCCAACTGTTCCACATCCCATACCTCCTCCCCAACCCCCTGTCCCCATGAGGATGTCCCCTCCCCACCAGACCTCTAAACTCCCTGGGGCCTCCAGTCTCTTGAGTGTTAGGTGCATCATCTCTGACTGAACACAGACCCAGCAGTCCTCTGCTGTATATGTGTTGGGGCCTCATATCAGCTCGTGTATGCTGCCTGGTTGGTGGTTCAGTGTCTGAGAAATCTCAGGAGTCCAGGTTAATTGAGACTGCTGCTCCTCCTACAGGGTCACCCTCCTCCTCAGCTTCCAGCTTTTCCCTAATTCAACCACAGGGGTCAGCAGCTTCTGTCCATTGGTTGAGTGCACATATCTGCATCTGACTCTTATCAGCTGCTTGCTGGGACTTTCAGAGGGCAGTCATGATAGGTCCCCTTTTGTGAGCGCTCCGTAGCCTCAGTAATACTGTCTGGCCTTGGGACCTCCCCTTGAGCTGGATCCCACTTTGGGCCTGTTGCTGGACCTTCTTTTCCTCAGGATTCTCTCCATTTCCATCCCTGCAGTTCTTTCAAACAGCAACAGAGTCAGAGTTTTGACTGTGGGATGGCAACCCCCTCCCTCACTTGATGCCCTGTCTTTGAGCTGGAGGTGGCTCTAGAAGTCCCCTCTCCCCACTATAGGGTATTTCATCTAAGGTCTACGTTTACATAGAAACCAAAAGTGAGGAGCTAAGCCCCAAGACGTTTTTTGTGTTGCGTAACAATATTTTAACAAGTCTGAAGTCTGGTGTGGTGGTGTATGCCTTTAATCTTGGCACTCAAGGGGCAGAGACAGAGGCAGGTGGGTCTCTGAGTTTGAGACCAGCCTGTGCTACAGAGCAAGTTCCAGGACAGCCAGGGCTACACAGAGCAACCCTGTCCCAGAAAAACAACATCAAAAGATGCCTGCCATTTTCCTCATCTGTCTCATGTCTTGTAATGGGCATCTCCAAACACAGAGTCGTTTGCTTTACAAAGCCCAGTCAGTTGTACAGAAAGTGTTCTTGCATGTTGGGATGATTGTTCCTAAAATGAGTAAAAACTTAGATGGGCTTATGCTTTTTCTTCCCTCAGATTGTCCTGACAGTCTCTTTAACAAGATTAAAGCATCTTGCTCCAAGTCAATAAGAAGATGTAAGGAAATAAACATTTCCTTTATTCCACACGAATCTCAGGTACTGGTAATTTTTACTTTAAAATTTTTATTCATAATGAATTTTCAAAATTAGTTTTATGAGCTTGTTACTAAAGCATGGTGGAGGGTGTTTTATGTATATCTGGTCAATTTGTGCCTAATCCACAAGTAAACATTCTCATGGTGAGTAGAGAAACATGGACAAACATTGGAATAGAGCATTAATAATGACATTTCCCCTCGGCCCCAAAGCCCGTCTGTTAAGTTCCATCACCATTAGATGATGAAATTCAGAGACGTTTAGCTTTTGTAATCCTTTGTGATATTTTGACAAACTTTAAGATAAATATTTGATATCATATAACATAACTAGGATAAATGGTGCTTGTTTGTTTTGCCTTGGCACACTTAATAGTAATGATGGTCGTAGTAACCACCAATAGAGTATTGACTCTGTTGGATCATTTCTTAGTTGTTTTACATAAATTTAATAATTCTGTCTTCTCAGTAGTACTGTGACTACTTCTGTTCCCATGTTTTATTTGTTTTGTTCTGTTCTGATCTGTTCTGTTGTAAGACAAGGTCTTACTATGCCCTGGCTGCCCTAGAACTTACTATGTAGACCAACTCACAGAGAGTCACTTACCTCTGCCTTCTCAGTGTTGGGATTAAAGGTACGCACCACTGTGCCTGGCTTCTGTTCCCATTTTAAAGGTTGGAAATACAAGATGTTAAATAACTTACCCAAAATTATACAGCCAGTGAATAGATAGGCTTGTTACTCTTTGTTCCAAATGTTCAAAAAACATTTAGAAATGTTTTTCAAACTACCAGGTCAATATTTGTGGATAGGAAGATACTAGAAAAAGGATTTTTCTTTTAAGCTTTGCTGTCTGTGACAAAGACTATAATCCAAATTACAATCTATTTAAATTTTCTTACAATTCATTCTTTAATACAGTAAATATGTAAGTTTAGTGTAGATGAAAATAGGCTTCCTAAAATCATGTGTGATATAAGCAGTAGTGCAGTAAGTGCTATAGACGTTTCCAGAACATTCGTTAACAACAAACACACTTTTAGTCCCCAGAGGCATTAAGATCCTATAGTTGCTGTGTTTACAGGAAGGAATTTCATAGCAACATGACTTGATTTGATGGCTTATGGCAGAAAATGTCTGTGTTTGTAAAGAAGTCCCTTGAAAGTTTCACTGCCAGTCTGTGAAATAGGACTATTTAAAGTCCTCTCCATGCAGTTTTTTCTCCTAATTCACTTCCTTGATCTACATCTTATGAGAATTTACTTTTAAAAATTATTTTGAGATTGTGTCTGATTTTACTTACTAAGTACTGTCTAAGTAATGTCCAATACCATGCCTGGTTCTGCTTAATAAGTTTAATTGATATGGAAAAATTATGTCGAGAATAAAAATATATTGGAAATTCATGTGAAAGACTACCAAGTGCTTTAAGCTAGAAACAGAGGCTTATCTGAAATGTAATCGTAATGGCTTTTCAGAGCAAGGCATGATAGAACATGCCTGAAGTACCAGCACTGGGAGGCAAAGGCCATCACAAGTGTAAGGCCAGCCCGGTCCACAGAGTCATAGCAACCAGATACTGTCTGGTAGATTAAGGCAGTCTTCTCATTTCAGAACTATGAGAGACACAACATAGCCAAAAGTACAACACTGAGTACAACAGGAAAATCTAAACTTTCAGTTGCCTAAACAGTGTGAGAATATATTTCTTGTTTTATAAAACGTCAGGAAATGGGTTTTATAAGCCTTACATAGTAGATCTACAGAATTGCCAGGAGCCTATTTTAAGCAGTCCCTTCGTGAGTCAGATGACTATAGAATTCCTATTTGAGTTAGCAGGACAACAGAAGATATGTAATAGAGACAGAATGAAGTAAGAGTCTTCATTTATACTGTATTAGCTAAAATTTAGTCACACTCCACTAGGCACATAGGAAACTGAAAGTGTCTCATAGGAACATGTATGGTTAGTTATATTCCCAGTGAACTGGAGTCATTACTATATAAAGTAAGCAGAGTATATTTGTTGGAGATACATGTCACAGTTAGCCACAAATGAGTGTCAACTAGGCGACTGGGAAAGTGTTTGAAAAATGAATACGATTTTACATGGTAGCAATTAAGAGGCACATTCTAGGAGGTAAGAATAATTTGAATGCAAAGATGCAGAAGCAGGAAGACGTCAGAGCTATAGGAATGTAGGTCACAGGGAGGGTTGGTGTAGGCGAGGCTTTCCGTAAGTTGGCTGAGTCTGTATACTGCAGGGGCTCCAGTTCCCACAGGGTAACTGTTACGGATGAGCTGGTGCAGAACACTTAGGACTGACCCTGAAGACTTTAAGGAGAAGTAGAGTCATAGAAGTCATTGTGATTGGCTGGGGTTTCATTTTATATTCTCTATATTCTGGGACCTAATGGATATGTAATTAGGAGAAGAAAATATGTTGGAACACACAATGGTTTCTGGTTGCTCTTGTCAGTCATTTTTGTTTTGGGGATTTGTTTGTCTTTGGTAGATGTTGGGACTCAGAGCCTTGAATAAGCCAGACAAGGATTCCACCATTGAGTTACTACCCTCTCTGTCCCACACACTCCTGTACATGTGCATGCACACACAGTGGCTCTTAGAGCTTCTTGCATGTTTCATCTCTTCTACTACCATTCCATAGTCAAGGCGTCAGTGGGTGGGAGGTGAGTTCCCTTAGGGCAGTGGTTCTCAGCCTTCCTAATGCTATGACTCTTTAATGTAGTTTCTCATGTTTTGACCCTCCCCGACCATGAAATGATGCTCTTTGCCATTTCATAACTATAATTTTGCTACTGTTATGAATTATAAATATCTGATCTGCAGGATGCTCTTAGATGACCCTTGTGAAAGGATCATTGACCCTTTCAAAGGGGTCACAACCTCCAGGTTGAGAACTGCTGCCATCAGAGAAATCTTTAGGTATAGGATAATAACATTTCTGAACAAATAACATCTCCTGTTACACTGGGGTGGTAACTATAAGGTGACAGTTCATGTGCAGAGTGCTTGTCGGTTGGTAATTAACACAGCAGTTGAGCCTTTGAGAGCAATGGCCCTGGGTTGGCACAGCTGAACTTGAGTCTATGTTCTGGCTGCTACTATTGGTAGTTGATTATATTTTGGGCACAAATGACTTTGAATGAAAGGAAAAGCTTACTCACAACTTGTTACATAACCTATATTCATTACTTAGCCACTCCTACACCCAGTGCTTTAAGTTAAGAAGGGATTACTTGTACTTTTTTTTTTTTTTTTTTTCGAGACAGGGTTTCTCAGTGTTGTTCTGGCTGTCCTGGTACTCCTCTGTAGACCAGGCTAGACTCAAACTCAGAGATCACCTGCCTCTGCCTCCCAAGTTCGGAGTGTCCATCCCAGCCTGGCTTACTCTCACTATTTTTGAAAACTCCAAACTTAGTTTACTGGGGAACTGTAAACTCCTTCCTGTCTATCTCTCAGACAACACAGTACCACTAGACTGCTAGCCCAGTTCTTTGCACATAAGGAAGTGCATTTGTTAGTTCAGTAAGTGACTATATCTGAGGGATTTCATTGTATTTATGTTGTCTTGTATCTTTCATGGTGACTTATAATTTGGGGAATAAATTTAAGGGTGTGACTCGTCTTTGTATTATCTGTACTGGGTTAAGATTCTTCATCTTTCTTTCTGCTAAGCATGAGATATTTTTAGTTTGACTCCTTCCTACTTCAGAGTCCTTCCTCTGTTGCACAGGTTATAAAAAGAAATCAGCTCAGTCTGTATTTGAAAGAAAACTTGAAGGAGTGAGGCAGACTAAGCAGGGGAGAATGAGGAGAGAGATGAAGGGTGACAGGTGAGGCAGAGGAGAGATGAAGGGTGACAGGTAAGGCAGAGGAGAGGTGAAGGGTGACAGGTGAGGCAGAGGAGAGGTGAAGGGTGACAGGTGAGGCAGAGGAGGGGTGAAGGGTGACAGGTGAGGCAGAGGAGGGGTGAAGGGTGACAGGTGAGGCAGAGGAGAGGTGAAGGGGACAGGTGAGGCAGAGGAGAGGTGAAGGGGGACAGGTGAGACAGAGAGGTGAAGGGGGACAGGTGAGGCAGCGAGATCTGAGGAAGAGAAAGACAATGGCTTGTAATATTTCAAACCACAGCTGTGTTTTTTAAAATATATTTTTAGAATCAAGTCTCTAGATTGACAGTCTAACTTTTTTTGGCCTAACTTAGGTTTATACTCTTGATGTACCAGACGCATTCTATTACTGTTACAGTCCAGACCCTAGTAATGCTAGCAGGAAAGAAGCCGTCATGGAAGCAATGGCTGAGCAGATTGTGACAGTGTGTGCCACTCTGGATGAAAACCCTGGAGTAAGGTATAAGAGGTAAGGCTTGTGTGTGTACTGCTGGTTCATGGTGAGGCCAACACACACAGAGAGACTCTGCTTTTTTGTATCACTTCGCAAAATAGATTTTCCTTGTGTAGTTGCCGTGCCCTGCATAAAGAAGATTTCAGGTTCAGGCTTCAGATCATAAAGTAGCTGATAGCCTCCATTGCTGAATTTTAGAACTTAAATTTAGTTTCATTTATTTATAGAAAGTTTTTTTTTTTTAAGACGTAAGGTTCAACTTTTATACCGCATACCTTTATTTACTTGTTTCTTTATGAAAATCAAGTTACAGTAAAGTGCATTCATTTTATGAAGGTTTGTTAGTTTCTTTCATATGAACAGTAGCATTTGATGCTCTCATGAGAAACAGTTTCCTAGGGGCCCCTGATCCTCTAGCCACTTCCCTTCTCCCTCTCCAGGACCACCTGCTACTCACTCACCTTGAACTTGCGGCTTAGTTTTGTCTAATTTTGAGCTAGTGTAGATGGATCATTGGACTGTGTTTGTTTCCTAGTTTGTTTGTTTTTTTTGTCAGACACTTGGATTTAACCCAGCTTTGTTACTAGCTGTGTTTAATCTAGTCTTAGAATTGTAAGTCATAGAATTTATAATTTTAAAATAGGAATGATGATAATAGTTTTCTCATGAGGTTGTTAGAATGAAAGAAGTTTGCCTGTAAATCACGAAGAAAGATGGTAACTACACTCTACTGCTACATGTAGTGAGCGTATCTTTGACTTTTCCTTGAGCAGATTTTTTATCCGAATATTGGCGTTTGTTCAATTGATAGATGAAACATTTAACTGCAATTTTATGTACTACTGTAAACTTCATCACTCTTAAAGTACACATTTAAAAATCTGCTATTGGGGCTAGCAAATGGCTCAGCAGATAAAGGAGCTTACTACCAAGGGCTGGATGGATACTCTTGAGTTTGAGCTGTAAGACCTATGTGATAAAAGAAGAAAATCAATTGTCACAAGCTGTCCTCTGACCCCTGTACTTGGCACTACTCCATGCTAGTGTCCACAGCTAAAACAGACAAAAAACAAATGTAAAAAGGAGTAAAATCTACTGTTTATTACTAAAGCAGTATACTAAATGTCTTTAACTCATATATCCCTGGATAGACTTTTTCCCTTGGGAATTAGAAAACGTGTAATATGCTAATTACAATCTTTACTTAGTGGAGCTGAGCAAAGTGATTTGCCTCTTGCTGGAGTTTAGTGTTCTTTAAGCTTCTACTATTGATGGTGTGTTATGCTCAGGGAAGCGAGTAAGCCTAAACCATTTTATAATCTAATGGTTTACTTATAGACATATTTTGAATCAGTAAAAAACCTAAGATTTTTGATGAATTTAAATATTCTGTTATGGATTATTTATTCATATTTATTGATTATTAATGTTTTATTGATATCAATTATTAATAGCACTGATGGTTGCACTATAATGTTTTGTTGTTAATTGTATTGTTGGTGATAATAATTATTATTATTAAATTAAATTTAAGTGAAATTTAAAAATTCTGGGGTTGAAAGATGGCTCCATTGATAAAATTCTTGCTGGGCAAGCATAAGGATCAGAGTTCAGATCACCAGCAGCCACATAAGCCTGGCTATAATGGTGCACATGCCTATAACACCAGCACTGGAGGAGTGGCCAGCCAATGGAGCTGAAAGGCTCAGCTCCTCATTCAGTGAGAGGCCCTGTCTCAAAAAACAAAGAGTGACAGAGAAAAGCCCAATGTTGACCTCTGGCTTCCACAGGCACGCGCGCGCGCGCGCGCGCACACACACACACACACACACACACACACACACACACACCAATACATAACCTATTCTTTAAGAATATGCTGTATTAACTTAAGATAAATTCTAAAATAAAATCATTTTTAAAAAACATTTTTGCAAGAAATCTATAAATCACTGTTTGTAAGTGTATCTTTATTTTATTTTATTTTTTTATTTTGGTTTTGGTTTTTTTGAGACAGGGATTCTCTGTGTAGCCCTGGATGGCCTGGAACTCACTTTATAGACCAGGCTGGCCTTGAACTCATAGAGATCCACTTGCTTCAGCCTCCCAAAATGCTGAGATTAAAGGTGTGTGCCATCACCTCCTGGATAGTGAACATTTATTTTTAAAATATAAAACTGAAAGATTCTTAAACATTTTAAAAAGCCTTGGGGCTGGAGAGATGGCTCAGTGGTTAAGAGCACTGACTGCTCTTCTAGAGGTCCTGAGTTCAATTCCCAACAACCACATGATGGCTTACAACCATCTGTAATAGGATCCTATGCCCTCTTCTGGTGTGCATGAAGAATGAAGACAGAGCACTCATATAAAATAAATAAACCTTTTTAAAGAATACAAATAAAAAGCCTCATATGAGGACCCCCATTTCTCTTTTTCTCATGTTAGTGTGCTAGATGAAAATCATTTTCTAACATTTTTCTTGTGGGTTACTAATACCACTGATCATGAAGTTACCATTTGAAGTATGGTGCTGCCATCTTATTTTTTGCTGTAAAATATTTGTTTACTTTTATTTATGTTTGTGTCTGTGCCTGTATGAATTTGTGTGTCCCACATGTGCAGTTACCCCAGAGGTCAGAAGAGGACTGGAGTTACAGGCAGTTGTTAGCTGCCTGACATGGGTTCTAGAAACAAAAGCCAGGTCCTCAGTAAGAGCAGTAAGCCCTTTACACCACTGAGCGGGTCTCCATTTTATAAGACAGAGCATAGCTATATTGGAAGACTGAGTCAAAGAGAGTATGAGGGCGAATACCACACTGTGAGTGGGGGCTGTCATTGTCACTTCTTCATTCGGAAAGCAGGGTGGTTATGTTTAGAAAAGTTGAAAATGCATATACCCTTTGGCCCAGGAATCATACCTATATGTGCAGTGGACATAGAGAGATGTGTCAAGCATATTGGTTTCCATGTTGTTTATAATGTATGAAACTGAGAATGATTTCAGTGGCTTTCAAAGGACTGAATGTATCAACAGAGGGAGGGATACGGGGATGGCACTTTGTATGTACTATTTTATTCCCTCGTGCTAAAAGTGTCTGAAGCATGTGCTAAGGCACTGGCAGTTATGTAGCATTTGATATCTGAAGTTTTCCATGTTTATAAATTGTTTTATTTTCTAAATCTAAAGTGGTTAAATCTTATTTTAGAATTTAACTTTATAGTATTGTAAAGTGTCCTGAAAGGTAATTGTTAAAACATTTGTTCCATTTTTAGTAAACCTCTAGATAATGCCAGTAAGCTTGCACAGCTGGTTGAAAAAAAGCTTGAAGACTACTACAAAATTGATGAAAAAGGCCTAATAAAGGTAATTTATAAATGGCAAACAATGATTCTACATAGTAAAGTGCGTGTTTCTTTTATAAGTCAAAAGCAACCTGTTAATTTGTTTTCTAGTATTGAGTTGGGGAACACTAAGGTGGGTCTGAAGTTCTGATTTGATAAGCGGAAAGCTTAGTAGATTGTGATTTGATAGTGTGGCCTGGGGGAAGCTGGAGGCTTTGAAGTCAGCAGTGAGTCCACATCTTGGCTCTGCCACTTAATTAATAATTTGTTTATTAAAGCAAATTACAGAACTTCTTTGAACTAAATTTTTGTCTCCAGAAAGTGGAAATAATAATGCCTATTTTAAGCTAATGAAATGATTAAATGAGCTAATCTCTATGAAGTCTTCAAAATAATGCCTTTTACTAGGTTAATATTTAATAAATGCTGGGATTCCCACTATTACTGGTTCTGCGAGCTTGAGTTGTTTGATATCTCTGAAATGACTGGGATAATGTGTGCCTTGTTTGGTGGTTGGTGTGAGAGTTAGGTGACATAACATTCAAGTATTTGCACATGGATGAGTAATTAACAACCTTTATTGCTGTCTTCTAAAAATAAAGCAATGTAACCAAAGACCTGGGGAATGCCAGCATGTAGGTGTGGCCAGAGAAGGAAGAGCCTGAGGAAGGAGATGGACAAATGGTGTCAGGGCTGAGACTCTGAATCTCAGTAGCTACAGAGTAAAGGCTGGACTATCCTAGTTTAGAAGAGGAGGTGGCCAGGGACCCATTGACTGGCAGTGTTGTACAGTAAGTGGCTGCAGAGGAGTATACAGAATACAGTGGCAGCACAGGCTAGGGTTACCTGACCTGAACCAGTCTGGAAAGCATAACAAGATGAGGCCCGTGAGCTTCAAGAGTGATGAAAGCATAATAAAGGCAGATTTTGCAAGAGAAGCAAGAGTCTGGGTAGAGACAGAGAGAGGTAAAACTCAGTGTCACACAACATGGATGGAAGATGTCAATGCTGGTTACTTGAAAAGTTAGTGACTTTGGGCTTGGGGGTCTAGTGAAAGTTATTATTCTGTTAGAAAATAGATCCCAGCACTTGGGAGGAATAGGCAGGCAGATTTCTGAGTTCGAGGCCAGCCTGGTCTACAGAGTGAGTTCTAGGACAGCCAGGGCTACACAGAGAAACCCTGTCTCAAAAAATAAAACAACAACAAAACAAACAAACAAACAAAAAAAAAGAAAATAGAGTGGCTTAATAAACATCGTAGGCTGTGAACAGAAACATTTGTTAAATCAAGGAATGATAGTAAAGGATAGTTTCAGTGGAAAAAGGCAAAATATTCTCTCCCTCTTTCTCCTTTTATTCTTTCTCCTGGGAAATTATTCATCCTTCAGTTGTTTGACACCTTTCCTTTATTCAGGCACTTGGTAAAGGCTTGCCTCTCTTTGCAGCTCTTCCTGACTCTTCAAACCAAGTGCTACCACCCTGGTTTTTCATATCCCCAGGCTTTTCTATCATACACATGGTACTTCCCTTTTGTCTGTATGTTTCCGCAGACTCTCACTCATGTACATTTTGTTTCGTGGAAGTGCATTTAACTTCACAACAATCCTGCAAGGGAGAGCTTCTGTCATTTGGTATAATGTTTACCAATTGAATACTAATATATGAGAGGTGGAGAGTCTTAGCCAAGGTCATACAGCAAGAAACCAACTGTGGCAGAACTTAACTGATTTGATTCCAAAATACTCTCTTTATCACTGTACCTTACTGTTTTAGCCTTTATTAGGAGAGTCAGGAATTAACTCAAAGGTATTTTGAAAGTCTAACTGATGTAACTTTCCTCTATCTGCTATGTGTAAATGAATAGGAAATGTCTGAGTTGTAGTTAGTTACCTCTTACTTCTTTGACTAAGAAGCTAAAGAATTAGTTACTTTTAAGAGTGAAGTGTGAGCCAGAGTTGGCACCATAGGCCTGCAATCTCAGTTACTTTGGAGGCTGAGGAGGGAAGATCACAAGTTCAAAGACTGCCTGGGTACTAAGTGAGCTCCAGGCTAGCCTATCTCAAAATCAAAAGTGGAAAGCTTAGTGGTACAGCATCTGCCTGGTAGGAAGCCTTGGTGTGATCCTCACCACCACCTCCTCACCCAGAAGAACTGTAGATGGCTCCAACATTAGCAGGAGAATTTCCCAGCAATGTTACTCACTCAGGTTACCCACTGAGTGGTCCGTGTTGTTTTTGAATTACTGTTAACAGGGTTTTATTATTATTTATAATTCTAGTTTTTGTTAATACGCTCTCTACTCTTAAAATAGCATAATAGTACAAGCATTGAAATAGAGCTGGCTTAGGTTTAAAACTCCATTCTGCAGGTCAGTTAGCAGCGGTGTGTGACCTGCAGAATGACTTAATCCTAAGCTTTAATGGCCTGTTTTGTCACATGGATATGATAATATCTGTCTCGAAGAGGAACTGTAAGAACTGTGAGGTAGTGCCTCTCTGAAATAAAATGTCTTTCTTGGCTAGCAAATGTCTAACACAAGTACTAGCTACTATTCTTAATTTATGTCAGCCTTCTTATTTACGGAACTGGATGTACAAGAAGATAACATTGGTCAGGCGTAGTAGTATGTGTCTGTAGACCCAGCACGTGGGAAGGCTGAGGGTGTATGTTGAGTCCACAGCCAGCCTGAGCTACATACATAGTGAACACCTATCCTAGAAAAACAAGAAAAGAAAGAAAAAGTATTTAGGGAAAGCCAAATGTCATTTCATCAAAGAAAATTTGGAACAATTATATTGTTGTATTTAGCCTCTTAGCCTAATTAGGAAAACGATAATTGTGTAGTCTTGTTTTCCCTACTATGCCACTCATAGTTCTGTTCATTTTAATGTGACTTCATCTTCTTAAGGCAGTTAACCATTTGTTTTGTTTTATTGTGTGATTTTGTTTTATTGTGTGTTTTTGTTGAGGGAAAGGATTAAACTTTCTAAGATATTAAAAATGTGTTCACATAAAGGTACTGAAATTTCTTAAGATAATTTTATCTTGTTATTCTAGGGTAAAACTCAGTCCCAGCTCTTAATAATTGACCGTGGCTTTGACCCTGTGTCCACTGTCCTGCATGAACTGACCTTTCAGGCAATGGCATATGATCTACTACCAATTGAGAATGATACATACAAGCAAGTATAAACTGAAGGGCTTATAGAGGGCGTGTAGACAGACTATGTAATGACTGACAGTGGGGGCAGAACCTGGAAGACCTGGAAACTGCTTATTCAGAGACCTTCCCTCTCTCTCACTCTGGTAACTGTAACCCTGACAGAAGCTAACAGGCAGCTTGCTTCAAAGCTTTTAAGTAGACTGGCTTCCTTGTCTATCCTATGGTATCAGTGCATATAAACAAGTTGAATTCAGACTTTTTTATTTACATTCAGAGTAAATGCCAGGCCCATTATTATATTTCATATATGTTATATTCAAAATGATTAGGCTGTGTTTATTCTAAATCATATACCCAAAAATTATTGTTGTAACCCTTAAATAGGGATATTACTTTTAAAGTAAGGGCAGGTAACCAAAGTGAACAACTTTTCTTAAGAAACTGTTTTACTTAGTGTCGCATGATTTACACACACACACACATGCATGCACCACTGTGCTTTCTGATATCATGATCTCTAAGTCCAAATAGTCTTTTTCTAGCCAAGATTTGCTTGTCTATAATTTGAGCATTCAGGAGCCTTCAGCAGAAGCATCAGGAGCTTGATGCTAGCCTAGGCTGCAGGGCAGGTTTCACGGCAGGCAGACTTACTGCTTGAACACAGCAGTAAACATGAACATTAGCTTTATGAAATTTTGTTTATGTTGACTTGTAGATCTGGATCCAATGGTTCAGACCCTTAATTCTAGCTGTTTGGGAGGGTTAGGCAGGAGGATCACTTGTTCAAGGCCAGCCTGGGCAATTTATTAAGATTCCCAACTAAGTGCTCGCTTCGGCAGCACATATACTAAAATCAGAACGATACAGAGAAGATTAGCATAGCCCCTGCGCAAGGATGACACGCAAATTCGTGAAGCGTTCCATATTTAAAAAAAAAAAAAAAAGATTCCCAACTAAAAATAAAATTTAAACTTAAATAAGTTGTACAGTATGTGTCTAGCATGCATGAGGCCCTACAGTAAATCCATTGTACCACAAAATAACCTAATTAATTAGTTAATTAATACCAGTTTTATTAAACAGTTACTTTGATAATTATGATACAATTTTATTTTTTTATTTTGCAATTTTTCTTAATTTTTGTATTTTCCATTGTGTTTTTACTTGTATTACAATTAAATCCTGCTCCTTATTATCTATCTATCTATCTATCTACCTATCTATTTATTTATTTTTAGTTCTTTTGTATTGTTTGTATCTACGTTAGGAAATCAGCAGAGGCATTTTTCTATTATGAAAATTGTTTTCCGCTGTTCATTTGGAATTTTGAGAAGTATTTTCCATATCCTTGTTATCCTTTAGGTCTCCAAGATGGCTCAGTAGGTTTTGAAATGAATCTGGTATCAGACAATAATTTGGTTCTAGACTGGACAGAAGCTTTGGACAGTACTCACCTAGTATTAAAAGTGTGTTCTTCCTAGGTTTGCTGGCAAACAAGGGAAGATTTAGTTGCTTACGAGTAAGGAAGGGAGTTAATGTTTTAAAAGACAGTTTTACCTTTCACTGAATTACAAAAGTTCAGAAAGAAGACTAGTGTGGGAATAGAAACTCCCTCTGCTCCATCAGTTTTTACGTAGGAAATGATTTCTTATTAAAAACTACTGTGGTAGTTTGCTCTGTGTGTGTGTGTGTGTGTGTGTGTGTGTGTGTGTGTGTGTGTGTGTGTGTGTGTTTGTGTTTGTATGTGTGTACAGGTACACATGTGCCCCTCCATGCATGTGGAGTTCTGAGGACAGTCATAGGGAGTGAGTTCTCTCCTTCCCCATGGGATCCAGTGGTCAGACTCAGAAACTCAGGCTGTCAGCCTTCTGTGGTGAGAGCTTTAATCCACTGAGCCAGCCCAGAAGTACCTTCTCTGCCTCTGTTTTACTAAATCCGAAAGTCTGATCTCATGTTCCTTCTTAATCCTGCTTCTTAGGGTTGGAATGTTCTGGGATTTAGCTTGGGGATTCTGCTTACATACTTTCAGAAGTACACTTAGTCTCAAGGTCTGTCTTACCTTGGCTCCTGTGTTATGTGTATTCTGAACTTCAGCCTCATCAAGTCCCTAGTGAATGTCTTCATTTGAAATACCTGGTGAGCATCTTTAACTTGTGTGTCTACACCTCAGTTGCTGGTGGCCCCTTCAAAGTACAAAGCCATTGCTCCCCATAGTAAATGCAACTCCTGTCTCATAGTTACTCAGGCCAAAATTTCAACTATGGACAATCAAGTTCAAAAACACTCAAGTAGTAAATATTCATGGCTACATTGTAAAGACCTATCTAATTTTTCAACTGGAGAGCAGCCTTACCCTTGAGCTCATGATATTGCCCAGACTGACCTCCAACTCCGTTTTCCTGCAGACTTCTAGTTGATCTTTAATGCTCTACTTCTGTCTGTCCTACCACCCTCTAAGTCTTTCCCCAACTCAGAGGAGAGAGTCTTAGTAAGATCTACCTCAGTGCATATCACTTCTCTCAGAACTTAAATGGCTTTCCATTTTCCTCATAAAAAGGCAAAGTGGATATAGTAGTCCCTAAGCCTCACTTCCCCTCTGTTCCCTTCCATCCCGATTGTAGTTTAATTCCATTGCCTGCTATTCACCCTGTGTTCACATACTGTAGTAGGACTCATGTTCCTGTTAATCTCTGTCACACATTTTCTTCCAGGGTCTCACTATGTAGCCCTGGCTGGTGTGGATTTTATTATGTAGACCAGGCTGGCTCTGAACTCACAGAGGTCCATCTGCCTCTGCCTCCCAGGGGCTGGGAGTAGTGCCCCTGTGCTGCTAGTTTGCTTATAAGCCACTTAAACAGCAAAAGTATTATGTAAGCACACACTGGTATTCTGCATGACATAGGGTTTCCATCCTTAGGTCAGCCTTATAACCAAACACAGCCATTTATCTTTGGGTATCTTAATTAAGATCACGTAGGAAGATTGTTTTGTAAATCAAGCTTATAATTTTGGGGTTATAAAAAGTATTGTATTCATATAGCAGAAAATCTACATGTATTGTCCATAGTTCAGAACTGAGGAAACACTGTGTAGTCCCTAATATTGCCTCAGGAAATTAACATTCCCAAGAACAGCTAAGTCCATTGCATGGGTTCTATGAACCTCTTGCATTGCTGTGGACTCCAGCAGAACTTGTTAAAGCTGTCATAACATTTTTTACAACCTATTAGTTTTTCTCATTTCTTCCTATTCTTTAAAAGAAGTGTGATTATAGGATTGTGTAGGAGTAAAGCAGCAGATGGTGTATATTATTTGTGAATTTTGTAGCAAACACTTTCAACAGCCTATTTGGAGTGGCGGTTCTTTTCTTAACAGATGTTTGATGGTTGAGCTGAGTTGTTAGCACATCAGTCATCTTAAGCGATTACAGACATAACCACTTGGGCATTCCATGTTGCCGGCGGTGGTTGATTAGTCTTCATTGTCTTTGCTGTTTGGGATGGGTGTTGAGGTGTATGTAACTCAGGCTGTCCCGAACACTGTATCAGGATGACCTTGACTCCAGTCCTTCTAACATCTGCCTTCTAAGCGCACTATACCTATACTTTTATTCTTAGAGCTGACCGTAGGGTGCTGAAGTTTTGCTTTGCATGGTGACATTCTGCTAAGACTATAAACCTAACATTTGAGAGGAAAAAGATGTTATGCTGTAGGTTTTCTGCTTTGGGGTTTGATCCCTTAGGTAGCAGGCTGAATCTGTACTTTAGTTTGTTTTCAGAATTGTTGTCTGGAAAAATATTTCTTCTGCCTTCTGATGTAGAGAATCCAAACAATGTTCTCCTCGGTTTATCACAGGTACAAAACAGATGGGAAGGAGAAGGAGGCAGTTCTTGAAGAGGAGGACGACCTGTGGGTGCGGGTGCGGCACCGTCACATCGCCGTCGTGTTGGAGTATGTGACCCTGTTCTAACTTTGTTCTGTAGTGTTTAGGTACTAATTACTAAAGTATATTTTACAGCCTTTAAACAGTTTTGTAAAGAACTAACTTAGACTGTTTTCTGACAATCTGACAGGGAAATTCCAAAGCTTATGAAGGAAATTTCATCAACAAAGAAAGCTACAGAGGGGAAGGTAAGACTCTTTCAGGGTAATGCAAGAGTACACTTTTCATTTTAGACAAAGCCTTTCACAGTGGACAGTGAAAAAGATGAAAATTACCGCTAACTTGTCTATTGGGACATTCCAACACAGTAAAATAGAGAAAATAAAGTCTTATGCAACTATTAACTCATTTTCAAAAATTAGTTACTCCCATTAAAATTTAGTTTTAAAAGCCCATTTAGTCAGTTTCAACAATGCATAGAAATGGAGTTTTTGTTTTGTAAGACAGGGCGCTTACTATGTTGCCCTGGCTGTCTTGTAGACAAGGCTGGCCATGCAGTCCCAGAGCTCCGTCTGCTCCTGAGTGCACGAGCACTGTGATGCTTGTGTAAAGCCAGAAGACAGTTCAGTGAAGCCCATTCTCTCTGTCCGTCTCCACGGGGGTCTGTGATCATGGCCAGCTCTTTCACCTGTTGAGCCATCTGTGACTCTGTTTAGGCTAGTTTTAGTTTTAGATTTAGTTTGCTTGTATTCAGTTTTAATGTCCTTCATCTTGTTTGATTTAATCTTTCTGGCTCCTTGAGTTGGACATTTAGAATATTAATGTTTAACTTCTCTGTTCTGTTCGAGTTACTTCCTTGTTGCCATTGCCAAGTCCTAGGGCTTGGAATAGTGTTCTTTCTTTTTCTTTCACTTCTGTTATTTGAAATGTGATCTGAATGTCTGCAGTGTTTGCTTAAGTGTTTTTGTTTTGTCTGAATCAGAATGCTACCATGGCCTTAGCACTGAGACTCCTCTGAAATCCCTGTCAGTACTTAGCTCCCTAGTTGTTCTCCACTGGGCCTTGGAGTGCTGCACCGGTAGTTGTACAGATTAGGGGTGTAAGGACAGCTACTGCACATGCTTTTATCTTATGTTCTGCCTGGTTCCTTTCTCTCTAGAGCTCTGAGCCTGTGAAACCTACCTAGGCAGCCATGAGGGAAAAGCCCCTGAGGACAGGCAGGCTGAGCTTGGGATCAGCTGCTGGGTTATCAGCTGCCCAGAGGTTCTGCCTTGTCTGTCCACAGGGAAGAGGGACTTGATGGCAGCTGCTTTACTGTGACGTCAGAAGCCCCCAAAGTTCTTTTAAAACCTAGCATGTTTACTAAATTAGCTATGTTTCTTAAGATGTAAGAGTTCTGGATTGAAGAGCTGTAATGTGGACTATCTGAAGCATGGGTTTGTCTGATTTGTTTGGTTCCAGACGTCACTTAGTGCTCTTACCCAGCTGATGAAAAAGATGCCGCACTTCCGAAAACAGATCTCGAAGGTAAGCAAGGCCCTGCCTGGGTGCTCTGCCTTTGACTGTCTGGTCCTGTGGGCTGGCTTAGCAGGGCTCCTGGAACAGTTGCTGATGTTGTCTTCCCAACCCTTACTGAAGATCTGAGAAATGACCAAAAGCAGCCACCAACTGCCCCATCTACACTGTTTGTATTGTTTAAACACTTTAAAGAAAGAGTTGTCTTGAACAGCTGAACAGAATAATTTTAGTATTTATCAAACCCAATAAAAAATTCAGTGCGAAATTAACTAGCGGCACTTTGTCAACCCATATATATTCCCTTAAATGAATAGTTACAAATTAGATTTAAAATTGCTTAAGGTAAAGCTATCCATATAAATTCACTCCCTTTCCATTCTCTTTCCTTCCTATCGCCCTCCCTCTCTCCTTCCATCCATCTGTCCATTTTTCCATCTATCCATTCATCTTGGTGGGGGGAGATGGGTCTCATTCTAGTTCAGACTGAACTGGAACTCACTCTACCCAAGGCTACTGTCAGACTGTAGCAGGTCCTCCTACCTCATTCTTGAGATTTCTGGGACTGTAGGTGAGTCACCGTGCCTAACACAGTCTCTCCTAGAAATCACTGTCTTCACACTTTTATGGTGTTGTATTCCAGTCAAGAACTGATAATATAAAAGGACCTTTAGCCGCTCCTCTTTAGGATTTGACTTTCCTTTCACTTGCCCGTGTTGTCATTGTTCTTCAGACCCCACACAGATTCCGCACCGTGCTCTGTGTTTGCTGTCTGGTGGTTACATCCATCACGTTGACTCTCACTTCCTTTCTTGAGCTGTTTCTCTGTATTGAATGTTTCTTTTTTACATTAAAACCTGTATTATCTGAAAACTGTAAACTGGGGCTGTTGAGAAGGCTCAGCAGTTAAGGTACTGACTGCTCTTCCAGGAGATCCCAGTTCAGTTCCCAGTGCCCACATGGTGGCTCACAGTCATGTGTAACCCCAGTTTCACAGGATCTGATGCCCTCTTCTGGCCTTTGGGCATGAGGCACACACATAACTGACACCCATGCAGGGAAAACAAACACACAGACATATAAAGTTAATATTCTCAATTACACAAAAAGTAATAAGAACGTTGTAAATAATCAGTATCTTCTGGTTTTCAGCAAGTCGTTCATCTTAACTTAGCTGAAGACTGCATGAATAAGTTTAAGCTGAATATTGAGAAGCTCTGCAAAACTGAGCAGGTATGTACAGACCCAGAAACACCACATCTCTGAGAGATTCCCAAAGCAACTTTGTAAGCTATCACATAGGTTTTCCTCAGTACAGCAAAATCATAGACTCTTAGTCAGGGACTCACCTAGGCAGTATTTGATGCCTAATGCCTTTGTGTTACTAAAGCAAACACTGAAATGATAATCTACTGAGAAAAGGCTTATTTCAGCTCACAGTTTTGGTTGGTTGGGTTTGGTGTTGGGGCATACTTGGTTGAGAATACGTGAGACTTGTGGTATTATAAACAAGTGGCTTCACTGCTTTTAGTCATGTGGCACATCATAGCAGGGATGTCTGACAGAGCACAAGAGCTCACCTCATGACAAGGACACTAAGAGGTAGACAGAGGCGAGAACAGAAGCTCCACTGTCCCCTTCAAAGGCACAACAAAGACCTGAAGACGTCCCTCTAGGTCCTGCTCTTAATTCCTGCACCTCTCAGAAACACCAAAGTCAACCTTATCATGGGGCCCTGGGTCAACACTCACAGGAGTCCCTTCTCTGTGATTGCAGTTTGAGCTGTGGAGTGCTTCATTAGTGGAGCTTCATTGCAGGGTTTTTTCAGGGACTGTGGGGCATACATGTTGTTCCACAGAACTCTGCACCCCATGTTTCTGTTTTGATTCTTTTGTTTTTGTTTTTAGTATTCCTAACTTTTCAGAATATTACACTAACAGAAATTGAATATAAGTTCCATGCAGTGTTAACTATTCTGGTAGCCACACTTCAAAGTTAAAAAGAAGAGCAACCAATTGTGGTAATACATTTAACTTAACCCAGTATGTTCACACTGTTGTTTGAACATGTGATTAAAATTAACACTATTGATGAGGTATTTTCTGTTCTTTTAAAAATATTCAGAAATCATTTTATTTTGCACCCAGAGCATATCCTGACTCAGACTGAGCACATCAGAAGTACGCACACTCTCACTCTTAGTGGCTATCACAGTTTCTTGCTCGGGTTTGCACAAGTTTCTCTCCCTCTGATTTGCTCTATGACCTTTTATATTTTATGCAATGAATAGTTTGTATCTAACATTCCCACCTCCTGTGAAATATCATCTGTTCCACCAAAATCTGACAGTTTAATAATAGATACTTTTAACAGAAAAAACAATGTGGATTATAGAGCACCGTCTGCATTTTACTGTCTGCATTAGGACCTGGCACTTGGAACAGATGCTGAAGGCCAGCGGGTGAAGGACTCCATGCTGGTGCTCCTCCCTGTGCTGCTCAACAAGAACCATGACAACTGTGACAAAATACGGGCGGTCCTGCTCTACATCTTCGGTATTAACGGTAATGGAGCCCCTGCTTGGTTCTAAGTCTGTATTAAAGTCCTAACTCTGAAATCACTTAGCGTTAGCCACACTTTACACTCAGTTGCTACATGTTATTTTTATGTGTGTGTTGGGGATGGCACAGTATGTGTCTCAGCCTGTGACTGGAGGTGATTTATTTCCAGATTATACCCACAAACACTGGCCAGCCCCCACATGGTATCTACTGTGTGATCTTGCAGTTTGGGTTACATTTTGAGTTTCCATTCACCATGTAGGTTTCATGCATGCTTCATGAAGAGTCCCTGGGTGAATATGCTTTTAGTTCTGCTTGATCTTAAGAAAATAATATTAATTTATAGGAATTATAAACTGAACTAATTTAAAAATTGCCTTAGGAGCTAAATGACCAGGCTGTCAGTCTTAGCAGCAAGCACCATTATCCTCTGAGCCATCTCCCTACCCCACAAGCACATTTTAATAACTAGCTTGTTACTACTCACTGTAAAGGAGTCACAGAGACCTCGGAAGTAACTGCGTAAGCCAGCTGGAGACAAAGGGTGACAAAGGGAGTGGCTTAGAAAACTGACAGAAGCCTGGAGGAGATCTCTTCCTTTAAGCTTTAGTCCCTGTAGTAAGTCCTTCAGTTCTAGAATTTGTTACAGTAGTGGTGTCTGACTGTGTACTTCTGTCTCGCTTTCCTAAGGAACCACTGAAGAAAATCTGGACAGACTGATCCACAATGTAAAGATAGAAGATGACAGTGATATGATTCGTAACTGGAGTCACCTTGGTGTTCCCATTGTTCCCCCATCCCAACAAGCCAAACCACTAAGAAAAGATCGATCTGCAGAAGAGACTTTTCAGCTTTCTCGATGGACACCTTTTATCAAAGATATCATGGAGGTAAAAGCCCAGCCCCCTGCTAACCCTTGAGTGCCTCGGGTGCACCTTCTTTCCACTGTGTTTATCTGCCACTGTAGCATAGCTCACAGACAGGAGTTCTGGAGTGCTTGGAAGTTCACAAAAGACGTCTGTGTCTGGGAGGATTTTATAGGCAAAGAAGCTTCTTGAAGTCTTAAGGACCTCAGAAAAATTCTCCCCATCTATAAATAAATAAAAAATGAGCACATGCATGCTTCATAAAGAGTCCCTGGGTGAATATGCTTTTAGTTCTGCTTGATCTTAAGAAAATAATATTAATTTATAGGAATTATAAACTGAACTAATGTAGAAATTGCCTTAGGAGCTAAATGAGAAACATTTGTTCTAGCTTTCCTTTGACTAATTCTAGTTCTAATTTCTACTTTCTTTTGTGTGCTAATGATTTTACCATTTTCCCATTTTTTAAACTTTTATGTCATTTGCAAATACATGAACATATTTAAAAGTCTAAAGAACTTAGACTTTGTCTTCTACGATGTTAGTCACCTCCCACCCCGGCAATAATTTGCAGAAATAGTTTTTCTTTTCTTTTTTAAGATTTATTTTATGTATGTGAGTACACTGTCACTCTCTTCAGACACACCAGAAGAGGGCATCGGATCCCATTACAGATGGTTGTGAACCACCACGTGGTTGCTGGGAATTGAACTCAGGACCTCTGGAAGAGCTGTCAGTTGTCTTAGCCATTGAGCCATCTCTCTAGCCCCTGAAAATAGTTTTTCTTAACTATTGTTTTTAAAATGAAAATCAACCTGTTTAAACCCTCTAACAAGGTTTGCATGCTAAACCCAGAGAATGCACTTGGATCTGTGGCTGTCTGGGGCTTTTAGTATTTCTCCTGACTTACAACAGTGGATTCTTCCTCTCGGGCAGTCGTAGTAAAACTCTCCTGAGCTGCTTTTCCTTCTTGTGCCCACTTTTCAGTGCCTTTGTGCTGTCATCTATGAAGCAAGAGGGACCATAATCAATTATGAACATGACCTGTTGATTGACCAAATATATATTACTGTGTTAATAAAGCATTCATAATCTGTTTATTCATCATAAACATATACAAAAGTGTATCATAAAACATAAGCACTGAGAAAAGAAGGGGTTTTTTAAAGGCACAGTGAACAGAAAAACATTCCACAGTCATTGTCCTGTCTTCAGTGCCTTGAGGTTAGGTATGTGCATTCTGTTTTGAGGAACTGCTATGAAGGACAGTGGCCTGTGGTGCTGTTGAGAAACCTCTAGTTTACCTGGAGCTGGAAGGCCCCCATAGCATTGTAGAACCTTCCAGTAAAGAAAGGCAGATCTGAAATGTGTGTTTAATATGTGAGTAAACTAGTACATTAATTTTTTTTTAATTTCTTTTTTTGTTTGTTTGTTTTTCAAGACAGGTTTTCTCTGGCTGTCCTGGAACTCACTCTGTAGACCAGGCTAGCCTCAAACTCAGAAATCTGCCTGCCTCTGCCTCCCAAATGCTGGGATTTAAGGCGTGTGCCACCACTGCCTGGCTTTTAAATTTCTTTTTATTATTTTAATTATGTGTGTATATGTGTGGGTATGTACACATGAGTGCAGGTGCCCATGGACGCCAGAGGCATTGATGCCCTGGAGCTGGAGTTAGAGGCAGCTGTGAGTGTCATGGTGTGGGTACTGGGAACTGAATTTCAATCCTACAGAACAACTGTGATTCGCTTAACCACTGAGCCATCTCTCGAGTCCTGATGTATTGACTTTTACTGCAGTTAGTATTCATAGGTAAAAAGAAGGGCCAATCTTACTTAATCTTTATGCACATTTGCTGTTCACCAAGTTGTGTATGAAACAAATTCCTGAGATTTTCTTGATGGTGTTAATAATTTTCTTCCCTAGGATGCCATTGATAATAGATTAGATTCCAAAGAATGGCCATATTGTTCCCGGTGCCCCGCAGTATGGAATGGCTCTGGAGCTGTAAGGTAAGCCTACGGACGAATCCACTGAAGTGTTTTTGTTAAGATACTGTAAACCAGTCATTAAAATGCTGCACAACGTTCTCCGTGAATAAGTGTTCTTCTTGAAACATATAGCAATGTAAAGGTAGTTTTTCTTCAACTGTAATCGAATACTTTATAATACAGAATACTTTCATAAAACTACATCACCTCCCCACACATCTTCTTTACATAGTGTGGATGCCTCCTTACCTCCTGGTTTGTTCTGGTCTCTTGTTTTTCTTTTTTTCTTCCTTCTTTTATTTCCTTTTCCTCTTTCTTTTGTTCTTTCTTTTTTTTCTTTCTTTCTTTCTTTTTTGAGGCAGGATCTCACTGTGTAGTCTAGACTGCTAATCCTTCTGCTGAGTAACATACCTAACTTGATTTAATCCTGTTGATAATTGTGTTAAGTATTTTAAATTTCAGAGAGACAAAATATTTTCATTCATGCTCCTGCACTCAGAGCCCAGCTTAACAAATTAAATATAATCCAAGCTTCCTGGGGTTTGTGCTGAGGTTAGTCTCCCTTTCTATCGTCTTTGTCTTAGTTTATGTCCACACCGTTTTCTACCCACCCTGTGTGAGGTATTAAATTGTTCCTGTGTGTGATGCACACTTGGCAGGACATGTATGGAGGTCAGGAGACAGTTCTCTTGCTCCACCGTGTGAGCCCTGAACATTGAGCTCAGGCATCGGGCTTGCAGCCATACTTGACTCACGTGGGGGCTTTTCCTTGAGGCTTGGCTTCTATCAACTTGACTATGCTGTGTTAACACACAGTTCTCTTGTGTTTACCCCCCTACGTTTTTTGTGTTGCTTGCATCTTCATCAGATAAGTAGGTTTTCAGGAATTGTATTTTTGAGGTATCTTGTTTCTTGGTCCCTTTGTTCTGGAGTCATTGGGGTTCCGCTTCTCCTCTGTGTTCTCAGTTGTCTCATGCCTGTTTATCTTCGTTCCTGTGAATGGCACGGCTGCTCCCGAGCTCAGCTCTGACTTCATATTTCATCGTGCAGGTCTGCAGTTGCCGTTGGTTCTGTAGTTTCCATTTCTGCTTTTGTTTTGTGGTTTGTGGTGCTGAAAGGGAAGCCTAGGGTTCGGCAAGCACTGACCGCTACTTCACTGTCAGCTCTCCTATCACTCCTGCTGGACCGTACTGGTTAACTTGACATTTTTAAATCTTACATTCAGATGGATAGAGATATGATATACATACATAGATAGGATACAGATATAATCTGCTTTAAAGTCTTGTTCAATTCAATCTCTACTTTTATGAAACTAAGTTTCTACCAAAGTATTAACCACACTGTTTCTTTCCATATCTACAGCCTTTGATTGAAAACGAACCTTTAGCTAGTGTAGGAGAGCAACGCTGAGTT
The DNA here is from genome assembly GCF_011762505.2 of Arvicanthis niloticus. NCBI lineage: Eukaryota > Metazoa > Chordata > Mammalia > Rodentia > Muridae > Arvicanthis > Arvicanthis niloticus. The sequence continues at coordinate 87,907,611 of NC_047661.1, read as the reverse complement.
GCTTTCTGTGGTGAGTTTTCAACTTAGTCTGTTTTGTTTTCATTTTTTGAGATAGTTTCTCTGTGTAACTCTGGCTGTCTTAGAACTCACTCTGTAGACCAGGCTAGCTTTGAACTCAGATCTGCCTGCCTCTGTCTCCCAAGTGCTGGATATATGTAGGTTGGGGAAGTATATACTTGTATGTGCAAGTGTCCACAGAACCCAGAGATGTCTGTGTCCCCGGGGCTGGAATCACAGGTATGAACCAAATCCTCTGCAAAAGCGATACTGACTCTCTGAGCCATCTCTCTAGCCCATTGTGGTAGCAATTTGTGTAGACTTAAACTGTGGGCTTTCTCTCTTGCTGTATATAGCTGCTTTGGTCTTTTGAGTTTTTAATTTTTCAGCTTGGCTTAATGTTTCTTTCTGTCTGTGTAGTTAGCAGTCAGCCAGTTATCTGGGTGGCTTAGTGGTTGTTTCTGTCTGTGTAGTTGCAGTCAGCCAGTTGTCTAGACAGACATCGTCAGACACTTCAGGCCTGTCCCTTCCATCCTCCACTGATCGCCTGAGGATTAAGGGATAGATACACTGTAACCCAGCAGCTCTCCAGCCTCGCTTTCTTCCTTTCCATTCTTTCTTACATGGTCTTGAGTCTCCCCTGCTTGTAAGGAGCTGGGTAGTTACCTAGCAACACCTACACAGCATAACCTTGGGGTTATTTTTGGGCTTTATTGTTGTTGTTGGGTTGTTTTTTATGTTGTTGTTTTGTTTTGTTTATTCATTCATTCCTCACTTCCTGTACTTTCCTGAACAGTTTCTGACGTGATGGCACATGACAGGTATCCTTGCTCAGGTCTGAACACTTTTCAGCCATCATCCTGTGGTAGTGTCCCAGCAGTGGCTGTCCCAATACCATGCTAGGTCCTAGTCAGACTCTGTCCTCTTCGCCTGTCTTCAGATCTCATTCTTGCAAGGCTACACCCCTGCTTTCCTAAACAATTCAACAAACAGACTTTTCAGGGACATTAAGTCATCATATAAAATAAAAAAGGGAGCTGGAAGGATGGCTCAGAGGTTAAGAGCTCTGGCTGATCTTCCAGAGGAACCAGGTTCATCTCAGTACTCACACGGTGGCTCACAACCATCCATAACTCCTGTTCCTCAGGATCTCATACCCTTCTCTGGCTTCCACAGCTACCACATACACATGGTGCCACAGACTTACATGTAGGCAAAATACCCATACACAAAATAAAAATTAAAAAATATTTTAAATATTAAACTAAAATGTTAGCTTTATAAATAAAAATACTGAGCCTAAGCTGAGTAGTATATATATATATATTCGTAGATTTAGCCTTGATCTCTTTTTCCTATTATCTCATCACAAATAAAACTGTATGCAATTTATTCAAATTGAAATCTGAAAGGGGGATGTGCAGCCTTTGCATCATTTACTGTAGGGAAATTATACAATGGTTAGATCATTTCATAAAAATCAGGACAGTTGCATCCAGAGGTGAGTTTAAGGTCCATGCAGCATGGCTTTGGGAGTGCTCACAGCATGCTTGCTTTGTGTTTTACTTTCTAGTGCTCGCCAGAAACCCAGATCTAACTATTTAGAGCTGGACCGGAAAAATGGGTCAAGGCTGATTATTTTTGTAATTGGAGGAATTACATACTCTGAGATGCGTTGTGCTTATGAAGTTTCTCAGGCACATAAATCCTGTGAGGTTATTATTGGTAAGACTTTCATCTTTTTTGTTTCTTAATGTTTAAGGCAAAATTATGCATGGGAAAATTTAAGACTATTACTACATGGAGAAAAAGAATTAATTATAAAATATCCTTTGTAAAGTTGCCTGAAGTTTTTTTTTCCTGGTTGGTATTTTAATAGTTTTATTTTGAAATATTCAATTTTAGGGGCTTGACCATAGTCCTTTAAAACTGCATCTTCTAATTTTATTTGCTCTAATCATTAAAATGTTTTTGTGACATATTAATACATTTTTACTTCAAAAGCATTTGTTTTTATGTATATGGACCTGACGTTGGTGAGGCCTGTTGGTGAGGAACTGAGTTTTAAAATAACAGTCTGAACCAGCAAGAGGGCTCAGTGGGAGGAAAAAAAAAAGCCATTTACTGAGTGAATCTGACAACCTTCACTACCAGAACCCACAGTGGCAAGAGAAAGCCTGCTCATGAAAGTCATCCTCTGGCCTCCATGCTTGAGCCATGGCAAGCATGTACCTACACATGTACATGCACTTGCACACACGTGTACATGAGTGTGCACACACACTACTAGTAAAGTAAATTAGAATGTTTTCCAATGAATAGCTGCAAGGAGTTGTATGACCTACCTAGAGATTCTCTGTTTGCAAGTGACAACTGCTAAGTTCAGTTATGAGGACAGAAAAATCCCCCGTTTTTCTCTTTACTAAACACCAATATATAGTACAAGTCAGACAAAACACTTGTGATGGGCAGGATTTCTAAAGAGTTAGTGGGCACGCTCAGTGACAAGGGCTGATGGGACTTTTGGAGGAATGCTGTTGGAAGTATTGTTAAATGCACCAAACACTTGCATATGAAAGGGACAAGATCTAAGCCAAAGAAAATGATTTAATTCTGACAATTTACAATTTCTTCCACCAGGTTCTACACATATTTTAACACCCAGAAAGCTGCTGGATGATATAAAAATGCTGAATAAATCAAAGGATAAAGTTTCCTTTCTTAAGGATGAGTAGCTTTTTTATTGTTGTCGTTTAGAGGGTTTGTTCATAGGCAGATGTTGCTGTTGTAATTTAAGCGGTGTAAATAGTGTATGGAGTAATGTGGTTTTCAAGTGTACATCTTAAGGAAGTTATGTGTTACTGGATTTGCCATTTCTAATAATTTAAATACTGTTGCTGCTTTGTACAAGATATGACATTAAAGGGCTTTCTAATCAGGATGTTTTCACCTTTGGAACAGAATCTGTTACAAGGTATGGGTAGTTTTTACAGCCAGCTGTATATATACTAATTATTCACTGGATACTTATGCTGAAATACAGTGTGGGGGGCAAAATGATTTGAATGAAGAGATTATAAAAGTAAAAACTGTAAATGTATGTATGATAGAATTATTTCTTATAACTGCAGTTTCTTAAAACTAAAATTTATAATTTTTATGTATAAAATAATTCCAGTTATTAATATGATGATTTCACTGTGTATGTTACCTGCAAGATAATTCTAAAGAACACAGTTTTATATGTTTGAGATCATGTCTGCTTAAGTTAGAAACCAAAAATAATCATGAACATTCTAAGAGAAAATAAATATATTGTTGTCAATTTTTTCTGAGTTTTTTTTTTTTTTTTTGACTCTGAATTGGAGCCAGAAAGAAGAAAAAGAAGATCCTGTAATATTCCCATGAATACAATACCTGATGACTTTCAAAACCCATGTATTGTCTGTGAGGTTGGTGATATAGATAGGCCTCCATGTATGTGTGTTACAGAAGGAGTGCCCTAGTTAGGATTCTGTTGCTGTGAAGAGACACCATGACCAAGGCAACTGATGGTGCTTGAGCACAGGAGACCCTAAAGCCCATCCCCACAATAATGACACAGTTCCTCCAACAAAGCCACACTTCCTAACAGTGCCACTCCCTATGGGCCAAGCATTCAAACACATGGATCTATGGGGGCCATACCTATCCAAACCATCACAGGGAATCTTTATTTCAGATCTCCGCATTACCTCAGAGCACTCCAACTTGGAACTGCTCTGATTGAGACTTTTGTTTTACAGGTAATACTGCATTCTCTGGTTGTGACTCTGTGCCAGCTTATTTATTCCGTAATGCAAATTGCTTCCAGTGGCACAGCATGTGTGTGCTTATGCTGTTAGTGGATATCGTCACCGTTGTTGTTTCTTCCAGTGCTAGGGCTTGAACGCTATATTCAAGCAAGTACTCTACCACTGAGCCATGTCCCAGGACTACCTCACAATTGTATTAGTCAGGGTTCTCTAGGGTAACACAGCTTACAGACTGGATTTTATCTCTGGATAGACAGATAGACAGACAGACAGATATAAGTATTAGATCAGAGGGATTTATTGGAATGGCTTCTAGGCTGTGGTCCAGCTAGTCCAACAATGGCTGCTATAAATAGAAGGTCCAGCGATCCAGTAGTTGTTCAGTCCACAAGGCTGGATGTCTCCGCTGGTCTTCAGCATTTGCCAGAATCCTGAAGAAGTAGGCTCTAAAGCCAGTGAAGGAATTGACTTGCTAGGAAGGGCAAAAGCAAGCAGGCAAAAAGAAAGGTTTCCTTTTTCCGTGATCTTTATATAGGCTTCCAGCAGAAGGTGGGGCCCAGATCAGGGGTGCATCTTCCCAGGTCAGTGATCTGGATTGAAAGTGTGTCTTCTCACCTCAGAGATCCAGCTTAGAAGTGGGTCTTCCACTTCAAATGACTTAATTTAGCACAAATCCCTCACGGGTGTGCCCAGACATTTCTGGGTTCTAACTAACTCCAGTTGTAGTCAAGTTGACAACCAGGAGGAGCCATCACAGTGGTTATGCAAGCATAGCTTTTCTATTTTGGGCTTCAGAATTTAAGATTATAGAGTCACACAGTTCCTTCTAGACCATTTTGACTTTTTGCAGTTACTTTGATCCATCTGGAATTGATGTTGAGGTATGAGTGTGTATGTCCAATATTGTCTCCTGGCAGTTGGCATTGTTGTCCCTTGCTCTCTTCCCACCATAACACTGAGAGGAAAAGCTGGAAGTGAAGTTTTATAGACTCTGAAACAGAGGTCTGCCATTCATATGCATTAATTTTGTCAAAAATTGGAAACCAGGAAGGAGGCAGAGCACCTCTCCAGCTGTACTAGTGAAGCCAGTTGCATCAGCTACACCCAGTGCTAATACCCTGCTACTGCCTCCTGCCTGTGCCACAGGACTCATTCCCTGTCCTCGGCTCACAGATGGCAACAGGGATAGTTTGTTTTCTGTTACTGCATGCTTATATGTATATGTATATAAATACATTATCCTAAATATAACCTTTCAGCCCATATAGCACTTTCTCTTAAATCCCTTTCTGTTTAAAATAGAGGATGGGGCTGGAGAGATGGCTCAGAGGTTAAGAGCATGTTCTTCTCTTCCAAAGGACCTGGGTTCAATTCCCAACAACCACATAAGTGGCTACCACATGCGTAGGACACACTTAGACACAAGGGTGCAGAGCACTCAAACTAAGGTTAATCAGGAAATCTTTAAAGAAAAAGAAAGATAGCTACAGGAGTTTGTTGATGCGGCTTCCCTCCTGTGAGGAAGCTGACTCTTCACAGCAGCGCCAACTGCAGGCAGGGACAAGCCCCTGGACTCAGGCAGTATCAGGGATTCAGTTTTACAGAACTAGCTGGTTTTTCTGGTTTGCTAATGGGACAGAATTAGAAGAAAGGACAGCCCTGAGCTAGGAGACAGGAGAGCACAGGTTACAGATTGAACAAGTCAGAACTTGGTGAGTGCTCTCCCAGAACTTTTTTTTTTTTTAAGACCAGGGTCTCCCTCTGTAGCCATGTCTGTCTTTAATGGCATTGCCCCATTCCTTTATTTCTTGAATTTGCTGTGTTTCAGTGAGTGAGCATAATGATCAAAAAAAGAATGAGTTTTCAGGATCTAGGATTCCATGGGCTTGTTTCAAGGAATCCATGATTTTTTAATATTTATTTTTATTTTAGTTATTTTGCCTATATGAGTGCCTGTGTACCATGTGAATGCAGTGCCTGTGGAGACCAGAAGAGGGTGTCAGATCCCCTGGAACAGGAATAACAAGCTATTGTGAGCCGCCATGTGTGTCCTGGGAATCAAACCTAAACCCTCTGGAAAAGCAGCCAATGCTGTTAACTGCCGAGCCATCTCTCCAGGCCATATCCATGAATGCTTTTTAAAAATGTACAAAATTGTGTAAATGCAGGTATCCCTGTTTGCAGGAGATACAGGCCAAGGGAAAAAAGGCTTGGTAACTTTATCAGGGTCTCAGAGGCATGACCCCAAACAGATTAGGAACTGATAAGTTATACAAGAAAGTTTAAAGTGATCCAGAGAAGTTAATTTAATTTGTATGAGTACTTTGTGTGCATGCATGGTTGTGCATCACATGCATGCCATATACTCACAGAGGCCAGAGAGAGAGAGAGAGTTGGCTCCTCTGGAACTGGAGTTACAGTTGTGAGCTCCCATGTGGATCCTCTGCAAGAGCAGTCATCGCTGCTGAGCCAGTCTCTCCAACACAGCACAGAGTATTACATTTTCACATAGTTTTACATTTTCAGCTAATTATTTTTTACTGGGGCCAGGGGAGCTAGTGTCGGAGGAGGTCAGAGCACTGCTTGTGGGAGTCAGCTTTATCTGCCATGTGGATTCCAGCCTGGGTTGTCAGGCTTGCCAGAAGGTGCCCTTTCTTAGCCATTTCAGCAGCCCAGAAGTGTGCAATTCTAAACTTGGGGATGGGGTAATGATACTTGCCAGGTATTGTCAAGTCATAGTTAACGCAGTCATGCTCTGAGGATAGACAGCCCAGGTTAGAGTCAACAAGTACCCTCGTGAGTCAGAGGCTGGCACTTTCCCAGGGCTTTCTAAGGGCATGGCCTGTGTTACAGTCTCAACATGAAGCACTCCTGTAGGCCATGTCTTAAATACTCATTCCCTAGTTGCTGGTGCCATTTTGGGAAGCTGAGGAACCTATAAGAGGTAAGGCCAACCTGACAGAAGGCAGCTACTAAGAGCAATGAACCTTTGAAGGTTCCTGCAGTGCTCTGTGCTTCCTGGGCCACCATGATGAGAACAGTCTCTGCTACACTCTCCCCATCACGAGCTCATCCACCATACCTCCCCAGTGGGGATGCTCTGAAAGCCTCTGAACCATGTGCCAAGACAAACCTTCCCTCCCTTGAGTTGTTTCTGTCACAACACAGATCTATACCTGTAGCAGGATAGTTACTCTGCTACATTGTATTCACAGTGGAGCTCAGTGATTAGGCAGTAGAAGTGGAGGGGGACGGGAGAAAGAAAAGAAGGGAAGGGGAAGAAGGAGGCTAGCAGCCATGGAGAACCACGGATGGGTTGAAAGCTGTCCTGGGTAGCAACTTCTATCAAAGGTTAGATATTGGGTAACGACTCTAATTATGTGGGCATCTTGTTGATTGAGCATTTCTAAATATTTAAATCCTTTAGATAAGCTTTAAGAGTCTTTATTCTACCAGGTACTTCGAGGATGGCAGATACTGTCTGGGGTTCAGCCGAGCCTTGTGGATGCAGCGTGGTGGATTGGTAGAGCCATCCCCACACTGGCATCTCATGGGTGCCAGGGCCTGCACATCTAGCTAGCTAGAGCCCCAGTCAGAGCCAAGGAGCAGCAGGAACATGGTGGCTGCCCAGGAACAAGCCAGACCAGGTGCTGTTTTCTAAATATTACCCCCACATATATCTATATGACTAAGTGTTTAGTCATAGCACTGCAAAGCATAACTAACACAAAACATTTCATCAGATTTTTTTTTTCAGTACATTGAGTTGAATGATCTGATTGGCTTTTGGTGCAATCATGAATTGGGTAGCATTAAAAGCATAGAGAAGCCGAGCATAGCGAGTGAGCCTTATGAACAGAAAGTAAAGGACAAAAAGGCCAGGTGATGCTTTCAGTCCTGTCCCTGGTGTGGGGCAAAGCAGAGATTTCTTTAGCATCCTAACGAGGTTGGCTAGCCCTTGTGTGGGTGGTGACTGAATCTCCTGATTCAAAAATTAAATATTAAGTGGGCAGTTTTACACTTCAGTTGAGTGCTTTGCCCTTGGCATGAATGGCTTCATTCTGGTTTGCTCTGTTGAAGCTCAATATAGGAGTTTGGGGAAATAAATGACCCCACCCTCACTCTGCTTCTTTCAACAATCTTATTTGGAGTTCAGGCTAGCCTGAGACTTACTATGTGCACCAGGCTGGCCTCGAACATACAACAGTTCATTCTGCCTGCCTCTGCCTCCTGAGTGCTGGGATAACAGGTGTGCCCTGGTCACACCCACTTACTTCCCATCAATTCTGACAGCACACAGTTTATGCTCCCTTTCCTCTCTTGGGCTACCGCCATAGGTTTTTGCTCTCTTCTTGCAGTGCCTCAGCCTGAACTAAACTCAGCCACAGACATATCTTCAAGATGGCCTCTGCATTATCTCTAGGTACCTTGAACCAATTCCCAAGTCCCAACGCTAGAAGTAGCTGCTCTGAGGTAGACAAATAGCAGCTGCCTTGGTTGGTATGAAAACCTCAAGTGAGGTGTTCATGCCTTCTCAGAGATGCTGAGCCAAACTGGGGGTTGGATGATGGAGTTGGGAGGCTGCAGGATGGGGAAAGATCAATAATCTGCCACTCTGTCATTATAAGGAAGGAGCTCAAGGGCCAGCAAGATGGTTTCGAGAGTGGAGGCACTTACCTTGCAAGCCTGATACCCTGAGTTCAATTCCCAGAACCCATGTAATGTTGGAGGGAGAAAAGCAAATCCAGAGTTGTCCTCTGACCTTTACATATGTACCTTGGGGGCACAGGCGTACCAACACATGCATGCCAATAACAACAATGAAATATTTAAAAGGGAACTGAAAAGCTTTTCTCTTATTCTAAGGGGAATGTTACAAATTTTCATAAGCCCTTGATGGCTATTCTTAGTCGTCAACCTGAAAACATCTGGAATTAATTCAAGTCCAAGAGTCTAGGTACAACTGAACAGAGAGATGGATCCTGACAGGTCCCTCCAGCCCATGGAGAGTGCTGTGCAGGCTGGGTCTTCCCGCCTCAGTTAAACTCTCTAGAAATGCCCACACAGACATCCCCAGAAGTTGCCTCCTAAGCAAGTCCAAGTCCTGTCAAGTTGGCCATCAAAATTAACTCGCACAAGCCTGCCCCTCATCAACTTGACACCCCATCACATTGTTTTAAATCATAGCATTCCACTCCTGGACCCCAAAGTCTCATGTTCATCTCGTGCAAAATGCATTTAGTCCTTCCTTCAAGTCCAGGCCCAGTGTTGTTCTGTGGTGAAGCAGAGGAGACTTAACATGTCAGCTCAGGTTGGCTGGGTTTCTCGGAGAGTCTCCTGAGACTCAAAGAAATCTCTTACCCATAAGCACCTATAAAATCAGCAAGTTCCATACCTTAGGTATACAGTGGTGCAGAGGCAACATCATCCCAAAAGGGGGGAGTGAGGACGTAATGAATGTAGTAGTCTTCTACTGTAACAGGCCCCCAGACCTTAGCACAACTGACTCCATGTTAGGGGCACCATTCTAACCTTAAAACCCAGCACGGAGGCCCCAGCACCCTCCCAAACAGGAACAAAGATTTAATCCACCCAAGACCTGGTCCATGGTTCCAGGATCCAGGGAAGTCCCTAAGTGTTCTAACCTTGCTCTTTGGCTTCTGAAGTTCTGCTAATGAACTACATCCTGGTTCATGTGGACTTGGTGCATAAAAGACAAGGAACTGTGAGGATTGGGACCGCCTGATTTAGGCAAGTTCCCCCAAGGAGCTGGCAGGCAATACAGACTTTCTACTCAGCTTTAAGAATGATTGTGTGTGCCCTCTGGTGGACTTAACTCAGAATTACCTCTTCTTGGGGAAGAAGGATTTATCTGGCTTACAGGTTACAGTCAGTCTATCATGGAGGGAAGTCAAGGCAGGAACCTGGAGACAGGAACTAAGACAGATTCAATGAAGCTGCTTACTGGCTTGCTCTCCGTGGCTTGCTCAGCCTGCTGTCTTATACGTGCTTTTAAGAACAGTATCTTTGGGTAGGAAGGTTTTTGTGACAGTTAATCTTGGTTATTACCCTAACAGGAGTTGGAGGACCACTTAGGAGACAACTGTGAGCAGGTCTGTGAGAACATTTCTAGAAAGTTTAACCAAAGTGGGAAGACAAAGGGCAGGGAGTTTTGGAGAACACTTGAATAAACATATTGGAGTCGGGCATAAGAGAGCCCAAAATCAACACATTTAAAAAGCACAGGACAGCTTATCAATATATTGTATATTTTAGCTCCCAAGTTCTCAGGACAAGGGAAGAATGCAGACAGATTTTTGGCCAGACTGTGACATTCTTCTTGTTTATTCAAGTCTCCAAGAGAGCCCTTGCTCCGCTCGAAACCCCACTGTCCACATGCCTCTCAGCACTCTGAGATTCTTCCTCACCCATCTATACGGCTGTAAGCTCTACTATGCCATGCTAGCTTCTGTAGCCAACAGCTCCAGACTCCTCCACATTCCTCTGTCAAACCAGTTCCAAAAGCCTTTCAACCTCACAGTCAGGTTCATCTCAGCAGGGCCCCACCTCTCACTATCTACTCTGTTAGTCACTTTTGAATTTGCCCTGACAAAAGCAAGTTCTACAAGGACGCCTTCTATTCTTGATCATGGTATAAGGGTTCCCGCCCATCGTAGAGGAGAGCATCGGACATCTGGAGTGGGAAGCAGCAGGTCACACTAGCAGTGGGAAGGCTGTGGGTTCTCCAGTTCCTTCCACCTATTATTCAGCCCGGGATTCCAGCCCACAGGGAGCACCATCCATTCAGGGAGAACTCCTCAGTCAAACCTCTCTGAAAATGCCTTCCTAAACCCGCCCAGGTGCGGTCGTAAGCTGCTTCTCATTCCTGTCAGGTTTACATGCTTACCCATCACATCTGAGTCTTGTAGGTCTCCACTGCATTCTTTCCAGCGTCTGCAGAGTATCCTTCATTGCCTACTGTGTGAACAGTAAAATGCATTGTCTTTCCTGTTAAATGATGCGAAGAAGTTTTACCTTTGAGGAAATGTAAAGACGACATCTGGCATGAATCCCCGCCATCTTTAATGTGTTCAAGGTTGCGTCTTCTCAAAAGTTACACTTTGTCTGGCAACTGCTCCTTCTGGCTAGCCTTACACTTTGCTTTTTAGCTGAACCTCTTTTAAGTTAGACATCAGAATGTGAGGGCCAAACTCACTAGGAATAGAAACCCTGCAGGACTGGCAAGGAATATGTGCCTGCTTGACTCATGGCTACACACCTTTTGGCAGAAGTGCAACTTTTTGCGTTGCCCAAGTGCTTTGGATGGTGTGGTCATTCTCCCGAGACCCCCCACACCTCCCAGTCACCATACAGCCACTGGAGAGTAGTCCTCCTTGAAATAAGTACCCTAAGCAAACCTGAAGCCATCTTGTGTTTGGTAATATTCTGTGAGCTGTTTGAATTTTCTAAGTTCCTAGCAGTGGGAGTGCAAGTCAGAGAAGTGCTTCTTAGAATGTGTACATTATGGTAGTCTTCAGCTTGGCAACAGTTGATGAGGTGGTTTGAATATGGTTGGCCCAGGGTGGCACTATTTGGAGGTATGGCCTTGGAGTGGGTGTGGCCTTGTTGGAGGAAGTGTGTCACTGTGGGCATGGGCTTTAAGACCCTCGTCCTAGCCACGTGGCAGCTAGTCTTCTAACAGCCTTCAAATGAAGATGTAGAACTCTCAGCTTCTCCTGCACTACACCTGCCTTGAGGCTGCAATTTTTTGTCAACTAAATGACATTGTAAAATTCATATGCATTCAGTTGAAATTCTTTCTAATTGGATTTTATCTATTGGTTTGTTTGTTTTTCAGATAGGGCTTCTCTCTGTAGAGTCCTGGCTGTCTTGGAACTCACTCTGTAGATCAGGCTGGCCTCGAATTCAGAGATTGCCTATCTCTGGCCCCCTGAGTGCTAGGATTAAAGGTGCTTCCCCATTTGAATTTTTTTAATGTTGTATTTATTTAGTGTGTGTGTGTGTGTGTGTGTGTGTGTGTGTGTGTGTGTGTAGCATGCACAGGTCAGAGGACAACTTTCAGGAGTTGGTTCTCTCCTTCCACCATACAGGTCCCAGGGATCAAAGTCAGGTTGTCAAACATTTGGCAGCCAATATCTACCTTTACCTGCTGAACCATCTCCCCAGTCCTGAAATTTGGATTTTCATCTTTGCCCCAGGCCAATGATATAAGACAGCAAAGTACTCTCCTGATCCTGGGCAGTGGCAACTCCCAGGCAGCTGCACAGTCACAAAGAGAAACAGCAAGTGTTGTGTTTTGTATGTTGCTAAGCAATTGTGTTCAGTAGATTGTCATATTCCAAGCATTTTTTACTTAAAAACCCCTTGACTTTACTAGTGGGTTTATCAGGATCTGCATCACCTTCCTCTGCAGCAGCACATGAGATCTGTTTCCCATCTTACTGACCCAGATTCAGGAAACTTCCCAGACTAATAGATTAAAAGTATTTGTTTTATTATTTTTACTTTATTATGAATTAGGAAGAACATAGATTTATTTTCACATTTCATTTAAGCACTTTGTGTAATTCATTTCTTAAAGTTTTAGTGTTTCCTCTAGAAAGCCATCTTCCTACATTATGTCATAAGTAAAATATTTTGGAGAAGACCAAACACTTTAACCCTTGGTTGCCTGGGACTGAGTTAGTAGTATCTTAGCTGGTGTCGCCACTGTTGTGCTTTGGCGAGGTCTTCTGCAATAGATTTAATCATTTGGTCGGTGGTTTTTTTCAATTTGGTTGCTGTCCTTAAGGCATGATCCAAAGGTGAGTTTAAAATCTACAGAGAGAAAAATCCACATATTTTAGTCACATAAACTTACTAACATCTCTGATAATTGGATTCACTAAACATTAAACATTAAACATTACAAGATGGAATTTTTGGAGCATTCTGTTTCCACACGCTTTTATTTCTGTTTTTGAGGGTTGGTCTCCTAGGCAACCAGTCTGAGATGGAATGTATTTGTCAAGGGAGGGGAGAGGAAAGAGATGAACACGTGGCTGATGAAAGTGAGTCAGAGGGTGAGGAAAGCAGCCTGATGCCCTGCTCCTGACACAGAGAAGAACGGTTGGGGGGTGGGAGTGGGGCCATCGACAAGGACTGAGAGTAGCCACCAACTGATACTGCACATGCATATGAGAGTAACCCAAGGTTGGTGTTACCAGTCTGAACATAGGTGGTACCCCTAACGACAGTCACTGGAACAGACTGGAGCCTTCAAGCCTGGGCCAGGGGAATCCTGCAGAGGAGGTACCACCCACCAAACGCTTTCTCTGGGAAGTTTCCTTTGGATCCAGTTTAGGAATAATACAAACCATGTGGCTGTTGTTGAGGCCCTGCATTTTTAGGTTAGCACTGAGCAGAAATTGTTCTTAGCAGAACGTTTTCTGAAGATCCGTACTATGGCTTGAAAGCTAGCTGTTCTGTGCTCATCAAGGCCAGGTGCCTGAGCTGCAAGGACACTCTCGGTCCTCACCTTAGATTCCACTTCCTCCATGCTGCTACTGGAACATAAGGACTGGATTCTAGGAATCCTGCTGAAGCAGAGGTGGGGCGGGGGTGGCGCAAGGTCTGAGGTAGAGGTCAGGGATGTCTTGGAATGTTTTCTGGAAGACAAAAGCATATTGTTAACCTATATATAGCATCCCTCCCCCCACATGCATGTTCTCCCTCTAGGCTCCATGAAGGCTGTATGCATGTGTGCGTGCATGTATGTGTGCATGCATGTGTGTCTGTCTATAGGGACCCTACCTTCACAGACCCATGGGACCACAGCTGAGCTTCAAGAAAAAGTGGTTGCTATAGCCAATGAGGTCTGTTCTTCCAGAACCACTTTTTTGTTTGTTGTTTTGTTTTGTTTTGTTTCGTTTCTCCAGAACAGAAAGAGACAAGACTCCAAAGAGATTCTTCTTCACTTGTTATTCTTTTGGGGGCCAACCTTTTACCCTGCATGTTTATAAGACAAATGCACACAAATGCCAACAATAATACCTTGGCTTGAGTTCATCCAAGCACCAGTGACCACGCATGGCAAGGCAGTGAGCGAATGAAAGCAGCGACTCTTAAGTCAATGGTCCCCTCTAGGCTACTTACTGTCCTACATCTGTCATATGCTGGGTGTGGTGCAGGGACACTGGATTCAGGCTGACTACTGCATATCTCTGCTGAACTGTTCCCTTAATCTATATGAAGAGGAGCTGCCAAAAGTACTTGCCTGTAGAAGGTCTGTACTATAACCTCCTGTGTATGGAGCCTCCTGTGTATGGAGCCTCCTGCTCGGAGAGGGTAAGTCGCCTTTCCAAGGACAGAGATATGACATAAACCCAAGACATCTCCAAAAACTACATTCTTTTGTTGACTTGTCTCTATTTTTTATGATTTATTTATTTGTGTGTATGAGAGAAAGAGAGACAGACAGACAGACAATGTGTGTGTATGTGTGCCAGAAGAGAACCCTCAAGCTAAAGTTTCAGGCATATGTGAGCCACCTGGGTGCTGGGAATCAGACTTCAGCCCTTCGTTTTGGCATTTTGTTTTGTGAGGTAGTCACTTTTTAAAAAAAAAAAAAAGAGTTATTTATTTATTTATTTATTTATTTATTTATTATGAGTATGCTGTAGCTATCTTCAGACACACCAGAAGATCCCACTAGAGATGGTTGTGAGCCACCATGTGGTTGCTGGGAATTGAACTCGGGACCTCTGGAAGAGCAGTCTGTGCTCTTAACTGCCGAGCCATCCCTCCAGCCCGAGGCAGTCACCTTACACAGCCGTCTGCCCTCTCTTGCTCTGTCGTCCAAGCTTGCCTTAAACTTGCCCGTTCTCTTGCCTCGCCTCAGAGCTCTGATTACAGGAGATCCATGCTATGCCTGAGTTCAAATATTATATTTTAAATCACTGTACTTTTCTGGGTAGCAGGCTCAGGCTTGAATTTGTCTGGGTGAATAGCCTGGACCATTGCCACTCCACCCTGTTGTTGGTTCTGTCTTAAACTCCCAACACACAGCTTCTCAGCATCACCCTGAGCCAGCCTTCCAAGACCCCAGGAGACTCTCCCATTGCTGCCTTGTTTGGCCTCTGGCTCTAGTCTCCACTCTCCTAACCCACTTCTTATTTCTCACTAGCTGCAGTGATGTTTTGTTTTGTTTTGTTTTGTTTTGTTTTGTTTTGTTTTGTTTTATGAGACTGTCTCCAGCTAGCCCAGAACTCCTACCTAAGCCTTCTGAATGCTGGGACTACAGATGCAAGCCACTATGCTTGACCATTACAGTGATCTCTTACAATTCTATAAAAGTCCCTATTTTAAAGTCTCTTGGCTTCCCGTCGTTCTGAAGACTCTGAAGACCTGCCTTCGCCTGCTTCTTCTTGCCCCTGCCACTCCCTTTGGGCTCCTGGCACGCTGAGCGGTTCCTGAACTTGCCCAAAGGCCTTTTCTTCTCAGAAAGCCTTAATCTAGAGTTCTTCACATTTCTCCTGACGTCCTGTGATAAGTCATTCATACTTTGCCTTTGAGCTCAGGTTCTTAAACCAAATAAGGTCAGCAGTGATCCACGTGCTCCCTTCTGACACTCAGCTCCGCCATCAGAAAACAGAGCTCAGGGCAACTGCTGTTGTCTCGGCCTCCACACCGAGCACAGAGTCCTGCCATGGGCATGTAGACATTGGCTGAACTAACAAGTCAATGATTAAAGAAACACCAGATAGGTCTAGGCTTGAATTTCAGCCCTACCAGTAGCAGCCCAGGACAAGTATCCTGTCTAGGTAGTAAAGTTGTATAGTGTATGCACCTGGGTAATGAAACTCGAGTGTGTGTGTGTGTGTGTGTGTGTGTGTGTGTGTGTGTGTGTGTGATTTTTTGTACAGAGTCTTATTCTGTACCCCACTGGCCTCAAACTCGCCATGTAGCCCAGTCTAGACTTCAACTTTTGGCTGGCCTCCTGCCTTGACCTCTCAAGATGGCCATCTTGTTAGAGAAGATGGGCGAGAGCTGTCACACCTGGCTCTGATTCTGTTCTTAGTAATGATAAAAACACTCACCCTGCCGCCGGATCATGCTCATCTTGAAAGGGTTCTGAGTTCACTCTCCAGGGCCAGATCCATTTTGCTTTTGAACAAGCTGAAAAATGTTAGCTGTGGTTAAATTCAGAGTATCAAAATGGCCTTGACCCATCTTTGAAGTGGGGGCCAGCCTGGTACATACTGCAAGTTCCAGGGGCAACAGGAGTGAGATCCGACCAAAAACAATAAAGCCAGATACCTCCAAATGGTGGGGACGTCTTCCTCAACTTTGCAGTATGGATAAAGTAGTTCATAAAAATGTAACAACTGTGTAAGCAACAGCATTAAGGAACACAGAAAACAGAATTTTCTTTCAAGAACTCGGAATTCATGAAAAGAAACTCAACTTTAAGTTTGTATTTCGTTCATTGCCTGATCATGTGCAGGGCACACACACCACTGTGCTCATGTGCAGATCAGGGGACACTGGCAGGAGTGGGTTCTCTCCACCACGAGTCTCTGGCACTGAACTCACACCAGCAGGGACCTTCGCCAGCTGAGCCACCGTAGTGGCCCTGTTTCTGGTTTGTTGAGACGGTCTTACTGTCTCCCAGGCTGGCCTTGAACTCACAGCAGTACTCTTGCCTGTTACTATTCCAGATGTGAGCCATGATGACCAACGGAAACTCTGGCATACAACTCAAGTAGAGCTCAGGAGACTGAGGCAGGGGAGTTGCCATAAGCCCAGGCTAGCCTGGGCTGGAAAGAAGGAGACCCTGCCTCAAAATACAAAATAAATAAATATTTATGTATTTTATATTTATATAAATTATATTTTATATATTATAAAAATATATAAATATTTATTTATATTTAATTTACTTGTAGATATTATTTATTTATTTATTTATTTATTTATTTATTAGCAGGTAAAAGACAGGAATTTATATTCCCTGGGTACTTATTATGTGGCCAGGCATTTTTTTTCAGCTGTGGGCCACTACTTCGTCTGGTAAGCGTAGGGAGGGTACCGCTTCCAAAAGGTGAAACCCAAGCTAGACTCTTCACGGACTTTAGCAGCCAGGATTTTAGGAGACAGAAACTAATTTCAGAAAAGAAACTAAATGATGAAAAGAAACATGGAATGTTACCATGGAAACCAAGGAAACAGCCAAGGAAAGGAAGAGATGTGTGTGGGGGGGGGAAGGTCTGCACTGTCTGTTACAGAGTGTATATGGGGGGTCTGCACTGTCTGTTACAGAGTATATATGGGGGCTCTGCACTGTTACAGAGTGTATATGGGGGGTCTGCACTGTGTCTGTTACAGAGTGTATATGGGGGGTCTGCACTGTTACAGAGTGTATATGGGGGGTCTGCACTGTGTCTGTTACAGAGTGTATATGGGGGGGGGTCTGCACTGTGTCTGTTACAGAGTGTATATGGGGGGTCTGCACTGTGTCTGTTACAGAGTGTATATGGGGGGGGTCTGCACTGTGTCTGTTACAGAGTGTATATGGGGGGTCTGCACTGTGTCTGTTACAGAGTGTATATGGGGGGGTCTGCACTGTGTCTGTTACAGAGTGTATATGGGGGGGTCTGCACTGTGTCTGTTACAGAGTGTATATGGGGGGGTCTGCACTGTGTCTGTTACAGAGTGTATATGGGGGGTCTGCACTGTGTCTGTTACAGAGTGTATATGGGGGGTCTGCACTGTGTCTGTTACAGAGTGTATATGGGGGAGTCTGCACTGTGTCTGTTACAGAGTGTATATGGGGGGTCTGCACTGTGTCTGTTACAGAGTGTATATGGGGGGTCTGCACTGTTACAGAGTGTATATGGGGGGTCTGCACTGTCTGTTACAGAGTGTATATGGGGGTCTGCACTGTTACAGAGTGTATATGGGGGGTCTGCACTGTGTCTGTTACAGAGTGTATATGAAATGCACAACCACTTCCACTCCTAACCCTCTTTGCACATTTGAACGCTTGGTTGCCAGCTGATGGAAATAATTCAAGAACTGGAGAAGTTTTGGGTGGAGGCAGGACTTAACTGGAGGAAGTAGAGCACTGGAGGGCAAGTATTATGAGTTATGGACTGACTCCGCTTCCAGCCAGCGCTCTGTTTTCTGACTATGAAAGACACAATCAGCCTCCTCCCACCCCTACCATCATGCTCTTGCCACTGTACCCTTTCAGCCCATGAGCCACAACAATCCTCCCTTGAGTTGTTTCTGTCAGGAATAACATGACTGTGTTAAGTAACATTTCAGTTGCCAAGGACACCCCTTCCCCTTCCCCTTCCCCTTCCCCTTCCCCTTCCCCTTCCCCTTCCCCTTCCCCTTCCCCTTCCCCTTCCTCATTCCTCTTTTTCCTCCCTCCTCCCTTCCCACTCTGCCCTAAGTCCCTGGTGTCTCAGAGAGAGGCTCTGCTCCTTTCTACCAGACAACAACAATCAGCAGAGACCATTCCTCTGCTGGTTAATGTTGGGTCATGAACACAGATGCTAATGGGTTCAATCTCAATTGGCAGTTGTCTCTAAATGTTGCTTGGAGTTTACTGGAAATAGAAATACAAATCTGAAATGAGCTCGGTGCCATGGGATTCAGTTCTAGACCATACTGCAGGGCTCCACCAGACAGATTACATTGTCTTTCAGAGAAGCGTGATAGGTGTTTCCATCAGCTCCCTTTACTGAAGGTTCTTTTCCAAGACTGAAGGAAAGATGCCTTCTCGTGGTATCTACCTAAGCCACTATATGTCTCCCAAGGGAGTTCAGGATCCCACTTCAGAGAGTCTCTGGCATTTCTCATACATGTATTAGAAGTCCAGGGCTGGGATGTAGTTCAGTAATGGAGCAGTTGCCTTACTTGTGTGAGGCTTCACATTCCATTCCTTGTACCAAAAAGAGAAGGAGAAAAAGGAGGAGGAAGAGGAAGAGGAGGAGGAGGAAGAGAAGGAAGAGAAAAGTAGAAGGAGGAAAGAAGAGGAGGAGGAAGAGGAGGAAGAGGATGAAGAGGAGGAGGAGAAGGAGAAGAAAAGGAGAAGGAGGAGAGGAGGAAGAGGAGGAGGAAGAGGAGGAGGAAAAGAAGGAGAAGAAGAAGATGAAGAAGGAGGAGGAGGAAACAGAGAAGGAGAAGGAAGAAAAAGAGAAGAAGGAGGAGGGGAAGAGGAGGAAGAGGAAGAAGAAATAGAAGAAGAAGGAGAAGAAGCAGAAGAAGGAGAAGAAGGAGAAGAAAGGGGGAGGGTATTAGGGGGATAAGAAGAGGAGGGCACGTAGAGGAGGAAGAGAGGCCCAAAGACCAAGAAGATAGTAGAGAAATCCACTATGGGCCTTCTGCAGAATCATAGTGACTCACTTCAGGAGAATATGTCCAATCGAGGATTTGTCAGCTGGGGAGGTGGGAGAGGAGCCTGACTCAGTCACATAAGTGGCATCCTTTGATCTCAGGCATTGGCAGTTGTGAAAAGTGAGAAACATTCTGCCTGGTGCTTACCTCAGAGAGGAAGAATTCTAGAGGACTGGAGGGAAGGACTTCTCAGTCAGAGAGGTGGGCGTGGCCAGCGGCCGAGTGAAACAGGATGTAGCTCCTCCCTGGCTCTTGTCCCCATAGCATCCTTGGGCCTTGCTTTTAGTACCACGTTTGCTTTGAGCTTTCCTTTCCTGGGTCCAACTCCCTTTCAATTAGAAACATCTTGGGAGGGATGTGCTGTGCCTTAGTCATCTTTATAAATAAATGTGGACTTTCCATTTTTTTCCCAAAGATTGCAAATGTTTACATTGGAAATTAACAACAGCATGCCTAAGGAATGCACTCTGGACACTGAGTAGGGAGAGATGGAGTCAGCCATTCGCTGGTTCGAAGTGCTCGTTTGCCGCTAACTTGCCTGGGACAGCACCTCTAACTTCACAATCTCCACAGCACTGATAGCATTCGCCAGTCCCCAGCCCCTGCTCAGCCTCTTTACCACCCCCATGCAGACCTGAATTTGGAAGTATCTAGTAGGAGCAGGAGACCCAGGCACCCATCTAGAGAGGGCCAGGAAATGTGGTTATTGACCCAGACAGGGTCATACAGGAGATGTACTTACAAGATGAAGAGATTTTATTTTCATGTAAGAAATGAGAGTGGACAAAGGTATATCCTCCACTGTGATTTAAGCCATCTTGTCCTGGAGTGTCATATCTATAATAAAATTCTAAAAGGAAAAGGTTGAAGATGCAGCCCCTTGTCTGGGAAGGATGACTGACTCTACCTACCCCTCCTGGAGTCAAGCCCTCTCACCTTTCGGTGGGTCTTCCTCACAGACTCTCTGGGAGTTCCGGGTCTTGCTTCCGTAGGCCTCACATTTGTTACTCTGTAGCTCAGTGCCAGGATCAGGACAGAAGCTAGGCCCTGAATCAGAACCTAAAAAGGTACCCAGAGTGTAGGTGTGTTCAGCACAGTCATGTGAAGTGTGGAGAGTAGGGTGCCAGTGTGGGGCACACTGTGGCTGTGACAATGCCAAGGAAGACCAGGGTGTTTAGAAGGGCAGGCCAGGCAGAGGAGCATGAAAGCAGGAATTACAGATGGGGTGAGTGTGAAGACCTAGGGTTAACCCTGGCTCTGCCACTTTCTAGCTGTGATGGCTGAACATTGATTCTTTCATATCTTTTATCTATCTATCTATCTATCTATCTATCTATCTATCTATCTATCTATTGAAGCAGGCTCTCCCTACATAGCCCTGGATGTCCAGAAACTCACCCTGTAGACCAGGCTGGCCTCAAACTCACAGAGATCCACCTGCCTCTGCCTTCCAAGTGCTGGGATTAAAGGTGTGCACCGCCACCCCCCAGCCAATCCTCGCTTTGAAAGATGGCACCTGGGCTAGGGTTTGACAGTAGAACGTTTGCCTGGCATACACAATGCCCTGGGTTCCATCGCAGCCCTACAGGGAAAAGGAAGGTGTTGGTCTGAACCCTTGAGTATGGGTTTGTGTCTAACAAAATAAAGCAGCAACGACAGTCTAATGCCTCTCCCCCTTCCTCATCCTTGCTTGTGAGGAAGCCGACAAATATCAGTGACAATCAGAATGGCCTATTGGAGACTCCATTGAGCTTCCCCGTCAAGGACCATGTGAGTGACCCTTTCTGGACCCAGATCCTCTGGTCCCTAGTGAGACCTTCAGGCAATCTCAGCCCTGACAGACATCCTTCTAGGGAACTCTGCCTGAAGCCTCCACTTGTTCCCAAATACCAGAGCCACAGAAACTGCCAGGTAATGATGGTTACTATTTTGAGTCATTAGATTCTGGGGTACATTGTTATCAAGTGGGAGGGAACTAATACAGCAGGTCTTTGGCCCAGTTAATTTCTCTGAGTTGTATTTCCTTACCTGTAAAATAAATATGACTCCCGTCTTACAAAGGTGTTATAATAATGAAAAGACACTATGTCGATGCCCTTTGCAGTAACTTCAAGGACTCGAGGGGATGGAGAGATAATTCAGAAGTTAAGAGCATTTGCTGTTCTCACGGAAGGGTGTTCGGCTCCCAGATCCAAATAGGACTTGCCACTGTCTGTTACTCCAGTTCCAAGGGATCTTATGCCCTCTCCTGGCTTCCACCACCATGAGCTATGTATGTAGTGGGTATATGCACACAGTCAAACACTCATACACATGAAAAGAAGTAAGTCAGGCATGGTGGTGCACGCTTTTAATCTCAGCACTTAGGAGGCAGAGGTAGACAGACGTCTGTGAGTTTAAGGCCAGCCTCGTCTACATAATAAGTTCCAGGGTAGCCAGGGCTGTATAGAATGGCATGCCTCAAATAAATAAATGTATCTTTAAAAACAACTGTGTTCATCTGTTTTTTTAATCTACATATAAGAACATAAATCATTTAATATGCCATAAAGGTAGCATGGCTGCTAAAGCCCATAATACTACCACTTGGGAGGCAGAGGCAGGAGGATCAGGAGTTCAAGGCTGACCTCAGCTACACAGAAACTTTGAGGCCAGCCTGGGCCATATGAGACCATGTCTCAAAAAACAAAAAGCCTTCCCCAATAAGAAATCACCGCAGAATATTTAGTCCCAGCTGCAGATAGACTTGAGAAGGTATCTTGATATGTAAAGAATAAAACATCAGTATCCAGATCTTCCTCGGGCTAAATGAACAGTTCTGAGGATTTTTTTTAAACTTTAAATTGAGACATTACAAAAACTTGATTACTTTATTTAAAAATACTAAGGTCAGTGGCAGAGCACCCGCTTAGCATGTGTGAAGCTCTGAGTTCAAGCCTCTGTGCCAACAATGACAGCAACAAGAAGTGGACACGTGCCACCTGCCCATCATCCTAACGGCCTAACTGAAGCAGGAGAGGCCAGGAGTTTGGGGACAGTGTGTGCACATGTGCATGGAGACCAGAACAGGACTTTAGATTTCCGGTCAGCCTCCCGAAGTTGGGTGCTGGGAACCGAACCCTAATCCTCTGCAAGACCAAGATTCATCACCGCTGAGACATCTTTCCAGTCTTCCAAAGCTCCTGTTTGAGAATATACCATCCCTGGAGAGGCCAATTCATAACCAAGTGGGAGCTAACAGGATGCTGAGTGCCCTTAAGGCTCTGGGCACAGGGAGCGTGCACATCAGCTCTCCGGTCTGCACTTCCAGCTCAGCTATGAGGAACGGATGCTGGCAAGCTGAGGAGCTGCCTGCACAGGCAGGCCTCTGGGTCACCTTTCTATCACCCTCAGCGGTTTGGCCAGGGTATGTTTCTCAGCTTTAAACTGTCTACAGAGCAAGGCTCCTATGACTAATGTCGCTGAGTCTCACATACTCACGATGCCCTCTTTGTCTCTGTGCAATGCACGGGGATGAGTCACAGCTCCTTCCACAAGGCTGGTCACCTCACCAGGTGCAGTTATGGGTCCAGCTCAGAGCATGGCACCGGGCATAGTCTAGAAGCATGTATTGGCACTTTACTCTGCTTAACCACTCTGTAAACAGCCCATTACTAGTTCTTCATGTTTGGAAAAAGGGAAACAAACACCACCCTAGTCAAATGTCACGCTATCACAATGGCAGATGGCAAGCTGGGACTCATTGTGAGCACATCCAACAGAGAAGGATCACTAACAACTATGTACACCCAACCCCCTCCAACTTACCGAGAGGCAAATCTTGGGGCGGTGTTTTTTCATGGATGCTACTAGAAAACTTCCCATAGTTGGTCCTTCTGTGGCCCCTTTTCTCCATTTTCTGCTTTCTTAAAAATAAATAAATAAATAAGGTCTAAAAAATGTAGCACTAGTGTGGGCAAACTGAAGACTTACATTTCTCTGGTATTCTCCAGGCTGGTGAGATAGTTCAGTGGGTGAAATTGCCACCAAGCCTGGTGGCTTAAGTTTGATCCTCAGAACCTACCATGTAGGTAGAGAACTGACATCTACAAGTTGACCTTTGACCTCCACATATAGGGCACAACACATGCCTACCTACATGTGCGCACGCACGCACGCACACACACACACACACACACACACACACACACACACTACTTTATAATGTAAAAAGAATACACATTTTAAAAAGGAATTTACAGTACAGAATTATAATAATTGGTGTCTTCTTCATAATGCTATATCAAAATTTTGTGTGTGTGTTTTGTGGATTTTTTTTGATGGTTGGTTGGTTTTATTTTTCAGGCAAGATCTCACACTAATCCAAGCTGGCCTGTAACCCCAATACTTCTGCCTCCAACCTTCAGTACTGGGACTTCAGGTAAAGCCATCACACTTGTCTCAGAACAATTCTTGTTTGGGGGAAAAGGCACGCTATACATGATTAACAACGGTTTACATTGCTCAAAGTACAAGCTAAACAGAGTCCAACAAAGTGGGTTTTGTCCGAGGGGCTAATGGCTGGGAGCCTAGCGTTCACTTAATAATATATGGCCACCAGGGGGCATCAGAAAGACACAACTACTGTTAGGAGACTTCTCTGGCTAGTGTGAGTTCAGTCTCCCTCCACACAGATTCTAACTTCTCCAAAAGAATTTTAATTAATAACAGCTCTTAACAACTCTCTTGCTCAGCCCCGGGATACAGTAACAGCCCTGGAGGAGAGAGAGTGTACTTTCTATTGTGAAAGCCACGGTGTCTAGGACATAATGGGGCAGATGGGACAGGTTTGCCCATGGCTGGTTGAAGAATTTGCAGCACTGCTGAGCAAACACATTTCCCTCCCTCCAGCTGTGCCTAAGCCTGGTGCTCGGAGAGAGGACCCCATTTGGGGTTTCTGGGGATAGGACTGGAAAGCCTGACACTTTCCAGCCCTTTCCTACTCTTGGAAAAACATGTCCTCCTCCTGAGTCATGTATTTCCTCACACCTCATTTTGTGTCTCCACCCTCTGCCTCTGAGGCCTGTGAACATCTGCTTGCTCTCTGAGTGGAAAGCTTGGATATTGTTCAAGTGAGTCCAGGCCAACGCATCGATTACATTTCTCTGCTGCTTTTAGACTTCTCTCCGCACTCAGATCTGGCCAAACAGAAGAGCCAAGAGCAATTCTACTGGAGAAGGACGTTTTCCAGCTAGACAAAGCAGCTAACATTCTCCAGTCCCACGGCCTGCATCAGAAACAGCACTTGGGATGTGTATTAACATATCCCATCAGGATACACGCACATTATTTACATTTGCATTTAAGCAATTTACAGTTGGTGTATCAGCAAACTTCATAAAGAAGACAACCCGCTGACGACAGTAAGTGGGGACTTTGTGAAGACTGCACGGCTTTCTCTTCAGTGAATAATTTCTCAGGAATATTATTTATGGAGGTTATGATTCCAGTTCCCGAGTCATGTTGTACACAGTGACTTCCCGCAATGAAGTCATGACATCACGTGTGTGATTTTACATTTTCTTCCCCCTAATTTCTCCTTTTAAACACTCACTCTGAAACACTAGTCCCAGCTGGGGCTGATTTTTTTTTTTTAACTTAAACTAGGAATTTGGAAAAGAAACAATTGGTACTTTAACTCTTAATCAATTTTTTTTTTTTTTTTTTGAGTCAGAGTCTCATTGTGGAACTATGTAGACCAAACTGGTCTCTAACTCACAGGGCTCTCCTTGCCTCTCCTAGGATTAAAGGTGTGTCATCACACCCAGCAATCAAAATCTTTTATAAGTGTCAAAATATTTCATTAGGCCTAATAAAAAAAATTTTTTAAGGATTCCCAAATCTGGATTGCTAGTTGATTCAATTCACTAAAAATCACAAGCCCGGGCTGCCCAGGTGAGAAAGGTTGGTGATGCCCTATGTTTCAGGGAGCGATCAGAGCTGCAATCAGACCCAAAGGCTTGAAGCTCTTGCTAGTCCATGCCAGGCAACGCATGGGGCTCTGGAGTTCAACCCCACTCTGTTTCTGTTCCTAGGGACAGAAACTTAATAAAGCACTCATGACAGGTCGCTCCCGTCGATTACGGCTTTCTAACAGGAAGCCACGGTCCTCCACCTTCTCGTCCACTCTTATCAGAGCTCCTTATGTACTTACACAGTGGTTGCAAAACAGTTCCTCCCTCCTTGACTCTTGACCTTTCCAGGTAAAGCAACTGAGGTAAACCACTAGGAGGTGGTGCCTCTCCTAACTGATAACAGCTACAAACAAGTGTCCAGAAACCACCCACATAGGCCAGCTGTTGTCCAGTGGGTGTTTCAAAGCGGTACTGACTTCTCTTTAGGGTTTTATACTTACAGCTTGGTAATGCTGGAGGATTTCTTCCTTAGGAATTCAAAGTTCTGCCCAGAGAAGAAGAATGGAGCTTGCTTCCAGTGAGACCCAATAGGAAAGTGTGTGTGTGTGTGTGTGTGTGTGTGTGTGTGTATGCATGCATATGTAAGCAGAGGCTACTGCTGTTCACCTTATTGCCTTGAGACAGGGTCTCCTGCTGATCCGGAAGGCTGGCCAACCTCCTTCTGGGGTAGAGCTGTAGCATAGATTTGTTTCATTCTTGCAACAAAAGAAAATCCCTACAACTTTCCCAAATCTGTTCATCCTGGGGTGGAGGGTGGAGGATTTGAAAGTAAGGAGAGCATGGGGGAAGGGAAGTATTCTCAACTGTACTCCAGATTTCAAAGTATTTTTGAAGGAAGAAGGAAGCTTCCCTTTCATAAACCAGGCCAGAAGAGATTCTGTCCATATTGAGACACCAGAGCTAAGTGTGGGCTCCTTCCTCGGGGTCTCCCTGGGCTCTGCTTCCTGTCTGTAAGAGTTGCCTGGCAATTGTCTCTGGTCTTGACATAGCCAGGTCATCTAGGTCTGAGCTGCATGCTGAGCTGCAGGCGCTTTGTGGCTCAGAAGAATCTTAGCAATGCCCGAGGAAGGCAGGCCTATGCAAAGATGGTGACATACCATCCACACTGTGCTTTCTGGTGCCCACTCCTTGGTGGGTGGGGACTTCTTGAGGATAGGTGGGAGGCAGTGGTGAGTTCATAATTCCAGTGAGAATGGATGATAACTAAACCAAGCCACTGGTCAGCTACTGAAGCCTGGATCAAGGGGCTGGACTCCTTCACCTTTAAAATCTATTATTGCTGGTTCTTTGCTGCAGAGAGCATCAAAATCCTTGCAGTTTTAAAACAATGAACACACCTCACCCCACCTACTGTGTCAGCATTCCTAGGAGAGGCCAGTTCTGTAGGAGCCATGCTTTCAAGTCTCCCAGGTGATTCTGATGAGTGTATCCCAAGGAAGCATACGCCTCAGCACGTGCAGTGTGATCTTCAGCTGAACATTGGGTATTTCTGGCCATGCTGAAGACTAGCTCTCACTTGCACCACTATCTGTGGTGAGCAAAAGTCTTTCCTGGGGCCGGGGAGATGGTTCAG
The DNA here is from genome assembly GCF_011762505.2 of Arvicanthis niloticus. Lineage (NCBI taxonomy): Eukaryota > Metazoa > Chordata > Mammalia > Rodentia > Muridae > Arvicanthis > Arvicanthis niloticus. The sequence goes on along the minus strand of NC_047661.1, from coordinate 87,880,888 downwards.
TGGGTAAGAATACAAGCATGAGGATCTGAGTTTGAATCCCCAAACCCCTACCAAATGCATGGCATGGCTGCAGGTGTCTGTATCTCTAGTATTTACAGGTGTGTGTGTGTGTGTGTGTGTGTGTGTGTGTGTGTGTGTGTCACATGCCACAGTGAGTGTGTGGAGGTCAGAAGACAAGCTGCAAGTGTCCCTCCTCACCTTCCACCTTGCAGAGACAGGTCTCTCTTGTTTCTGTGGATGCCCTGTGTATAGACCAGGCTAGCCAGCCTGCACAGGCTACTCTCTTGTCTCTACCACCCATTTCTCTGTAGGAAAGTCACTACATCTGTGTTTTTACATGGGTTCCAGGAATCAAATTGGAGTCACCAGGTTTACATAATTAGAACTTTTACCCACAGAGATATCTCCTAGCCTCTGGAAGGTAAGTTTTAAATCAGTCTGACCACTGGCTACTCCAGCTCTTAGTTTATTTTCTAAAGAAATGTATTCATATGGGAATTAATACAAGATCTAGGGGCTACTTGTATCTTAAATGCTGGAAACACACATAAACACCTTACACACATAAAACTGCACAACAGGATGAAGCCCCTGCCATGTAGTTTGGCTGTGGCCTTACCCTTCATGTAAACAGAACATAAATGTCCCTTTTCCACCATTATGAATGATGCTGGCCCAAGAATTACTGGCCATGTAGGTTTTTCCACTTTCTGAATTACTTCCTGAGGAAACATCTGGGCCAAAGGTTTTGAGTGTGCTTGTGTGCTGACACATTTTGCCAGATTGCTTTCTACAAGTTTCTCGATTGGATTACACAGCCGCCAACGACGTGGGTGGCTCAGCTTGACCACACGTTTCTCGTGCCAAGAGTTATCACTCGAAAATGTTTTTGCTCACTTAACGAGGTCAGGGGAAACAAATCATGTTGCTTGGCGTCTTTTCTAGCATCAAAGAAGGTGAATATTTCCCTTGTGGCTATTTTTTGTTTTTCTTTCCTACAGCTTTTTAGTTCATGTTCTGTTTGCTCATTCATTTTTTCTTTTTTTTGGAAGGGCTCCAGTGTTGTTATTTTTTTTTTCCTTTGTGGAGACAGCTACAGTGTTTGACTTCCCACTGTGTTCCAGACGCTTCTCTTAAGCCTTCTCTGTGACTCCGCACTCCAGCTCTAGTGATAAATACAATTAACACAGAGACCATCACAAGGTCGGTCCCAGAAGGGCAAGTTGCTGAGCTGTGACTGACCCTTTACTGCATGACACTGTGTGACTCGTGAGCACGTGCTCTTGACTCCAATTGTGCTGTCCTTGTCAGAGCGCTGAGCAGAATAACCGTCCTCACACCAGCATCACACACTCCTCCTATTTTCTTAACTATCTGCCTTTTAAAAAATAACAATAACTGAGGTTTCGGTGTTACAAATGGAGGTGCTGGCTTGGTGTCCAAGAGAAGGTGTGAGTAGAAGGTGTCAATAAAGTAATGGACACTGGTGAACTTCACAAACAGTCGAAAAATGAAGGGAAGATGCCAGGTTTTACTTCCCAGCTTAGTAACCATTGGAAGGAAAGACAATTGGGCGGACTGAGGCAGGAGAGCGACATTTGGGTGTAGGGGTGAGTCCTGCACCTGGTACCTACTTGCTCCATGAGAAGGTTCTGTGTGCACTGTGATCCATTCCCTACAATGCTAAGAAGTGGCTCCAGGAAACTAGTCAACCCTGGACAAAAGCTTGCAAACAACTTGATGCTTCCTGACAAAAGTCATGTGACGTGAAGGGCACATGCAGAGAGGAAAGGCTGGGAGGCTGGACCATACAGACTTTACTTTTCTCAGGGAGGTTTATTTTTGAGAAAGGTTCTTGCCGTATGTCCCTAGCTGGCTTGGAACTCACCGTGTAGACCAGACTAACCCCAAACTTACAGCAATCCTCTTGCCTTGCGTTCCAGGTATTAAAATTACAGGAATGTGTTGCTCTTCCTGGCTGTTTTTTATTTATATATATATATATATATATATATATATATATATATATATATACTTTTCTCGTTTTCTGATTATTTCTGTAATAAGTACATTATTTATTTCTTTGTTGTTTTTTGAGACAGGCTGTTTCATGTGTCTCAGGCTAGCCTTGATCTCCTGATCCTCCTGCCTCTACCTCTCAAATGTTGGGCTTGTATACACGCACTACCACACCCGGGTCAGGTCTCATATTTATAATTTTAAAAATAATCTTTTCCCCTTCCATTTCCCTCTCTTTTATCACCACCATGCTTACAGAGGCATCCCTGCACTTGACATCTAATCTACATTCACAGTAGCAGGAGGGAGGTGTCCTCCAACAATTTGGGAGACCTGGGTTTTATTTCTTGTTATTTGTCCCAGTTATGTCTCACCTTTCTAAAGTATTCCTCCTCAGCAAAAAGTCTTTTCAAACTCAGGCCCCCAATCAACACAATTATTGTATTATTATTATTATTATTATTATTATTATTATTATTATTATTATTTTCTGCCTATTCTAATTAGTGCTCGCTGATTTTTGTCAACTTGTTACAAATTACAGTCATATGGAAAGAGGGGCTCTAAATTAAGAAGATGCTGCCATCAGACTGGCCTGCAGGCAAGCTGGTAGAACATTTTCTTGATTAAGATTGATTTGGGAGGGCCTAGCCCACATCCCTGGGAAGGTGGTGTCATGGATTGTGTGTGTGTGTGTGTGTGTGTAGAGGCTGGGTAGCCCATGAGGAGCAAGCTAGTAAGCACCATTCCTCCATGGTCTCTGCATCTGCTCCTGCCCTGACTTCCCTCAGTGATGAACTGTGAAGTGAAACAAACCCTCCCCTCCTCCCATTGCTTTTGATCACCGTCTTCATCATGGCAATAGACACCCAACCATGATACAGATCCAGGGTACTTAATCCAGGAATTTCCAATTCATTCACAGGGAAATAACGCATAGACCTTCGCTACTCAAATGGTCACCCCCACCCCCCCATGGGAATCAGCACAGTTGGTACCACCTGGGAGCTTGCTGTAACTATAGAGGCATGGGCTCACACCAGACCTATTGAATCAATGCCCACATTTCAACAAGATGAGGTACAGAGAACTTGGGAAGCCCTGGCCTAGATCCGGGTACCCTCAGGTTTCTCCAGAACTGAAAGGGTGGGAAACAGCTACAGCAGATCTCCCTCTAACACCAGGTTGCCTACAAGGTCTAGAGCCTGGGGCAGAGGTTGGGCCCAGTGGTGAACTGAATTTAGAATGCAGAGACCCTGGGGATCAATGCCTAGCAAAAAGCAACCAACCAACCAGACACCAAAAAAGTGGAGGGAGAAAGGAAGAGGAAGAGGATAGAAAGGGAGAAAGAGGAATGTGAAGGAAGGAAGAGGAAAAGGAAAAGCAAGTGAGCTGGGTGATCTTGACAATACCAGTGTCCACCATCATATTCATCCACAGGGTTTGAGATTTGAGGATTTGAGCACTGGGAGTGGAACCTGGGCCTCCTTGCAAGCTAACTCTGTGCTCCAGTCCTAAACCACATGCCCAGTCTTTTCTTTTTTTTTTTTTTTTTTTTTTTTTTTTTTTTGGTTTTTCGAGACAGGGTTTCTCTGTGTAGTCCTGGCTGTCCTGGAACTCACTCTGTAGACCAGGCTAGCCTCGAACTCAGAAATCCGCCTGCCTCTGCCTCCCAAGTGCTGGGATGAAAGGCGTGAGCCACCACCGCCCGGTGCCCAGTCTTTTCCAATTGTTAAACATCTTGAATCAGGTGCTCATGAAGTTGCCCTGGCTGGCCCAAAACTCACACTACAAACTGGGCCTGCCTTGGACTTTTTAAATATCTATTTGTTTTATGTATGTTAGTAAGTTACAGATGATTGTAAGTCACCATGTGGTTGTTGGGAACTGAACTCAGTATCTCTCGAAGAACAGCCAGTGCTCTTAACCACTGAGCCATCTCTCAATCCCTGTTTGGTTTTGGTTTTGGTTTTTCAATAAAAAACAAAGAAAAAGAAGCGTGCATGTTAATTCTGAATTTCCTTCTCCAGCTGTTGGAAGTCCCATAGGAATATAATTCAGTGCTCCTTGGCCTGTAGAAGAAGCTACCTATGAGACAACATCGTGTGAATGTCCTGTAGCTACTCGACCTTTGTCATTCTTTGCTGTGTGGGACTCTTGTCCTCTGCCTCTGGGCTGTGTGGCCAGATGTAGATAGACCCCCACCCAGACCCCGTCCTATGTCAGGCTTGATACTAAGTGGTGGGGGACATTGGGAGAAGACTCACATCTTCGGGGCCAGCTCACTGAGTTCCTTGGAGGTGGCCTCCTGTGGCCCTCCCCTTGGCAGCCCTGTCACCTCACTATCTCGTGAGCCCCAAGGCCCTGAAAGACAGCCAGCATGCTCCTTGGTCATCTGCAGAAACACACAGAAGGACCCATTAGGCATAGAGTGACTCAATGAAGTCTGAACCTAAACACTCCAAGGTACGTTTACTTCCTGTCCCGTGCCCTAGACTCTTCACCTAGTTGAGGTCTCACTCACCTCAGGACTTAGTTTAAATGCCCCTGGCTACCATCTGTCCCTTAGGACACTGGCCTCCCACACTTAGCTTTGGTCATATTCCATTACTTAATAGGCATGACAAGCTAACACCCAACTGATATGCTTACCCGGATCCCTGCCCTGTTTTAAGTGCCTTTCATACATTAACTCATTTAAATGTGCTAACAACCCTGCCAGGCAGGCAGTATTATCCCCATTTTCCAGAGGAAGGAACTGAGGCATAGAAAGGTTGCGTAACTGTCCCAAGATCACAAAGCGGATAAATGGTGAAACGAATATTTGAACTGAGGTGGTCTGGCTTCAGAGCCATGCAGAACGTATTTATTATTACCCCTTGAAGCTCTTTATCGTTCTGCAATCATTCTGATGCTGTTCACTTAGAATGACTCTTCCTCACAAAGGTATACGCATCTCCATGACAGGTGATTTTTGGCCCTAGCCTATATCCGTCGAAAAGCGACTAGCATTTAACAATTGCTATAAGAATGAACAAATTACTCCATGAATAGTGTTATAAGTAGACTCTCTCTTAGGGATACACATTGGGCTTGCGAGTGTCATCACTTCCTAACAGTTGCTGAGAACCTACCAAAGTTGCAAAGGCAAATCCAGGCATGTTGGGCAATGGCTGGGCTTATTCAGGCTCCTCCCACTGCCCTAAAGCTGTCTCAAGTTCAGGCCCAGTGGGACATCATGCTGAGAACCTGAAGCCAACTCAAGTTCAGGCCCAGCAGGGTACCATGCCAGCAGAATTGGCATCTTGGGCAGCACTGAGATATGAGTTTCTGATATGCAGAACCCACTCCATGTCTGGTATTTAGGATGCAAGCTATAGATATTAGGATTCAAGCCAGACTCAGGATAAGATTCTACAAAGGATGGAGCAAGGAATCCTGCTTGGTACTAGGGGCACAGAAATGGCAACCCTTTGAAGCTGCCCTTTAAATAAGCGAGACTTTGCCAGGAAGCAGGTCCTTGGAGGAAGCAGACATGCTTTGATGCAGGATTTATGTTTACATGATATCTTGGCTTTAGCTGATAAAAAGCCTCACTCAGATTTTGAATCTCTGCTTCAGGCCAGGTCTTCAATACTGTAGAAAACTAAAGAGTCAACTGAAGGCAATTATTTGCATGACTCAGTTTCTCAGAATGTTAATGGAGTCTGAATTGTGCTGATAATTGAGGCTAGAAAAACAAAAGGCTCAGTTGGGTGCCGTAGCTCATGTCTACAATCCCTGCACTCTGCAAGTGTGAGGATATCCTTGACTTTGTGGTAAGTTCTAGGACAGCCTGGGCTACATTGTAGGACCCTGTTATTAAAAACAAACAAACAAACAAACAAACAAAAATTATACCCAAGACACAATTTACAAACCCCATGAAACTCAAAAAGAAGGAAGACCAAAGTGTGGATACTTTGGTCCTTCTTAGAAGGGGGAACAAAATACCCACGGGAGGAGATACAGAGACAAAAGTGTGGAGCAGAGACTGAAGGAAAGGCCATCCAGAGACTGCCCCACCTGGGATCCATCCCACATACAGTTACCAAACCCAGACACTATTGTGGATGCCAAGAAGTGTTTGCTGACAGGACCCTGATATAGCTGTCTCCTGAGAGGCTCTGCCAGAGCCTGACAAATACAAAGGCTGATGCTCACAGCTAACCATTAGACTGAGTGCGAGGACCCCAATGGAGAAGTTAGAGAAAGGACTGAAGGAGCTGAAGGAGTTTTCAGCCCCATAAAAGGAACAACATTATGAACCATCTAGACCCCCCAGAGCTCCCAGGGTCTAAACCACCAACCAAAGAGTACACATGGAGCGACCCATGGCTCCAGATGCGTATTTAACAGAGGATGGCCTTGTCGGGCATCAGTGGGAGGAGAGGCCCTTGGTACTGTGAAGGCTTGATGCCCCAGTGTAGGGGAATGCCAGGGAGGGAAAGTGGAAGTAGGCAGGTGGGTAGAGGAATACCCTTATAGAAGCAGGGGGAGGAGGGATGGGATAGGGGGTTTGGAGAGGGAAAACCAGGAAAGGGGCTAATATTTAAAATGTAAATAAAGAAAATATATAATAAAAAAAAATTAAACAAGAGGGTTGGGAGGATTCCCAATTGATAAAGTGCATGCAGTGTAAGACCTAAAAACCAAAAAGCATAGAAATTTGCTGGTGGTTGATTCTCAAGCTTGCATGTACAGCAAATGCAAAAGAACTAGGAGACAGAATACAGAAATGGACTCAGAGGAAAGCATCGGATTCCTGAGCTTGCCACTTTTTATTTAAAAGAGGAAGTATAGGGGTAGGAGAGATGGCTCAGCCGTTAGGGGCACTAGCTGCTCTTACAGAGGAACTGAGTTTGATTTCCCAGCACCCACATAACGTGGCTCATCTAGCTCCAGGGAGATCCTATGCCTCTGGCCTCCCAGGGCACCTGCACATATCCCCACACACGCAAGTCCACAGGTGAGATCCTCAAGCGTTTTCTCATTCATCCCCCTGAGCAGGCTCTTCAGAGGTTTGTCATTTTGAACTACAGCGTTAGATCCTAAGCTAATAAAATGTTTCAAAAATTAACACTTGAAATAGCTTCCAATCATGAAAAGCTGGCTCCATTTTAAACAATATGACTCACGAGGCCTTGGCAAGCCAAGAAGGATTAAAACAGAATCTGGCATGTCCACGAGTTGGGTGTCTACATGTGCAGAAATGACCTTTCTCCTGGTGCCATGTTAGGTTGTTGGCTGCTGTATTGCCTCATCTGAGGCTGAAGAGCATAGGAATGCCGAAACTTCCAGGATGACTGCAGAGACCCCACCCCCACCCCAAGAAGAGAGGGGGCCCTAGTGCACCACATACATCAGCTTTCCCTTTAATGTCTTGAAGTGGCGACTTGAAAATGTCACCTTCCACCTCTCTGAGTAGACGTAAACAAACAGGTGTCTTCTGGACTGTATAGTCAGCCTTCCAACGGGGGGACGACAGCTCATCAATAGGACCTGGGCCATGTTATTGATGGCAGGAAGGAAGCAGCACATCTGCCCTGAGTAGCATCCTGTTGAGTTTCATCTCAGTGCTCCAGGCACTAATCCTCACTCACTGCTTCCAACATCCCTGCTCCACCCTGGCATGACAAACCAGTGCTTCTCTGGATCTGATGATGTCAAGTCCCTCATGTTGGCGGCTTCTTCTTCTTCTTCTTCTTCTTCTTCTTCTTCTTCTTCTTCTTCTTCTTCTTCTTCTTCTTCTTCTTCTTCTTCCTCCTCCTCCTCCTCCTCCTCCTCCTCCTCTTCCTCCTCCTCCTCCTTCTTCTTCTTCTTCTTCTTCTTCTTCTTCTTTGTCTTCGTCATCATCGTCATCATCATCTGTATGTGTGTGTTTCTGTGACTGTGTCCAAGTGTGCCACAGCACTTGTGTGGAGGTCAAAGGACAACTTGTGGGAGCTGGTTCCTTCTATCCGAAGGTTCCAGGGTATAAACTTAGTCATCAGGCTTGACAACATATGCCTTTACTCACTGAGCCATCTGGCCAGCTGCTAAGGAAGACACTGGTTCCTCATGAGTTCGACGCTAAGTCTTTCTGCTGAGTTGTTGATAGGGGCCCCAGTTTTGCGTTGAGGATCAAACCCAAATGAACCTCAGTGGAAGTGGTTTCTCAGTGAGCCACAGCCCCAACTCTCACAGTTCTAAAAGCTGGGATTCTGAGGAAATAATTGTTATGTAAATTTTATAGAGGGTAATAAAACAATCTATAAATTATCTAATTAACGAGTCTTTTATTAACATCTGTACATATTTATATAAGATTATATTTTATCCAACACTCATCTAAATAACTTTGGATTAAATAGGAAATAGAAACTGGGAGTCGGAGCTGGCAAGACGGCCAACAGGGAAAAGTACTTGCCACACAAGCCTGACAACTTGAGTCACCATGTGACAATGCACAGCTGTAATCCGAGAACAACTGCAGCGAGGTGGGAGCATCATCCAGAACCTTCAGACCAGCTAGCTTGGCACAGACACGGCCTCACCCAAGGAGGAGGAACAAAGCAATACCCCAAAGTTGTCCTCTGATCTCCACGTACATGCTATGACACTCATATACACACATTCACACAGTCACACACATATTTTTTTAAAATGGAAAACGGAGACAAGAAGAGACCATAATTTCAGAAAAAAAGAAGTGAGGGCTGGAGACAGCTCAGGGGAAGAGCGCTTGCCTAGGAAATTACTCACTTTTCTGGGACAGGGTTAAAACATCCTGACCAAGACAACTTACAGAAGGAATGGTTTACTTGGGCTTACAGTTCCATGGGATGGAATGTATGCAGCATGCAGCATGCAGCAAGTGTGGCAGCCAGAGCATCAACAACAACAAAAAGGAAAGCAGGGATAACACAAGTCTTTAAACTCTTAAAGCCTCCAGCAAGGCTGCACCTTCTAAATCTCCCCAAACAGAGAAACAGAGCCGTGAACCTATGGAGGACATTCTCATTCCAACCACCACACACATAGCCTACAAGGCCCTGGCTGTAAGCCCAGTGGGAATAACACTGAGATGAAGAGCAGCTCCCCAGGTATCGTAAAGTAGGGGCTCAAGGACATGCCTGGACAATAGATCGTAACTTAAGGAAAACAGGACATGGAGATATAAGAAATACGTTCTGGGGGAAGTGTATGACATTTCTATAAAATGGAAGACAAGATCGTATTCTGGAAATATCAGGGGAAGGGATTTATGCAGGTAGACACCTGTCTTGATTCCAGATTCTTCTGTTAATGTGTAAAAAATGCAAACACATTGTATTTATTCTAATGAGCAAGACACATCAGATCCAAAAATTATTTTTGCATATTAATGTGTGTGTGTGTGTGTGTGTGTGTGATGTGTGTGTGTGTGTGTGTGTGTGTGTGTGTGTGTGTGTGTGTGTGTGATGTGTGTTGCTAGGGCTTTGTGAATGCTAGGTTACTAGGTACACTGTTACTGAGATACATCCTGGTTTTCAAATGTATTTATGCATTTCTTTACTTGAGATGGAGCCTCATGTAGCCCAGGCTGGCCTGGAATTCACAGACTAGCTGAGGATGACCTTGAACTGCTAATCCTTTCGTTTCCATCTCCCAAATGCAAGGTGATAGGTGTGTGTGGCTGTAGCTGCTCCATTTTTACTTTGAGAAAGGATCTTATGTAGCCCAGCCTGACCTTGAACTCGCTATATAGCTAAAGCTGGCTTTGAACTCCGGATCCCCTTGTCTCCCTCTCCTGAGTGCTGAGATTACAGGTGTGCAGCACCACACCTGGCTCCAAAGGTTATACGGTTATAATAAAGGCATATCTGCTGAAGAAGCAAGTGATTACTCAACAAGTTTGCCAATTTCTTGTCCCTGCAGAGAGACATCATCCATATTAGCCATTGGGTGGATCTTCACGATGATTCTGTGTTCTGCAAGACCCTGAAGTTTCACAGGATGCCACTCCTTGCCCTGCTAGCTCGCATGACACTGAGAGCTATTGGCCCTTGTTTGTCCTGATGTGGCTTCAAATAAATGTGGGGAAAGACTTGGTCCCTCCCTTAGCCCAGTGAGAGCGCTTCTCCCCTATATGGGATATAATTGCAGTTCAAACTCTTTTGATTTATCTTCATACCAGACACAGTGTGGTTGTAGCTAGGATATAAATAAACACTGTATAACTTTGGTCTCAATGTGGACAGAGGCCTGTCTTGAAAAAAAAGCTGCCAAAATGAGTAATTCCTTGGAAAAACAAATATACTTACTCTCTATGTATAGAAAAAAGCCCCTGGGGGCGGGGGGAACCAACATTAAGCTAATTGCTGCTGGCTAATTGCACAATATTGACCTAAGGTAGACAGCTTTTATTTATTTTTCTAAAAACTGAAATGAGGCCTCAGGGAAAAATACCTCAGGATGCTGTTTCCAAACATGAATCATTAAAATATTTTGGCACCGAGATTTCCTGTTAAAATGCTGTGAGTGGAAAGAGCTGGACTTGATACATATTAAACCTACTCAATGGATTCTTTTAATTCATACCAGGAAATTAATAAAAACACCCTAGCCTGGAGTTCTGGAATGAATTTTAAAATTATTTGGAGTGAAGAGAGAAGAGAATGATTCCATAAAAAATAGAAAGTCCACTATGAGAGTGAATCCAAGTATGTACTGCGACAATGAAGGCCATTGTTTAATGTGAAGCTTTAGCTTTAGTCAGGATCTATGGGTCCCTCACCCAGAAGCTAAGCCATCTACTGAATGGCTATCACATCTGCATCACATAAAGTTCAAAACCTGTTAAGTCAAACTGTCTTAAGTCAGTACACTCAGTTCACACTCAACAGGTTGTAGCTGCTGTTACTGCAAATTCCTATTAATTTAGAAATGACTAGGCATTGTGATACACCTTTAATCCCAGCACTTTGGAGGCAGAGGCAGATGGACCTCTGTGAGTTCAAAGCCAGCCCTATCTTTTAAAAAAGATACTAAAAATGAATAGATGTGACTTCGGAAACCTATTGACAGTTGGGTATTCGTATGGCTGACATGGTGAATGTTTTCCATTTTCTCTCTACAGCCAACCTCTGTCTTTCTCTGCAGGAGGCTGGCCCTGCCTCCACTGCAGCATCAGAAACCTTCTACTCTGGCTTCAGTTGTTTCTTATCCATAAAAGATAGCAGCAGGAGAGAGGAGTTGAGGAGAGTCCCAATTTCCCTGATTGTTCCGTTCTTGAGCCATCACAGATTAACTACATCCTTCTACCAAAAGCCACAGGCATCCTCAGCTACTCCTGTAGCTGCAGCTGCTCCCTTGGGCCCCAGGGCTTACATTTCCTCTGTTCCATCAGGTCAGGAGGTGAAGAAGCTCTCAAGGTGGGAAAGTTCACGGTGAGCATGAGTGCCCAAGAGAAGATGAACCCAGACACCCAGAGACACAGGTTAAAAAGTGAGGGCTAGCCATTGGAAGCTGGAGGCAGGAAAATGACAGTGAGAGCCATGAGAAGAGATGAGGCAGTCAAAAATCAAGAGGGTAAGAAAAAGGGAAAGCAGGCGTGGTGGTGCATACCCATGATCCTCCATTTATGGAGACAGAGACAGGAGAATCAAATTCAAGGACAGCCTGGTTAATACAATGAATTCTAGGCTAACCAGGGCTATATACTAAGACTCAGTCTGAAAGATCAGTGGGATCTTGGTGTTTAAACCATATTTCAGAAGACAGGATATGATTTATCTCATTTAATTTTGTAAGAGCACTGAGATGAAGGGCATGCTACAATATGTCTAAGACTACATATTTAAAGTCTGAATGTCTTCCACTATGCTGTACTAAAAAGGTTGGTTTTAGCTGTGTCCAGCTCTTCTTCCAACACTGAATGCTGTGGGCCTGTAACTCTCAGACCACAAACTGACCCCCTAAGGGGATACTTACAGTCTAAAAGCCCATCTAGCCTGTATGATCAGAAAGAAGCTTCTTGAACTAGGCCTCTGAAAGCCAGCGACTCAGACCAGTTCTGCTTTGCTGAGCCCTTAAAGTCTGCATTTGCCCATTTGGACACTCTCCTTTGTCATTTACTCCTCGGCTCCTGTGCTCTGGCTTCTAGATCTAGCTTTCAGGATGGGCAAGGGCCCTTAGGATGTCTGGCTGCTGAGCCTACCCAGGTGTCATTGTCCTTTCTTGAGCATGTGATGCGGTGTTGAGCATTCCTTGCCTCTCAAAACCTTCCTTTGCCCTGCCTTAGACAGCCGTTTCTTCAGCTCTGCTTGGCCCTTGGAGTCCTTCCTCCTTTGTGGGTTTCTGTTTTCCCTGTTTCCCTGTTGCCCTGTTGCCTGGGACTCCATCCATCTTTGACCCTTCCCACTTACTACCTACCCTGAGACTGTTTGGCTGGGGGCATCTCACCCACACCAGAACTTCAACCCACAACTCTGCCAGAGTGTCAATTCTGACCTGAATACTGCCCAAGGTCAGGACATTGCTCTGACTTGCTGCAGCTAGATCCTCATTTGCAGGTCATCAGGGGGACCTCAAACTCAATGTCCTAAGCTACCCTCAATGCCTGGCCTCTTTCTGCTTCCCATGCCCTTTCTGAACTGTATCCTTCACTTTGATTTCTGACTTCAGTTATCCAAATCAGGACTCTGTAACTATCCACACACCCCCTCTTTTTCTTGATTTTATTCCTTTAAATCGATCACCCCCTCTCCATCCTTCAGGCCCTTATAACTTTCCCAATGTTGGCTTCCTCTCAGTCCTTGCCTACAGTCTCACCCCCATGGTGCTTGCTGTCCCTTGGGTTCAATTCCTGTTGTTCCATCATCAAACTCAGGATGAAATCCAAGCTCCTTCCATGACTCTGTTCCTCTGGTCTCCATGTGCACTCTGAGCCCTAAGCCTGGTGGGTTAGAGAGCCTGTTGGGTTGTATACAGCCTTTGTGATGTTGCACGTGCTGTTCCTTTTTGGTCTGGAAGATTCTTGTTCCCTATCCTGTCAAGCCCACTGTTTCTCTTGTAGTACTCAAGCAGGCAGACACGCTCAGGACCATCCAAAGTCTCCCCTCAATGGCAGAGGATGAACTCCTGCTAGGATGTGTATCAGCTCTCACATTCCTGAAGCTGCAGATTAATGAGCTGCACATTAATTAATGCCAATCTGTCCCTAGTAGAAAAAAAGACACTTGGGAAGGGGGTGTTTCTCCAAATCTCTGGAGCTTGGACCAAGCTTTAAAAAGTGCTTGATGAGTGTTTTCTGAATGAACAGAGCAGTTGATCAATGTGATGAGCTAATGAAGGATGGATTGGTTAATTAATGCGATGAGTGAGTAAATAATCACTGGGTTCTGTCCCGGGTTTGGCCCATAGTGTGGGGTTTCTGCGGCACAGTCTGCCCTGAATCTTGCTCAAGCCCTCATTAGGTCTTCTGGCTGTTCCCAGCGCTGACCCCCGTGGCCTAACCTCCATCTTCCCCATCTTCAGCTCCTTGGTTTTGCCCAGTTTCAACCTCTGCCCCCTTGCTCCATCTCTGTTTCCTGCGACAACAAAGCTGCTCTGATGACAACATGAGTTAGTCACCCAGTAGGCTGTGATAACAAGCCGGGTGTGAAAGTGTGGTAAAGGTCATGAGCTCCATTGTTAAGCATCTCCAGAGCTTTACAGAGTTGCCAGATACCAGCGACTTTTACAGTTGAAAAAAACCAGGACCCATACGTTAGAGACAGGTTCACCATTTTCAGCAGCTTTTATGTTCTTCTCTGGAACATTCCGTGGTCTGGGGTTTACTATAAGGTAACTGGTGAGGTAAGAAATAGCTTCCTTGGGAAGAAAAGAAGGATAAGTACATCTAGAAGCAGAACTGTAAACCATGTAGCTCCAGAAACCAAGATGGCTTTAACTTCCCTTCTCCGCTCCCTCCCCCACCACCGTGAAGACCATTCATGGCTACGGAAAGCCTCTGCATTTACCCACTGGAATTTCCAAATCAAGATTTAAAAACTGGATTAAGTTCATTACCAGCTTTATGTCTTGCAAACAGCAGAGAGAGTCCTGTTTTATTCTTTTGGAGAATTCTTGTACCTGCAGTTAAAAAAAAAAATGCAACATCTCATTCACAGCACTGCCTGTCCTGTTTGACGCTGGTTTTCTGTTGCTATTGACAGACTTGAACCGTGTCTGGGGCTGAGATGGCTCAGTGAGCAAAGGCACTTTCAGTTAAGCTTGGCAACCTGGGTTTGACTCCCCTACCCACAGAGCGGAAAGAGAGAACCAGCTCCTTAATGTTGTCCTCTGACCTTCTGTCTTTCTGTCTGTCGGTCTGTCTGTCTGTCTGTCTCTCTCTCTCTCTCTGTCTTTGTCTCTTTCTCTGTCTCTGTTTCTGTCTTTCTGTCTCTCTGTCTCTTTCTTTCTCTTTTCCTCCCCTCCCCCACTCTCATGCATTCTTTTTTTTTTTTTTTTAAAAGATTTATTTATTTCATGTATGCGAGTACACTGTTGCTGTCTTCAGACACACCAGAAAAGGGCTTCAGATCCCATTATAGATGGTTGTGAGCCACCATGTGGTCGCTGGGAATTGAACTCAGGACCTCTGGAAGAGCAGTCAGTGCTTTTAACCACTGAGCCATCTCTCCAGCCCACTCTCATACATTCTTAACAAGGATTACCTTATTCTTCAGTTGGTCAGTCTGTTCTTTCAGTTTCTGGCACATCTGTTTTCCTTGGGAGATCTTTTGAAATATGTAAGAATCTGAGAAAGGATCTTTTTGAGGTGTTGGTGTCAAATTCAAGCGACATTTCTCAGGTTCAAGTCCTATGCAAAAAAGGCTAAGTTTGGCCACCATTCATTTTTCTCTTCTTACCACAGTTTTACTAAATGTTACAAATTGTCTGTGACAATCAGCACCATTTGGGTTTTTTTTTCTTAAAGTTTTTCAAAATGCTTCTTTGAATAGAAATAGTTTTAAGATACTACCTGTGAGAGGTTCTTGGCAGGTGTGTGCGGCAGGCTGCACCTGCAAAATTCAAGAGTAAGGAAGCATTGGTGTGGAGGCAGTTGGTGACAGTGTTGTTCAGAATGCTTTCTGTCCTGGTCACCGAGGAGGAGGCCGCACAGTGCTTTGGTCCAGGCTGGGATTGCCAAGTTGAGGTCGAATGTCACTGTGACACGTGAGTGGCTAACACAGGAACTTGCTCTTCACTATAAGCCTCGGATTTCTTGGTGGTGAGGTAGGGGATGGTAGAGAATGTACTTTACAGGGCTAACTGGGGTAAATATTCAGCTGACATTATGATTGTGTTGGACATTAGATGTAGAATACTCCAACATGTCTCCTGGACATAAGCTCCATGAGAGCCAAGGCCACTGTCAACCTTGGCTCAGCTCCGTTGCTGGTGCTGTAGTTAATGCAGACATGGCAGCCAGACTTATGGAATAATATGACATGCATTAAATGCTAAATGTGTTGAGACAGTGGGAGTTCCTACTGCTGCAGGCTAACTGTACAGGGTTAACATGCTGAGTGATTGATTCCCTTGTTAGGGTCTTGCTGCTCCTAACTCATGGAGCTGAGAAACACACCCGCAGAGAGACAAATGACTGTGCTCTGACTAGGATGAATATCTCCAGAGTAGGATGATAAGAAACCTATTGGGTCCAGTTCTCCAGTTTAAGCCGAAAGGACTAGGGGGTGGAGTGGGGATCAGAAGCCTGACCTAAAGCTCCTTGACAAATTCAAGTATTGCTGGGGAGACATGAGTGGACATCTGTTCTGCTCCCACAAAACCATGGGCCACCAAGAACTGGCTATGCATGGACGCTCTCTTACAAGAAGAAAAAGGAACCCCAAGGCTTTCTAATACCATAGGAATGTAGATTTTTCTAAGACAGAAAACAGTCCAGTCAGGCCAGGTGGACTGCTGGATGTGTGTGTGTGTGTGTGTGTGTGTGTGTGTGTGTGTGTGTGTGCTGGGTAGTGTTGGGTATCTGCTCAAATCCTCAGTGTGTTCAGCTGGACTGGAAGAATGCTGTAGATGAGGCTAGAACTACAAACACTCAAGATAGCGCTATTCCACCCAGTATGACTATCACACAAGGTTTAAGAGAAAGACCATTCAGTAACAAAGAATTAAACTTTCTCCTGTGATTTTTTTTAAAGATGAATTTACACAACAATTAAATCTTAAAATAATCAATGAGATCCTGAACCTCAACAGGAAGAGAAGTCAGGTGAAGATGAGATAGATTAGCCATGAAAAAAATGTCATCCTAAATGGGCACTAACATACTGTTTGAATTGTGGTATCAAAGAGTTTTATTTCATTTGGCATGGATAACCGAGGGAATGATATATGTGGGTCACAAGGCCAGGCTCTGGGAGGCAACAATGGAAAAATTGAAGATAAGGTTCTTCAGAATTTACAGATCTAGCAGAAGACATGGCTATTCCCTAGGCTATTATGACTCAAAGCAGGCAGAGGTGAACTGAAAATAGAACTCCTATACACACCTGGATATTCAGCCCCAAAACTCCAGATCAGTCTCTTACAGAGGTACCTGCACATCAGTATGTATTGCAATGTTGTTCACAATAGCTAAGTTATGGAACTAGCCCAGGTGTGGTGGTTTGAATGGCCCCATGGGTACATAAGGACTGGCACTATTAGGAGGTGTGGCCTTGTCGGAGGAAGTGTGTCTTATTCTCTTCCTGCTGCCTGCAGATCAAGATGTAGAACTCTCCTTCCCCGTAGCCTGCCTGCCTGCTGCCACGCTTCCCACCACGATGATAATGGACTGAACCTCTGAACTGTAAGCCAGCCCCAATTAAATGGTCTCCTTTGTAAGAGTTTCCGTGGTTATGGTGTCTCTTCAAAGCGATAGAAACCCTAAGACAGTGTTCAACAACACAGATGAATAAAGAAAACATGGATTACATATTTAATGGACTTTGTGGCCATAACGAAGGATTAAGTTACGTCACTTGTAGGATGGGTATAACTAGAGATAATTACAGGACACAAACTCAGCCTCAGAAAGACAAATATCACATGTTTTCTCTCATTGGTGGATTCCAGATTTTATACAAATATGTAAAGGTTTTATAAGTGCAGAATACGGAAAGTGGAAGTGGGGTGATCTAGGGAAAGGGAGGACTAATGGGAAAGAAGAGTGGGGAGAAAAGGACGTTAGCAGGCATGTGTGGGGATGGGCATGTGTGGGTGTGGGCATGTGTGGGTGGGCATGTGTGGGGGTCGGCATGTGTGAGTGGTCATGTGTGAGGGTGGGCATGTGTGGGGGTCGGCATGTGTGAGTGGTCATGTGTAGGGGTGGGCATGTGTGGGGATGGGCATGTGTGAGGGTGGGCATGTGTGGGGGTGGGCATGTGTGGGGGTGGGCATGTTGGTAGATTTGAGGAATTATATGGCCTGAGAGAGATCTGAAGGAAGCTGTATAAATGAATATTCTTTGGTAGATCAGGTTAGGCTGCTCTAAGACACATGTGCTGGTGCATGCCTGTCTGTAATCCCAATTTTGAGAGGTTACCTTGGGAAGATCAGAGGTTCAAAGCCAACCTGAGCTACATGAGATTAAAACAAAAAACAAAAAACAAACAAACAAACAAACAAAAAACAAAGCACAGGTGTCGCCTGTGAAGGAGGAATCTGGAGAACTTGGGGCTGAGATGAGCCGGGCACTTGAAGAAGACTCTCAGAGAAGGACTGAGTTTAGAACTCTAGATGAGGGCTGGAGAGAGGGCCCAATGGTCAAGAGCATTGGCTACTCTTCCAGAGGATCTGAGTTCAATTCTCAGTCCCCACAACATGGCTCACAATCATCTGTAACTCTAGTCCCAGAGAACCCAATGCTCTCTGCAGGCACTAGATATGCATATGGTACACATACATACACACAGCAAATACCTCTCCACATAAAGCAAAATAATAAAAACTAACATTAGAAAAGAGAGCAGATAGAGTTGGTAGAGAAATTAGTGGGGGAAATGGGAGGAAGTAAACCAGGAAATCGGGGTGGATCTTATTGTATGTGTGTGTGTAACTCTCAATAAAAATAAATATAATTTTAACAAATTCTAGATGAAGTTAAGAAATATATTGGAGACTGGACATGGTGGCAAATCCCTTTAATCCCAGTACTTGAGAGGTAGAAGCAAGAGAATCTCTGTGGGTTCAAGGCCAGCCTGGTTGGACATTTTGAGTTCCAGGTCAGTCTGGATGACATTAAGGAACTCTGTCTCAAAGCACAAAAACAAAGCCAAAAACCAAACCACCACCAACAAAGGCCAAAACCAACAACAACTTAGAATAATAAAAAAACAAAGAAGAAAGAAGGATAGTGGGAGAATTTTGAGGGTTTGAGGGTTGAATCTTCCTCTATGTTTTTCTGAATCTGCTTCTAATGAGGTCATCGCTGAGCTTCTGAGTGGTCGCTTCACTTGCCCAGGATAACCCAGGAGCCTAAACCTCAGAACTACACTCAAGCTCTAGCCCCAAGCCCACCCTGGTTTGACCACCCTGGGTCAGTATTGCCAGGGACCATTCTCATTTACCTGTATTTGTTGCAAAGGTTCAGTAAATTTCCGTTTTTGCTCTGGTTGTTTTTCAACACGATTTGCCCCAGACATGGTTCCTAAATTATCTTGCACATCTGTTGATTTCTTTCTCAACCTAGGAGAATAGCTGCCTTGGTTCACCATTGTGAGTGGTTTATTAGTTACAGGATTCCTAGAGATTTTCGCCTTGGGAGCAACCTTAGAAAAATCTGGAAACTGGTAGTGCACTTGAGCCTGGCTGTAACTGAACCAGTTGCCTGAACTTGCTTTGTCAGCTATCTGTCTCTGGAGTGTCTGCCTTAGTGAGCTTTTATTTGCATCACCTGGACCTTTAGTTCTGGTTAGAAAGCTTGGATCTTCCTGACGGTCACTCTTCCCAGCAGTGACTGGTTTTTCTAAGGGAGAGGTATTTTCTCCTTCTGTGCCAGGGGAGTAACAGGGCTTGCTGCTATTTGCTGAACCATTTTGGGGACTGGGCTGGCCAGTGAATTCTGGGGTTTGTTCTTTGGGGTAATAATTTTTTGCATAACATGAAGTGTCATCAAGACTCTCAGCAGTCAAGATCTCTGGGAGAGTTTCATAGCCAACGCCTTGACCCCTGAAGAATTGCTCTTTGGCGAGATGATGGAGTAAAATATCTGAGATGGGGGACTTTGAGGTATCTTCTTTATTAGCTGGAACAGGAGAAGCCAAGGTGCATTGCTCATCTTTATTGTGCCTGTTGCTGACAACAAGTTCAGTCGTCTTAACCCAATTCGCGGACATAGCTGTGTTCTGGCGCACCTCACAGTGAGCAGTCACTTCCTGAGGGCCTTCTCCTGCCAGAACAACTTCTGCTGAGACAGGAAAGGTGTCATTTGTTAAGGTAAAGTTGTAAGAAGTACATATCTTCATCTGGGAGAAGTCCCCATCGTAAGGCAAGTCCTCCTGTTGTTTATAAGTCATATCTTCTGAAAAGTCGGCTTCGTCCATGATGGTGTGGGCTGATGTCTGTGGTCCTCCGATGCCCGGCCTTGGCGTAATTAATGCTCAGAATGTGGTGTTGTCTGGTTTTCATTGAATGTCTGCACTGTGTGTTCTATGCTGTAAGAAGAGAAAACAGCTTCATTAGTAAATATATCAGAATCATGTAGGAGGCTATGCTTAATCTGGTTGCTTTGGAGAAACACAAACAGATGCTTTTCATCTAGAGCGATTCATTTGCAAACCTGAAGGCAGAAAGCTCAGCCAAAGAGTAACTCATTCTAAATACTAGTGAGAACAAGAGTGATGGAAGGGTTATAAGTTTTATCCATTAAGTTCGGAGGAGGCGTGTCCCGTACTTAATGGCCATATCTTTATCTCACAAGAGAGCGCCATACTGTTTAGCGTTTGTTCTCATCACAACTCAGCCTTTTTAGTGAAGATTAAATGTGGAATTTTTTTCTTGCACGTCTCCCTGGCATCCCTGAGCCACATGATCCTGGAGGCTAGCTCAGCTCAGACATGGCCATGCAAGTTCTCCATTCTGTTGCCTTTTTGTAAAGTGATATTTTATTTTTTGAATTGACACATAATAATTGTAGAGATTTGTGGCACACACAATGTGATGTTTCGATACATGTATCTAAAATAATGGCATTAAAAAATACAGGGTCTCACTGTGTAATTCTGACTGACCTGGAACTCATTATGTTCAATATGTTGGCCTCGAACTCAGAGATCTGCCTGCTTCTGCCTCCTGGGTGGTATGATTAAAGGTGATTTGCCCCCACACCGGGCCTAAGAGTAGTTTATTTATCACATGGATTGGTCTTTGTAGTAAAATATTAAAAATCTTCTTTTAGCTATTTTGAAATATTGATTACTGTTAAGTATGTCACTGTGCAATAGAATATCGGTAATATCAGGATGCATTCTTCCTAGCCTAACTTTCTAGCCATTGACCCAGTCCTCCCTGTCCTGTAACAATTCTAACCATTGTCTTGCTCTCTGCTTCAGTAGGATCAGCTGTGTGTGTGTGTGTGTGTGTGTGTGTGTGTGTGTACTGATTGCATGACTATATGTCTGTGTGTGGGTATGCTTGTACACGTGTACATGTACTTATGCACGTAAAGGTCGAAGGTCAACATCGGATGTCTTCCTTACTCTCAATCTTGTTTTCTGAGACAGGGTCTCTCACTGAACCTGGTACTTAGAATTTGACTAGACAGGCTGGCCAATAATCCCCAAGGTTCTTCCTGTCTCTGTCTCCTTAGCAGTGGTACTGCAGGTACACTGGAGCATGGCTGGGTTTTTACATGCATGTTGGGGATTGAAGTCAGTTCTCAGTGCCATGCAGCAAGAGACTGAGCCAGCTCCTGGTCTCGGATTAGCCTTTCTAGGTTGTACACATGAATGAGATCAAGTACGTGTCTTTCTGTGCCTGGCTTATCTCACTTCTCCTCCACCTCAGTGCTATTGCCTAGTGGTTTGCTCTTAGATTTCTTAAAGAGCATAGAACAGTGCTTCTCAACCTGTGAATCGCAACCTCCTGGGGATTGCATATTAGATATTTACATTATGATTCATAACAGTAGCAAAATTACAGTTATGAAGTAGTAACAAAAATAATTTTATGGTTGGGGAGTCACCACAACATGGGAAACTATATTTTAAAGGCTCACAGCATTAGAAAGGTTGAAAACCACTGCCATAGAAGGATTGACAGAAAATAGCCAAGAGAGGTCTTTTAAATGTCTAGAAGGCAGGCTGCAGCCAAACATCCCTCTTCTACTAGGACCCAGGAAGGAAATCTGCCAGTGAGGCTTTGCCTCAGCCAATCCCTAGCAGCTGCCCCCACCCAGAGGACAGGGTGGTGACAAGCCAAGTGTCTTGGGAATATTTCTGAAAATGGTCAGGGCACAGCTGGTTGCCACTGGGTTCAAATCCTTTAAAGAAAAGCCACAGCATCCATGTAGAAGACACTCTTCTTGTTGATGAACAGCACCTTAGAAGTAATCAAAAGCATCCCAGTTTTTAGGTCTGATGACTGGGGCTATTCCTCCCCAAGAACACCAGCTAGGTTCTGAGCTCTACTAACTCAGGGTGACCATAACCACTGGCTGGCCCCACCCATCTGGTGATGCGGTTAGGAGAACAGAGCTTTGAGGTCCTTCTTCATCCAAATTTTTATGTCTAAGAACTTGGATTTATTAGCTAACCTCAAAGGCTAAAATAACATGTTTGACAAAGAAAAAAAATGAGAAAAGCTCCCCAAGGAAAGAGGAACTCAAATTTAGGGCGTCTGGGAAACATCAGACAAAACCGTTCGTTCGTAGTTGCATGCCAGTGTTACAGAGGCCAGACTTTAAAAAGTGAAAACTGCCCCGAAGAGAGGAGGAAAAGAAAATTGCCACAAGATTGCTTTAAGTCATTTGTAGAGATGAATGCTTACTACAGACTGGAGAAGGCATGTCTGTGTGAGCAGAGTTCCGGGTTATTCACACCAAGGTGAAGGAAGGGGTAGGAAGAAAAGCTTTCCCTGGAGAGATGAAGACACAGTGGGAAGGCTGGAGTCCGCCATGAATTCGGTTCCTCTGCTCCTTAGCTGTATGGCTTCTACAGTCAGTCCTCCTCCTCCTCCTCCTCCTCCTCCTCTTCTTCCTCTTCTTCTTCCTCCTCCTCCTCTTCCTCTACTACCTTTTCTATTGTTCTATGATAAGAAATCACTATATCCTGCTGGCCTCAAACTCTTGGGCTTAAGTGGTCCTTCTGCTTCAGCCTCCTGAGTAGCTGGGCCTACAGGCATGTGTCTCTGCATGATTTTTATCTAACTTTTATGAATCTGATTTTCTTCTGAACAAGTAGGCATGAGAGTGCCCAGCTCACCGGCTCCTAGATGATGGCAGGACATGAGGTATGTGAGGCATGTGACACGGAGTGAGTGCGGCCAGCACACATTTAAAAATAAAAGATCACCAGGTGTGGTAGTATGCACATTTAACCCTGCCAGGGACAGGGGCAGAAAGGCAGAGAGGTGAAGGAGAGACAAAGAGGCAGAGGCAGAAGCAGAGAGGTAGAGAAGCAGGGGCAGAGAGGCAGAGGCAAGCACATTCTCTGTGAGGCCAGACTGGTCTATATAGTAAGTTCCAGGCCAGCCAGGGATACATAGACTCTCTTTCTCTAGATAGATGATAGATAGATAGATAGATAGATAGATAGATAGATAGATAGATAGATAATAGATGACAAATAAGAAAGAGGGATGATGAGATGGCTCAGTAGATAAAAGTGATTGCCACCAAGCTCCACGTTCGAGAGAAGACAAAGGAGGAGAAAAAAAAAAACTCCTGAAAGTTGTCTTCTGACCACCACACACATGATATGATACAACACAGCCACAGACACACAGATCAAACACATACACACACATACACACACACACTCCATATGCATGGAGAGGCACATGTGTACCTGTATACACACATACACACACACACACACACACACACACACACACACTTTTGTCTAAACAAAAGGAAGACCTCACAAAAATAAGCCCAAGGAATTCTCTCATTACACAGAGGGAAGAAGAAAAAGGAAAAGAAAAACCAGCTTCAGAATTATTAGTTTCCCCATGTATACATCCAAACACAGCAAGGCTTTATCACAATGAGCCCTTACAGTTGGCTGGAAAGGACTGGAACATCTTCCTGATAACACCCAGCTCAGTCTTGGAACCTGAAGGTGTCTTCTGAGAGATTCTGATCAGAACCCAACAGAACTTTTGGCACCACAGCTGTCCCCGCAGGTGACCAGAGCATTGTGTGCTCAGCTGCAGCTCATAGTCACTCTGCAGAACAGAGGAGAGGAGCCCCAGTGCCAGCCAGCCCTGAGCAGAGGTGTGCAAATGCCCGCCATGCCAAAAGCCCTTCCCAACATGGTTGACAAGATCATAAAATCTGAACAGGATGCTGAAGTGCTGGCCTAAGCCCACTCCATTGCCTATGGAAGAGATGATGCAGGAGTGGCTGGATTCTGAGGAATCAGTCAAAGATCTATTCAATCTTGGTGGAGGGAGCACTTATCGTAGGGGCAAAGGTTGGTCAGCCTTGTTTCCGGCTGATAGGAGTATTTCTTTTCTAGGTCAGTTTAATGATAACACAACTTCACATCATGGAAGGACTGTTTTCATCACTGGTTCATGGGTTGTTTTGTTTTGTTGTACCTGGGGATTGAAGTAAGGGCCTCATACATGTTAGGCAAGTATCCTACCACTGAGCTACATCCTAGCCTTCAGAGCTGAGAATGGCCTTGAACTTCTGATTCTCCTGTGTCTTTGATAGAGTTTCTATTATTATGATAAAACATCATGACCAAAACGACTTGCTGAAGAAAGAATCCATCTCATCTTAGGCTCTGAGGTCACACTCCATCACTGAGGGAGGTCAGGGCAGGAACTCAAGGCAGGAACCTGGACGCAGGAATTGAAACAGAGGCCATGGAGTTACACTGCTTACTGACTTCCTCATCAAGGCTTGTTCAGCCTACTGCTTTTTTATAGCACCCAGGACCACCAGGTCTGGGGTGGCATTGCCCGTAGTGGTCTAGACTCACCTCATTCATCAAGAAAATACACCACAGGCTTGCCCACAGGCCAGTCTGGTGGAGGAGGCCTTTTTAAACTGAGGTTCCCTCTTCCAAAATGACTCCAGTTTGTGTTGAGTCGGCATAAAATTAAAGAGCGCAATTGACACCTTGTTAGCTTGACACACAAAAGCATCACTGTTAAACCATAACCTTTCCTTGTCTCAAGATGTCATACCAACCAATGGCACAATATAAAATGCATTCCACACTTTAAATATCCTGTGTTTTTTAAACATTCAAACACTTTAGAAGTTCAGTATTGTAAAACATCCAAAGTATTTTTTCAAAGTTCAAACCTCTCTAAAATATCCAGGTCCCAAAATATCCATATTCTTCTAAGAATTCCAAATTCCTAACTATGATCTCCCTATAATATATAAAAAATTAGTTAAATAGTTTCCTTCTAGTCCTCCTCCTCTTCCTCCTCTCCATCCTTCTTTTCTCTTTTCCTCCCTACAGGGTTTCTCTTCTACAGGTGAAGCCCTGGCTGTCCTAGAACTCATCAAACTGGCTTGAAACTCAGAGAACTGCCTACTTCTGCCCACCTCTGCCCACCTCTGCCTCCCTAGTGCTGGGATTAAAAGCATGTGTCACCACCACCCAGCTGGTTAAATAGTTTCTTATACAAGAAAAAATAATCAGGGCATAGTCACAGTCAAAGCAAAACCAAAGTTCAGGGTATAAACAGGTTAGTGCTGTCTGGCATCTACTCACGGTCCTCTGGACTGGGACTGTGCTGTAACTGGCTGCACCTTAGCCAGTATCCTCTCCTGGGCTCTCTTCAGAAACTCTGACCCTGCCTCAGTTGCTCTCCATGATCCCTTCATGCCTTCGAAGGCACTACCCTGGAGTGACCTTTGCACATTGCCAAGTTTGGTTGCCAGCATGAGATGCAGTCTTGACCTCCTCTGGACCACAGCTTCTGTGTGGTGGCCCTCAGGAAAACACACTACCAGATTTATAATCCTCAGTGATGCCAGTCTAATCCTTAATCGCCACTAATTTCTTAGCTCCAACTGACCAGCATCAACTGTCCCAGCAAGGAAGGTTTCGTGTTGGTGGTTCTCCTCTCTTATTGTTACAGCCAGTTCTTCTGCTGCAGCTCACTAGAACCACATAATCTTACTTCAAAATACCATTAAAACCTGGCTGATAGAATCGTGTTTCCCTTTGCAACTTGGAAAGCCGAGCCTCTGACAAATGGATTGCCTTCAGCTGTGTCTTCTAAGCTCATTAAGTTCTTGGAACATACCATGGTTTTCCCAGCCCAAAGTTCCAAAGTCCTTCTATAATCCTCACGGAAACATGGTCAGGTCTGTCAGCAACACTCCACTCCTGGTACCAATTTCTGTCAGGGTTTCTATTGCTGTGATAAAACACCGGTTCCTCAAAACCACTTGGGGAAGAAAGGGCTTATTTTATATTACAGTTTTCAGGTCTCACTCCAACATGGGGGGAAGCTGGGGAAGGAACTCAAGGCAGGAGCCTGGAAACAAAACTACAGAGGCCACAGAGGAATGCTGCTTCCTGGCCTGCTCCTCATAGCTTGTTCAGCTTGCTTTCTTAAAGCAACTAGGACAACCTAGTGGGGGGGGGGGGCATTTTCTCAGTTGAGGTTCCCGCTTCCAAAATGACTCTAGCTTTTTATCAAGTTGACATAAAACTAGCCAGTACATCACACCTCCACTTCCTGAGTTATGAGGGAACAAGTGTGCCTCCTCATGTCACATTTATGCTGGGGATCGATCTGGGCCTTCATGTACACAGTCAGCACTTTCTGATAAAGCTCAACCCTAACCCTCATTTTATTTTCTGGGACAGAGTCTCAGTAAGTTGCCCAGCTGGCCTGGGACTCATTTTGCAGCCACAATAACCCTGAGCTTGTGATCCTCTTGTTCAGTCTCCTTTATGGCTAGAAATATGGCCCTGCACCACCAGGTCCAGTTTTATGGCCATCCTTTGACCTCAGTAGCCCTCATTCCATGTTCTGTAAGCCAGGTGGATGGGAAGATGCCTGTGACCCAGCTGTGGACGTGAGAGCCAGGATAACTTCTACTCACCCTCATTTCTCTATTCCATACTCTATCGGGTTCCCGTTAGCTCAGCCACCTTTCTCCCCTAAATGATCTTAAACCCATGCTTCTGAGATAAACTGTGCTGACTGAAACAACACTGAGACCAAGGTGTCTGAGGCAGTGATGGAACCGTCCCTCCCTGCTCTTCCCCATTCTGGCCTTTACAGTGTGATTGGCAAGGAGTCCGGAGCCTTGAGGACCTGTTCCATAACATTTTTGTTCTGCACAAAGTCACATGCTGCTCTGTCCCCACTGAAGCAATGTGACAGTCACCACTAAGAGGTAAAACAAGGGCAGGTACAAGAGAAACTCACCTGCATCTTGGGGTCCCGACATCACACAGTGAAGAGTCTCAAAACACAAAAGAGCCAGCCGTTAACTGGAAATCATTTTATTTCTTTCAATCACTGGAAAGTTGGTTGCAATGGGATAACAGAACAAAAATCACCTTTTAAAATTGTGGTGTGCAGCTCCTCCTGTGTCCCTCTGAGGAAGAGGTCACACTGAAAACTCACAGGGAACTTCTGATGTAATATAAGCTCTTTGTCTTTGTCTTAAGAGCAGTCAGAAAACGCTTGGTTTCACTCTTAATCTTCATATTGTCTGCCTCTCTTTCTAGTTGTGGATTTCTATTTACCCACGAGGAGGGAAAAACTAAAACCTGGCAGCTGGCTCAAAATAAGTCCTAAGCCACACCCAAGGGTCAGATATTCAGGGACTTTTGAATCCAGTCTACCTTGTTTCTAGATTAAAATATCTGCAGAGGTAATGCAATGCAGATCTCCTCTGTGTGGGCTGCACTGGATTCCGGGCTGGTAATCCTATCAGCTAACTGGACCTCAGCCCTGCAGGCTGCCCACAAACACGGTGTCTATAACTGTAACCATAGCTCATTCTGTGTAGTGGCCCAGCCTCATCTTGTCATTGTGGGGTGACAGAGAAACTGCAGTGGAACAGCAGATCAACCCAATCCTCCCTAGAGAGCCAGGTGGATGTATTATTTATAGTCAGGCGGAGGGGCACTGTTCTTCCATGAGTGGGCATGAATGTAGTGACCAGCTGTTACAGATTATTTGTCTAGAGACTATCTTTGAAGCTGAGCAAACCAGCATTTGGAAAAAACACCTTCTCTTCACTGACTTTTTTTTCTTTTTAAATCTAATTTTTCTGCCCATATAAGCCTGTTGTCACCATAGACAGTCTAATCTGCACCACGGACATTGGCAATGCTCAGGGGACATTTGGAAATCAATTGATTTTCTGAAAATAATTCTCATGATAAATTTGTTGTTTGTGTATGAAGTGTACATCCATGTGAGGGGATGCCAGTGGGGATACAGGTGCATGTGTTGAAAATTATAGGACAACATCCAGTATAGGTCCCCAGGCATCTGCCATTTGTTTGAGACAGTCTGTCACTGGCCGGGAACATTTCACCACCACTGGGATCAGAGCTGTGGGCCATTGTACTTGGCCTTTTACATACGTTTTGGGGATCTGAATTTAGGTCTTCTCATTTGCAAAGCAAGTGCTTTTATTGAGTGGTCCATCTCCCTGGCCTTCAGAATAAGATTTTAACCACCCTCAATTTAAAGGAAGTATTATACTAATAACTCCAGAGTCAATAAGATGGTTCAGCAGTTATAGGCACTTCCTGCCTGAACCCTGAGACTTGAATTTGGTCTCTGAGATGTATTGCAGGTTTGATGCCTTTACCAGCTGAGTCACCTGAATGGCCCAAGAGTCGGACAAAGGACTACAATGCCAGCACTCAGGAAGCAAAGGTGGGGTGGGGGGAATCACAAGTAGAAAACTAGCCTGTTCTACATAGCAAATTCCAGGCCAGTTAGGGCTACATGGTAAAATCCCATCTGAAAAAATAAAAATCAGTCATTCACTCAATCAGCACATATGTGCTAGGGATGTTGGTGGAAGGTTGATAGCATGACGGTGAGGCTTAAAGAAGTAGATGTGCTCAATATACTTGAAATAACGAGGGCAGAAATCAAACATGTGTCTAATACATATGAAGCGACTTGGGTAGAAACTAAACAACTGTCTGTGTCCAGTACATATGACATATGTTCGGGAAAAACTAAACAAGTGTCTGTGTTCAATACATATGAAATAATTTGGAAAGAGAGTCAACAGGCAGAGGCCATATGCTTGGGAGAGCATGGGAGAAAAAAGAGAAATGAACTTGCCTGTCACTTCTCTATCCAACCAGCAGACAGGAACAACGCAACTCGGAGTTCTTCTCAACGCAGTTTAATCAAGATCCTTAACCATTCTCTCTTTCTCAAAACCCCTCTCTCCTCTCTCTCTGGAAGCCCTTCTCTCCTCTCTCTCTGGAAGCCCTTCTGTCCTCTCTTTCTAGAAGCTCTTCTGTCCTCTCCTCTCTCTGGATGGCCTTCTGTCCTCTCCTCTCTCTGGATGCCCTTCTGTCTTCTCCTCTCTCTGGATGCCTTTCTGTTCCAGCCCCTTAATGGCCGTCCTTTTTATACCCCTGCCTGTCCCAATCAGCACCTGCCATGTGGGCATGCCTCATTGGTGCACCTCAAACAGCCCGATCCTGCGTGGCAGCGAGTCTGCACAGTAGTTCTGCAGTTGTGGCTCAGTTAGGGAAAAACTGCACAGTGCGCAAACCGCCAAGAAGCAGTGCTCAAGCGCACCCGCTCCTCACAATTCCCCCTTATTTATTAATTTTGACAGACAGTGCCTGTCTTAGGTTGCCCCTTTCAAGCAACACTCCTTACCCATCATGGATAGTCAAACAGCTTTGGTTTGGTCCCTGTCTTAGGTTGGTAACGTGCCCAAGGAGTCTTACCCATCACTGACTACCTCTCTAGCATGCCACTTGAGGAGACTGTCCATATCCACTGCTGCAAACGCTTGTTCTGAGATGTTTTCTATTGGGCTTTCATCTGACACATGCACCAAAAGGCAAAGCAACTGATGGGAACCAGGCACATAGCAACCTCCCTGATTACTACCCACTCCTTGATGTGGGACATTGCTTGAAGAGTCCAGCTGGTCAATCCGGAGGCCAGGGAGATGTCCACTCTGGCCAAGTTAATGTGAACAATGGACTGCCCTGTAAGAAACTGATAAAGGCTTTTGAAAAGATTACTAGCATGGCTTATAAAAGAAATACTGAGCTTTCAAAGTGAGACTTCCATAATAAAAACTAGCATTGCTCCTTATCACTGGTAGCATCCACATCAGCAGAAGAGTCTTCCTTAGCATCTCCATTCCTGTCTTCTTGCTGTATAACCCTGGTAAGTCTTTCTGGAACCCAAATTGGCTGATGTTGATCCTTGAGGAAACACACAAACAGATTCTTTCGCCCACACCAATACTGGGTCAGGGCCACTCCATTTTCCTGTCAATATGTCCTTCCACATTACCATGCCTTTATGGGTAGCATCAGGATCAGCATGGCGATCAGCTGCAGACCGTCCCTGCTTATCCAGAGTAAAAAAATTTAGGGTAAAGAGGGCTATAGCCACTCTCTCTCTAGGCTTGCGGCCGGAGGCTATTCCCCCTCTTTGTTTAAGAAGACATTCCTTTAGGGTGCAGTGTGCCCATTCAGCAATGCCCTGTCCCTGAGGATTATAAGGCAAACCATGGTTAAGGTGAACTCCTATGGTTTTACAAAAGGACACAAAGGAAGTAGAGGTGTATGCCGGTCCATTATCTGTAAACATTTAGGTATGCCCCAGGCTCCCCAGGCTTCAAAACAATGAGCAATGACATGGCAAGCCTTCTCCCCAGAATGCAGGGAGGCAAACATAATTCCAGAAGAAGTATCTATAGATACATGAATATATTTTAATCTTCCAAACTCAGGGAAATGGGTTACATCCATTTGCCATAAATGTAGGGGGCGTAGGCCTCGGGGATTAACCCCGATTCCCATCTGTGGTAACAATGGGGCACAAGCTTGACAAGCTTTCACTATATCTCTAGCATCAGCATGAAGAATGCCAAAGCGAGATGATAGGGTTTTAGAATTTACATGAAACTGGCTATGAAAGTGTCTTGATAACTCCAGGGAATCATGGAGCACAAAATTTGCAACATTAAAACAGGTCTTTGAAGCTTTATCAACAATATCATTTCCTTCAGCCAATGGACCAGGTAAACCAGTATGGGCACGGATATGTTGAACAAAAAAGGGTTGTTCCCTATTCCAAATAAGAAATTGCAATTGGGTAAGTAACTCTCCTATGGTGGACTTTAGGTTCATTTTACCTACAATTTCCAATTGTTTAATAGCATTTACCACATATTGACTATCAGATATCAAATTAAAGGAACGAGAAAATTGTTCAAAAACCTTTATCACAATCTGTAATTCTATAACTTGAGGGGACGCTGGAGGAAATTGGATGGTTACAGGCAACAATCCTGCAACCAAAAACATTCCACATCCTGTCTTAGAACCATCTGTAAAAATAGTAGGGCGATTTAACAAAGGCTTTCTATGGGTGATCCGTGGAAAGACCACAGGATGAGCATTAATCAATTGTAATATAGGGTCCTTTGGAAAATGATTATCCATTGCCCCATTAAAAGTACATCTCAAAATTGCCCAATCACCCACAGTGGCCATCAATACTTCAAGTTGAGCGGCTGTATATGGTATACCTTGTTGAACCAGCAGTAAAGCTGCCCTAGCTTCCTCAGTGAGCTGCCTAGGAGAATTCAAATTTGGATCACCATGTAGGATATCAGACAATGGTTGTAGCTGCCTGTTGGATAAGCGAAGGTATGGTCTTACCCATTGTATATCTCCCAATAATCTTTGAAAGTCATTCAATGTCTGCAGGACATCTGTAAGAATATGAATCTTTTGGGGAACTATCCATTCGGCTGATATCCTAGTTCCCAAGTACTCAACAACACTACCTTTTTGTACCTTTTCTGGAGCTATGACTAATTGTTTTGTCTTTAGACTGGATATAATAAAATTGTAGGCACCATCAAGCATTTGTTCTGTAAACTATTATCATTCTGCAGTCAAAAACTAGTGAGACTTCCAAACTACAACAGTCTGACTTAACAATGTATTAGTAATGAATACATGACCTGAATTTTCACTCTCTTGCTTGATGCAATATTTGTCTTAAAAGTTAAAAAAATTAAGTATTAGAAGCACAAGGGCCTTTTATTTTTAATGCAATTAAAAAAGAAATCCCTTAAATACTGTGTGTTCTTCTTATTCAAGGGCTAGGCTAGTACCAAAGTTTACTGAAAATTAAGAGGGGTACATCAATTCACTACCCTTTCTTAAGCCAATTTAGAAACACCCAAACTTTTGCCGACCTTGTTCCTTTGATAGATACTAATAAAGGGGGGGGTGGGGGGGGGAGAAACAAAGATGGTTTTCACTCCTGGAAAAACTTCTGTGGTTGGTATCTAGTGCCTTTTACTCCCGTGACTAGTAGCCCTCATTCCTCGACCATCTTAAGGTCCTTTCCCAAACCCAAAACCTTATCCACGGCCTGTAAGAACTTTTCCTTTTGCTTTTAACTCGTCCCCAAACCGGGAACTTATATTGTCTCCTATCCGAGAACTTAACTTATCCCACTTGCCTGGGAACTTTATAGTCTCTGAACAGAGAGCTTTCTTTTGTTCCACTTACCTGGGAACTTACCAGCTAGCTGCCCTGACTGCGATGAGTTCTGAACTCCCCATATGGGCCACCACTTGTCGCTTCTCTATCCAACCAGCAGACAGGAACGACGCAACTCGGAGTTCTTCTCAACGCAGTTTATTCAGGATCCTTAACCATTCTCTCTTTCTCAAAACCTCTCTCTCCTCTCTCTCTCTCTGGAAGCCCTTCTCTCCCCTCTCTCTGGAAGCCCTTCTGTCCTCTCTTTCTAGAAGCTCTTCTGTCCTCTCCTCTCTCTGGATGGCCTTCTGTCCTCTCCTCTCTCTGGATAGCCTTCTGTCCTCTCCTCTCTCTGGATGCCCTTCTGTCTTCTCCTCTCTCTGGATGCCTTTCTGTTCCAGCCCCTTAATGGCCGTCCTTTTTATACCCCTGCCTGTCCCAATCAGCACCTGCCATGTGGGCATGCCTCATTGGTGCACCTCAAACAGCCCGATCCTGCATGGCAGGAAGTCTGCGCAGTAGTTCTGCAGTTGTGGCTCAGTTAGGGAAAAACGCACTGTGTGCAAACCACCAAGAAGCAGAGCTCGAGTGCACCTGCTCCTCACAATTTTGGGCCAAGAAGCAGTGCTGGAGTATACCGCTCCTCACACCTGCCTCCTTGGTTATACCTCCTTGACCCCACCTCCTAGGCCACACCTCCTTGGCCACATCTCCTGCTATTTTCTAGTATTGCATGATGATGATCATGCAAATAATATGCAAAGGATCTCAAAGGGCAAAAAATGTAGAGAAATGAAAAAGATGTAGAGAAAGAAAAACCATATAATACACATCCCTAGGAAAAGATGGTCTGTATGCTCACCTTTGTTAGAATATTCTGTTTTAGGTGCTGATCACATTTGTCCTCAACTAAGCTTTACTTTTTAAAATTGCAATTATAAATTGTTTTGAGGCAGGGTTTCATATGTCCTAGGGGTTTCATGGTCCTAGGGTTTCATGAATCCCTAGGACTCAAACCTAGGACTTTGTGCATAGTAGGCCAGCACACTACCAACTGAGCCACATCTCCAGCCCTACACTAGCACAAAAATATAAAAAGGAATGAGAGGACTTTTCAGACACAGCATACCTCCCAGATGAAAGAGAAGTCTCAGTGACCTAATGAAGCTGTATCTTTGTTTGGTTTTTCAAAACAGGGTCTCACTGTGTAACCCTGGCTGTCCTGGAAATTCCTATGTAAACCAGGCTGGCCTCAGAGGTCTGCCTGCCTTTGCCTCCTGAGTGCTGGCAATAAAGGTGTGTCCCACTATTCCCAGCCTGAAACTGTACCTTAATTTTTTAAATTTTTCATTATTACTTTATTTAATGTGTATGGGGCATTTTTTTTTTCTACATTTGTATCTGCACTGTAAACATGTCTGGTGCCTATGGAGGTCAGAACAAGGATCCCTTGGAACTGAAGTTACAGATAATTGTAAGCCACCATGTGGATACTGGAAATCAAACTCTGGTCCTCTGGAAGAGCAGTCAGTGCTATTAACTACTAAGCCATCTCTTCAGCCCCTGTATCTTTTATATAAAATAAATATTTACTGGTGGTAGTGGTCTCTCTCTCTCTCTCTCTCTCTCTCTCTCTCTCTCTCTCTCTCTCTCTCTGTACCTAAGTGTATATCCCTGAATGTATACTTCCATGAAGTGCCCTTGGAAGCCGAAGCCAGAAGAAGGCATCAGGTTCCCTGGAACTGGAGTTACACGCAGTTGTGACCCACCTGATTTGAGTGCTGGGAACTGAACGGGGTCCTTTGGAAGAACAGCAAATGCTCTTAACCCCTGATCCAGTTCTCCAGCCCTAAAGCTGTATCTTCATGCGTATGGAGTCTGAATGAAAGTGAATTTGCTTTTCTGGACAGCTTGAGCCATCTAGAAAAAGAAAATGAAGAAAGAGGCAAAGAAAGAAGTGGAGAAGGAGAAGAAAGGAAAAAGGGAAGGAAGGAAGGAAAGAAGGGAGGGAGGGAGGGAAGGAGGGAGGGAGGGAGGGAAGGAAGGGTCCTTTGCATAGTACTAGAAAATGGACAGCCACTCTGAAGTCTTGAAATGGGTGTAGGACATGCATTGTCTTCATTCTTGCCTGACCTAGCTTGATCTGACCAGGTGTCTGGTTTTGCACACTCACTCCTGTTTTTCAGAGAAGCCATAGAAGGGTACCGTGGCTCTTTATCCACAGCTTCTACTCCTGGAAAAGGAGACCTCTGTCCTGAGCGGCTGCACTACCTTGTTCACAGGAGAGGAAGGAGCCTGGTAAGGTCTTGAGTTCAGTTAGTGTATATATCAGCTTAAATAAGGTTGACTCTTCCTTACTCAAGACATCGCAATTGCCAAGAACATTGTTCACGGAAGACGGGTTCTGGGGACACCCAGACAAGGATCTGAGTTCTGCTAATGTTGTGAGTAGCTTTTCACTACTCCACCTTAGCTCCACAGTTGTTCCTTTTCAACTTGCCTTCTTGGCACAATTGCTGGGTGCTACTATCTCCTGCCTGGAAAAGTGTGCCCTTATCACTACTCTTAGCTCTGCACCTTTCATCGGCCCTAAACTTTAGTGGCTAGTCGCAACTAGGCCCTGCCCCATGTGTGGTCACTCCATTTTGAGGTCTCACATGGCTCTCCAACCCTTCTCCATCAGAAGCATGGCAAAACTCTGCTCCCTTGTGGCTCCCTTTTACTCCAGGGACCCAGAAGCCCTCCCTGTCCCTTCTGCCCAGCAATTGGTCCATGGCTTTCTTTACTGACAGATCAACAGCCAATTGAGGAGCAGAACTTTAGCATCCAGACCCATCCCTACAGTTTAATGCCTGCCTGCCTTTCTTTCTTTCTTTCTTTCTTTCTTTCTTTCTTTCTTTCTTTCTTCCTTCCTTCCTTCCTTCCCTCCCTCCCTCCCTCCCTCCCTCCCTCCCTCCCTCCATACTGTCTTTCTTTCTTTCTTTCTTTCTTTCTTTCTTTCTTTCTTTCTTTCTCTCTTTCTTTCTTTCTCAGTGAAGTCTTGGCTGTCCTGGAACTCACTCTGTAGAACAAGCTGGCCTCAAACTCAGAAATTCTCCTGCATCCTCCTGCCTCTGCTTTCCAAGTTTGGGGATTAAAAGCATGTGTCATCACTGACAGGCATTCAGGCTTTCTAGTTTTACACATTTGGCAAAAGTTACTTAACTTCTCTGATTCTTACTTTTATGCTTTGTAAAATCATGGAGACAGCTGGCTGAGTCCTGCACAGCTTGGTTCTGGAAACCAAACTGGGGTGACATAGGAATGAAAGACAGACACGTGTACAGAAAAGCTGGAATCAAGTAGGCAGTGTGTGCTCTGATGGAGTGGCACCTACTACATAGCAACCTGGAATGCCATCGTGTGCACAGAGCACAAGGAGGAGGGTTAACTAGTCTTGGCAATCTCTGTAGTGGAGCAGTCTCAGACTATAACATCTGGAGGAGGAAGATGCAGTCCATGCTCTCTGGGCACGCTGTCAACATTCACACACAGACCCCAGGGAAGGCTTTACTAGCTCCCTGAGCCAATTCTCTGAACCTGATGGAGGAAGGCTTTATCAATTCCCTGAGCCTGATGAGACATTGGAGTATTTGTCAATTACACATATTTACTTGGGATTTCCTCTGTGCCTCACAATTCCTCTAAGAATTTCTTCTAAAAGAAGAAAATGTGTTTGTGTCATGTACTTTCAATCATACCTAGGAGTGGAAGCTATCCCTACAGAACCAAAGCCCTGGGCCTTATGAGTCCTCCACCCTTACCCAGCATGAGCCATCCTAACCCAGCTACCTATTGGGAACATTATAAACAAATAAATACAGTACATTAGGGTTGGGCGTGTCTATTTTAGATTTAACACTTGCATGCAACTTAAAGCAGTGCTTGCCATATAATGTCTCATAAATACTAGCTTTAAAACAATATTAACTGAAGTCAGTAGGACAACCCAGGTCAAGGCACTGGCTACCAAGCCTGACAACCTGAGTTTAACTCCCAGGATCCAGATGGTGGAAGGAGAGAACAGACTCCCCCCTCTGCAAGCTGTTTTCTGACCTTCATACAGATGCTGTGGCATAGGGTGCCCACCCATGCCATGTATGGACACAGAATAAAATTAATTAAACTGTAAAAGAAAAACATTAGTAAAAGAGCTGAGGATAGCTCACTTGTAGGGCACTTGTCTTGCATTCCAATGACCCCAAATTTAATCCCTATCATTGTCAAAAGAAATGTAGCTATT
Organism: Arvicanthis niloticus; assembly: GCF_011762505.2. Taxonomy (NCBI): domain Eukaryota; kingdom Metazoa; phylum Chordata; class Mammalia; order Rodentia; family Muridae; genus Arvicanthis; species Arvicanthis niloticus. The sequence goes on along the minus strand of NC_047661.1, from coordinate 87,844,663 downwards.
ATATAAAAATCTTAGTCTTTCAAAAGTTTAACTCTTTCAGTTTATCATTTTTAAAAGCTAAGAATTTGAAATGAAAATCTGTTATAAAGTACATAAAATATTACCAAGTTATAAAGTAGAAAAATGTCAGTTATCAGTACTCCCCTAAACCTTGTAAACAAAACTACATAGCTCATTTAGAATACATTAGAATACATTAGAAACCCCCACAGTTAATGAAGTATTAGCTCAGCGGGTGCTGAAATGCCAACCTTTATCGGACAACACTGGCTTCTGTATTACATACCAGAAGTGGAAATGATGCCTGTACTTAAGGTAAACAATCTTCATTTAGCTTTGTAAAATAGGCTTGTGTAGGCTTAATAGGCATTAAGTAGTTAACTCCTAGGTGAGGTATTTATTTCCTCTCTCAAGCGAGGTCATCATGTGAGAGGTGGGAACAGGATGATGCTGGACGATTTTGTACTGGAAACAGTTATCTGCTCAGAATGTCATAGCGCTCCGTACCTACAGCAGGCTTTCAGCTGCATCCAGCCACACTACAACCTAATTAGACTCCAGGAGGGAGTTAATGGCATTACCTTTTACATTCATGGGCTGTTCAAGAGAGAGGAAAACATTTAGGTAAAATTATGTCACAGTCAAGAGCCCTTAGTGCCTGAAATGTTTGCTGGGGAGGGACTCTCTGTTGGAGCCGCAGTACCATTTTGTAGGTACCATCTCACATCCCACAGGAGCCTCCTGGCTTCCTCTTGTCTTATATCATGTGTCACAAGGAAGAAGAAACAGAGAATCACAGTTATGCTTTTTGCTGTCCATTCCCCCAAACTGATTATTTATTAGTTTCCTATTGTTACTGTAACAAATTGCTAAACAAAAATGTAATTTTTAAAAAAAGTTTGTGATAGTTGTTCTCTGTTGTCTGCTTGACTAGACTTAGAATGGCCTAGGAGACAAGACCCTGGATCTGTCTGAGAGGAAGGACACTTCAAGAAAGGGTTTGTGGGGGTAGAAAGACTTACCCTGCATGTGGTTCGGTGTCCCAGACTAGATTAAAAAGCTGAGGACCGATGTTCATCTTTCTCTGGATGACTAGATGCAGTGTGACTTGCTGCCCTGTGGTCTCACCCTGATGTGTAGCCCACCTTGATGAACTGTACCCTGTAACTGTGAGCTAAAACCCCACCTTTCTTATTTCTAATGATGTTTTTAGCAGGCATTTTGTCACAGTGATCTAATTAGCTCTTCTTGGTGCTTAGGACTTCAAAGTAGGAAGTTTCTCCTCTGGGCTGGAGTGGAGCAGCAGGCTTTCCCAACAGAAAAGGCTGGAGAGAGCAGAAACATAAAGGGAAAAGAAGTCACTGGTTTCAAGGCTACACACTCCCACTTATGGTTAAAGCAGAGATGGCTTCCTTCCCATGCCAGCTAGGATTGACTGGACCTCTTTCCATTAGTGTTTTCGAGTTTCTCTGCTGGCTTCCGAGCTCATTTTGAATACCTAGCACCTAGTATGAGTGCTTGAGGCCCAAGATGAGAACTTAATACAAGATAATAACCTTCCATAAATCTTAAATAAAATTATTACACACTTAGTGACACAGTACAGAACAAATTTGTTTATCTTTCAGTACTTGAAGCTGGAATTCTGACATTAGAGTCACTGATCAGGAAATCAAAGCGTGGACATTGCTACGTTCCTTCTGGAGGCTGCAGAGCAGTCCATCCGGCATTCCCTTGCCTTTTCCAGCTTCTAGGGACTATGCATTCTGTGACCCTGACCCCATTTTCCATCTTCAATGACATCACAGCATCAATTCCCCTGCCTCTGATATTCCTGAGTCCCTCTGTCACTTATTAGGATCCGAGGGATTATCTTGGACCTATCCAGATAACCCAAAATAATATCTCCTTCTGGAGATCCTTAATCACGTCTGCACAATCCCCGTTGATATGTGGGGTAACAGATTTACAGGTTGGGGGATTAGCACGTGGACATCTTTGAGGACCATTTCATTTACTGCAGTGCCCTTTTGCAATCTAGAACAGGACCAATCTTCTCTTTTAGTCCCCAAACAGTATCCTTTGTGTCTCCAGAGGACTACCCCCAGAGCCCTTCCTGATAAGGGGCTTTGTCACCCATGGAACCTCTAGGGTTTGCTAAGTAGAAGGGCATACCTGAAAAGCAGAAGTTTAGAATTTGTTTTTAATTAAAGCTATTGATATGTGCAAATACACAATAAATTTTAATTATGCTACTTGAATTTTTAATGTTTAAAAAAGGCTATATATCACATTCTATTTATATAAAATGCCAGAGAAAACAAATTAGTAACTACAGGAAGTAGATGCACAGTTGCCTAGGATTGGAGTGGAGGTTGGAGGGATTTCCAAAAGGCAGGAGGAAATTTTAGTGGTGATAGATGAATTGTTTTTAGAGATGGTTTTCATTGGTTTGTCTCACAAGAACTTCCCTCACAGTATATATGTACACTGGGATCTGCCGTGTTGTGCCTTTAACTGTGCATTGCTTATTGTATGCTGGCTATATTAGTTCCAGAAAGCTGTTTTAAAAAATAACACCATGTGGGGCTGGAGATGCAGTTCAGATGATAGTATGCTTGTCCAGCACACACAAAGCCCTGAATTCAGGGCTGGAGATAGATGGCTTTTAAGAGATTGTATTGCTCTTGCAGAGGCTGTGTTCAGGTCTTAGTACCAATACCAGGTTGCTCTCAACAGTCCATCCAGGGAGATCCAATGCTCTGGCGTCGTAACAGAAGCTTCATTCATGGGAACATACTCCCAGCCCCCTGACATATACACATGATTAAAATAAGCCACCACCCCCACAAAGTCCTGGATTCAATCCCTATTACCACATAAATTGGGCATGCCTATAATCTGGACACTTGGGAGGTAGAGATAGAAGATGAGGCGTTTAAGGTTATCCTGAGCTACATAGCTTGTTTACAGCCAGTCTGGGCTTCATGAGATACTGTCTATTCAAAAAAGTAAGTGTGGAGGGAGCTGTAGTGGTGCCTCGGTGGTAGAGAATTTGCCTTGCAAGCATGATGCCCTAAATTTAATGTCCATCACTGCCAAACAAACAAACCCCTACCCTCCAAGGCACACAGGACCTTCATAAATGAAAACCAAGGAGAAACATGTTACCAGAGTAACCTGATCTATAAAGCTCAAATACCTCATTCAGATCTTGGTGTTTCAAGGAGAATAAAGAGTTGGGAGTTTATTTCCCACACAGTCAAAGCTCCCTAGCTGCAAACTGGAGCCTCTCTGCCACTTGAGGCTACCGGCTCCGCCCACCATCCCTCTGACCACACCCACAAAACATCATGTTTCTGCAGTTTCTGGGTCTTTCCTGGTGCTTTCTACCTTCATTTGAATATGCTGCTGGGAAAGCCCTTCCTGCCTCCCCCTACGTCCCCCCACCCCCCAACTAGGGGAGTGGTCCTTTCTCCAATTGTCACTTCCACTTCCCGTCTGAGCTTCCTCACCATCTTATAACTAAGCCGTTCACTCCATCCCGGGCACGATTGTTCTGCCAACCTGGGCATGTAACAGAGAGTCAACATTTATTTTATAGAATTGGAATTATTAAATGCCGGAACCATCAATGTGTCTGTACTCGAAAGAGATCTGGTAAGGAGAAGTTCAAAGGTCACTGGATGAAGGGACAAAACCGCTTATAAAATTAATGGCAGTCGTCATCCTGCAGCAACTAGAGCAACTGGTGCCCAGAAGAAAGGCGGGTCAAATCCAGAGGTGTCAGGAAACAGAGAGTAAAGGCTGGCATTTAATACCTGCAGACTGGGTTAGAAGCAAGAACGGTCCTGTACAATGAACAGCTCATCCAAAATGCCAGTAAGGTTATCATAAAAATAATAATGATAGAATATGTTTTCTACGGAAAGATGAGAATGAATCGCTTCCTGGGTAGCTCAGGTAGGTGTGGGTACCATGATGATGTCCAGAATCCTCTCCCCAATGGGGCTGACTTTCAAACTTACTCTTTCTTAGACTCCTGGCCTGCCCTTCCTCAAATACACTGTCCCCTGCCCAATGTGGGCCTTTTCTTCACGTCGTTCTCTCTGTGAGGTGTCTACCCCCCTTTCCATCTTATTTATTCCTTCTTAGCCTGTCACTCACTCTAGAACCTTCTCTCATCCCCACACTAGGGCAGGGTCCTCTGCTGCAAGCCTTCAAAACACTTGTATCTCCATACTGACATCTATCATACCATAAAATATTGGTGGGGAAGAGGAGGGAGGAGAGTGAAGGCTGAGAGGAGAGACGTGGGAGGAAGGGGTGTGTGGAGATCCACTCGTGTGCTTGAGGAGAATGGAAAAGCACCAGTTCAAGAAATGCATTGGGCAATGAGGGTGCAGCTCTGTTGGCAGAATGGTTTTTAGCATGCACGAAGCCCTCTGAAGTTTTAGTTTTTCTCAGTCCTACTTTTAATAATGGTTTTTTTAAATGCTTTAACCCCCCTTCTAGCTCACCACCCACCAGAGGTAGTGGAAAAGAAAGGATACAGAAGAAGTGGGTCTGTTTAGAAATTGATTTTTGGAGCAACTCTCATCTGTGTTGTCTGGAAATCAGCAGTTCAGTTCACAGGTCAGCAGCAGCAGCTTGATCCACACGCAAATATTTCATGAATATACCAGCAATCCAGTTTGGTAGAGTCAGGATAGCAAACAGGAATCGTCAGTGGTGACACCAACTAACAGAGACAGCCAGGCCTCAGCTGAATTGCCAGAAGTCAGCAGGAAAAACCACCAGAGAAAACAGGAGAAATTCTCATCTGCGTTTCTCTCAGTACAGTGAAGATCAGCAAAGACATGAGACTGAGCAGCATTACAGAGCTAGCTCTACAAGCAAGTCCCTCTCAGTCTGTTGAGTCTTATTTATACTCCCTCCAAACATCACATGTCCTCCACGGGTCTTACCTCAGCACAAGTCTGTCTTAGAAAAACTCTGCGTGGGTCTGTATTAGCTGACATCACTTTGCCAAGAAGCCACCAACATACCCCCAGAAGTTTTTTGGTGCATTGCTCTCTATGGAGTCCCAACAAAAGGAGCTCAACTCTGCAATGTAAGGCAGGCCAATACATGCATGTTGTTAGTGAAGAACCTTTCATCACGTGTCCTTTCATGTGCTTACTTTAGCAGGGTATCCTTTCACCTGTGTCTGCGTCGGTGAAATACTCCTTCACGTGTCTGCCTTAGTGAAATAGCCTCTTACCTGTGTCCACTTCAGGAAAACACCCCTTCATGTGATCTGACACAACTGACTTTCCAAAGATTCTGTAAGTTTCCACTTCAGCCCTGGGTTGTATCCTTATCCTCAGTACGTGGTAATGTACACTTGGGAGCACTGGGGAGGTAGGAGAAGGATCATCATTGGCTACATGGTGAGTTCAAGATATACACAAAACTGTCTCAAACAAGACAAAACAGGGCTGGAGAGGTGGCTCAGTGGGTAGAGAAGCTTGCTGCCAAGCTTGAGGATCTGAGTTTGAGCCTCAGGACACACAAGGTAGGGGAAAGAAGTGACTCCTGCAAATTGTCCTCTGACTTCCGTGTTCACACTGTATCCCAATGGATAGATACATGTAATAAAAATTTTGAAAACAAAGCCACAATAAAAACTAGAGTGGATTCTTAGCTATGTCTTACTGAGGACCTTGGTAAGTTGTCTAGGGTATCTGAACTGGTTTTTTCATCATCCACAGAACTGGGAGACAGGTTTGTATGACAATTAGTTAGATAAGTAGACAAAGTAGCTTCTTCAATGTCTAACAAGTATGGGAGCTCAATAAATAGTTGTTTTCCCTTCTTTCTTTCCTCTTGTTGCCCAAATGCAGGCATGTAACAGTGGACACTAAAAAGAAGTCTGGACTGAAAAAGGGCTTTGAAGCTGGTATGGGAGAGAGAGGAAGTCTGTAAGACTTCTAGATGGCTTGACAAAACCTACTTGAGCAAAGCCTGTGGTCAGTGGTGGCAGATGAACAAGTTTTGAGTGGAGCCAATGAGTAGAATTCTAGATACTTGCGTATTATTATTGTCCAAATATTTTTAAGAGAGCCAATATTGTCCTCATAATCCCAACTATGTACATTGGCATAGTTGTCTATCAGTGTTCATGGAGGATTTTAAGACCTCTAGGGATGCCAAAAATCTACCTTAAGTTCCTTATATAAAATGATGTACTGTTTGCATGTAACCCTCATACTCTTCCTGTATATTTTGACTCATTTCTAGGTGAGTCAAACTTGTGATAGTTTGAATAGTTATGGCCCCAATAGACTCATGTGTTTGAATGCTTGGCACATAGGGAGTGGCACTATTAGGATAATTGGCCTTGTTGGAGGAAGTGTGTCACTGGACAGTGGGCTTTGAGGTCTCCTAGGCTCAAGCACAGTGTGGTACACAGTCTCCTTTTGCTGCCTACAAATTAAGATGTAGAACTCTCTGACCTACAGTAGCACCATGTCTGCCTGCCCTCAACCATGTTTCCTGACATGATGATAATGAACGAAACCTCTAAAACTGTAAGCCAGCCCCAATTAAATGTTTTCATTTATAAGAGTTGCTGTGGTCATTGTATCTCTTCGCAGCAATAGTAAACCCTACCTAAGACAGTACTTAACTGTGTGCTAATCAGGTTTAATCATCAGCTTGATATAGCATAGAACTATTTGTGGAGAGAGTCTCAGTCAGGGATTGTTTAGATCAGTTTGGTCTGTGGGCACGTCTGTGGGGAATTGTCTTGACTGCTTTAATTGACTGGGAAGAACCAGCCTGAACATGGGTGATAGAATTCCCTTGGTTTGGGTCCTGTGCTGTATAAGAGCAGACAAAGCTAGCTGAGCAATATACATTCATGTGTCCATTTCTCTCTTCTCTTGGCAGTGGGTGTGATGTGACTAGTTCCTTGAAATTTGTGCACTGACTTCCTCAAAATGACAGAGTTGTAAACTGAAATTGTGAGTTAAACCCTCTCTCCCCTCAGTTGCTTTTTGTCAGAGGTATTTTTTATCACAGCCACAAAAAAGGAACTGAAGCATCAACACATTCAAAAACACATCACAGATGGCCTGACTTAGTTACTAGAAAAGTAACTGAGTAGAAAATTGCTGTGAAAGACACCAGGACCAAGGCAGCTTATAGATGAAAGGGTTAAATGGCGCTCACAGTTTCAGAGAATGTCTACCTACGGTGGGGGAGCATGGCAGCAGGCAGGCGTGGTGCTCAAGCAGTAGCTGAGAGCTTACATGTTGAGACAACAACCATGAGACAGGCTTCCCTGTCTCTACAGGAGAGAGGGAAAGAGGGAGGGGAAGGGGAAGAGAGAAGGAAAGAGAGAAGGAGAGAGAGAACACTAACTGGGAATGGCATGGGATTCTGGAACCCCAAAGCCCACACTCAGTGACACACCTACTCTAACAAAGCCACACCTCCTAAATCCTTCCCAAACACTTCCACTAACTGGGGACCACGTATTCAAATATATGAGCATATGGGGACAATTCTCATTCAAGCCACCACATGATCCATGAGCAGTTGCTGCACTATACTTCTTGGGAAATAATTACAAGTCTAGATATTAATCACAATGACTAGTGAACCAATACACAATTGGTTGAATCTGCAAGATATAGAACTAATCAGTTTGGAGGCCAAGATTATCTGTAGGGTGACTAGACCTAGCTTCTTGAGAAGTGAGATTTATCTTGATAGTGACTTCCACCAGGGCTGAGAACAGAGGATTTTGATAATTTTAAAGTCAGCACGTGCCAGAGTGACACATAGCAAGACCTTATTGTAAAAACAACAACAAAACAAAACAAAACTTACTTAGGTCTTTATATCTGTAAGATATAGGTCCTACAGGGGTCACAGGGGTTCAAAGGCCAATGTCTGGTAAGCATCCGTGACAAATATTTGAGGTGGAGTGTAGAAAGAGTTTCCTATGGTGATGATTTAGGTTGCTAGGATGTGTCCAATGGGACCTCTGGGCACGTTTGCAATCCCATAATTAAGACTGATAATAGCATCATAAAACAGAGGAATTATCTTCAGAGGAGAACATCTGAGTAAGAACAGTGAGCCAACTCTTTAAAGTTGGGCTCAGGATAGTCATAGGAGACTCCTGCGTCTCTTCTATGCAACTTACCCTGCTAAGTGGTTCTTTGAGCAGTAAGGTAGTTGGTTTGTACATGGCACCATGTGAGCCAAAAGCAGCTCCATCTGCTGACTGGCAGCCTCCAGATCATCCCAGCCGTCTGTTGCATTATTTAAAGGCTGGAGAAGCTGAAGTGCTTCTGGAGACTCACTGTAGCCACTGGGGCTTCCACTGTAAAGGGCTGGTCTTGTCCTTTTCTCTTGGGTTGTTGCCTTTATTGGTATTATTAGATCACTTATTACCCTAACAGTTCTTTAAAGTATTTAGTATTAATTTAAATACTAAATATGTAGTATTAATTTAGCCAGTCACATATGCCTGTACTTATTACTTCTTTTTGAATTACTAAGGGACAGTAAAGAGAGATGTCAAAAGCATACCCTTGAGACAGATTGGCTCTGTCATTTACTAGCCAAGTGGATACACTTCAGTGTTAGTTAGCTTTCTGTTACTGTGACAAGATTCCTGAGATAATCAACTTAATAAGGAGAGGGAAAGTGCTGGCACTAATAGCATGCACCACTGTGCCCTGCCATTTCTATTTTATTATTTTATTTTCTGGTGTTGGAAATTAACATGTGCTGGGCAAGTACTGTGGCATTGAGCTGTGTTCCCAGCCTTTATTTTTGAATTAAACTTTTATTTTTAGATCATTATATGAGTGTTTTGCCTGGTGTACCACACACCTGGTGCCCAGGGAAGTCAGAAGAAGGCATCCCTAAAACTGGAGTTCTGGATGGGTGTAAAGCTGCCTTGTGGCTACCTCTCCAGCACCATCATCTTAGGTTTTGACTAGAAATGTATTGGGGCATCTCATTCTCTTTTCTACATTTCTCTTTTATTTGAGAATGTTTCCTGAGTTGCACCTCATGGCTCACTTTTCATCTCTTAGTTTGTCAAAGCTGTGCACTGAACTTAATATTTCAGTTGCTTCCTATTATACTAGAAATTTCATTGGATTCTTATTCTTTTTAAAACCTTCTTGCTCTTGTCTTTTTTTTCCAATTCTTGATGCATGCTTTTGTCTCTTTAAACATATTAACCATTTTTATTTTATTACCTATGTCATATTGCATTTCAAAGTCTGTGTGGGCTAGGTTCTGCTGCCCTTTTGTCCTCTGAGAATATTTGTATAAGCTATCATAAATATATATAGTTTTATATATAGTTATATATGGTTTATATATAGTTAATATATAATTTTGGGGTTTTGTAGTCCTTGATTCATTATATTTTCATGCTTTTATTTCTTTAAATATATTAAATATTTTATGTCATATTTCCATTTCAAAGTCTGTGTGGCTTTGAATTATATATATTACATATATAATACTCTCAACTACACTTATTAAAAAGTAGGTGTAAATAAATATATATTCTTTTTTTAAGATAGGGTCTCACTATGTAGCCTTGGCTGTCCTGGAACTCACTGTATAGACCAAGATGGCCTCGAACACACAGAGACCCACTTGCCTGTGCCTTCCAAGATCTGGGATTAAAAGTATGTGAGACAATACCCTGGTTCCTGTTGTTTTTGGTTTTTGACCATTAAATGTCTTCAAGTAGTAGAATGACACAGTCTCATGTATGTATGCATTTGGAAAGATGATTTACAAGACAATTCAACCAAAGTGATTAGGAAGATGTACGTAGCTGATAGCAGGGATAGAGAATCAAGTCCATGAGAGAAGAGGCACGGGAAAGAAACGATTCACTTTGGCTATGCTGAATTTAAAATACCTTTATTGTGGTTTACCGATCAATACCCACAAAGAATTTATGAGTATGGAAGAATTATAATATCTACCTCTGAAATAGTATAACCAGCTAATTCAGCTTTTTATAAGAACCTGGTATTAAGGGTGCTCGCTGATAATAACAGTAAGAGTACCACTTACTGAACAGCTTTGATGTGTCAACAGCTGTGTTAACTATTTCATAAACTTTACCTCTTGAAGCATCATGACAGATCTTAGTAGAGGAAGGCTCATTATCTGTGTTTTACAGGTGAGGTAGCTGAGGCTACAGAGGACGGACGCCTAACTTGTTCAAGGTCAGTCAGTCCAGTCAGTCAGAAGAGGTCCAGAGCTGAAACTCAACCCCAGGTCTAGCTGGTGCTAACACTATCTCTGAACAGTTTTCCATGACACACACAAAGTGGTCATGGCCATCACCAGAGAAATGCTGAAACCAGAATTTCTCTAGCAGGTGCCCAACCCTGTAAAACATTAAAATTTCATCCCAGTGGAGAAATAACCAGTGGCTATATATAATGTAACCAACATCATCAGCTTCACAGCAGAGACTCTAGTTTGAATATTTTATGAGCAAGGTAAGATATATATATATATATATATATATATATATATATATATATATATATATTTTTTTTTGTGAACTTGACATGAAGGCATGAACAGAATGGGAATGAAGCTGATTAAATTTGCCAACTCTGCTTTTCCTGGGAACCATCGATCCTGCAGTCAGAAGAAGTTTGCTCTCCCAACAGCTGGAAACGCCAGAATTGTGACACAGCCTCGAGAACTGAGGCTCCTTGTTCAGACTTTCACAGGGGACCCTCTGTTCCTTTCACACAGGCCTTTTTCTTTCTCACATCTGCCTCTTGGAAGACTTTCCCAGGGCAGGACTGAGCCTGCAGGGAAAGAGGCACTGGACTGGGGCTCCTGGGTTCAAAGTCTGAACTAGACCCAGCTTGAACTCTGATGTTTATTGTTCCACTTTTCGGCATCTGATGGAGGACCTATCCGGAGCATAGAAGGATCAACAAGCGCTACAGTCCCAGGAAACAAACTCACAAATCTCTAGAAGGAGGGGGGCCTGGCTCGTCTAGCTCCGCCCTCCACCCTCCTAGCCCCGCCCCTCCGGTGCCATTGGCCGGTCCAAAAGACGCGGGGCGTTGTCAGTTTGAATGGGAGAGCCTGGAGTTAGGCGCAGGCGCAGAGGAGCTCGGGCACTGAGGGAACCTTGCTGGCGGTGAGACCCTTTGAGAGGCAAGGGGGAGTCCGAAGCTCTGGCCCACGTGACCTGCCGGGGGCGGGCGCCGGGGGCGCGCGCCACCCTCCCGCGGTGCCCCTGCTTGGCTCGGCGTCGCCGCGGGGACCCGCCTTGGGGAAGCGCCGCGGTCCCTGATCTGCGGCCGGAGGCGCTCATCCCTGCAGCGGCGCCGGGTTCCCAGGAGCCGCCAGCCAGAGGGAGGTGAGCGGAGCCTGAGGGGGCGACCCAGAGGGGCGTGTGGGGGTGTGGAGCGGGGTTTCCGGACCACCGAGGCTCGACGGACTCCGGTGACGCTGGGACCCCAGGGCTCCGCGGGGGGCTTCGCACTCGTACCAGCGCTCAGGTCTTGTCCTCTAAGTGAGGGGAAACTGGGGATCCGAGTTCTGCAGACCTTGAAAATATTTGCTGGGATGCAGCGACTTCACGCGTTTTCCGAGCGTAACAGACAGTGGATACAAAGCCGAATCTCGGTGGATTCGAATCCCAGGCACGTCGCCCGCCTCGGGTCTCCAAACCAGACAGTTTTGTCAGATCACATTTAAACTCCTGGACTTTTCGGAGCCCAGACGTTGTTTTTCTACTGGCAGACGAAATTGGGCGATCGTTGCAGCCAATTTTAAAGCAAGCGTAAAATGTTGAGATCTTACCCCCGAAAGCTGTAAACTTATCTTCAAATGAAAAGTGGAAAACGTAATTTTCTTGTATTTTAATGGTAAAACAGGTAGCTCCAACTAGTATCATTTGAACTCGATTGAAACGAGTAAAGATGGAAATTATTTTCCTTAATGCATAATTTAACCTCACTGTAGAATTAGAAGAGATGAGTTCTTGACTTTCCTCGCGGTGTTTTGTGTTGATTGGAGTGCTGTGTGGTTTGTGTTGTAAGTTTTTTGTCACCAACCGAGCAGAATTTTTCAGACTATTCAGACTATACGGAAGACTAAACAGAAGATTTTCCGGCTTGTTAGTAACCATAGTGATTGCTTCTAGTTAAAGAGCACTTTTACCTGGAGTTTCTACATGCCATAGCAGCGATTCGTTATGCAGAAGTACAAAAGCAAAGGTCGCTATCGTTTGTTGTAAGGGGGTAAGGAGGGGGGCTCTGGGATGCCCGGCCAGTTCTAGGTATTCATAGGCCCCTCTTGCAAACTATTTCTAACTTACAATTCAATGATTGGACTGGTTATGAACTCAGAGACTGTGGTGTATTGTGGAAGCATGTCCCATAGAAAAGCAGTTTAACTGAATTTTCAGTATGTCAGACATACAACATTACAAGTATGTTTTAATGTAAACCTGAGATTTAATAGTAGGCCAATTACAAAAGGTAAAGGAGTATAGTGTGCCTCCCATGTCTCACTGCCTCTATACCTGAGCTTGTACCCTGAGCCGTGTGAACGCTGAGAGTTCTGTCACTGAGGCAATTCCAGATCATTTATTTATTTGAGACCTAGTGTTGCTAAGTTTTTAGGGCTGGCCTGGAACTTGGAATCCTCCTGTCTCGGCCAGTAGCTGGGATTACAAATGTGCACAAATTTCCACCTGGTGTGAAATGGCTGGCTGACTTTCTTCTCTGTCTGTCTGCCTGTCTGCCTGCCTGCTTGCCTGCTTGCCTGCCTGCCTGCCTGCTTGCCTGCTTGCCTGCCTGCCTGCCTGTCTCTGTCTCTCTCTGTGTCTCTGTCTCTGTCTCTCTCTCTTTCCTGTGTGTGTGTGTATTGTGTACTTTTTTGACACAGGGTCTCCACCTCCCCAAGTGCTGTGATTACAGGTATGCACCATCCATGCTTAGGGTCAAATCCAGGGCAGGTGTATGCTAAGCAAAAACAAACCACATACTCAGCCTTCACCTTTCTTATCCATAAAATACTCCAAGATTTACCTAAAAACAAAACAAACAAACAAACAGCAAGCCCCCCACCAACTGAGGGCATTTGTTTTTAAGGTTGTATAATTAATAGGTTACTGGAGGGATCAGAACTGCTGCCCAGTCTCAAAGTACGCGCTGTACTGCACTTAAATCGCCACATGTCTCTGACTCCCACTTACAGCACATTCTACTTAAAACCACATATGCAGTCGGTGGTTTGTTATGGAGTGTGCAGGAATATTTCCACCCTTCTAAAGATGGTCTTGCTTTTTTTGTATTCTAAATCAAATGACACTTCCCATATCTTTTAACCTTTCTAAAAAACACAGAGAAAAATTTTCTTAAGACTGAAAGAATATAAATGTAGTCTTCTTCACTGGTAAGCAGAAATGTGTTATAAACTCTTGTTTTTGCATGAATTCCTTTTTATCTTTTGCAGTCCTGGTGGTTGAACCCCAACTCTTGCCCTCACATGCTTCCTCTGCTGAGCTACACCCCAGCCTTATTCTCAGGCTTTTTCTCAGGCAAGCAATTAAAGGAAGATTGTTGGACATCTGTGATGCACAGAATAATGTACTGGTGTCCTGAGTGGCCAGAGAAGCAGGATCCTTAGTCAGTTTTGACTCTTTGCAGTGTTTTTCATCTTTGTCTCCTCATTTGGCCCTATGTGATACTGCCTGTTTCTCATCCTAACATGTAACTTTGCCCCTCCCCCCTTTGGAAGATAACCCTACAAGGTTCCCATTGCGAAAAATAAAAAATACACTGCCAAATAGGTGCTTGGGCCAGACAGTATAAGCCTCACAGTTTGGTCCTGTTCTCCTCCACTTCTGACCAGTGTGCTTCCCGGGAGCAGTCTGCACACCCCATCTCTGCTTTGGTTCAGTTGCTTCCCTTAAATAGAACGCCTTGCTCTGTTTGCCTAATAAGTTCTACTATCCCTCAGAGTGCCTGCAGTACACATTTCCTTGTTTCTACAGAGGGTTTGGGTTGTTTTGTCCTTTTTAATTAGGGTTCTCATAATAACCTCATAAAATTGAACTGAGTAGAAACATTCTTCCACAAAAGGTGGTTAATAATTTGTTTTATATATGAGTGTATATCTTTTTTCCTATAAGAAATTCTATACTCACCTTCTAGAGCCCTTCCTTCTTTGATTGGATGTAAGGTTTTGCAATTAGGATTCATTTTTGCTTTAAAATGTTTGAAGTTGGCGCTGCCTTTCTGAGAGAACTGATCTAGTGCTCTTTACTGAGGAAGAGCCTGGTTTCTTTGTTTTTTGTTTTTTTGTTTTTTTTCAGTTTCACTGTTCATCTTTTAAGTTGTCATGCACATGTATTGACTGATTAAAGTTGATGATCGAGAACCATTGGTACAGTAGCCTGTATTATCCTCAGGGGGGACACTTTGAAGACCTCCAGTCTTGAGACCTTGAGTAACTCCTAAGCAGCCTTTTCCTATATGAACATACCTATGGTAATTAACTTATAAATTAGACAAAGTAAGGCCTTAACAATAGCTAATAGGGCTGGTGAGATGGCTCGGTGGTTAAGAGCACCGACTGCTCTTCAGGAGGTCATGAGTTCAAATCCCAGAAACCACATGGTGGCTCACAACCATCCTTGAGATCTGATGCCCTCATATGGGTGTCTGAAGACAGCTACAGTGTACTTTGGGCCGGAGTGAGCAGGGCCAGGAGTGAGCAGGAGCCAGAGCAAGAGGGAGAAGGGAAAAGGAAAAAAAAAAATAGCTAATAATAAAATATAGCAATTAGGGGCTAGAGAGATGTCTCAGTGGTTAAGGGCACTGAGAGAACCCAGGTTCAAATCCCAACATCCATGTGGCAGCTCACAACTCCAAGGTCTGACACTCTTTCATAGACATACATGCAGGCAAAACACCAATGCACATAAAGGTAAATACATAAAATAGATAAATAAAGCAACTGTGGCAATGTACTGTAATGAAATTGTTGTCATCTCTACTCTTGTGGTTTTAAGCCATTGTTAATTAAAATAAAGATTACTTGATGGAGGACTTGTGACATCTACTGATCAGGATAGTTACTGGTAAATGACTAACAGGGCAAGTAATGTATACCGCATGGATACACTGGACACAGAGTGATCCACATTCTTGGTAGAACCAGGGCATTTCATCATGCTTCTCATAAGTAAACTGTTCATAAGTAAACTGTTAAGATACATTTGATTTCTGGAATTGAACATGTAATAGTTTTGGGTTACCATTGACTGTAGGTAATTGGAACTGAAAGGGGAAGTCACAGGTAAGAGAATTACTGTGATAATGAATAGGGCTGTGGGTCATGTTGTCAAGTGGCTTGCTAACTGCTTTTTCTTCCCATTTGTCTTAGTTAGGGTTTTACTGCTGTGAACAGACACTATGTCCAAGGCAGCTCTTATAAGGACAGCATTTAATTGGGGCTCATGGCAGTGTCCAGGCAGGCATGGTACAGGAGGAGCTGAGAGTTCTACATCTTGTTCTGAAGGCAAATAGAAGAATGGCTTCTAGGAAGGGCCTTAAAACCCGCGCCCACAATGGCACATGTCCTCCCAAGGCCACACCTCCTAATAGTGCCACTTCCTGGGCCAAGCATATTCAAACCGTCACACTATTGTTGACTAGTAATTGTTCCTTTTTTCTTCTAATAATAGTAGTCATAGGACTAGTTTATATTTATTTCTTTGAACTCATATAATGTTTGTCTAATTTGTGTGGTCTCTAAAAAGGTAAAATTCAAACACATCTTTACTAACTAAAAGACTACAGATAGGAAAAGGTAACAACAGAAACACGTAATTTTTTTCTTTTTAGAACTTGGGCTTACTTTTTGCTTTTAGTATTTTTGGATTGCAACCTTCCCTGTGATCTCTTGAGGTCTTTTTGTTTTTGTATTTTATTTTTTTTAATGTTTGTTTTGTCATGAATAGTCCTTTAGAAAGCACTCAGTATATCACTATGTTTAATTAAAATTTAATTTTTAAAAGGTTTCTGGATTTTCTGCTCGTGCTATGTAAATAACCTATCAGGAACCAGGACTCAGTTGAGGATAGGATGACATACTGAAGTGCATGACCACGTTTATTTTATTAACTTGGATTGTGTCAAGTACTATATACTTGGCCTTTATGTCAGTTAATAGTAAATCTACACTTAGCACTTAGATAATGATGGATAATATATCTTGAGTTAGTTACTCGCCAGCTCACAGTATTATGCATATAGTTTGATTACGTTACTGGCTTACAGAGTATGTTGGATGATGAATGAGGAATTCTATGTATTATTACCTTGATTTACTTTTACTCCTGGTGGAATTTCTTTTTAATGTTGCCATTGAATTACTTTATTAAATTTAGATTTCAGAGAGAAGAAAGAAGATTGAGAGCTCTTTAATGTTTTTTAGCTTTAAAGATGTGTGGAAATTTAGCCTGTTGAGTTTGATCCCTGGAGCCCATGGGGGAAGAGATCGCAGTGATAAAAGACATAAATCCGGAGCATCTACCACTCAGACCTTCCTCCCAGACCTTTACCTGTTTTCAGATTTTTGTATCTCTAGCTTGATGTGCTAATTTTTTAGCTATCATTGGTGAATAGATAAACTTTGTGAAGTACAAGTTTAACACATGTAGGCAGTCCATGCGTTTCTTCCAAGTTGTAGCTGTAATCTAGTTTGCCAGTCGCTGTGGGCACTGTCACTATTTGACTGGTCTTGGACGTTCTGTCCGCTCAGTTCACCGTCAGCCTTGGCCCCTGGCTTGGCTCGTGGGCTCTGTCTTCATTTTCCTCTGATGACATGATTGAGGTCACAGCTGTTCTCAGGTTTGACCATCTCTCTTTGGATACTGGTTTCTCACTTTAGTACTATGTTTTAATGTCAAGTAAGTTTTGCCATTTGTTGGCTTGAACTTTTTTACTGACTGCCCACAATAAACTCAAACCTATGCTACCTTTAGACTTTGTATACCATGCCTTTGCCTTTCCAGGCAAACATGCTTCTTAGTTCCCCGTTATCAGCATCCTACTCTTTTGTTTTGTGTTATTTTTTTTTTTAAATCAAGAGTTTGAGATTCGTTTTTAACCATGAGTATATGTACATGTCTGTGCATGTGACTGCAGGTGCCCGTAGAGGCCAGAGGCTTCGGATATCTCAGAGCCAGAGTGACAAGTGGTTGTAAGCCCCCTGACATTCGTGCTTGGAATCAGACTTGGATCATCTGCAAGGATAACACAGACTTATAAGTGCTGAGCCATTTCTCTAGCCCTTGTGTGTGTTCCTGCACGTGTTCATGTGTGCGTGCATGTGTGTTGTGAATTTGTGGTACACACATGTGGTACATGGGAGTGAGTGTGTGTGGTGTGCATGGGAGTGTGCGCGCACACGTGTAGTGTGCATGTGTTTGCAGATGTCTTCCCAAACACTCTTCCCACTGATCCATCACCCACACTCAACTTCCTTAAATAAGAACACTTACTGTTCTCTCGTATTAATTTTTTTTACTTGCCAACTTGTTTCCACTTATCTTTCAAACAGAGCTTGAATAGAGGTAGAACTTGAAAAGGGAGCTTAGGATGTAGCTCAGTGGCAGAGCACTTGCTTAGCATGCCTGAGGTTGTAGGTTCAGACCTCAGCACCAAGGCGGGGTGGAGTTAGATTACTAAATTCATGTCTGTTTACAGACACGTCGTTAGACACAAAACGACCAGCTTACTTAGGATTAGTTTATTCTAGAAGTGGCTGTGTTGACACTCTGCTTTATCTCTTCCGTAATTACCTCAATGTGCTTGTGTTACTAGAGCCTGTGCTCTGAATTCTACTAGACCAGGGCCTTGTTTTGAGTTTGTTCTTGATTATTCGCACATAGTCCTGCTTCTATTGATAGAAATGTTAAAACTAAAGGGACTTAAAGAATTTGAATATTGTACCTTAGAGGCAATTAGTTAAGATGTAAAAGCTTACAGAGTTTAGATGACCTGACTTAGAGGTAAGAAAAGTAATGAGTGTTGCCAATATAGAGAGATTAAAAAAAAAAAAAATTATTTTTTTACGAGTTTTGTGCTTACGAGTTTTGCTTGCATGTATGTATGTGCACTGCAGGCATGTCTGGTACCTGCAGAAGTCAGAAGAGGGCATCGGATACCTTGGAACTAGATTTATGGGTGGTTGTGAGTCTTGAAAGTGGAGTGGAGCCTGGGAATGGACCACTGCAATAGCAACAAGTGCTGGTGACCACTGGGCCATCCCTCCAGCTGCATTTATGTGAGCCTTTGAATGAAAGAAGCAGACTAAAAGTTACTGTCCCTTACATCAAAGTCAGGAGCACACAGTTTAGATAAACTCATAGATGCTGAAAATGTAGGTATGTTCATCTGCTCCCCACCCCCATCGTGTTTATGAACTTTTGTCAGTGGAGTAAACCTGGGCAGGACCTCTAATCTGCAATGGTTGTGTACCTTGGACAGTAACTGAAGTCCATTAGCTGTTTGTAACCAGAGTTATATGTGAAACAGAGGTAACGTACCGCTTCTTTCTGTGTGCTTCTGCCTGTGTCTGGGGTATGGGGTAAATACTACATTCTCTTTGTTTCTTTATGGCCAGACTAAAACCTCCACTGCTGACCTTGGTTTGTGGAGCATCTTGGGAGGTGCTGAGATCACTGCTTCTTGCAAATGACGACTCCTCACTGTTCTTTCAGAGCTCTCACATCCACGTGCAGTTTCTAGTCTTAAAGTCTCTTATTCTAGCAAACAGTTTAATAACTTGTGAATGTAACTAGTGTTGTTTTACATGTGTGTGTGTTTATTTATGGTGGATGTTTCCTTCTAGTGTTACAGTATATCAGTATGCACACACACAAATGCAGTGCTAAATATGAACCATTAGCTATGCAGCAAGGAACATAGCAAACACAGAGACAGCTGTGGTTAGACCCGTGACTCATAAGTCAAGGGATGCCTATCTGCTCAGTGAGTGGTTTTCAGATGTCAGGGCCTTGAATCCCAGCACTCAGGAGGCAGAGGCAGGCGGATCTCTTTGAGTTCCAAGCCAGTCTGGTCTACACAGTGAGTTCCAGGACAGCCAGGGCTACACAAAACCTCTGTCTTGAAAACAAACAAAACACAAAACAAAACACAAGTCAGCTATAAGAGCACTTGTGTAGCATGGGACGACCAGCTTTGAAAGAGGAGAGAGAATAACATGGTACCCAGTTGTTACAGAGGGTAATGCAGAGTGACCTTGGGGGATAAATATGAGAGTTCTAAAACCACAATAACAGTTTACTTAGGAGTCGTGTGGGGGGGGGGGGGGGGCATACGTTTAGTCTCGGGACTTTAGAGTTGGAGGCAGGAGGATCAGGAGTTTCTTGGTAGATGGGGAGTTAAGGCTAACCTGTGCTGTATGAGATCCTAGATTTAAAAAAAAAAAATCACACAAATCAGTTCGCTAGTCATTCGATGTGGTCTTCTGTGCAGTTTTCATCCAGTAAGGTATTTGACAACTTCATCTGTATGTGTTTGCTAATTCGTTGAACATAGAAACAGCTTACGTTCTTACAGTATGACGTTAACATTTTCAGTTATTAGTAAAAGTTGGAATTTTGTTATTATCTCATAGATGGCAAGATATTTAAATACAACTTCGATTTAAGTTAGGTAAATCCAAATACCTTTCCTCGTACCTTATTTTATAAATGACAGGCCAAACCTCACAGTGAATAATAGACAACTGTCTGGCTGCCCTTTTAGCTAGTTGTGTAATCTAGGTGCACTTTAGAGCTATTGTTCTGAGCAGCTACACTAATTCCCTTTAGTCTTGTTTTTAAAAGGGAGAAGGATACACAGTGGGATGGGGGAGGGGGAGGGGGAGGAAGAGAGTTGTTGGCCTAATAGCTGTGACGTGTCTTTTCATCTTTAAGTTATTGCTTCCTTTGTGGGAGGAAAGAAGGAAGAGGAAGAATAGTGTATGTTCCTTACATGCCAAGCTGGTTGCTTATGTAAAAACCTTACTTCCTCAAGGAAACATTCAGGCCCTGAAGGCTAAGCCCACCTCTCCTTACTGCTGCCACATTCCCTGCAGCCTCTCAGTAGGACGCAAAACAAGCAACAGCCGGTTACCTTTTGCAAATGTAGTAAGATGTTGGGCAGCCTCACAGCCTCACGTGTAAAGGCTTGTTCACGATGCTGAAGGTCTGGGACTCTACCTATAGTTACATCTTTATTTCTTTTATGGTTTCCCTCTCATGCTGGTCTCTGCGGTGTGTTTGTCTGAGCACGGGGCATCTCTGCAGCTGGTTGGGGCTTGTGCTGTTTCCATCTGCTGACTGGTGCCTCTAAGTCTGAAGACCGCTCCACCTTTGCTCCTCAAGATCGTATCTCTGACTCTTTCCTTCTGGTGCTCCTGTTACATCCGTTAGAGCCTCTCTTTTCCTCCTTTCTTGCACCCACTGGTTTGTAGGAAATTTTTTTCTTGTATTCATCTAATTATTTTTCTCCCTCACTACATCTTCTCTGCTGCCAAGTTAGTAATCAGATTATTAATAATAAATCTTTGTGGCGATTCATTTAAAAATAGTAAAAAATAGGGATAAAAGTTTTCACAATCCAAATGCCCATCAACAACAGATTGAAAATACACTTGCTATTTAATGGCGTGTGATATGGAGATGAAAATATGCAAATTGGAAAAATGATTTTGGTGACACTCAGAAACATAATGTTGAACAAGACCATAGAAAATGAAATGTGTTGCTTAGGTCTGTGCACACCTTGTGGTAAAGTTAAGATAAGCAAGAGAATGATAAACAGAGTCCGTTCAGAGGTCATCTGACAAGAAGTGAAGGCAGGAGAAGTTGAAGCATCCAAGAGAGTCTCAGGGCAGTGGGAGTGTTGTCTTATACTGGGTCAAGTAAATATTTTGTTGCCTCATTCTTTCTCATATATGTGTGTGTATATATATTTTTCTAAATTCTTTTTGTATCTGTTTAATACTAATTAAACTATTTTAAAGAACTTAAATAGAATATACTTGCAAATTAATGCAAATATAATTTGACTACCAGAGTGGTATCATCTTTGAAAGAGCAGGTTTGTAGAGTTTCACTGACTTATTTAGACAGTTGTTGGATCCTCACTTGATCTGTTAATAGCAGTTTTTAAAAGCTCAAAGTATCATGATTTTATTTTAAGGTATTAATCGGATACATTGCTTTTTCCCATGATTCCCATTAAAGTAGTAATTTACACAAGACGATTATACTCCCAACCAGTGAAGTGAACTTCTCAACCAAACCTCCTAAAGCCACATCCCTGCCTACATGGTGACAGTCCTGTCCTAGTGACTGGCCTGTCTGTAGTCCATGGTGTTAGCTGTGTGACCGTGTACAGCTCAGGTTACTGTAGGTTAATCTTTGCAAACAGGACTTCCAGCAAAGCGTCTTGTATTCCTTTTGCAGAAATGTTGCTGAGGTGCTGCTGAAGGGGCCAGAGATGCAAGGATTGGGACACATTTGAACCTTTAAGCTGTCTGACATTGACCTCCTTTCATAATTAATAAAGAAGAAGCTTAGGATGTATTAACACCAACTCATTAATGTACTAACCGGACAGTGCTCTGCAAACCCCTCTGCGCTGTAAAGGACTGGATTGGCCCAGGACACAGTAATTTCGCATTTTCTCAGCTTATAATATGACTGGATGGAGGGGAATTTGATAAGCATGAGGGAAGACCAATCCTTTCATGTCCGCTACAGGTAAGATGCCGCTCTCTTAGTGCATGGCCGTTCATCTGTTTAGACGTGCGTTTAATTCTTGTCCATTTCTATTTTTAATTTCAAAGTTCTCAAAATATACCAACTAAATTTAGTCTGTTCTGCGAGCAGAGTTCTGTGGTAGTGGGAAGTTGTGTGTACTTTTGTGGGGAAATGACAGTAGAAACTGTACTGTAATTTATTAATGTTCTCCGAGAGAATTTATGAATAGCTCCTTTGTATTTTGTAACTTGTGCATTGTAAATACAAAAAGGAATGTATTTTAAGACTTTTGTGGGTAATTTTAAGACTTTTTGTGGTAGACGAGCTATCGTGACAGTTTCTAAGTGGTGATCTTTCCTAGCTGACCTTTCAGAACAGACACGTGAAATAAAGTGGAAATGAATAGATACGTTCTAAACATGGCAGATCAACAGCCAGCCTGATATTAAGTAATAAAATACTAACGACATTTCTGGTAGAACAGGAACAGGGCAAGCATATCTCTGTTGTTATCTGACATTTATTCTAGAAGTTCTAGTCAAGCCAGGAAACAATTATTTAATAAGATGAATATAGAACAGTAGATTCGTTCTCAAAATGTGTTAATGAAACAGACACCAGAAGATCATAGTGGTGCATAGAATTCAAATCAGTGTCTGTCTCTCTCTGTTTCTCTCTTACTGGGAATTGAACCCATGACCATGGGTATGGTAGGCACATGCTCTGCCACTGACTTATAGTCTTGGTACTCAAAATCTTTTGTGTGAAAGTGTTTCTTATTAAATCCTCCATGTCTTAATGTGTTTAATAGAAGATTTATACTGTGAAATAGATGGTTTGGGTTATGGCAGTGCCAAGAAAGGTTATATTCTCTCTGTCTCTCTCTATCTATCTATCTTTTTCTCTCTCCCTGTGTGTGCACATGTGTGTTGTGTGCATGTTGGAAGCTAGCAGACAACTTCAATGTCATTCCTTGGGTGCTATCTAAAATTTTTTAGAGATGGGTCTTTGATGGACTGGAACTCACCAGAAGTGGGTGATAGATAGCAAGTCTAGGCTTCCACCCATTTCTGCTTCCCCTAACACCTGGGTTGTTTTGATGTAGGTTCTAGATGAGTGTGTGTGTGTGTGTGTGTGTGTGTGTGTGTTGGGGACAGGGTTGTGTATGCCATACTGTACATTAAGAAATCAGAAGACAGTTTGTGTGGATTGGTTTTCTCCTTCCACAGTGTGGATTCTGGGGCTGAAACTCAGGTCACCAGACTTGGTGATGAGCACGGTTACCCACTGGCCATCTTACCAGCCTAGAACTCCCATCCTTATGCCAGTACTGTATTAACATGGCCCTCTTCCCAGCACAGTAAGCACATTTTCATTAAAATTTCAAAAATCTCAGGCTGGTGAGCTGGCTCAGTGGGAAATGGACTTGCAGCATAAGCTGGTGACCTGTGCACACTGCCTTGAGAGAACTGACTCTGAAGAGTGGGCTGCACTTGTGTGCTGTGGTTCGTGTATACAAGTGCATGTGTGCATGCATGCATACAAACATAAGTAAATGTACCTTTTTTTTTTTTTTTTTTAAAGTCTGAGGTATGTGGCTCCTCCCTGTAATGTCAGCACTCAGGATTGAAGCAGGAGCATTGCTGTGAGTTCAAGGCCAGCCTGAGCTATATGAGTTGTAATCTAGGCTACAGAGTAAGACAGACCTTACCTCAAAGAGAAAGAATACTTTAAAATAAAGGCGAACTGAAGGCATTCCAGCTTGGACAAGCATTTAATGTGAAGTCCTCTCATGTTAACCTTAGGCTGTATCTCCCCAGACCTGAATGTTTACTCCCCTTTTTCCCCACACTCTGCCCATCCACAGCCTTCCCACCTTGCTCTGGTTCACACTGCTAGCATTCCCCATTCGACTCACCTTCAGTTTGCTACTTGGGGGCTCACTGAAAACAGAGCTGACTGTGCAGCCCAGGGTGGCTCCTAGATGCCTGGGCACAGCCAAGCGGAACACCTGCCTTTGTGCCTGTCCCATATACACCATACGCTTGCCTCTGTGATTCTCCGTCCCTCACTTGGAGCTCTGTACACTGTGCT
This sequence comes from Arvicanthis niloticus, assembly GCF_011762505.2. Taxonomy (NCBI): domain Eukaryota; kingdom Metazoa; phylum Chordata; class Mammalia; order Rodentia; family Muridae; genus Arvicanthis; species Arvicanthis niloticus. The sequence continues at coordinate 87,820,710 of NC_047661.1, read as the reverse complement.
GCTCCCTGTCTCAGTGCTGTTGCTTACACTGTGCATGGTGACCTGAATCCCCTTCCTGCTTTCTTGGCATAGCTAATTCTACTCAATGTCTAAAAGATTCAGCCCAAAGACTGCAGATAGGAACCTTTTCTAAGCTCCTTAGTTTGCTCACATTGTGGCCTGTGCATTCTCCTGTCTGGATGTCTTTCCACCTTCACCTTTTCCTTATTTCTTTAGTTGTCAGTGCCTCAGGGCAGCCAGTTGCTTAGCACTTGTTTGCCTGTTGAACCGTGGTTGGACTTAACTATCAGATGAACCAGGGACGTTTATCTGTCTGATCGTTGTGAAGAGTGTTACATCCTCGGATGCAGTATAAGAACTGTAGATAAGTCGGAAAGGATTGGACCCCTGCCTGAGGATGATCTTAGTTTTGTTCTTTTTCCATCACGGATCCCACCTGGTTGCACATTGCTATGGGACTTCACCAAGGAAAGACTTGTAACCATCTGTAGTAAAAATACACCAAACACATCCCTGGCTTCATCCTAACCCTACCTCTTTCTTCCAAGTCGTTAATGATATTCAAAATAATTTTAGTAATGCACATTAAATATTTATTAATGAAATTACACACATACTTCAAGATAATCTGGGGTTGGAATGAGCTTAGGAGTAGAGATGAAACATTGATTGTATTGGTAACTGTGAAGTTGAAAGATGGATATGTTATATTCATTACACTAGCTTTTGTGGTTTTGTATTTCTTTGGGGCCTTTGTTCATCTTTGTCACATAAATAATAACCACTTCAATATTTTGGTATTATATTTTGGTATTATAAAAGTAACACTATTACATTCAAGTAAAAAGAGTAAACCACAAGCTGGAGAGATGGCTCAGCAATTAAGAACACTTTCTCTTCTCACAGAGGACCCAAGTTTGATCCTAGCACTCATGTCAGGTTCACAACCGTGTAAACCCGTCCGGCTGCAAGGGATCCGTTGCTCTTTTCTGGCCTCTTTGGGCATACACACACACACACACACACACACACACACACACACACGCAGGAGGAGGTAGTAGACAGTACTTCTATTTGGGTCCTAAGTCTTTACTCCCAACATCTATCCTGGGAAACTGTGGAATCCTTTTAAGGAGTCATATTTGAACATAATCTGTATTATTAGATATTTTTATCCTCTTTTGCTTTGACTGATCTAATATGAATGTAAGAAATTAGAATTAAGGAGGTAACGTAGATACTAAATGTAGAAGTGAGAAAATAAAAGTTGAGAAGTCAAAATAACACAAGGGAGGAATTACACCTGAAGTGTTTGATCCATTTGTATTAATTAGTTTCTGAATACTGTCACAAAATGCCTGACCAAAACTTGGCACAGGGAGGGTTTATTTTGGCTCACAGTTTGAGGGCACAGTCCAGCATGGCAGAGAAGGCTTGGCCTGAGCACGAGGCAGTGATTGCCTTCTGCCCATACTCAGGAAGTAGAGAGCAGTGATTCCGATTGAGATCCCTTCCTCCTTTTATTCAGTTCAGGATCCCAGCCTGTGAGAGGCCCTGCCCCACCCCCACCCCACACTCACCCCACCCCGGTCAGCATGAGTCTGCCTCAGTTAGTACACAACCTTCACAGATGTGTTCAGAAGCTCTGTCCAGGGCAATCCTGTCAAGCTGATAATTGATGCAGACCATCACAAATGATAGGTCTGCTTACATTTTTTCAAAGTAGTGCTTGGATTATACATCAAGACAGGCCACTACCAGGAAAGACTGAAGAAGCTTTGTGGAGAGGTATTGCTCTAGTCTGTCTCTACACCTTGTTGAAAACGTGTCCTTGTTTTCAACCCCACTGGTAGACAAATGAGGTGACTCTGTGACTCTCAAAGTGACAGACAGGTTAAGAAGTGTTGTCATTATTTATTGCCCTTCTGAAAGTGTAGAAGCTTAATTTGCTGTGTTTTGCAGTTACAAACATTTGATTGGATTTGGGGGTTTTAATACTAGCTTGTTTCCTCATAATATATAAGAGTCATAGTATGTCTCTGCTTTAACAATCCCCTAGAGAGTTTGGAGTTTTATTTCAGACATTAGCTACTATAATAACAGGATTTCCAATGAACATTCTCATGATCTCAGAGGACAGTGAAGCCAGCAGGGTTCCAAATGACTATTATGGTTTCTGGTGTATGTACCTTGGGCCTACAGGCAGTGAGTAAAGTGGGTTACACCATGAGGCCTGAGTTCAGGTCTCCAGCACCCATGTAGCAGCTGGGTATGATAGCACATGTGTGTCACCTCAATACTGGAGGAGCAGACACAGGTGAGTCACTCACTGGCGGGACAGTATAGCGTGGTGAGCTCTAGGTTTAGGGGCAGACTGTCTCAAAGTAAAGTGGAGAGTGATGGAGAAAACACTGACTTCAGTCTCTGACCTCCCAACTTTACACATAGGTAAGCACACCCACACATGCATGCACAAACAAATGTGTAAGTCTTTTTTTTTTTTTTAATATTTTTTGTTTTGTTTTCAATACATCTTGACTGCAGTTTCTCCTCCCTCCACTCCCCTATTCTCCCCCAACTTCACCCCTCCTCTCCCCAAGATCCACTCCTTCATGCTCTCTCAGAACAGAACGGGCCTCACAGAGATACAAGATACAATACAACTAGGCACATACCATCATACAAGGCTGGGTGAGGCAAGCAGTAGGAGGAAAAGATTCCCAAGAGGAGGTCAAAGAGTCAGAGACACCTGAACGCCCACTCTTAGGAGTCCCACAAAACCACAAGCTAAACAACCATAACACATGCAGAGGACACAGCACAGACCCACACAGGTTTTGTGATTTCCACTTCAATCTCTGAGCCCCTATGAGCCCCACTTAGTTGATTCTTAGTTGATTCTCCTGATGTCCTCAAGCCCTCTGGCTTCTACCGCTCCCACTCTGCCACAGGGTTCTCTGGGCTCCAAGGGGAGGGACCCAATCGATTGAGATCTCCAGTTTGGGCTCTCTCTGCCTAATGATTGGCTGTGGGCCTCTGCATCTGCTCCCAGCAGCTGCTGGTAGAAGCCTCTAGGACAGTTGGACTAGGCACTAATCTGGACTTCTGGCAGCCAGTGTTGTCTCTCAAAATGTGTAACTCTTATGTTATCATTTTGTCTACAGCTAAATTTTGTTGAGTATCATGTCATTTGGATTGATGGTATCATGTTGTATAAGTAAACATGCAAATCCAGAAGGTTATGTATTTGTACTAATGACACTTTATATGGATGTTTGTTTTATACGGCATTTGCTTTATATGGATGTAGGCAAACACATAGCTCTCATTTGTAAATGCCTTCCATATGAATAAATGTGTTTGTCTCTGATGTCCTGTGTAAACCAGTCACTCTGAATTGAGGGTACTGCTCTCTCTGTGACTGTTTCCCTGCTCTCTCTTCTTTTGAAATCATGTGCCATGTATGTATGGTGGCATTTTATTTATTTATTTATTTATTTATTTATTCATTTATTCATTCATTCATTCATTCATTCATTTTATGTGTGGGGGTGTTCTGTATGCTGGTATTTCTGAGTACCATGTGCCCAGGCCAAAAAGAGGGTGTCTGATTCCCAGGGACTGGAGTTACAGATAGTTATGAGCCACCAGGTAGTTGCTGGGAATCGAACCCAAATCCTCTAGAAGAGCATCCAGTGCTCTTAACCACAGAGCATCTGTCCAGTCATGTTGTAGTTCCTTTGACCAGTTCTCTCCTGATGGACATTTAGTAGCAGTATTTTAGTGCTCTGAATCTCCTTGATAGACATCCTGGGAAAGTCTGGAAATGAATTCTTAAGTTCTGTTCCTGGAAGGGAAAATGCTTGATATGTGTTTTACACAATTAGAATATTTGGTTAAAGTTTTAGTAGGAAGGAGATATATATATATATATATATATATATATATATATATATATATACACACACACACACATACACACACACACATATATATTATATATATATATATATATATATATAGAGAGAGAGAGAGAGAGAGAGAGAGTATACACACACATACACACACACTTTCTCTTTTTCAGATGGTTCCCTCTGATAATTCTTAGACGTTCATTGGTTTCAGTATTAGACAAACACAACAGGTTCACATGCCTCATCTAGCACCTTTCTTGTAAAGAGAAGTTTTCAGTCATGAAAGACAAGAATAAGCTTTATTCATTTCAAACCTGCATATAAAGAAATGTAAATAATTGTTTGTGGTGGTGCATGCCTGTGATTCTAGCACTCTGAAGACTGAGGCAGGAGAATCTCCAGTTTAAGGCCAACATAGGCTACATAGTGAGGCTGACTCAAGACAAAGAAAAGAATGAGGGAAAAAATCTACAAGTATAGCTGACTAAATACCTGCACTAGACTGGGCCCCGGCATCAACATTCCATCATGGACTGGGGAGGGGCTCCTGAGACCCCACCTCTTCCTGAAGAGCTGTAGGCAGTTAACAGTTGCTGGGAGACAGGAGTCACATTCCCAGTGTAGCCACCGGTAAGTGTAGTTCAAGCCCTACTTATGCCCTTTCAAGCAACTCTAAGTTCAGTGGGGCAGCAACACCCCCCAAGCCCATGAAGCTAGAACGACTGCTTGTTGGGAGGAAGAACGGCGGGGCAGTGTGGGCAGAGGATATGGGCCTGAGTGTGTCATGTACCTGTGTGGCACTGTGATGAGAGAATAAGTAAACTAAGAATATAGCTGGCTACATTCCTGATTGGACTGATTTTATCTTCCCAGGTACTTAGTTCTTCCTATGTCTAATTGGTTTCATCTAATATTGAAACAAGATGTCAGAGCCTTGAATATATTGACTTGATTGCCTTTATAAGCTCATGTGTCGAAGGCAACGTTACTGTTGTAGAACAAGCACTAGACATTGCCTAGGTCTTTAGAATTGTTAAAACACTGGAGTATAAAGTTGAACATTACCTATTACAGATTACGGGGCAAGTCTCCTATTGTAAATCCAGAGTCAGCTTTGAAGTTGACCTGAGTCCTTAGTTTTTCTAGCTGCATCAAATTTATTGTCTACTTTTACAAACCCATTTTAGTGCATGACCCTAAGGACAGCCTGGTATGTTGTTCTTAGGAAGACCATACATCTCCTATGACAGTTTCTCATTGCTCTGAAGGTCCCACCTGGATGAGACTGGCTGGCCAGCAAGCCTGTGGACCATTGCCTCTCCAGTGCTGGGGTGACAAGCATCAGCCACACCTGGCATTTTTATATGGATCTGGGGAATTAAATATGGTCCTTATGCTCGCAAGGCAGGTGCTGTTACCAGCTAAGCTCTCCACCCCCTGTTGTACCAGCTAAGCCCTCCATCTCCACCCCAGTTATTGGCTTCGGGATGCTTCTTGACCATTAGTTCTCTGGTGAATCTAGATATTTGGTTCCTTTATTCTTCTAGACTGTAATTGCTTGTGTGCAGGTAAAAAATAGAAAAAGTGAGGGGTGTGTGTATGTGTCTGTGTGTGTGTCTGTGTGTGTCTGTGTGTGTCTGTGTGGTGGAAGAGACTGGGGCAGGTAGATGGAATGATGGATGGGTGGTTTACATAGCCTCACTAGTAAAGTGGGTTACTCTACACAGGCCAGTTAGAACAAACTCTATGTAAGATATTTAGGGACTCAATTGAAGAGACCTCTGAGGCTCAGAAATCTGAGTAGGCACATTAGCTGTTGCTACAGTTAAGTTTACTCTTTTGTCAGTAATTCAGCTAAGCATTGGTTTAATCAGGAGTAGCCACAAAATCCACATTGATTATATTATTGGGAATTAAAATCACTGATGGAGTTGTAATGTGTCTGTCCTACGTAATTTTGCAGAATGGAAGCTTCTTGCCTTGAGCTGGCCTTGGAAGGAGAACGTCTGTGTAAATCAGGGGACTGCCGTGCTGGCGTGTCATTTTTTGAAGCCGCAGTTCAAGTTGGAACTGAAGACCTCAAAACACTCAGTGCTATTTACAGCCAGCTGGGCAACGCTTACTTCTACTTACATGACTATGCCAAAGCACTAGAATACCACCACCATGACTTAACTCTTGCAAGGTAATTCCAGCCTTTTATATTCTGTCTAAGTTCACTCTTAAAGCAAAACCTTCCATTCACCTAAAAAAACAACAGTATATTTGAAGTTTTCTAATTAATGATACTGCTTTTGAAAACTCACTTTTAGGCAGAATAGTAATGGGTCAGCCTTAGAGTTTAATTAAATGCTTGAAAATTAACTAGAGAAAGCTGTTTCAATTTTATATTTAAAATAGGTTCAAAGATGAATGCATTTTATCTTGGGTTGCTGGTCTTTTACTTCTTTGTCTCTTTAAGTTTTAAAAATGGTTTTAACATCATTTGTTTTTCAAATTTATTTCCCAGGACTATTGGAGACCAACTCGGGGAAGCTAAAGCCAGTGGCAATCTTGGAAACACCTTAAAGGTCCTTGGAAATTTTGATGAGGCAATAGTGTGTTGCCAGCGACACCTGGATATCTCCAGAGAACTTAATGACAAGGTAATAAAGATGGCAGAACAAATGACACTGGCTTCACTGAAGTGACTTTGTGTTCTAACACTGCTTCCATGGTTTGTTTACAAAGGAAGATGTTCATACACAAAAGTCAAAGAGAAAAAAAAGGTTTGCTTTTTTTTTTTTTTTTTTTTTTTTTTTTTTTTTAAAGCAAATAGCAGCAAGCCAGTGGTGGCCTAAGGTAGCCACCTGCAGAGGGCGAGCCCATGCCCTCTGCTCTGTCTCTCCCAGTTCGAATCCCGCTTTCCCTGTGTGACTCTGCCCAAGTTTAATGGAAAAAAAAAAAAAAAATAGAAAAAGCAAATAGCAAAAGATCCTTCTTTAGGTGTGAAATCACATGTTTGACTTTCTGTGGATGGGCACTGGGGACCCGTCCTTTCCTTGACCATAGTATTGACACATGGGGGCTGGTGAGATGGCTCAGTGGGTAAGGACACTTGCTGTGCAAGCCTGTTGATCTTGCTTCATTCCCTGGAACCTGCAGAAGGCTGGAAGGGGAACACTCTGATCTCCACAGCTGCTGCAGGACGTGCACCACCCGCACACATCTTGCACACGTCTTGCACACGTATGGGTATAGCACATTAAGTCGCTACACGGAATAAGCAGTGTACCCCCGGCCTCTGACTTCAGATGTCAGCTTTGTTGATGTCTCCATCTAGGTGGGAGAAGCAAGAGCGCTCTACAATCTTGGAAATGTATATCACGCCAAAGGGAAAAGCTTTGGTTGCCCGGGTCCACAGGAGGTAGGAGAGTTTCCAGAAGAAGTGAGGAATGCCCTGCAGGCAGCCGTGGACCTCTATGAGTGAGTACAGACAGCGTGGGCCTGTGGGCCCAGGAGCTTACTGGGTGCTTCTTACTCAGCAGATTTACGAGTTTGTGAAAGATAGAAAAATTGTGAGGCCGGGCGGTGGTGGCGCATGCCTTTCATCCCAGCACTTGGGAGGCAGAGGCAGGCGGATTTCTGAGTTCGAGGCCAGCCTGGTCTACAGAGTGAGTTCCAGGGCAGCCGGGACTACACAGAGAAACCCTGTCTCGAAAAACCAAAAAAAAAAAAAAAAGAAAAGAAAAGAAAGAAAGAAAGAAAAATTGTGAGCTAATTAACTGGCTGGGGTAGCACATGCCTCTCCTCCCTGTTTGAAAGTAGCCTGGTCTACATTCTGAATTCTAGGACAACATATTGTGACCCCCATCTCAAACAAAACCAATTGCTGGGGGAAAAAAAGGCTAATATGAAGACTAGAAACAGTTATTTAAGTGTTATCAGTGCTAGAAATCTGCAGTTTCCCTTCAACTGCAGACCAGTGCCCCTTGGTGGTGAAAGCAAGAAATATCAGTGCTTGAATTTATTTGGGGTAAATTTAGTGTTTGACCAGTACAACCTCATAGACTTGCTTAGCTGTAAGGCTTCAAGATCATCTCTTGATGACTCTCAGGAAAGATCTACAGTGAATGTTTTAGCAAATACAGCATTCCAGCCATTTCACAACTGCCCTGCCTCAGAATGTACCTTTAAGCCATTGCACATTTTATGTAAATGTACTGTTTTCTGATAAGTGGCACTCACTCTGGGGCTGGAATTACAGCTAGAGGCCAGTGCTTGCCTAGCACACATGGGCCCTGGCCTTAAATCCTCAGCTATGAAAAGAACAAACTGCCTGTAAATGAGCTAAGGACTTCTCCTAAACTTACATTCTCACCACCTTTTGTCATCACTAAGGGAAAACCTGTCGTTAGTAACTGCTCTAGGTGACCGAGCAGCCCAGGGACGAGCCTTTGGGAACCTTGGCAACACACACTACCTCCTTGGCAACTTCAGGGATGCGGTCATAGCTCACGAGCAGGTAAACAGAAGGCCTCGGACCCTGGTCATCTCCTTCATAACGGGTGAGGGCTGTGACTGGACGGTCTTAAGTTTTATTGTATTTCTGATAAAAGTTTTCTCTTCCAGCGTCTCCTGATTGCAAAAGAGTTCGGAGATAAGGCGGCTGAGAGAAGAGCTTACAGCAACCTCGGAAATGCATACATATTCCTGGGTGAATTCGAAACTGCTTCCGAATACTACAAGTTAGTCAGATTTTTTTTGTGGATAAATGTCAAATGAGTAATTATGCATTCTGTAAAATCACATTGGCTTTGGAGCTGAAACCTGTTTTTGATGATGTGTGTCAGGGGTCAGGGCCGAAGTGCCCATGCCTGTCTCCTTGTCTCCCTGCATCAGGACCTGGATTTGGGACTGTGAGAACTGGGCGGAAGGATGTGTCAGGAACTCAGCACCTAGTACCTGGTACACAGTACTCAAGAAACTTTGTGACCCCACTTTATCATTTTCTGAGAGTCTCGCCTGGTGGCCTTGAATTGGCAGTCCTGTTTCTGTCTCCTTAGTGTTGTGACTGCAGGCACACACCGTCACCTGTGGGCTTTCACCTGATACTTGGAGGCAGCTGTGTGACTTCTGTTATGTTTATTTTTATCTCTAAAACTTTTTGTTTAAAGTTCTAAACTTCTCAAGTCGTTTATAAGCCTGTTAAGCATGTATGGTGTGCATGCTTTATCTCACTCAATTATGAGTTGTGCAAGAGGCCAACTTGTCTGAAGGTAAAAGTTTCCAGAAAACATAGGTCTTAGTGTTCACTGACGATCACTGAGTTTTTCTCTACTGCCCCAGCCAGCGTTTACCTTTCTGCCAGCGTTGACTGTCTCCAAAGTGAAGGTGCTGTTCATGGCTAGCCTGTGCTTCTGTGTCAGCGTCCCTCTGGCCTCGCAGCAGGGTAGCAAGGTTTAACCTGCTTCCAGTTGTTGCCCTGCACCTTCTGGTTGGTTCAGGGTTTTCTCTGCTTAGTGGGGTTTGAACACTCATTCAGACTGAACCAAAAGCACTGGGTTGATTTGTGTTGAAGCTTTAGAGTCCCATGTGACAGAATTCGGATGACAACAACAACAAAACAATCCTAGCTTTCTGATGTGTGCCTTTCCCAGACCAATAATCCAGTCCCATTCTTGGGAGTGCCTTTCTTTAGTAAACTTTCTTTATTTTTTGTTACTTTAAAAAAAGAAAAATCTGACACATGCCCTTAAGCGGTATAGGCAGGTGCATCACTCTGAACTTGATGCTAACCTGATCTACAAAGTGACTCTCAGACCAGTCTGAGGTACACAGTGGGACCTGTCTCAAATAAAGAGAAAAGAAAAAGCTAAAGTTGTTTTGGACCATCTAAAACATTAAAGATGCTGACTGTCTTTAAATATCTGCCTACGGTTAACATTTATTGGTTGATTATTGATTAGCTGAGTGGTTCTCAGCCTTCCTAATGCTGTGATCCTTTAATACAGGTCTTCATGTTGTAGTGACCCCCAACCATAAAAGAATTTTGTTGCTACTTTATAAATAATCTTGCTACTGTTACAAATCATAAAGTAAATATCTGATATGCAGGGTATCTGATAGTCACTCCCTGTGAAACACATGAACACATCTAAGTTATTGATAGCCAGAGGGGAGAGATCTTCTAAATATTTGAAGTACTGAGGCTTTGATCTCATGCTCAGGACTCTTGTATTTTAGTGAATTGTTAGGACTCAAAGTCTAATTCCTAGTTTGTTTGGGTTTTTTTTTTTTTTTTTACCTTAAAACATCTTTTCACTTTTCCTAAAGTAATAGAAAATACATTGGACCCTCAGACAGACTTATTTAAAAGGCAGCAAAAAGCAACAGAAATAGAAAATGTTAATATTATGTAAATTGGTTTCAGGAAGACACTGCTGCTGGCACGGCAGCTTAAAGACCGAGCCGTGGAAGCTCAGTCTTGCTACAGTCTTGGGAATACATACACTTTGCTTCAGGACTACGAGAAAGCCATCGACTACCACCTAAAGCACTTAGCAATCGCTCAGGAACTCAAGGATCGGTGAGTTCTGCACTGCTGGGAAATGCAGACACTGATGAATTCCGCCTTTCCCTCTGGTTCTTTCCATTTGTTAACTAACTCCTAAGAAGGAGTGTCCTGGTTGATGAGTCTCTGCTATACATTACTCTTTTTTTTTTAATTACTTATTTTTGTTTTATGTACATTGGTGATTTGATTGCATGTATGTCTGTGTGAAGGTGTTGGATACACTGGAACAGACAGTTGTGAGCTGCCATGTAGGTGCTGGGAATTGAACCCAGGTCCTCTGGAAGAAGACTTTTGACTGCTGAGTCATCTCTCCTGCCCCTCATGTTACTGTCTCAAGGGCCACCCTATGGTCGAGGATTACTGGGGATGCCTAGGACTTTGAGCATGAATGAGTGACTAGGTTACAAGCTTAGCTGCCTTCCCAGAAGTTGTCCTGTGTAGCTCAGTGTAGGCACTGCAGAGAACTCAGATGATGCTGAGGTCCAGGGATGCCGCTGCTCAGCTCCAGCAGAGTGTCGCCTGTGGGGACACAGGTCCTCCATAGAAGTTAGAAGTCCTGTGAAAGAGATAGATGTCGCTACCCACGTCTGACCAGCGGAATAAGGCAACGGCAACCGTGTTCTTCTTCAAGCGGTTTATTCAGCTCTCCCTGTACAGCGACCTTCTTCTCTCCCTTTTCTCCTTCTCCAGCTCCCGCAGCCCCTTATAAGCATTGCCTTAATCCTATCAGCAGCTGCCACGAAGTCACTGGTGGTTGGCCATTCTCAATGACACAAGGTGGGGTGATCCGGTAACCACACCTCTCAGCGCATACAACTCCATAGATGGAGTTGTCTTTTCTCTCAAGCAATGCCTATGCCAAGTGCTACCTTGTAATGGCGAGAGCAGAGCCACTTCCCACACATAGACTCTGCCTGTTGAGTGTTGGTGACTAATTCGATTGTTTTGATTTTTACTTACTTATTTTTATTGCTTTTCTCTATATGGGAAACAATATCTATGGAACTGTTTTACCTCACTATGTGAAAGAACTTTTCAGTGTAGTTATTCAAAATAAAATAGACTACATGAAGATGTAGAGGAGGGAGTTTTGCTAAATACTCCTAACCCCATTCCTGGGTTCAGATACACCAAGTGCTTACCGATAAGACTGTAATAAAAAGATAATGTGGTTAGGAGACAAGTCCTCTCCCTGAGATTTGTTGTTTCATGATGCAATGTGTGTGTGTGTGTGTGTGTGTGTGTGTGATGTGTCGTTGTTGTTGTTGTTGTTATGAGACAGATCTCACTGTGTAGCCCTGGATGTTCTAGAACTCACTATGTAGACCAGGCTAGCCTCAAACTCAGAGATCTGCCAGCTTCTGCCTCCTGAGTGCTGAGATTAAAGGTCTGGCCACTGTGTATTTTTAAAGGATCTTTCCATGTTTTAATATTTGACTTTGTATTTGGAATCAGTATTTTCATGTCTCTGTCTAGAGTCCTCATTGCTATAACTGAGAGGTGAAGTAAACCCAAAGCTTGCTTTATACCTTTAATTATTGCTAGGTTGCTTTATTTTCTCTCTAAGAACCTCTTTTTGGATAACTCCATGTTAATTTTGAATTCTGTTTTAGGATTGGTGAAGGAAGAGCATGTTGGAGTTTAGGAAACGCATACACAGCTCTTGGAAATCATGACCAAGCAATGCATTTTGCTGAAAAGCACTTGGAAATTTCAAGAGAGGTATGAAACAAAAGGAATTGCCGTGTTGTAGGGGGATATTTAGAAAAATGACTCTTGTCTCTGGGCAGCCGCCATGTTCCTGCCGCTCCTCGGCTCTGACTGGACCTCCAGCTAGCTAGATGGCTCTGCCAATCCCCCACGCTGCATCCACAAAGCTCAGCTGAACCCCAGACAATATCTGCCGTCCTCGCGGCACCCAGTAGAAATGAGACTCTTAAAGCTTAATGATTATCTAAAGGATTTAAATATTTAGAAATGCTCAATTAACAAGATGCCCACACAATTAGAGTTGTTACTCAATATCTAACCTTTGATAGAAGTTGCTACCCAGGACAGCTTTCGACCCATCCGTGGTTCTCCATGGCTGCTAGCCTCCTTCTTCCCCTTCCTCTCTTTCTCCCCTCCCCTTCCTCTCTTCTCCCAGCTCCTCCTCTTCTTCTACTGCCTAATCAGTGAGTTCCACTGCAAATACAATGTAGCAGAATAAGTATCCGGCTACACTGTGTATCCTGTTAGAATTTACAAGTCAGTAATGGGATAGGGTATTTTCCCAGTGTTCATAGAGCTGTGTGGATAGATAGATAGATGACTGTATTATTGCCTTGATCTAGAAGGACAGTACGGTGAGCCGAGCTACATAAGAGTAGGATGTTCCCAGAGTACTCTTCCTACCCTCGTTTCTTTCTTTTTTCTTTTTTTCTTTTTCTTTTCTTTTTTTTTTTTTTTTTTTTTTTTTTTGGTTTTTCGAGACAGCGTTTCTCTGTGTAGCTCTGGCTGTCCTGGCACTCACTCTGTAGACCAGGCTGGCCTCGAACTCAGAAATCCGCCTGCCTCTGCCTCCCAAGTGCTGGGATGAAAGGCGTGCGCCACCACCACCTGGCCCCCTACCCTCGTTTCTATGTAGAGAAATATCATAGTTTTTAAAAGGAAAATCATTTCAAACCAAGGACGACTGGCTCTTGTTACACCTGATGGGTATTTGGGCTTAGATACCTTTCCTGAGCTTCATGTCCCTCAGAGATGAAAAGGGAATGGTCATAGACACCTTGGGAATTGGTTATGTATGTATGTATGTATGTATGTATGTATGTATGTATACATGCATACAGACATATGCACGGTGAACTGATGTCACTCTGATGTAGAAAACGATTGTGATTACAGGTTGGAGACAAAAGTGGTGAACTGACTGCACGCCTGAACCTCTCAGATCTGCAGATGGTTCTTGGTCTGAGCTACAGCACAAATAATTCCATGATGTCTGAGAACATTGAGATTGATGGCAACTTACATGGTAGGTAGCAGCGTGAAAACCACACTTCTCCATGCTTACGGTTTACTTTACATTCAGAAAAAAAAAAGGATCTTTTAAGTTGCTAGGAAGCATGTCGATTGTTCGTGGAGTGCATGTGTGACAGAGTGTAACTTTTCCCGCCCTTCTTGGTTTTACAGTTCAGTTCAGCTGTCAGCATATAGAAAATAGCATTTTATAGTTCTTACTGAGAACACAGGAATACTGAAGGTATAATTATTTACTTTGGTTAAAAAATATATTCAAATGCTATAAAATTAATTTGTAGAGTAATTCAGAAGTGTATAAATATGAAGATGCTAGAACTAAAACCTTTTGTCTACCTTTTTTATTTCAAATAGTTATATCTGGTTTTTAGTAAGCCCCCTCTCCCATTTCACTTCTGGTAAAACAACTTGGGATTGTTATCTTTTTTTTTTTTTTTAAATCAGAAAATCATCTACTGTATCTATCAGCTGCTCAGACCTTGACTCTGGCTCCATGGCTCAGTGGGTAAAGCACTTGCTAACAAGCCCTGTGATCCAGGTCCAAGCCCCAGAACCCACATGGTAGATGGAGAGGACCAGCTCCTAGATGCACACCCCAACAAGAAAGAAAGAAAGGAAAAAAGAAAGAAAGAAAGGAAAGAGGGAAGGAAGGAAGGAAAGAAAGAAGGAAGGAAGGAAGGAAAGAGAGACAAGAAAGAAAGATTTTTAAAAATGCCTTGGTTCCTAAGCTTTAATTCACACTCGAGGGCTGGAAAGATAGCTCAGGGTTAGGAGCACTGGCTGGTTTTCCAGAGGTCCTGAGTTTAAGTGCTAGCATTGACTTGGCAGCTCAGAACTGTAACTCCAGTTCCAAAGGATCTATCTGATGCCCTCCTGCTTTGGCACCAGGTACAACAGTGGTGCACAGACATAAGCAGGCAAAACACTCATACACAAAATTTAAAAAAAAAAAAGAAGGATGAAATTCTTGGTCTGAATAATATCAACAAGAATGTTTTAAATTTGAAAGCCAATGGAAAAAGTTATTTGTCATTGGCTATTTCTTCTTTAAACTGGGAGAGGTGATGATGAGAAATCCTTACTGATAATCTTAAGATACTCACAGAAAGCTGGGCAGTGGTGGTGCACGCCTTTAATCCCAGCACTTGGGAGGCAGAGGCAGGCAGATTTCTGAGTTCGAGGCCAGCCTGGTCTACAGAGTGAGTGCCAGGACAGCCAGGGCTACACAGAAAAACCCTGTCTCGAAAAACCAAAAAAAAAAAAAAAAAAAAAAAAAAAAAAAAAAAGACATTCACAGAACATTCCATAAAAGAATCTCAGATGAGGGATATGGAATAAATAGCAGTTGTGCTTTGTATAAACTGAAGTTTTCTGTGTTTAACTTGCAAATCAGTATGTTGTAAGAATTCTCATCTTAAAACATGTCTCCTCATGAGCCCCTCTCACTTCAGACCCATGCTAGCGTCTCCTTTCCTTCTTCCCGTTCACTGAGACTCCATGGTTAGAGCCCCTGTCTAGGTCTGCAGTGGTTCCTCTAGCTGGCCAGTCCCGCCTGCCCCCTCTTCCACGAGACAGGATACACACTGCTGGATCTCCACTCACAGCTCTGCTCTCCTTTATGCTCCATCCAGCACATCTGCAATACCCGGATTCTCTCGCTCTTCCTTCTCCTCCCTCGCTGGTCACCATCCATCCCTGGAGCAGATCTTTTCCTCCTGCTCCAGGCTCTAGGTCAGTGTGTTTGTTAGAGCATTTTAGAATGGTAGAGAAGTTCTCAGGGCAGTGAGAGGCTAAGCAGTTAAAACACGGCCGCTTTTCCAGAGGACCCAGGTTCCACTCCCAGGACCGACATGACACCCAACACCGTCTTACCTGAACTCACAGTTAAAACTTGGTTCTTAAAAAGGTGAGCAGTGACCTTGGACTAGGACAGGGAAATTGGCTCAGATACTTTGGTCATCCTGATAAGCCCTTAGAAACATTGATCACGGGAGTGTTCACAGAATTTTGTTTATTGCCTTGCTTGTTCTTTGACTATTTGTGTTTATTGTCTTGTTTGTTTCTCGACTACTTGCATCTACTGCATTACTAGTCCCTCAACCTAGAAGTGACGTTAATACTTGCATGTAATCAAAATGGTATAAAAGCAAAAAGGAGGGGGGTGAGATAGGGGGTTGGTTCTAGGGAGGGGAAATGGGGAAAGGGGATGACATCTGAAATGTGAATAAATAAAATATCCAGTAAAAAAAAAGTGAGCAAATCTACAACAAGCTTCTTTTTATAAAGAGAAAGGGTGAAAGGGAGAGGAGGGACATAGCAGTGGATGTGCAGACTGAACAGGGGAGAGCTCAGAATAATTTTAGGACAATCTATTTCAAAACCCAGGGACGTACCAATTTCTAGAATCCTAACAAACCATACAGAAATTAGGTCAGTAATTAAAAGTCTTCCCTTGCCCGGTGGTGGTGGTGGTGGTGGTGGTGGTGGTGGTGGTGGTGGTGGTGGTGGTGGTGGTGGTGTATGCCTTTAATCCCAGCACTCTGGAGGCAGAGCCAGGCAGATCTCTAATTTCAAGGCTAGCCTGATCTACAGTTCCAGGACAGCCAGGGCTACACAGAGAAACCATGTCTTAAATAACCTACCCATCTAGCCCCTCAAAAGTCTTCTCCCTAGAAAACATGAATGCATACATGTGTAAGTAAAATGAGTGTAAGATCTGCCCAATGCCCTTATCACTTGATGAGGCTATACATGAGCCTGTTCTAAGTTGGTCAGAATATATTTAACATGCCTGGCATACCAAACACCAAAGCTAAACAGCACACTGCCTGTGGAGTGTAGGTGGACTTCTCTGGTGTCTGGAAGCTGCCTCCCACTCACAGCTGCCCAGACCATGAGAATACCCTGCTGTATTTACCTGTGCTAACATCCAAATTCAGTAAACAGTTCCTGCTGAGTGAATCATTTTTATATCATTTAAAGTGAAAAAGTTCAAAGTGTATCATAAGCCAGGGACCATCTATATAACTGCAGCATCTTACAGATCACTGAGAAACTTCACCAGCCTTAGAAACATGTATCTTTTCAAATCTAAATTATAAATAAACAGTACAAGAACTGAGAGTCCAGCTTCACTCATGAATGTAGATTCAAAACTCCTTAAAACAAACAAATCAAAACAGATCCAGGAAAGTTCTTTTGAAGCAGACAGGTTTTAATGGAGCGTGCGGATGCCTCTGCAGTTTTGTTTGGGTGACTGCAGACCCTGGAGTCATCACTCTTGTTGATGGACGTCGTGCTCTGTTATTGCACTTTCCCACTGCTGTCAAATATGCAAGGTTACATCTAAGATATTATAAGACGGAAAGTAAAAGGATGAGAAAGGTTTATCATACCAAACTTAATCAAAGAAGATAGCTGTGTTAAGAAATATTGGATCAGACATATTTAGGATACAAGGCCTGTGCTGTGCTGCGGACGCTTACCTAGTGAGGGCCAGGTCTGGGATCTCTAGCACTGGAGAAGAAATGATAGGATGACAGAGATGGGTTTAGATAGAGTGGACTTGACAAAGAGATTTATATACTGGTCATAGTTTAAAGCTGGGTGGTAGGCATCAGGTATCCTTTATATTTTGCCTTTTGTTGGTGGTGGTGCTTTGTTATTTGTTTTTAACAAGGTCTTGCTGTGTAGCCCAGTCGGGCCTTGAACTCACTATGCACTCGGACTGGCTTTGAATTTTGATCCTCCAGACTCCGCCATCTGAGTGAGTGGTTGTCATCAGTCATGTACCACCATGTCCAGTTATATTATGCCTTTAAAAAAATACTGCTTAGGGGCTGAAGAAATTGCTCCGTGATTAAGAGCACTGACTGCTCTAATAGAGGACCTGGGTTCAGTTTCCAGTACCCAAAAGGTGGCTCACAACCATCTGTAACTCTAGTTCCAGGGAAACCATACACCCTTTTCTGGCCTCCTTGGGCACCAGACATGCACGTAGTACAGACATGCATATAGACAAGACACCCATACATATAAATCTTTAGAAAAAACACTGTTTACTTTCTAAAAGGATTGCAGTCATAGAAACTCTGTAATTAACAATCTTACTGAAAAGCCATTTTTGAGAAACTGCTTTTATTTGACTTGTCCTGACTGACAGTGAGCCTGTCTGGAAATGGGAGGCTTAGAGAAAACTGCAGAACTAGGGAGTTATTTTCAGTTCCCTCAAAATTGAAGGCCTGCAGCTTTCCCATGAGTTTCCTTAATCTGACCACAGTATGTTTGGGTTTCTTTGAGGCTACATGGATAATATAAAGCAGTGATTATAAAATGCCTTTTCTAAATCAAGGGGAAATATGAGTAACCAGTGGTTACTTTGCAACCAAAAGGCGTCTTCTGACATCAAAGCATTTTAGAGGGACTATTTTCATGAACTGTGGGAAATAATTACTCTTCAAAAAGTGAGTGCTCCTTCCATGTGGATTTGTGAATCATATGTTAGAATAGACTCATGCAGTGATGCCAGCTGTGCATTCTGAAGGGTTCCCTGGTTTATTTGAGTTAATTTTTTTTTTCTTTTTAACAAAGGTGCAGGCGCCAAACTAGGACGGAGACACAGTATGGAGAACATGGAACTTATGAAGTTAACACCAGAAAAGGTTCGTGGTCTCAGCTTTCACATTCCAGGAACTGTTAAGTAAAAGCGTTGGAGCCTTGTCCTCTGTGGGTATCACTTAAAAGCTTGCTTTTAAAAAAAAGCCAGAAAAAGTCCAGGCCAAGGGAAAGAGAACAGCAGGCTGTCGTGTGCTCAATAAAGATAAACGCATATACACTTTATAGATTCATGTAGCATTTCTGGGAAAGTACATAAGAAATGTTACTGCTACTGCTTCTGCAGAGTATTTAGGATAGGCTAGAAATATTTTATAGGCTATCTTGAATTGTCTGAACATTTTCCCTTGTTAAAAAACGGGTTTTAATTGAATGCATACTAGGTAGATTAAAAGCAAAAGCAATACTTGTCATTGAGCTGCATAGCAACATGATTGCAAAGCTGTGTGTGTGAACATGTGTGTGTGCATCCCCAGATGTGTGTGTGTGAACATGTGTGTGTGCATCCCCAGGTGTGTGTGTGTGTGTGTGTGTGTGTGTGAACATGTGTGTGTGCATCCCCAAGTGTGTATATGTGAACATGTGTGTGTGCATCCCCAGATGTGTGTGTGTGAACATGTGTGTGTGCATCCCCAGGTGTGTGTGTGTGTGTGTGTGTGTGTGTGAACATGTGTGTGTGCATCCCCAAGTGTGTATATGTGAACATGTGTGCGTGCATCCCCAGGTGTGTGTGTGAACATGTGTGTGTGCATCCCAGGTGTGTGTGTGTGTGAACATGTGTGTGTGCATCCCAGGTGTGTGTGTGTGTGTGAACATATGTGCGTGCATCCCAGGTGTGTGTGTGTGAACATGTGTGCGTGCATCCCCAGTTGTGTGTGTGAACATGTGTGTGTGCATCCCCAGGTGTGTGTGTGAACATGTGTGCGTGCATCCCCAGGTGTGTGTGTGTGAACATGTGTGTGTGCATCCCCAGGTGTGTGTGTGAACATGTGTGTGTACATCCCCAGGTGTGTGTGTGAACATGTGTGTGTACATCCCCAGGTGTGTGTGTGAACATGTGTGTGTACATCCCCAGGTGTGTGTGTGAACATGTGTGTGTGCATCCCCAGATGTGTGTGGAGGTCAGAGAGCATCTTCAAGGAGTCAAGTCTCTTCTTCCAGCTTTAATAAAGAAAACATTTATGTGTGCCAGGAGGTTCACAAGCAGAAATAGGAGGACACCTTGTGGGAGTTGGCTCTCTGTCCATCCTGTGGGTTCCAGGGTCATTAGCCTTGGCAGCAAACAGCTTTCCCCACCGAGCCATATTCAGCCCCCACTTTGCTTTTTGAGACAGTGTCTCTTCCCTGCTCTTCCCTCCCCTCCCTCCCTCCCTCCCTCCCTCCCTCCCTCCCTCCCTCCCTCCCTCCCTCCCTTCCCTCTTCTGCACAGAATATCCCAAGCTAGCTGGCACACAAGATTCTTGTTGATTCTCATGTGTCCACCCCACCACACCATACCCCCATCCCAATCTGGGATTACAGATATGCACTTCTCTCTCTCTCTCTCTCTCTCTCTCTCTCTCTCTCTCTCTCTCTCTCTCTCTCTGTGTGTGTGTGTGTGTGTGTGTGTGTGTGTGTGTTTCTGAGACTCAAAGCTGCAAGCTTTGGTGGATGTCAGAGGACAGCATTCAGGAGTCAGCTCTCTCCTAATGCTGGATTAAACTCAGGACTCAGGTCTTCAGGCTTGCACAGCAAGCAAGCGCACGTATCTGCTGAACCATCTTGCTGGACCTGAAGGAATTAGTCATGTATAAAGTTAACAGTTAGTTATTTTATAATTCTTAAGGTATAAATTAGGAACCAGAAGGCTGGGGTAAGGTGCTTCCTGGGGAAATGGGTACAGTGCCAGAGAAAAGAGGCTCTGATGTCTCATATTAGACACGTGAAGATGCCTTTTCCTGCTCTCTCATTTGACTGATCAGATTTTGCTGACTATTAGATTCTTGGTTTAGGTGTGTAGGTAGAGTGTGCTTGAGACCCTGAGTATACATACACACTCACACACGCATACACGCACCCCAACACCAACAAAAACCGAACAAGAGTAGTTTTTATTCTTTGATAACGCCATGCACGTGGACCGTGAATTTGTGTCATCTCCCTCCATTATCCTTGCTTTCTCCTCCCACTCCTGCTGAGCCCTTTCTTCCCAAGAAAGTCTCCTTCTCCTTTATCTCTTCAAAAGAAAGAATTCTTGGTTAGAAGTAACTTTCCCTCATCATTTTTAAGGCACAGGTTCACTAGAACTTTTTATATTTTATTAAAATGGATTTTGAGGTATAGTTTTATATTCTTAAAATTTCCTTAAATCTAGGCCATTTTTTTCCACTCAGAAGACCATGAAGCTACACAGAGAGACCCTGTCTCAAACAAACAAAAAGACCACAAAGTTCCCTCTAGCAAGTAATCCCCTTATGACTGTGCCTGACTTGCTGGCTCTATGCCTCACTCCTGTCAGCCCTGGAGCAGGGACTAGCCTGCTGGTTTGTACCTCACCGGGGACTCTCCTGTGTTGATGGAGCTGGTGTGTGTCCTGATTAGCGTGAGTTACATGGTTCCCAATGGTTACACATAATAGTTGCCATGAACCTTCCGTGGTGAGTTCAAACTCAAATGTAGTTTACTGCATGTACTGCACAGGCTTGGCGTCGCTCAGTCAGGCTTTTGTGGTTTAAGGCTGTATGGTTGTATAGCCTAGGTTGATGTTGAATGTGCACTCCTGCCTCTGATCCTGAGTAGCAGTCACTGAACCTGACTTAACCCAGTCTGCCCAGTTTGTCTACTGAGAAGTTACAAGTTTCTAGCTGTAACAGATTTTTATTTGATTCACATCCAGAATAATACTTTATCTTCTCTGACCATTCAAAATACATTTTTAAAGGATTTGAGTAAACTTCAGGTTTTTTTGTTTTTAACTCATAAAAACCTTCACAGTATACATTTGATACACAATGTTGAATATGTTGAGTGGATACATTAAGACTGTGAGGCTAGCTGGGCACGACGGCACACGTCTTCAATCCTGGCAGTAGGGAGGTAGAGGGGAGCGGATCTCTGTGAGTTCGAAGCTAGCTTGGTCTACAAATTGAGCTTCAGGACAGCCAGGGAGAAACACACAGAGAAACCCTGTCTCAAAAAAAAACCAAAAACAAAAAAAAAGGAAGCTAAGAACACACAGTAACAGCAACAACAGAAAAGCCTCTCAAAGATCTGTGACTGCCCTTCCTAATATCAGTGAGTAGCTGTGAAGGTGGCTTTTTTCATGTCTTGCTTCCACTTACAATCTATAGGTACCGAATTGGAACAGTGAAATTCTTGCTAAACAGAAACCTCTTATTGCCAAACCATCTGCAAAGCTCCTGTTTGTCAACAGACTGAAGGGAAAAAAGTACAAAAGTGGCACTAAAGTTCTCCACGACGCCAGCAACTCCATCGACCACCGTGCTCCACATTCTCAGAAGGTGCATTTCAGTCCAGAGCACTGCAAGCGCCCAAGTGTTATCCTTTAGTTTCCTTGTATTCACTCAATTGTTGGTAAACAAATAACATATGTACAAGTCAAAAACTGTGTCTCTCTCAGGCCTTCCTGCTCCTCAGCTAGGGCCTATTTTGTAAATAGTCATTCTTTTGTTTTGGACGTAATTATTACTGTTTTAAGTCACTGTTTGCAAAAGTACTATTTATTTTACTGTTGTTTCTTAGTACAACTAACTCATGTTTGAAGCCAGAAAAACCTGACTTTAGATTCAGCATTGTATTTTTAATGAATCAGGCCATGTTACAGCACTGTCATCTAGTGGAAACAGGAGCCAGCGGATTTTATCTTCAGGGATTTTTAAGCAGACACTATCTTAGAGACAAAAAAAATTGGTAGCATCAGCTTTTTTTTATTACTATTATTATTATTATTATTATTATTATTATTATTATCCAGTCATTACCCCATCCTGGTCCATCCTCCCACAGTTCCTCATCCCATTCCTCCTCCCCACTGTCTCCAAAAGGATGTCTCCTCCACCCCACCAGGCTTCCCACTGCCTGAGATCTCAAGTCTTTTGAGGGTTAGGTGTGTCTTCTCTCACTGAGGCCAGACCCGGCAGCCCTCTGCTGTATATGTTTCAGGGGCCTCATATCAGCTGGTCTGTGCTGCGTGGTTGGCGTCTCAGTGTCTGAGAGGTCTCAGTAGTATAGGTTAGTTGAGACTGCTGGTCTTCCTATGGCGTTGTCCTCCTCCTCAGCTTCTTCCAGCCTCTCCCTAATTCAACCACAGGGGTCCCCTTCTTCAGTTCAATGGTTGAGTGTACATATCTTCATCTGACTCTTCCAGCTGCTTGTCGGACCTCTCAGAGGACAGCCATGATAGCATCAGCTGTTATTTCA
Source organism: Arvicanthis niloticus (assembly GCF_011762505.2). Classification (NCBI taxonomy): domain Eukaryota; kingdom Metazoa; phylum Chordata; class Mammalia; order Rodentia; family Muridae; genus Arvicanthis; species Arvicanthis niloticus. Next base: position 87,798,186 of record NC_047661.1, on the reverse strand, counting down.
CCTTATTATTGAGACCTTCACCCTCTTCCCCACTCCCGTTCCCACTCCCCACGTCAGGGTTTCTCTGTGTAGCCTTGGCTGTCCAGGAACTCAGTCTAGACCAAGCTGGCCTTGGACTCAAAGCTTCACTTGCCTCTCTCTGCCTCCCAAGTGCTGGGATTAAAGGGGTACACCACTACCACCTGGCCATAACCATTTTTGTATTAAGAAATTTATCTTAGGGTTTCCATTGCTGTGACTAGGTGTCGTGACCCTGGAAACTCTTAAAAAGGAAAACATTTAATTGGGGCTGGCTTACAGGTTCATTATTATCATCATGGTGGGAAGCATGGCAGCATGCAGGCAGATACGGTGCTGGAGAAGTAGCTGAGAGTTCGACATCTGGATTGGCAGGCAGCAGGAAGAGAGACAGACTGGGCCTTGCTGGAGCATCTGAGACCTCAAAGCCCACCACCAGTGAAAAACTTTCCCCACTAAGGCCACACCTCCTAATAGTGCCACTCCCTGGGCTTACGGGGGCTACTTTTATTCAGGTTACAAAAAAAAAATTCAGTTTGCTGAATTTAACTTACTCAATAAAGACACCATTGCCTCACTGATCATTACTGAAGAACTTGTTAAGCTGACCTAGCTTTAGTCTATCCTGATGAACAGGATCAAAGCAAGTTGAGAGCATTCAACACCACATTCCATTTTCAGTCAAGGAAGGGCTTTCAAAAAAAAAAAAAAAAAAAAAAAAAATGTTTTGGGTTTTTTTAAATCAAAATCTCACTAATGACTATATACCCCTTGAAGTGTCTTTTCACTGCTTTTTGGCTAATAAAAGAATTACGGGGCTGAGTGTAGACAGACGGTCCAGGGATGCAGAGCTGGGGCTCGGGGCCGTCTTCAGCAAGTTCCCTGACGGAGCTGAAATCTCTCTACTCTTGAAACCTACTGTAGTTTTTTCATTTGGGGCTGTTTAGAAACAAGGTCTTACTCACTGTAGACCAGGCAGGTTAGGATTGCAGGTATGGCCACCATGCCCAGCAGTGTGCTGTGTTTCTGATGTTCAGAATTACACATTACAGGCTTTTTGTGCCTAGAGCAAGGTCTTGGTGATGACATATTTGGCTATAGCTTAAGCACTTCATTTCAAACATGAGACTCAGCTTAAATCTGGAGTCAAGTACTCTTCCCTGTCTCATTTGTAGGACGCCCTGCCCCGGCTCCACCTAGAAGGCTGGGTGTTCCTGGATTGCCTTTCCTGTGTTAACCACACTTGAGTTTTTTGTTCTTTAGATCTTAATTTCTCACTTGTAAAACATTCCCTCTACCAAGTCTTCCTCTAATACGTAATCCCTTATCTAGACTTGTAGACTAGATGCTTCAGTTGGCCTTCCATTCTTGTTTCTGCTGCTCAGATCCACCCGAGGGGCCAGCTTCTGTACAGAGTGTTTGGAACTAGCTGTAGAGCCACCAGAGTTCAAAAGGCTCGTCAGTGTTTGGCCTACAAAGACTGATGCGTTCTTGTTTTTTTCTTTTTTGTTGTTGTTTTTATTTTTTGTTTCGTTGGGTTTTTTGTTTGTTTTTTTGAGACAGAGTTTCTCTGGGTAAAGTAACCTTGGCTGTTCTGGAACTCACTCTGTTGACCAGGCTGGCCTCAAGATACACCTGCTCCACGTGCTGAGATTTAGCTGTGCACCACCACCGCTAGGCTTTTAAGATTGATTTATTTATGTATGTATATGGATGTACATTTGCACACCAGAAGAGGTCATTGGATCCCATGGGCTACAGTTATAGATGGTTGTGAGCCACCATGTGGGTGCTGGGAGTTGAACTCAGGACCTCTGGAAAAACAGCCACTGCTCTTAACTTCTGAACCATCTCTCCAGCCCCTGGGATTCTTCATTTTTGATTCTAGAAGGTTATAGTTATGAGTATCCAAGCCAAGCTTCAGATATATTTCTTTGGTCTATGAAATACAGGAATTAAAAGTTAAATAAATAAAAACAGTTTTTATGGGATCGATATGGGAGCATTTTATTACCAGTATTGCCACTTAAATTCTTTTTTAAAATAAAAGGCCAATTTTTAAAATCTGTATCCTTTGCCTTTTATATTTAACTACATCTTGGTGTTCATGGATGGCCTGAGGATAAAGAGGAGTAATTAAGCATACTAGATTTTCTGTTTTAGAAAATCAGTTCCGACACGATTGGAGATGAAGGATTCTTTGACTTACTAAGGCGATTTCAAAGCAACAGGATGGATGACCAGAGGTGCCACTTACAAGAGAACTGTCGCACAGCATCCACAGCAGCTGCCTCTGCTACTCCCAAATTGATGAAAGGTAAGCCATCTTTGCTCCCCTTCAATTTTGGTTCATCTTATTTATCTCATGCATAGCCCAGGCTAGCTCATTAGGTAACCAAAGCTGGCTTAGAACTCCTGACCCTCTTGCTTCCCTCCCAAGTGCAAGGATTACAGGCACAACTGTGATGCTTTTCCCCAATTTTAATGTTATCTTTAGTACTGTAATTTCTTAAGAGTTCCCATTATGTTTCCATAATAGGGAATATAGTAAAAGACCCCATAATCCTGGCATGTGTTACTGAGACAGGAATATTAAAGTAGATTAAGATTGGCCAGTCTTTTTACTTCACTAAGTAATTCCCATCCAGAACATGGAAGGAAACAAATGAAATTATATAAGGAAAAAAACCAACTGTTTACTCACATTCTGAAATCCAGCCCAACACCTCAGGGAGCACTAGATAAAGGAGAAAGATCTAAATAAATCTGAAGCACCTGGGAGTCGTCCTTCCCTCTCTGCTGGGGAAGGCCACAAAACAACAGTGCCCTGCAGGAGAGAAAGGCAGGGTGCATACAAGTTGTGTGTAAATAGGTGTTTCAGCATTTTTGTAACATTTAGGTGTTATTCTTTCCTGTCCACAGCACCATCTGTTTCTGTGGTATCCCCCAACACAGATGAGTTTTTAGATCTTCTTGCTAGCTCACAGAGCCGCCGTCTGGATGACCAGAGGGCCAGTTTCAGTAATTTGCCAGGGCTCCGTCTGACAAAAGGTAACAATCCATCTGTACTTGAGCGCCTAATGACAAATGACAAGAAAGAGCCTGATGAAGACTTCTTTGACATCCTTGTAAAGTGTCAAGTAAGTACACAGCCATTCCATCCTGTAGCATAGGCTGCCGTTGGGGCTGGGCTTCAGGGAAGCACCGAGACATCACTCAAGGGGTGGGAAAGCACAGCCTAGGATGTGGGAGGCCAAAGCTTGGGGTTCTCTGACTCCTGGGTGTCCAGTCACTGCTGAAAAACCGCACAGAAGCCGGGAATAAAGCCAGGGGTCCTCAGCCTGAAGAGGCTGGCTGGGACCAGGTGCTCCCAAACTCCTGGACATCCAGGCACTGCTGGATCTCCAAGAGTTGGGAACAGAGTTGGAGGTCTGCGGGCCGAGGATGATGGAGGTGTGTGTATGTAAATGGGAGCCCCAGCTTGGTTCACTGGTCCTTACTTAGTGATGGCTGTCTGGGAGCACAGAGGCTTTCTACAGGAGACTTAGGCTGTGGCTTGGTAGTCGAAGGCTTTCTCCGTGCTCCTCACAACAGATCTTGGTGAAAGAGAGTCCATGTTCATCCATGTTTATTGACTGTTCATTGTGGAAAATGGGTGCATACTAAGGGTGGACCAGAGATTAAATACCTTTTTCAGGGAGGAATGTCCAGGAAGGGAAGCTTATTGGGTAAACCCTCAGAGTCTCTAGGTACCTCATTAGCATAGAAAACTATGTCTTGGTCTACAGGTCCACAGATCACGTTTCTTATGTGAGGTGTGGCACGTGTTCTAGGCCAGGAATGTAGGCGGGAGGAGGGACACACCTACCATCTCAGGTTGGTGCCTGGGTCTTGGGGACTCTGAACCCACATGGTCTACTGTCCCACCGAGCTCACTGAGGATCGGGCATTATTTACTTGCCTGTCATTCAGAACACCACTACACGCCTTTGTTACAGGGACTGTTTGGATTGTCAGGATGCTCTTGGTTTTGTAGAGTCATGCATCTTAGTGGAGAGACAGGGGCAAGCGTGTACAGTGTGCAAGTACGAGATAGAGTGGCAGTGGTACTGTGAAGAAGTAAAGGTTGAAGGGTGGTGGGTGATCAGGACAGGCAGTGACGGGAACATCTATTCTGTACAGTTAGAACACCCTTCTGGGATGCTCTTTGAATCATTTGTGCAAACAGCTTCTTCATACGTAGGCTGGTTATAATTTGTTGGCTCCTGGCCTAGGCCGTTCTAGAAACGTGTTGTATAGATAGGTAAGACTCTAATTTTGAAACTGTCATACCTGGACATTCTAGTGTCAGGTTTGTGACCAGTTGTAGCAGTGTAGTACACTTACAAGGCTTATTTCTACCTAATACTTAACTGTATTCTCAGCTGTGAAGTTTTAGGTCTGAAGGCAAGTTTCTGAAAAAAGCCAAAAGAAATGCTTATGGGTCTAACTTCTAACAGATGATACAGCTTGGCATTTTCCTTTCTGAGCGTAATGTTTCAATTTCTCTCCATCTTTAGGGGTCCCGGTTAGATGATCAAAGATGTGCTCCACCGCCTGCTGCCACAAAGGGGCCGACTGTCCCCGATGAAGACTTCTTCAGCCTCATCTTACGCTCTCAAGCTAAAAGAATGGATGAGCAGAGAGTCCTGCTGCAGAGAGATCCAAACAGAGACAGTGAGTTTGGACTAAAGGAACTTTTGCAAAATAATGCTTTGTTGGAATTTAAGCATTCAGGAAAATAACTAGCAAACCGCAAGATGGTGTGGTATTTCCTACTAAAGAAAAGGACTGGTTCCCTCGGGACACTGCAGGAAATTCATCTTACACGGCACTGTAGCAGTCACCGCGTTTTTAGGTGTAAATGTTGAGTACTAGGGGGACTGATATTCTTCTAAAGACATGTTTCAGGGCAGAATGTCCTGTAAGGTGCTTCATCAACTTAACTGACCTTGAAATTTTGCTTGGGTGACTTATTAGATTCCTTGGCTAGGGTTTGTGTAATAGGAATTTAAATGAATCCTACATTAGAATTGAGTCCTTTCTTACTGAGGTCATTTTTTAAGGATCTAATTGACAATGACTTTTTTTTTATACCTACCCATGAATATAGTGGATTGCATTGTTTATTGAAAATAATGTAAATGTTCTATGTAAAAAAGATGAAAATAGTCATAAAATTCTAGTTTAAAAAAACTATATTCGATATATTTTTAGGCAAAGCCAGTGAGGGAGATGAGAAATAAACTGCTTTTAGCATGCTTTGAGTTATCTGTCTCCTTTATTACATAATACAGCTATTACATAACAGCATGAGACCTACTTTTTAGGAGACTTACTATTAGGAAAAGTACTTAAGCAGAAAAAACACAGAAAATTCACAGAAAGTAAGTATGCAAGGCTTAGTTAATGCTAGACCATCAGCCTTCATCTAATGAGTTTACAAGACAGTGACCTGGCCTGCATTTGGTGACACTTAGAAGAAAATTCATCAAGAAAGCAAACACTGCACACCAGACCAAAATAATGTAAAAATAAGTGTTTATTTTGTGTTTACAGTGGTTAAGACCATGTAATGTAAGCATTCAACATTTAATCCATTTTTAAAAGTGCTTTTAACAACTACCTACCCCGTTCTTTTCTTAAAAGCCAGTTAAAATGTGCTTTAACCTCAATGACAAATACTTGCTAGTCACACTAGTCACTTGAGACAAGCCGCCTCTCTTTTCTGCAATAAACTGGCCTTGATAGCTTCACCTTGTTTTTAATTAAGTCTTCCCTGAATTGCTGTAATCACTCAAGAACAGCACGTTGCTTTGCTAGCTGTCAAAGTAGATTCCATCCCAAATGGGCATCTGTAATGAAAAACACAAAGATGAGATTGTGAATGTCTGTAAAGGGTTCACTTTTGGATTAAAGGCAGTCAGTCATGCCAGTGGCACTTCTTCCCTCTCAGGGACATCTATCAAAGGAGGCATTTCTTTCTCTTCTGAATAATACCAGAGCTCAAAGGACACTCCCCTTCCTATCCTGGGAGTGTATTTGCCCAGTTAGAGTGAGTGGGTCCAGTCCACAGAGATAACTACTTTATACACAGACATTCAGAGTCTGAATAAACTGCTTATATCCTCTCATCCATTCATTACATGTCTGCATGATACTGTCTTAATGTAGAATTCTTTTGTTTTGGGGGGAAATTTTTAACCTTCCTGATGAAATACTAAAGGCATTTACTCCTCTTCCTTCTGTGTTCATGCCCTTTCTCTCTCTCTCCAGCCCCCACCCTTCCTAATGGCAACTTCTCTGGCCTCAATTTCCAATAAACCTGCTCTTAATAATGATCTAATCTCTTTTTTAAAAAGGCATTTACAATGATAAACAAGAAAGTTACATTAACATATAAAATGAGTTTTTCAGATACCGAGGTAGAAAAAAAAGGAGCATCATGCATTTGTGTAAAGAAATCAAAAGTCAGCCATTGAGAATGTCCGTGTTGAAGCAGCCTGCCCGATAACTTCAAGACTTAATTCTTGAGCGATATCATTTTTGGAAAGCAGCTAAATAAAAATGTGCAATGTGGATATGGTTGCAACAACAAAGGACACTTGCATGCACAGAAAGAGTGCTAACTCGGACTTGTACAAAATGTTTAAATTGCTTTTTTAAAGGTATAAAATAGAGAATGCACTTTAAAATCAAACAAAATATTGACTTAAAAATATTAATGCATTTTGTTCTCTATCTAGGGCTCTTTGAAAACCAGAATTACATTTAGCCTAGATAATACAGCAAACTGAATAGCATCAAAGCAACTGCTAGGTTCTAAACATGAAAGTGGGTCTTTTTAAATCTGGTACTACATGGTAGAGAATAAAGCCATTCTCACAGACGCTGACAAAGTGTGAAATTCAAGTATTGATAGAACCAGTTCATCCTCAGGTTTGTCTTAGTGAGACCTAATGTAAAATGTATGACAAGGAGACAGGCCTGGTAACCAGAAAGTCACCTTGTTCTGCAGGTGGCCTACCTAGAAACACAGATGATGGACTGTGGCAGTAGCAGGCACCAGCCTACATTAAAGACCCTGTTTAGCAAACTAGGCTTCAGAGGACCTTCCATCAGCTAGCACACACTCTAAGCAGTTGGATCCTGTTGTTTTGCTAGCCGTCATGTAGCAGTGTAGCCAAAGCAACATTTAACATTAGTTAAATGCTGGTTAATATCACCTCAATTAATAGTGTCTGTCTGCTACAGCATTAACTTAAAAACTTAATTTTAACAAAACCCTGTTCTAAAATATGAGGTACATCCTAACAGCTAAGAGATATTCTGATGGTCTGTAAAATTATTAAAGTTGGCAGCTTTGTAGTAAATTTCAACATATTTCTAAGGAAGGATGAAGAGTCAATACAGACTTCAAAGATGACTCTGGAGCTGCGGTTGGCCTGTGCCTTGTTCTTTAGCCACATGGGCTGCTGACAAGTTCAGTCCCACGAGCTGCCACTGCAACGTCTGTGCTGTGCGGGTGGCCTCCTTGGGGGCTACACTCAGAGTCCGTCTTCAGCTGGGCCTTCTCCACTGTGGGTGAGCTTTCAACAGTGCTGGGAACTTGGCCAGAGACATCCTTGGCAGACTGGCTGTTTTCTGTCGGGGTACTTTCACCAATCTCTTCGAGGTTTGTATTCACAATGGATGATTTATGCTTTAAAATATAGAATTATATTAACTGTTTAGTAAAATGTAAAGTTTCATTGCCAATTCTTATCCAAATCTATTGTAGCTTGCTCCAAAATTTTTAAAACCCTGTTTTTTGAGCTGCGTAATTAAAGCACTGAGTGTCACAAAACTGTACCTGAAGGAATGGAGACACTTGAGGTGTTACAGATGGCCTGCGGCCCTGCTTAGGAAAGGTCAAGAGGACTGGCTACCAAGAATCCGTCTCTTCTGCCTGCTGAGAGTAATTATTTCACAAATGCTTACTGACCCCGTTTTAAGTTCTAGGTGCTAGGAATAGAGAAGGAGCAGAAGCAAACCTGTTCCCATAGGAGCCTACTTCAGCTATGGGAACGGATCAGACAGGACTTGAGGATCATGTTTGAAGTACAGGCTACATGGGAAAAAAATGTGGTAGGTGGGAGATAGATTATGTTCAGACTGCAGTTTAAGATGATGTGAGTAGGGGCTAGAGAGATGGCTCAGCGGCTAAGAGCACTGACTGCTCTTCCAAAGGTCCTGAGTTCAATTCCCAGCAACCACATGGTGGCTCACAACCATCTGTAATGAAATCTGATGCCCTCTTCTGGTGTGTCTGAAGACAGTGACAGGACAGTGTACTCACATACATAAAATAAATAAATCTTTAAAAAAAAAAAAAAAGATGATGTGAGTAAAAGCTAAAGACGTGTGTGTACACACGTGTGTGTGTGTGTGTAAATGTACAGTCAACAAAAACTGTTGAGGCCCACATTCTGCCTCAACACTTTTGGGGCTAAGTGCTCTGGTCAAGAGAGAGTGTGGCTCTTGGGGCAAGAGACGCGAAGAATGGAGACAAGACAGGGTGTGATTCAGTCTCTTCTATTTTCTCAAGTCTCCCTCAAGTCTCTCTTATTGAAGGGAATTCTGAGGTATTTATATACACAAGCAGGAGAACACAGGTGAAAACATTTTACCACGTGCACCATACAGCTGAGGTCACTAAACAGCAAAACAAGCTATGTGGGATAAACAAGATATTTATTAGAGTGTGCTTCAGCTGTTATAGGCTTTTGACAACCAAGTCTTTAATCAGGGTATATGGTTCCAGATGGCTGCAAAGTTGATCTAGCCACTTTCTGCTAAAAGTCGGCTCCCAACAAAAAACAGACCCAGTCACACAGGCAGAATGAACACACAAGACAGCAGGTGATCAGTAAGGTGGTGGACCTGGGACATGGTGAGGCAGGGAGTCCCCAGGGCTACTGTGGTAGATGGCTTTTGGAAATGACATTGGAGAGGTTGGAATGAGTGACAGGTGGACAGTAGATATAAAAGCTAGATCAGTCTCAGGCTATGTAGATACATTACCATCCATAGAAGCATTCATAGCTAGAGTTCTGTCATTTCTATTGTCTAACGGACTTAAAGCTTTCTCAAAGGTGTCTAGTTGCAGCTCAAACAAACATTGCAAATAATTCCTTTCTAAGGCAGAAATGGAAATATTCCTTTAAACAGTAGCAGTGCTACAAAATGTAGTTCAGTGGCCTAGCATGTGTGAACCCCCAGGTTCAGTCCCCAGGACTGCTAATATACAAGTATCAGCAGTGAAGAACTTAACATCTTGCAGGTAAAAAGCCCAGTCCAGCGAACTGTGCTATTACTTTCTTCTATACTATAGAATCTATAGGGCTTCTGATCCCTCGACAACCATACAGGCTGGGCCACCAGAGCTCTATAGCTAGTCCCCTCGCTCCCTTCGGCCCTCAGTGAGGCCTCTGATCTTGTAACTGTATAAAGAATACAGTCGAATGGTATTTGACATACAAAGTAAATCTCATTTTCTGAGGAAGCTGGACTGGTGACAGTGAGAAGAGAGGATGACTAATTGTGTCACTGGTGACTTGACTGACAGGCTGACAGAGGGTACAGAATAAAAGCAATCGCTCTGTAAAAAGCACTTGGGCCTAGAGTATAAAACAGACAATTGCTGACTTACGCTGGGGACCACTTCTGGATGTTCTTGTGCCTCTGTGTCAGGTAAATCAAATGCCCGGAGCACTTCAGGGCTCTTGTTGCCAGACTGAAATCTCATGTCAACGTCTCTCTGTCTCAAAACATCTTTCTTATACGCATGCATTTTGTCATAAGGGCCTTGCTTGATGGAGCCAGCTGGGCCCCTGTAAGAGAAATCTGCATCACCTGCTCCACCATGGAACCTATAGTCAAGTTCCTTCTGCCGTCTTCTGTCATCTGGCTCTAGTGCTCGGGGGGGTTCTCGTTCAGGACCACCGAAGTGTCTCAGCATAGGAACTGACCGTCCAGCACCATAGCAGAAGCTCTATGAAGAAAGAAAGAAAGACATGCTGAGGACTCAGTAACTGACAGGTAAGAAAGTAGAAACTAGGTTATGCAGGCTTTAACAAAAATGTCTAACAGTGTATTTTATTTATATATACATATATACACATATATATGTATATATATATATATGCGCACATATACATATATGTATATATATATATTAACTTCACTCTTTAAAAACTTTAGTAGAGGCCAAAGTAGTCAATAAAATGTACTAAATAATATTAAATAAACATTTCAATCAACTTGACACACTTTGAATATGTAACAATCACTGAGACCTAAAAATTTAAATTACAGAGTTCTAGAAATTTAAATTTAAAAGCCTGGTCATTGCTCATGTTTCTTTTCAAACTCATATATGGACAAATGATGAAAATTATTAACTGCATCTCGTCATCAGTCATACACCAAGACAAATCTGGAAAGGGAACAATTGAGTCAGTGCACATGGCAGTGTAATCACAAATCCTGGGGCTCTCTCTCTCTCTCTCTCAAGATTTATTTATTTTATGTATATGAGTACACCATTACTCTCTTCAGATGCACCAGAAGAGGGCATCAGATCCCATTACAGATGGCTGTGAGCCACCATGTGGTTGTTGGAGTTTGAACTCGGGACCTCTGGAAGAGCCATCCCTCCAGTTCCTGGGAGTCTTCATTTTTGATTCTAACAGCATGTGTTTTGGAGAGGTCATGGCTAAAACAACAAGATGCTGAACTAGGGGATAACGCATGACAAAATGCATGTGTGTAAGAGAGATGTTTTGAGACAGAGAGACGTTGACATGAGATTTTGCTCTGGCAACAAGAACCCTGAAGTGCTCCAGGCATTTGATTTACTTGAAGCACAAACAGAACCATGGGGGAACTAAGAACATTTGTAATAAATAGTTTCTCTTAGAGCCCCAAGTGCTTTTCAGTGCACAGCCACTCCTGCGCCCCTTTCTGTCCTGTTCTACAAAGCTCAGGCTAGAATAAAAGCCCTTTTCTTCACAGAGGAAGCTGTCAACCAGTGTGTATTCATGTTAAATTTAAAAATAAATTACCAACCAACCAAATAGGGTTGACTACTAAGAGCTCATAGTACTCTTGGCATGGTTCGTCCTTATAGTGAATGAACTTCTAAACCATTCTATATAAACAGACAGAACAGTCAAGGAAGAACATTTTTGTATTTGCTGTGATGTGTACAAACACAAGAACTACTGATTAGAGGAATATATGAAATCTCAACTCATTAAAAATCACCTTATACCTGTGAGCACAGTATTATTACTCCAATTTGGTTTACAGCAAAGAAGTCTAATGATTTGAGACTTGCCTTCTTTTTTTATAAATCTTACTCACTATCACCACCGCTAATGTACTAACCAGGACAGCAAGCCCTATAATCACAAGCACCGGAATCTGCAGCAGCACTGGAATCTCCTTCATGAGCGCTTTAATGAATTCACCAGTTCCTTTTCCAATGTGCTTTAATGGTTCCGTTATAAAGTTAGTGAACGTAACTGCCAGAGCCTAAAACCAAAGACCAGAGCAATTTAACTTCAAAACTGAGATATCCACATGCAAAACTTCACTATGCATTGAGGCTCAAATTACACAAATTAACATACATGTTTGTGTGTATGTGTGTGTATGTCTCATACAGCTCAAACTATAACACGGCCAGGCCTTAAAGCTACCCTCCTCCCTCCCTCCTGAGTGCTAGGATTAGAGGCACACCACCAGGCCCACTGAAAGCCAAGGTTTAGTGGAACTATTTTTTCCCCCTAGGACAAAGGTTTATTATTAGCCGAAGGCAAAGAATTTGTGACACTATAATTATAACAAAATATATTCTATACCTTTGTTGGCGGAACCACCCAAATAGGGTTGACTACTAAGAGCTCATAGTACTTTTGGCATGGGTCGTCCTTATAGGTGAATGAACTTCTAAACCATTCTATATAGAGAAACAGACAGAACAGTCAAGGAAGAACATCGTTGTATTTCTTTCACAAGTTAAGATCAGTTTGGTTTTGACTATCTATGTCCATCCACTAGTAAATTCTGAGTTGTTTTAATAATGTAATTATTTCATCTTAAGTCCAAAATCGTATTTTCAAAATCCATTCAAATTCAACAAATCTTATGGACATGGCAAAATAAATGTCTGCTTTATAGATTTTCAAAGGGTAAAAAAATCAGTTTTTTATACACACAAATAAACATAAGTAAAACTGAGAAGTGGGAATGAGACCAGTCCGTTAATATCCTGGTTCGATAGCACAGTGTTGTAGCTGTGTAAAATGTAACAGGGAAGAGACTTATAAATCTAATTATCTCAGAAAATTCACATTAAAAAGTGAGCTCTAACACAGTTTTTCATTAGTTAATTTATTTATTCACTTTATATCCCAATCGCAACCCCACCTCCCTCCTCTCCTTCCCTAACGAAATTGTTAAAGTGAATCTTCTCTTAGTTTTTCTAGAACAGCTTTATGCATGTTTGAATCTAGCTGCACTAGAGGAAGCATCTTGTCTCTTGAGGCCAAGAACCTAAGCTGAACAGTTAGTCTCGCAACGTAAAAAGGACCACAGTAGGTTTGGAGATGGCTCAGTGCTTAAGTGTACTTACTGCTCTCGAAAAATACCCAGATTCCGTTCCCAGCACCCACATGGGCACTCATAACCATTAACTCCAGTTCCAGGGGATCCGATGCCTTTTTCTAACCTCCTTGGACACTAGGCACACACGTGGTGCAAAAACATACATGCAAGCAAAATACTCAAACACATTTAAAAAAAAAAAAAATCTAAGAAAAAAAGTTTAAGTTAATTCTGGGACCTACCTGTAGACTCTACTGAGAATCTACTCTGTGCCAGTCGTTAGAGACTGGTGTTACAAAGGGTCGCTGACTATTACAGTGTTCCAGTCTAGATTTCGACAGTTAGTGGTTAATATTAGTGATAATTTTTACAAAATCTGAAAGGATAAAAAACAACTTTTCACTTCGTTAAAAAAAAAAACTATAAAAAAGCTAAAGTAATAATTTATGTCAATCTAAGGAGATTAAAGCTAAAATAGCTATTATTTTATATATACATTCACTTTTAGTACATTTCTGCTGAAGACCTAGAAAATGCCGTGGGCTAGGTGATAAAAAGGGAGCCTAGGGCCCTTCAGTCTACTGCAGCAGACTGAAACCACCACACCACGGGCAGTGTGTCCGGTGACTTTAGATGAGTTCAGTAAGTTGCTACTTTTTAAATTTAATAAAGTAGGCTTTATCTGCAGTTGTTTTGTGTATTCTTTGGGAAGGGATCAAAACAAGGGTATGTCAGGAGATGTGTAAGCATTCTAACACTGAGCTGCACCCCCTCCCTTTTTACTTTGGAACAGATCTTACTAACTTGCTGAAACTTGGCTCGGAGCCTGTGAGCCTCTGGCGTAGCTGGATTACTGCAGCTCCTCTCCCCACCTACTGCACACACCCTGGCACACTGTCCTATCAAAGACTCAGTCGTGGGCAGCTTACTGTGGCATTCATTTTGTTATTACTGGTCATTTTGTTGTTGGCTTTCACCTTACCCCAGAGACTCCCAGTCCAGTCCATCTTGTCAGCACACACACTGTTTAATGGCTCCATCGTTGCAATGTTAGCCTGATGCTGAGCAAAGGCTACCTGGAGAGCACAAGGAAGCATAAAGAAACTGACCACTGAGGGCTGGGGATGCAAATCCAACAAAACTTACTTTATCATTTTCTATATCATTTAGCCAAATAAGACTTTAATATCTTTTTTGTAAGTGTTTTGAAACAGGGTCTCACTGGCTGGCCTGAAACTTGGTATGTAGACCAGGGTGTCCTCAAACTCACAGAGACACTCTACCTCACAAATGCTGGGAATAAAGACTTGTTCCCCTATTATCAGACCTAAAAATTTTTTTTTTTTTTTTTTTTTTTTTTTTGGTTTTCTTGAGACAGGATTTCTCTACATAACTGTAGATTTATTTATCAATTATTCGTTTCTCTACATGGCTGTCCTGGGACTCACTCTGTAGACCAGGCTGTCCTCAAACTCAGAGATCCACCTGCCTCTGCCTCCCAAGTGCTGAGATTAGTTGAGAAAAACAAATTTAAAGACTGGTTATTTTCAGCTCATGGAAACACACTTTTTTTTCTTCTTTTTGAGACAAGGTCTTGTGTAGCTCAGGTTGGCCTTACTGTGGTACCTAAAGATAACCTTGAACTCCTGACCCACCGGCTTCCCTCACCCAAGTGCCGTGATTACACATGTATACTATAACACCCAGCTACAAGTGCCGTGATTACACATGTATACTATAACACCCAGCTACAAATGCAGTCTTAATGCAATAAAATGGTTTAAAAAAAAAACAACTAACTACAATGCTTTATACCATCTTTGTATATAATTATGATGCATGAAAACTAATTTTTTTGTAACTTTTTTTGGGGGTGGGGGATTAAGACAGGATTTATGTGTAGCCCTGGCTGTCCTGGAACTCACTCTATAGAGCAGGCTGGCCTTAAACTCAGAAATCTGGCTGCCTTTGCCTCCCAAGGGCTGGTATTAAAGCCATGCACCACTTCCACACAGCAAGACTATTTTTAAAAAGAAATTCACACATGGTTCATGTCATGACTGAAAATATTAACAACAATTTAGGTTCTTTTATAGTTCATGATAAAATGGTAATTTGCTCTGGGTGAGTTTAATATAAATGACTGCTATCAAATAGGCTGAAAAACCTGCACAAGTATTAAACATGTAAAGCTACTTACACTGTATCAGGTAGCATGTGACCCACAGGTAATTTGAAGTACTGAGAGGATACACATAGCTTATATGCAAATGCTACATGACACCTTTTACCTGTGAGGAGGAGGTTCCAGACCCAAGCCTTTTTTTCCTCTACAGGCAGCTTTCATCAAGCCACATTCCCAAAGGAACTCAATGAAGTAAGTAACACTCCAGCAAGTAAGTTTTCTTCCACCAAGAATCTACGAGCTTAATGTGCAAGTGATTTGTTTCAGGGCCACAGAAACCAGAGCAGGGGGAAAGGAAGTGTAACACTGACACCCTCACAGAAATCCCTGACCATCCTGACTCACCCTTGTCAGTAAGACTGAAATTAAATTTTCCCTTCTGTGACTATACTATTCCGCTACAAACAGTAATCTTTTTACATTCCTATGATCTTACTCTTATTTTGAAAGATAATTAAAATGTAAGAAAAAATTTGGAAAAAAAATAACCCTCAAAAATCAACAGGCTACATGGGATGACTTATGCCTTTAATCTGGGCACCTGGGAGGCAGGCAGAGCTCTAAGTTCCAGGCCAGCCTGGTCTACATAGGGAGACTCTTTCACAAAAAATAAAAATTCAACAGTAATTATTCATCAGTAATACAATTATTAAAAATTTGAAAGTGAGTTTATCTGTATCTTAGTTTTCTAATTTCTCTATGGTGAATATACATAACTTTTATATTCAAAAAGCCTAATTTTTAGGGATAGCATTTTTAATCATGACTGTGGTATCACTTCTAAATAGAGAATAAAAGCTCATTCCCCAAATTATGTGTTTCTAAAATGTGTCCATTTTGCTCTGTGCTAGGCAACAGTAAGCCAGTGATAAAAGTAGAACTGTGTTTTTGTTAGGATCTCTCAGTCACCCTTGCTGACAGTTACTGACTTACTTCCACTGCTGAGAATCCAACCACCATCTTCAACCATATCTGAGGCAAGACTGCTCTCAGAGTGGATAACAGTCTCCGGTTACTATGAACTTATATTTAATTTAAAAAAAACTTACTTAATACCTTATATAGATACATCCAATTCCATCCTAAACTGACGAAAAAACTGATGATAAAAATGCGTTTCAACTGCGTGTACCAGCGAACGTATGTCCAGAGCTCAGTAGCCACCAGTGCCACAATGCAGAGCAGACACAAGAGTACCTTAGACACAGAAACGGGGTTCAGAGTTATTGCTAAGTGATCTTCCCCACCAAACCCCACCAAACCCCACCAAACCCCACCAAAGATCAGTTTAAAAACAAAAAAGGCTAGACTTGGCCAGGGAGACGACAGCTCAGGAGGCTAAGGAACTTGTCACCAATCCTAACAAGCTGAGTTCAATCCCAGGACCCACATAGGAGAGAAACTATATCCAGCAAGTTGTCTTCTGACCTCCGCACATAATACACACACACACAATATGCACACAAAATAAATGAATATAGCATTTAAACACCCTTAAAAGAACTAGATTCAAACGAAATTACTTATATAATTTTACTGCTATATCAGCCCTATAGTAAGGAACTAAGTACGGGTCCTTAATTATGTTAATTAATTTTGGAAGTACTTGTTCAAAGGAAGCTTCCTGTCACCCTCGTGTCATCTTACCATAAACACATTATATGGATCTACTCCAAAAAAATCTTCAAATTGCCACTTCCATGCTTCTGAATCATGATGCTTAAAATTGATTAAAATGTCACTTAGTGCATCATCCAAGGCTCCTGGCTTCCATTCCTCTCCACCGAGGAACTTCTGTATCTCCAATAGTGTCTGTCTGGTAAGGAGAAGCTCAGCATCATAACGTACAGCCACCTTATCTTCATCAGGCTTCGTCAGTTAACAAGAGACAGACAACAGAAACACAACTGTACTATTACATTATTCAATGAAACATTGGAAAATCGGTTTGGGCCCAATATGGTGGGGCACATCTGCATTCCCAGCTCTCAGGAGGAGGATGTAAAGGACTTTTAAGTTCAAGATTAGCCTTGACCTTATCTCAAAAGATAAAAACACCTTGGAACTCAATATCTTGTGGTGTAGATAGTTCAGGTGCCAGCATCACAAAAAAAACATACTTATCCTCAAAAGCTAGCATGAAGTCCAAATACACACATAAAGCATTAAAACTTGCAGACACTTCACTGTGCTATAGCTGGCCTCACTGTGTCAAGTACCCAGGTTCTACAAAGCCACTGCAAGTCCTACAGGAAGCATAGGTTAGTTTCCTGTGCACCACTGGTCAGAACACTTGTCAAATGATCAATATATCTTTGTTTCTGTTGACACCTAAGTCATAAATATAAGTTTAGGTTCACATTACCTTGCACATTACCAAGGAACACACTGCCAACCGTCCTATAATTCATGCCTGGATGTTTTCTTGTTGTGTTTTTTGACCTGTAGGGTACATCATGGGCTTCTTGCATGTAGGGACAGTAGGTGGCACTTCCCATTTGAGAGACATTCCAAATGATGAAATTACTTTAACAATGAAATCCCTCCCTACCCTGAAGTGTGGCAACTGTAGCACTTAATAGCCACAATAAACTGCAGGAATAAATGATATAAGATGCAAAATTATAAGATTTTATCATGTCTTGATTCCCTAAACTGAAACAGTAATTCTTAAAAAATATGGAATAAATGAATAAACAAGTAAGTAAATAAATAAATAAACAAAATATCATATAAGAGCTAGGGTTAGTGTCCAGTGGTAACACTACTGCCTAGCATGTGTAAGGCCCTGAGTTTGCTTGGCATTACTACAAAATAATATAAGGTACTCTCACCATTATAAGTAACACATGAGGGAGACACAGTCCCACAAAGTAGAACCTACCACAATAAAGAGCAAGGAGACAGACTACTAAAACACATTTTTCTTGTCCTCAAATGATGACTTTACATTTTATGGCTATGAAAGTATGGGAATGGGAAAATGACAAGAAAGGTTAGGGCAGGATTATTTCCCCATCACCTCAGTTCCAGCAGAGGCACAACAGTGGAGTTGATTGAGCAAATTCTCAGAGGTCTTAGGAAAAACCAGAGTGCTCTGCACTGCTTACCCTCCAGCACGAAGCACTGGAATGCAGGTGGTCCTAGAATCTGTGTAGACAGCCTTTCGGGAAAGCATGAAGCAGTATTTTCTGTTAAAGCACATGAGGCCCTATTACTTCACTCTTTTGGTGGGGATACAGGCTGGGCTGGAACTGGAGATCCTCCTGCCTCAGCGTCCTAAGTACTAACTAGGACAACAGGTGTGTATCATCACACATGGCACATGACTTCTTAGACTGTGAGAAACAAATAATAAAAGTATCTACTACAATGATTAGAATCTTGTCATCAAATACTTACAAGTCCAAGCTTGCGAGCTTCAATTAAAATCTTATTTAGATATCTCCTAAAAACAGGATTACTTTGACTTTCATAATCTTTCATTTTCTTCTTTTCACAATTATCAACCTGTAATCATACAATAAAGTCAACAGCATCAAAGGCTACTGAGAAGGCCAAGTTCTAGATTCATAATGCCCTTAGAATAAGGAGTTGGTTGTTATTTTTTGTTTGACAAGTGTGGTGGTTTGAATATGCTTGGCCCAGGAGTGGCACTACTGGGAGGTATGGCCTTGGTAGAGTAGGTGTGGCCTTGTTGAAGGAAGTGTGTCACTGTGGGGTGGGTTTTCAGACCCTCCTAGCTGCCTGGAAGATAATCTTCTGGTTTCTTTTTGAACAAGATGTAGAACTCAGCTCTTCCCACACCATGCCTGCCTGGATGCTGCCATGTGTTCCCACCATGATGATAATGGACTGAATCTCTGAACCTGTAAGTCAGCCCCAATTAAATGTTGTCCTTATCAGAGTTGCCTTGGTCACAGTGTCTCTTCACAGCAATGGAATCCCTAAGACAACAAGGTTAGGATTTACTGGTAAATATGACAAAAGAAAGCTTGACCAGGACACAAGTGGACCTCACGTAACACTCTCCCTGCCTCCCAAGGTAGACACAGCACTCGTCCACTCTATCTGCTCACTGTCCCTTATCCGCACTCATGAAAGTGTCACATCTATCACTTCCCTTCACCACTGTCACTATGATGTCAGCACTGCTGCACCTTCTCAGTGATCACAGGATAACCTCCCTCCCCATTCCAGAGCCTTTCCATGGTACAACCGTGACACATGTATGTATGTATGTATGTATGTATGTATGTATGCATGTATGCATACATTTATAACCACTCCTCACATTTGGAAGAACTATTACAATCTTTAATAAGACAATTTACTCATCTGTTCATCTGTTATGTCATCAATGGCTCAACAGTATGATAGGTGATAACAATCAAGATAAAATCTATTCCTTGTGCCAACAAGTTTATAATCTCATAATTATGTTATTACAAAAATACTAAGTACTAGTTGAAAAAACAAGATGAAACTAAAAATTATACCTATGAAATATATAATTGTATAGTACATAGAAACATTACAAATACAAAACTTCACAAAAACAGGTAAACAAGTAACTGTCTTAGTCAGGGTTTCCACTGGTGTGATGACAGACCATGACCAAAGCCCCTTAGGGAGGAGAGGGTTTACTTGGTTCCACATGACTGCTCATCACTGAGGGAAGGCAGAGGTGGAACTCTCACAGGGCAGAAACCTGGAAGCAGGAGCTGATGGAGGCCATGGAGGAGTGCTGCTTACGGCTTCCTCAGCCTGCTTTCCAATAGAACCAACCCAGGGTGGCGCGATCTACAGTGTGCCGGCCCTCTCCCATCAACCACTAAGAAAATACGTAGAGGCTGCCTGTGGCCTCATCTTCTCAAGGAGACATTTTCTCAGCTGAGGTTCCCTCCTCTCACATGACTTCAGTTACCTAAAGTTGACATAAAACTAGCCAGCATAGCACCTTAACATAAATAATGTCTAATTTGGGAATGGGAAAAAAAAAAAAAATCAAACCTTGTGAGTTAAAGAATCCAGTCTGTGCAAACAGTCTGACAATTCCTTGGCATCTGACAAGTCAGGGCTCACTTCCTTTTTCTCTGATGTACCATATTTCACCTAAATCAAAGCAGAGATTTTATTCTTTCTGCTTTAGTTGTAAAACCAGGTTCCAGTGAACAAAGACTAAAAGTCTATCATTTTATGACTTGGCTTCATAAATTCTTCTCTTGCATTAAACCACCAATGACATATTCTAAGAACCAAAAGTAAACTGGATTACTCCTTGATGGGCTTTACAGCCAAAGTCAAACAAAAATAACCAGACAGATGTGAGTGTTTGTCTACCATCTCAAGACCCAGCATGGAAGAAAAGGAAAAAAAGTATTTTGCATGACAGCTAATCATTTATGACTCACAGCTCTGTATAAAACAACAAAACTGCACTATTCCCATCATGACAGATAAGGTTTTGTCAGTGCATTTAAAAGAACAAGTACCTGAGACTTTCTCATTGTTCCTGAAGCAGCATCATAGTTAAGCATATCTGTTGGGTCAATCCAGTCATCATCATGACCACCAACATAACCAGTCATCAGCAACAGATATCCACAAAGGAGCAGCCAACACAGCATCCTGAATAAGGCCTAAAAATAAAAAGTAATGGAATACTATTTTTATAATTGTTTTTAGTATTGTAATTGTAATACAATTGTAATAAAAACTAATTCCTTCTAGAGTTAATACTTTCTGAATAAAGGACATAAAAAAATGTACATATAAGGGCTGGAAAGATGGCTCAGAGGTTAAGAGCACCTGCTGCTCTTCCAGATGTTCTGAGTTCAATTCCTAGCAACCACGTGGGATCTGATGCCTTCTTCTGGTCTGCAGGCAAAATGGCAGAATACTGTACACATACGTAAAGAGGAAAAAAAAAAGAATGTACATAAAATTCAAGCAAAACAACCCAGTAAAATGGCTCTGGGTACTTCACCAGCAAGTACAAAGCCCTGGGTTCAATTCCAGCATCTCCAAAACCAAGGATTATAGTGTCCACTTGTAATCCTCACGCTGGGGAGGTAGATACAGAAGATCAGAAGTTTAAGGTGAGCCTTAGCTACATACTGGCTTTGAGGCCAGCCTGGGATACATGATACAATCTCTTTTAAAAATACAATAAAATGGTGTGGTGCTTTGAATAGGTTTGGCCCCTATAGACTCAGGGTAGTGGTATTATTAAGAGGTGTGGCCTCCTGGAGGAAGTGCATCACTGTGGGGTTGGGCTTTGAGGGCTCTATGTTCAAGCTCCACCCAGTGTGGAAAGAGAGTCCCCCTTCTGGCTGCCTATAGAAGATACTCTCCTCTTGGCTGCCTTTGGATCAAGCTGTAGAACTCTCAGCTCCTCCAGCACCATGTCTGCCTGCATGCTGTCATGCTTCCCACCATAATGGTAATGGACAGAACCTCTAAAACTGTAAGCCAGCCCCAATTATATGTTGTCCTTTACAAGAGCTGCTTGGTCATGGTGTCTGTTCACAGCACTGGAAACCCTAAGACAAATGGTATTTGTATCTAAATGTGTACATACACATTCACACACATACAAAGTAGTCTCATAAAATATAGGCATTTTTAATATGGCTCTGTCATTTGATTTCTAGCTCTTCTATACCCAAAAGATAAATAGCCATATAAAAACTTGTATGTGAATGATGGGCACATGTGAATGATGGGCACACAATTCAAACTACAGAAATAGCCCAAAAGTCCGTCAACTATAAAATGGGTAAATAAAATATGGTATAGCTGTAACCATAGATTTGGCTCTGCTTTATTGGGTTAGAGGAGAAAGGGAGTGTTGGTCTCCTCAGACTACTTCCTGCTGATCAGGGGCATCAAGTTGCCTGCTTGTATGCCTGCAGACCAGAAGAGGGCATCAGATCCCACGTGGTTGCTGGGAATTGAACTCAGAACATCTGGAAGAGCAGCAGGTGCTCTTAACCTCTGAGCCATCTTTCCTTGGGGCAATATTGATCTTCATTGCCAGGCTATCCAATTCCTTCTTCTTATCTCTCAAGACCACTTGACAAACCCCAACAACAAAAGTCAGCAGAAACAGGGGGAACAGCAACCACCTTATCTCTAGGGGCTCTGGCATTTATATAACCTCTAAAGAGTCCCCGCAATTAAACTTCTGCAGCTGGCAAAATCATGCCCCTACTAGAGCACAGGGCAAATCATAGTCTGCTGCTGTGGACAATCTGAAACAGCCCCATATCCCACATCTGGGATTAAAACAAGAACATTCCCATAACATTTCTACATTTTTGAAAGAAATCAGCCGGGCGGTGGCGGTGCACACCTTTAATCCCAGCACTTGGGAGGCAGAAGCAGGTGGATTTCTGAGTTCAAGGCCAGCCTGGTCTACAGAGTGAGTTCCAGGACAGCCAGGGCTACACAGAGAAACCCTGTCTCAAAAAACCAAAAAAAGAAAAAGAAATCATAGCCATACTCAAGAATATTTAGGCATAAAAGCAATTGAGTGCTGATACCATTCTACAACATAAATGAAACTAAAAAATGCTCTACAAGAAACCAGTTAGAAAAGACTACATCATAATTCCATACATATGAATGTAAAGAAACACAAATGTCTAATGACAGAAAGTCAATTCATGTGTGCCTAATACTGAGTTTTGAGTTTATGTGGGAATTGTCCCTGAAGGCTACAAGTAATGAACAACATTCTAAAACTGACGACAGTTAGACACGTCTGTGAATATATTAAAATGCAACAAACGTGCCTTGTTTTTCTTTTTGTTTTAAGGTATTGAGGTCTATGTTACCCAGACTAAGCTCAAACTACCCTTCCTCAGTTTCATGATTAGCTGACACTGCAAGTGTGCCCGGTGGCACTCAGCTTCTGAACTTATTTTGGGAGTCTGACGTTGCCTTCCACATATTTGCCACCACACATATGTGGAGGTCCCAGGACAACCTACAGCAGTCGGGTTTCTCCTTCACCATATGGACCTGGATCTGACATCAGCTCTCTTAAGCTTACCAGCTGAGCCATCGTGCCAACCCTTCCCTAATTTTTGAAGCACATAATTTCAAAAGATAGGAAATTAATGCTAAAACAAGTGTCTAAAGTGTCTCACTGGCTAAGAGCACTTGCTACTCTTCCAGAGGACCTGAGTCCAGTTCTCAGCATCCCCACTGAGTGGCCCAGAAGTGCCTGTAACGTCAACTTCAGGGGATCCAAACTTCTCTTTTAGATTCTGTAGGCACCCACATACACATATACCCACATAGGCATATACATGGAAAAAACAATAACTTCAAAAAGACTCAAATGAGGGTTGAGTGAACTCCAAATCATTCAGAGAATACCCTGCTTAAGCATCTAATATCCAATTTAGTAGCCACTAGCCACATGAGGATACTGAGCACTTGAAACATAGCTGATGTGAAAAGCTGAATATTTTAACTGCCACATAATCGTAAAACACTGCAGAGTATTTCCACCAGCACAAAGTCTACAGGACAGAAACCACAAGATGAGAACAGCAAGCAGCTTATATTTGGCTTGTAGAATTAAAGGTAAGCCTAATCTAACTTAAGCACGTCTCTGTACTTCCCTGATACTTTATTCTTGTAGCAAAACACAGAGCTGAGCCCTATCCCCGATTGTCTCTCCATTGTGGCTATACACTGAGCATCCGAGAGCTCTAAAGCACCCACAGCTCCGGCCACTTTCCAGACAATTAAATCATCATCTCTAGAGTAGAGCCCACCCAGTGGGCATCATAAAGCTCCATGGGTGACCTCACTGTGCAGCCCAGGCAGAAAACCTCAGAGCGGTGTGAACACATCTGTGAAAGGGAGTGTCTTACCCACATCTACACTCACCTTCCATCCATCACTTACACAGCCATCTCCCCAAAGCCGAGCCTCCAGCCTTGGAGCTAGCAAATCAAGCTCAATTCAGTGTTAAGAGGCAAATGCAGATGACTCAAGCCTTAGCAAGGAGTCAGAGGATTTTAGCAGTTCAGAAATGAAGGAAGCTTATCTGATTATGAAAATCCAGGAAGATTTCAGAGGAATAGCAAGGTTAGTGAAACTTGAAGTACAGGGAACATTCTAGTAGTTCATGATATGGAAGAACAAAGTACATTCCTCAGTAACTGGTGAGCCAAGTTACTGAACGAATATGAATATGGTGGGAGAGGGAGAGCAACAGCTCTGCAGTGATGATGACCCCACTGTAAGAATTTAATAACTTCATCTGTGGATGAGAGTATTCAAGAATTAAGAGAAACTACTTCATTAAATATCTTCTACTGGGCCCGGTGTGGTGGCGCACACCTTTGGAGAAGGCAGAGACAGGTGATCTCTGTGAGTGTGAGGCTAGTGGTCTACAGAGTGAATTCCAGGAGAGCCAGAAAGTTACCTAGTGACACCCTGTCTCAACAAACAAACAAACAACCCCCCCCCCACACACACACACACACAAACAGTGGGACTGGATCCCCATTTAGATAGAGACAAATCACAGTAAGGCAATGTGAAGATCCAGGCCATTTACAAATCATCCTACAAGCTGCCTCCTCTTCACCAAAGGCTTCCAAGCCTGATGAAGCCCCTCTCTAAATCGATGAAAGTGGCAAACAATTGCAAGGAGAAGAGACACAGCTTCCTCTAAGTGCCTCCCCTGTACAGTGTGCCTTTTCCTTCTATAGAGAGATACAGTTGCCCCAGTCAGTCACCCATGCACCCTAAGTAGCCCTAATAAAGTCATTGTTCATTAAGCTAGATTTGGATGGAACCGTTTCTTTGGACTGTCATTCACCTCTTTTGTAGCCGCCTGCAGCCACGGACAAACTGAGTTCACCTGAAAGGGGGGCTGGAAATGAAAAAGGGGGGTCAGAGAGGCGAGAAAAGCATAGAGCCAAGACAAAGTATTCTGATCAACGCTCAAAGTTTAACTTTCAGCTCTTCTAATTTAAGGGAAAGCCCCACCAAACCCCTTCTTGTTTCAGCTAGAGATGGGTGGGGGAACCCATCCTTAGTCACTGCCAGAGATGTCTCAGGGAAAGCTCAGTGGGCAGTTTATTCTTCTAAGTTCCTGTAGCAGGTTGTATGCACAGCCAAGGTAGGTAACTCCACCTAGGTCCTATTATTTGGTCTATTGTGGTAAACAAGGTCTTTCAGGCCTGCTCAAGGCTTGGGATAGGGCTCACTCTTTATCTGAAGTGAATAAAAATAGTCTTGTCAAGGGGCTGGAGAGATAGACGGTTCAGCAATAGCTGTTCTTCCAGAGGTACTGAGTTCAATTTTCAGAAGCCAAATGGTAGCTCACAAGCATGGGATCTGATGCCCTCTTCTGGCATGCAGTCACACATGCAGACAGAGCACTCATACATAAAAAAATAATAATAATACATAAATAAAATTTTTTAAAAAAATTGTCTTGCCAGAAAAGTCATTCAACAAAAGTCAGGCCTCAGAAGAAACCAACCAGGCCACACCTTCCACCAGGTCTTCTTAGCTTACAGAACTGTCAGAAGACTGGTTTGTTATTTACACTGCCCAGTTTAAGACACTTTGTTATGCCAGTCCTAGAAAACAAATACAGATTTCTTCAGACACAAAAAACTAGAAAT
Source organism: Arvicanthis niloticus (assembly GCF_011762505.2). NCBI lineage: Eukaryota > Metazoa > Chordata > Mammalia > Rodentia > Muridae > Arvicanthis > Arvicanthis niloticus. The sequence continues at coordinate 87,772,632 of NC_047661.1, read as the reverse complement.
CTATAACCCATAGTCTCCTCTTATAAACCCGTATGCAAAACAAATTTACATAAAAAAGTGGCCAAAACAGTGACGATCACAGGAATCGATCAAATATAGTAATATACTGACTGATATTTTTAATGTTTATGCTTGAAAATAGAAAATCTAAATACTAACATCATTTCATACTCTGGAAACAGAAAAACTGAATAACTGTGTGATTAAAAATATTAAGGATATGAAGTAGAGCCTTAGAAGAACTACATACAGAAGAAACTGAAGGCTTAACTAGAGCAACAGACAAGAAAAAAGAAAGAAAAAAACAAAAACAGGAAAGGGAAGACACCAAGGAAGGGGTCAGAGAGACAGCTCAGGGGCTAAAAGCACTGGCCGCCCTTCCAGAAGACCCATGGTTCTTCTATTCCCAGCATCCACACAGCAGCTCAGAACAGGCTGGAACTCTCCAGTTCTAGGGGATCTGATTCCCTTTTCTGCCCTCTGTAGGCCCAGCATACACATGGTACACAGACATACATACAGGCAAAACACCCATAAAAATTTTTTAAAGGAAAACATTTTAAGGGAAAAAAGACACAAAGGAGGGGCTTGGAAAGAAACAAGTATTGGTCATATTCAATATTTCAAAGAAATTCAGTAAAGCCCGAGAAAAGGTCATTTGATGAGTTGATCCATTAACCATTTACAAAAAGAGTAATAGGGAAAGGACCAATTCTAAAGAGTTAAGAAGTAAGAACATATAAACTGATATCAAATATACAAAAAAGGTATCCTGTATCCCTTTCATGGGCATGGCATGAAATCCATCCACACTTCTTCAGTAAGAGAACAAGTGAGAAGGAAGACAGATTTTCTCAAATAAAGACGGGAGTTTAGGGTGAAAGTAATTGATATTTAGAAAACAAAAGCAGAGGGCATTAGTTAAGGTGACTGACAGCCTGCCAGGCATCACTCACAAAGTCACACCACTGGCAACCATGTTACTTTCTCCAATAATGACCAGCAGGTGCAGAGTTAACCAAGACTACAAAATGATTAAAATGTAGAAGGAAACAAAAAGAAAAAACGATGGAAGGCCAGAGTCAGGTTCCACAGCAGAGTGAGCTGGGAAATCAAAGAGATGGAGGGGGATGGAAGAAAACAAAACCAGAATCAATTGGAAGTTAAAGCCCTCCTGTAAGAGTCCACTGGTCATTAAGACTAGAACCCTTTGAAAACTACAACAAAGCCGGGCGGTGCCTCCCAGCACTTGGGAGGCAGAGGCAGGTAGGTGGATCTCTGAGTTGGAGGCCAGCCTGGTCTACAAAGTGAGTTCCAGGATAGCCAGGACTACACAGAGAAACCCTGTCTCGAAAAAACAAACAAACAAACAAACAAAAAAAAAAAACTACAACAAAACTTAGAACTGACCCCACACTTCCTCCAAAGCTGCAATCTCCAAAGCTGCAATCTAGACTTGCCTCGAGCTTTTTTTTTTTTTTTTTTAGTTTTTCGAGACAGGGTTTCTCTGTGTAGCCCTGGTTGTCCTGGAACTAACTCTGTAGACCAGGCTGGCCTCGAACTCAGAGATCCGCCTGCCTCTCAAGTGCTGGGATTAAAGGCGTGCGCCACCACCGCCCACCCAACAATTTTCATTTCCAATGTGTGCCCAGACAACGCTGAGAAGAGCACTTTTACAATCAGTCTCATGGAGAAAACCTGACGTTTTTGCACCCAACCATAAACACACGGACTCCTAACTTTATACACTCAAATTAGATTTGGAGTTTCATACCATTACTACAACAAATCCAATGTACATATATATAATTTTTTGGCAGTATCTGTTGCAAATTCTGCCTAGGTTTCAGATAACACAAGCAAGGGCGCTCTTGCCCTAGGCTGGGCCGCTCAGTATTCGCAGGGAAACGGAAGATGAGGCAGGGGAATGACTGGCGGGCGCTATCTGCCCGCGTTGGAAAGAACAAGGGATCGCCATGGGCCCAGGCCCCGAAGCCTCCCGCGCTGCCGCGCCGCCTCCCACACAGCCCCGCGGGCCACCCAGACACACCGAAGAGCGCCCACACACGTCGGGGGTCCTGCCTGCTCTTCCAGAGCGACCCGGGCCAGCCAGGACGCGAAAGACGCCGAGCCGCCTACCTCAGACACCGTGCGCTCGCGCAGGAGTCCAGAGTCGATTCATCGACTCGCTCGGCCCGCAGCTGTGCGGCCTTCCCGCGCGCGTCGCTGATTGGCTGCGCTGCGAGGGCGGGGCCGGGGCTTGCTCCTCTGCTCTGAAGTAAGGACTTTTCAATTACCTAACCACCAGTTCAGTTCAGAGGGGTGTGATTAAAGGAGCCTACTACATACATAAAACTATATATATATATATATATATATATATATATATATATATATATATATGAAATATATGCAATAAAACCAAATCTACTTCGAGCATAACTTTCTAAGTGAAAGGTAATGATTAACTAGTACTATAATGAGGCAGACAAATGAGAATTTGCACACTATAGAGGCTTTGGATGTAAGGTTTGTTTTGTGTTTTATCTTCACCTTCTGGCTTTGCAGTGTTCAGTGTCCAAAGAGAAACCCCACCCCAGAAGTGAATACAAAAATTAACTGGCAATGAGATAACTGTTGGTATTTAATTTGGTATTCTTTGGTACACATGCATTGTTTACAACTTTTTAAGATTTATTTTTTAGTAGTTTTAGATTTATTTATTTTATATGCATGAGTGCTTTGCCTCATATATTCTGTGTATTATGAGTGCCTAGTACTCACAGAGGCCAGAAGAGGGGGTCGGATCCCCCTAGATAGGAAGTCATGAATAATTGTGAATCATCATGTGGGTGCTGGGACTGGACCAGGTCCTCTGCAAAAGCAACATGTGACCTAAACCACTGAGCCATCCTTAGCCCCAAAATTTATTTTTAATTCTGAATGTGTGTCTGCATATGAATGCAGATGCCAGCAGAGACCAGAGATATCTCCTCAGGTACTTCGGAGACAGAGTTACAGGTGATTGTGAGCCACAAAACTTAGGTGCTGGAAACCAAACTTGAGTTCTTTTAGCAGCTAAGCCACCTCTCCAGCCCCACTGCTGCTGTTGCTGGTAGCTTTCCAGATGTGGATGATGAGATCCTACAGCTGTAGAAACCATGCATGTGCATAAGTCAAGCTGGAACTGGACTGGATGCCTGCTCTGGGCTGGTTAACTTTAATAACACTAGAGAGTGCCATAGGGAAGAAGTCACCAACATTTTTGCCCTGCTGTGACCCAGGCAAGAGGTACCCACTTTTGCAATAGTGACAAACTGTTAGGTGGGTAGCCATCCTCTTTCCTGCTTGATTTGAGGCCACTCCATAGAAGGGAATTCATACCTGGCACAGTAGACCTGGTCAAGTCTGTGTCTGGGGAGGTCATATGCCTTAGTGGGGAAGTTGTTTTGCTGAGTAGATGTGTGTGCCTATCAAACAGCCTTCCAAATATTTATGTTTATACCCAAACATCAGTATTGCTTTCAGCTTTGGGCAAAGAAGCTTCATTTTGCAGTAGTAGTGGTTAATACAGAGACTCGAAACTGCTCAAAGTGCTGAAACTAAGTGGCTTGAATGCTCCACCCTAAATGGAACATCTAACTGGCTCCTTCCAAGACTCAAGGAACATCACTTGGTAGGTTAGGGGGTGGAGTGGGGGTTATAATGGTAGAATCTGAGAGCCAGAGGAAAAGTAGAAAGGTAGGCGCGTTGTGGAATGTCATCTACCTGGCATGACATGAACTCACTTCATAACATGAATACCTGTCTTGATATTGTGAACATGGGAGAGGGCTCCTGAGGCCCCACCCTTTCCTGAGGAGCTATGGGCAGCTAATGTTGCTTGAGAGGAGGAGGTATTTTCTTCATTGGGATAGCAACTGACTGAGTTGTCCATCTAGCTCCTGTAAATAGCCCTCCTCACCTTTACTCATGTAAGCAACCCTAATTAAATCATATAGCTGTGTCCCTACTCTTCTTTTTAATAGCATGCATTAATTACAGATAATGACTTCATTGTATTTTTGTTTATAATGTATTTTGATAAAACCCACTTACTATAACCCTCTTTCCTCCCCTTCTCCTTCCTTCTGACCCATTTTCCACATCAGTCCTTGTACTTTTCCCTTTTATGTGTGTGACTCACTAGGTTTAATTATGGATGCTTACACATGAGTGTGGATGAGGGGAGATTATAAAGTCAAGGTTATCCTGGGATATAGGGATTTAGGGCCTCCAAACTCCTTTATCCATCTTTATTAGTTAGTTTTCCCATTGCTGTGATCAAATGCTCTGACACACGCATCTTAAGGGAGAGGGGCTTATTGGCACTCACAGTTCAGGGGAGAACCCAGAAAGACAGGAAGTCATGAAGCAGGAACGTGAAACAACTAGTCACATTATGTCCTTGATCTGAAAGTAGAGTGACCAGAGAATGCTAGTGCTCAACTTACTTCCTCCTTTGTAATCAGTCCAGGACACCAGCCCATCTGGTGGGTCTTCCTACCTCTGTTAATCTAACTTCAAGGTATGCCCAAGGACTGTTTGTCAAGTAGACAGTATTAGACACTATTCATCCAAACATAGTCAAGTTGATTATCCTGTTCTTTGTCATCTCTGAAACATTAGGATAGATAGTTGAGCCTGGCACATCAGGACTTGGAGACAGAACTCTGGCCCTAAAACTCCACTAGCACTTATTTAAATGTTTTTGAACATTTGTTTTATGTGAATAAATGTTTTGCCTGTGTGCATGACATGTGTGCCAATTAGCTTCCCCTGGAACCGAATTTATGAATTTATGAATGGTTGATGTGGTGTTTTGAAAGGAAATGGCCCCTGTAGGCTCACAGGCAGTGGCACTATTAGGGGGTATGACTTTGTTGAAGTAGGTGTGGCTATTGGAGAAAGTGTGTCACTAGTGGATGGGCTTTGAGGTCTCAGAAGCTCAAGCCAGACCCAGTGGCTGAGTCTTCCTTTCTGCTGCCTCCTATCTGATCCAGAACTCTCAGCTCCTCCAACACCATGTCTGCCTGCATGCTACCATGGCTCCCACCATGATGATAATGGACTAAATCTTGAACCTATAAGCCAGCCCCAACTAAATGGTTTTCTTTATATGAATAGATGTGGTCATGGTTTCTCTCCACAGCAATAAAGCCCTAAGACAGTTGTGAACTACCATATGGGTGCCGGGAATCGAACCTAGTTATCTGCAAGAGCAACAAGTGCTCTTAACTACAGAGCCATGTCTCCACCTCCAGTAATATATAATTGAATGGGGGCTGCTGAGTGGTATTCTTTTACATTTTTATCTCGGTATTTTGTAACAGGGTCTTATTATGTAGCCAACACAGTTTCCAGCTCCTGATTGTCCTCCTCAGCCTCCCAGTGCTGGGAATGCAAGCAGTGCCCACCACAGCTGGCTCCAGTTTTAACTTGGTTGGAACTGCCAACATCACTATAGATCAATGGTTCGCAACCTTCTTAATGCTGTGACCTGTTAATACAGTTACTCATGTTGAGATGACCCCCCCCATGACCACAAAGTATTTCGTTGTTCTTTCATGACTGTAATTTTGCTATGAGTCATATTGTAAATATCTAATACATAAGACATCTGATATGCAACTCCTGTGTTGAGAACCACTGCAGCAGAAAATTCTGTGATCACAAGTGTGCCCAAGACAAATATCCTGAATCCTCAACTGTTTATTTATTTATTTTTTTTTGGATAGTGTCTTTTTTTGTTGCCCAAGCTGGCCTCTTTGGTGAATGACTATTCAAAACCTTTACTTTTTAATTAGGGTTTTTGGTTGGTTGGCTAATTGAATTTGAATGTTGTTAGATTTTAGTAATTCTCTCGTTCTCTCTCTCTCTCTCTCTCTCTCTCTCTCTCTCTCTCTCTCTCTCTCTCTCTCTCTCTCTCTCTCTCTCTCTCTGTGTGTGTGTGTTAGGACCGGAGAGACATAACCCAGAAGGGCCTGAGATTTACTATGTAACCCAGGCTGGCCTTAAACTTGTGGCAATTCTCCTGCCTCAGCCTCCCAACTGCCATGTCCAGATAATTATATATTCTTATACTTTTGGTTGTGAGCCTAGCCTTTAATGGAGCCATTTCTCCAGCGATAATTATATATTCGTAAAGATTTGTGACTGCTTTCTCACATTTCATGGGCTTCCTTTCACTGTTAACTGTATCTTTTGGGCTCATAATTTTTAGGAGAGCTACATATTTTTGATTGAAAAAAGAAAAACAAAAAGGAGGGAGAAATTTTAATTAAATTGTGAAATTTAAATTAGGCCTGGGGAATCCAGCACCTCCTTTTAGACAAACTCCTTTCTTACATGCGGAAAGCAGCTGGAAGCACAGACTCTTCAGTCTTGGTGTTTCCTTTTGTGTATAAAGTTCAGAATCTATTCAAGCCATGGAGGAAGACAGTGTAGAGACACAGAAACTAAGCGTATGTATCTGAATAGTTGCTAAATAATTTCTGGTATTATAAGACAATGGAGATAAAAGAAATGAAATTGAAGCTGGTGAGTGGCTCAGCAGTAAAGGTGCCTGGCCATAAGCCTGACAACTTAAGTTTGATCCCTGGGACTGATACTTCTGACCTTCATTTACATGCTACAGTGCATACACAGAAATGCATAACTTACCCTATGTGTATGTAATACATATAAAAATTTTAAGGAAAGATGAATTTCATACCTCATCTGAGGGTCCTGAAAGCTTTCTGCCTCACCATTTAAGTAGGATATATGTTTTTATGAACTTGGGGAAGGTGTGTGGAGTGTTGAATCAAACCCAGAGACTCACACACATCAGTAAGGGCTTTACCACAGAGCTATAGCCCTAACCCTTTGTTTGTTTGTTTGTTTATATATGAATGTTTTTGAGTCAGGGCCTCAGGACCTCCAACAGGCTATACAGGAATATAACACCATGCACATCTGCTGTCATGAAACTTAGAAAGGCTATATTGGTTACATTTTGGTATTTTATTATGTACTAAGGTGACAACACATAGTGAATCACTTCAATAAGCGGGAAGAAAAAAATATACAAAGGAGTTGAAAAATCTCAGTATCCTACAAATACAATTTTTATGGGAAAGAAGGTGGTGGGAGGGGAGGAGAGAAGGGAGAGGAAGTGAAGAGGAAGGTAGGAGGAAGAACTACCTGCCCTAGAAGATCTGAGTAATGGTGTACATGGAGGTCCTGAAGATGCTGTCCAAGGAGTCTCCCTGAATCTTCCTAACTTCTATAATATCTTTTATAATAAATGAGTAATTTTGCCCTCAGGAAAAACAGCCCACAGGAACTGTGAAATCTACTCCTGAACTGTGGAGAGTTCCGTGCAGAACTAAGGAGGGCGGCAGCTATGGCAGTGTCCCACCTAGACCTCCAGCCCAGAGCCTGAGGACAGCAAGGTGACCCAGGTGACACCTGGTCTATTTTTTTTTTTTTTTTTTTTTTTTTTTTTTTGGTTTTTCGAGACAGGGTTTCTCTGTATAGCCTTGGCTGTCCTGGAACTCACTTGGTAGACCAGGCTGGCCTCGAACTCAGAAATCCGCCTGCCTCTGCCTCCCAAGTGCTGGGATTAAAGGCGTGCACCACCACCGCCCGGCAATACATTCTTGCTAAGCAACACTTCTGGGCTGTCAGAGGGCAGCAGGGAAGAATACCTAGCCCATCAGTGAGCAAAAGAAAGAAGCAAGTTCTGCTCAGGATTTCCCCTCCACCTGGTGCAGACCACAGGAAAAAGGTGAACACCAAACTGGGCACACTCAAAACCAAACGGACAGAGGACTTCACTGACACATCTCACACCATCTACACACCATGCAGAGAAAGCTGTCTACTCTTTGAATGTTCTAATTTCCTGAAAGGAAAACAAAATCACTTTTACTTGGTTTGGTCAAAACTATTTGTTGTCCAAGGAAAAGGAAACTGATTTGGGAAGTAAGAGTAGCATCATTACATACTTAGCTTACTTTTCACAAAAGAAAAAAAAAAATGAGCTCATGTTTGTCTTTCCTAAATGCCTTCCCCACCCTGGTTTTAAACTTCACAAAAATGACCTTTCAAAATCTCTAAAATGAACAGGGTGGTGGTGACACACACCTTTAGTCTCTGCACTCAGGAGGCAGAGGCAGGTGAATCTGAATTTAAGGCCAGTCTGGTATATAGATTGAGTTCCAGGACAGCCAGGACTACACAGGTAACCCTGTCTTGAATGAATGAATGAATGAATGTACAAATTCTAAAATGTGGCCTACATTTTTAATCCCAGCACTCGGGAGGCAAAGAGGATCTCTGAGCTCCAGACTAGCCAGGGTTAAGAGTGAGACCCTGCTCAAAACAAAACAAAAAGACCTAAAATGTGTGAAACTGCACATTAAACCAGGCTAAGGAGGCTTAATTTCAAGATGACCCGGTGTTTGTAGCATTCCCTTCTGAGTCAGTGAGTGAAAAGTCTGTAGGTGTTAAGCATTCGAAAGCTTCCCAACAGTGCTGATGGACTGGTTAGTGTGTGCTTTACTGGGGCACACTTTCTTTAGCCTGGCTGTTTATGTGTTTCAGAGTTCTGGGAACTGAACCCAGGGCTTCTGCATGCTTAGAAAATGCTTTACCACACAGCAGCTATATTCCAGCCCCTGCTGTGGCAGGCTTTGTTAACTAGAAATCACAACAAAAAGCTGGGGGTGCAGCTCGGTAGTACACGGCTTGCTTAGCATGTGCAAAGTCTTGGGTAAAGAGAGGAAGGAAAAAAAGGAGGAAGGGAAGAGAAGTGCTCTGTGTTGCCAGGGGCTTCAGGAAACAGTAAGAAGCAGAGCTAGCTCCACATCCAGGAAGTCTTTCTTTCCTTGGACCTACCTTCTCCAAGTAAACTGGAAACAGCACTCTGAGTAGAATGCCATGGACTCAGACTGAGAGAAAAGGACAGTGTTAGGTGTCACAGGTCTTTATTGAAATAAAAAGCACAGTTACACTTCTATTCCCCTCCCACTTGTGTACTATGGATTTAAAATGCTTGCTACATATAGTGCACAGACAGGTCACTACCACTGCAGTTGAAATAAATAAAGTAGCCTATTTAATAACTTAAAAGTAAAATACTGAACAATATGAAAATAAAGATACATAAAATGTTAGGATATATAGTACTGTACAAATAAATCATTATTCCTCATTACACAAAACTGTGCAAGAAAAATCCAAATAAGCTTCTGGAGTGCAAAGCTTCAGTTGTCCATTTTAAATTATCATGCAAACATAGCTTTTCAAGCCATGCTAGGGTCATGGCAAAGTCTTTAATTTTTAAGAGGAAAATGCTGCCTGGTAAGTTAACCCTCCCACTGAATATTGTTCCATGTAACTGCTGCCACCCTGCTTCTACACTGCTGTTTGAAGGGAGGTATCCTGTGCATTCAAAACATTGAAGTCAACAAGTTCCAAAAGCAAAAGTAGTTATTACCTTTCAGCTAGAAACAGAGTGATGTGAAAAGTTAGCAACCACACCCCTGGGTTAAGAGAAAGAAGCAGTTCTCCTTGCATCTGGAGACTCTGTGGTGAGCCCTATACAACGATGATCATGTAAAGCTGGAGACTTACCAAACCATGACCTCTAGAAGACACGTGATACAGTATGGGATTGTGACAAGAGTGAAGTCATTTCTGAATATCTATGTTTCATCTGGGGAGAACCTGGTTCTATTATGTGTAACAATTACTTAAATTATAATTTCATGTCAGTGTGAGTATAAAACTGCTACCTGGGTAACACCCAAGGAGTTCACTTAATAGTAAACCATGAACCCATCCTGTACCATGACTTGGCGTGCACACCAACAACATAAGAGCACATCTGCAGACTTTGGCAAGGAAACTACACAGCAGCATGAACACACATGGAAGACTGAAACCATCACCCAACACCTTCTGTTCATAGGACGTGGTAATAAGGGGGCTTCCTCCACTTAAACTCTTTCTGGGGCAGTATATGTTCTTCAGGCCTGTAGTCTTAACAGCTCAGTAGTCTCGAGTCTCTGTGCTTTCACTGCATAGACCAATGCAGAGTGGCCTCTAGCCACTGTAAGTCCAGAGGGTCACAGTTCTGTCTGCAGAGGATGAAAGGAAGGAAAGATCCTGGGTGTGCCATCTGCACTGAATCACCTTGTCCTTGTGCTCCCCCACCACCATGAGAGGAAGCTGCTTGGTGAGGTCCCCTAAATTGAAAAAGAAGAGATATTGGCTTATAAGAAAAGAGCAAGTGGATACTCAAGTTATATAGACTTCCTGCTACTCTGACTTGAGGGTTTGGTAAAATATGCATGCAGCATCTGCCACAGCCGCCACTCTCCCCTCCTGTTCCACTGTTCCAGCTCCACAATCAAGTCAGGGCCCTCCCCTGGTTTTCCTTCCTTCCCCATTAAACTTTGATGGGTTCCTGGAGCCTGGAGTCCCCATCTTGAAGACTTCTTCTGTCCCCCATACCTTCCTTCCGCTGAAACTCTATCTCTTAGCTTGGCTGTTTATATGCCTATGATTCACACTCATATTATCTCCAAACTTAAACCTCAGGTTAGAAACCAACAATCAGGTCTCACTATGTATCTCTGGCTGTCTTGGAACTCATTCTGTAGACCAGGCTGACCTCAAACTCACTGAGATCTGCCTGCCTCTGCCTCCTGAGTGTTGGAATTAAAGGTGTACACTGCCACATCCAGCCTTTAAATAATTATTTAACACCTCACCTGATTCCTTGATAGCCGTCATATATTTAACTTGTCTAAAATCAAATTTTTTATTTTCTTGCCAAAATTTGTCCTGCCCGACTCATGCACCTCATCACTGGTGACATCATCTGCTCCTGTCAGAATCTGAGGAGTGCCCCATGCCTTGTTTCCTTCCTCCTGAGTCTAACCTCAGGGAGAACTGCCCTCAATTCAGTCACTTCTTTACCTCTCACACCTACCGCCCAGACACACCCTCCTCAGGCAGCGCCTTCTCAGGTTCTGGATTTCTATTCCTGTCCTAACAACAATATACGTAACAACTCAAATTACTTTAATATAATTTGGATTACATTACTTCTTGACTTGAAACCTTCCAGAGGATTCGTGCCATAACTTTTAAATGTAGGCAGCTCATCAAGTATAACAAAACACTATTCTGGTGTGGAGCCTGACAATGGGAAGCTACTTGTGTGAAGGGTAGATGGAACATGGGAAGTCAGTCTGCCTTGATTTTTCTATTAACCTAAAACTTTTAAAAAACCAGATGTCCTTAAAAAACAATACACTTGCTGGGCAGTGGTGGCGCATGCTTTTAATCCCAGCAATTGGGAGGCAGAGGCAGGAGGATTTCTGAGTTCGAGGATAGCCAGGGCTACACAAACTCTGTCTCGAAAAAAACAAAACAAAAACAAAAAAACAAAACAAAAAATCCACAAAAAACAAAAACCAACCAACCAAACAAACAAACAAAAAAAAACCCACAAAAAACAATACACTCTGCCTCAGAATTAGACTGTTGTATTTCTGAGACCAAATCTTGGGTTCAGACTCCATCTTAGAGAACCTGATCTAGGTTTGAACATTAGTTTCCAAATTACTCCTCAACAAAACCCGAGCCTCGTTCCATTCCTAAGCTAACCCCAACCTGCATTTCCAGGCTGATCTCCCCCCAACAAACCTGCATCTAGCACCAGTCTCCAGATTATTTCCCCCAACAAATCTACAGGTTACAAGCCCACCCCTGCTTAACAACCATCAATTAAGAAAAAGTCAGAAGTTAAGTTTATGGTTTGGCTCCCAGCACCATTATACTAAGGCCACAGTGGCACACCAATTAGATGCTTGCCAGGCTAGAAACACTCAACCATCGCTTGCTCCTTCCTATAAAACCCTGCCTTGATGAATGTTCGGGGCTTTTCCTCTAACTGGAACTGTCCCGCAGGGCTGCGGTGAGGTAAGCCCGAGCTAGCTTGAATAAAGACCCTGGTGTGACTGCATTGGATTGGCTCCTGACTGGTCTTTCAGGGTTCATGTACACCTCTCTTTCCTGGGTTGACTAAGTTCCAACACTTCATCTTCCTGCAGTGTCATGACCATTCCAAGTTTGCCCTGCCTAAGCACCCTGTATCTGTTGTGATCTTCAATGAGGGTTTTGGTACAGCTTGTTCCTCCTCATTCAGGTCTCTGTGCAAATGCATCTCTGTAGAGAACTACACTTATCATCCTGTCTAAAACAGCCATCCCCTAACTAGAGTCACTATTTCCTACCAGCTAATTTATAATCACACTGGCAATACCCAAAACTACATCATTTGTTAGTTTATTTTTCACTGGCCTTTAAAATATAAGCTCCATTAAGATAGGGGTTACTTCATCTGTTCCCAGTTACTATTTAACAAACATTTAGTTAGTGAATGTTTAAACATAAAACTAGACATTGAAGAACTAACTATTCAAATTGTACAATACTATTTTTAAGATGCTAAAGTGTATATAAACCCATCACTTACAACACAGAATGTCCCTGTAGTAAATCAAATAAAATATATTTTATTAAATAAATTTCACTCTACTTAATTTACTACAAGAAATTTTAATATAGTCTTCTCAATAAATAACTATAGAATTAAAGCTTAAAAAATGTTAGTCAATCATATCAGACTAGAAAAAAAATAGACAAGGAAATTAAAAACAAATGGACAAGGAAATTAAAAACAAAGGGAGCCAGTCTCCATCACCTTGCAGGTCTGTCACCTTTATTTTCATATCATAAGAGCCTGTCAGCAAATAGTGAGCTCCAGGAGAGAAGCGAACAGAGCGAACATCACTGGAGTGAGGATGGTAACTCTGTACCATTCTGCCTCCTCGTATGTCGTACAGCATGCAGCTAGAGTCCTCTTGACCTGTAGCTAAGAGACGGCCACTGGGATCCACAGCCACAGATGCCACGGCACTGCCTATAGTGGGGAAATGAACATTGCAACACAAAAAAATTAATACTTACGCCACTATGTAGCTACTTACACTAATGATCTGATATAGCTTATCAATACCATTGCAGTGATCTGATAAGGAAAAATCAAAATTAACTAATAACCACTGTATCTTTTTCAGAAGTCAGGATAAAACAAGTTCTGGAAGAAATGAAACACTATGTCCTGTGAGCTAAAGAACCGCAAACATAACATTGTGAAACGGTGTAGAAAAAGCTCTTCTCCCTCAGTGTGTTCACTACTAAGGCAAGTCCAAAAACTACCCCCCTGCTTGGCTTAGAGTATTGAGCCAAGGGAATAAGAAAACTCACAAACGAGGTATACTTTAAATAAATCTTGGGTTGCCTTAGGATATTTCCTATTAACAACAGAAATTAAGTTCTGAATCTGAAGGATATAGCCCTAACTTTACCATGTACTCTCAAAGGGGACAAATAAATAATCAAAATCAGAAATGATGGTCCAAGAAGAGCGCAGCAGGTAAAAGTACTTGCTATGAAGCCGGATGACCTGAGCTGATTCCTGAAACCCATATGGTGGAAGGAGAGAACTGACTTTCTCTAAACATGTCCTCTGACCTCCAAGAGAAGATCATAACATACCGGCCAGCACCCACACACATACATACAAACACACACACACACACACACACACACACACACACACACAAAGTAAATGTAATTTACTATTATTTTTTTATTAAAGAAGCTAAGGACTGAGGGTATGACTTAGTGGGAAAGTGAAAGACCTGAGTTCAGATCCCTAGTGCCCATGGGCTAGGCATGCACATCTGCCACCCCAGAGCTGATGTCGAAGACTAGCTCGCTGATAGGCCAGTCTGGCAGACATGGCAAGCTCCAGAGTCAGTAAGAGAGCCTCAAAGAAAAAAATAAAATAAAATAAATAACAGTCATAAGGTGGTCAGAAATAGATGAAGTCACCTGGTGCTAATTGACCTTTGGTCTCCACAAGCATACACAGTGTTAAATGCACCTGCACACACACGTGAACATACACACACTACATATATAAAAATGCACAAAAGAATGAGGGAAAATGAGAAGAGCTAACACATAGGAAAACTATAAAAAGTTAAGTTTAAACATAAAAAAAATTATTGTGCCAAGAGAAATTTCAGTTAATTTCTTCAAAAAGCTGATTATTAATTCAGTTGTACCTTGGGTCAGGCACTTTACAGAAGGTGGTTCATCTACTCTGAAACATAAAACAGATATGATCACTTAATATGTATTATAAGAGGCAAGTGATTAATAAGGATAAACATTATTTTAAACAGATATTAAGAATTCAATGATAGAACACAGTGATGAGTTCAGAATTAGGGCAGTCAATGGAGGCTTCCTACAGTGGTGAGGAAATGCTGAATGAACTAAAACCTAAAGATAAGAAAAGCCTGGTAAAGAGAAGACAAAAGGAAAAACAAACACCTTGGGCGGCAGAAGCATCATGAACTCATGGAAAATCTTAAAGTATTACAAAAAGGAAAACAAATGTTTGAACTAAGACTAAGGATGTGTGATGCCAGGTCAGGCTTGAACCTAAAATCACACCTATAGCTTCATGTTTTGAATACCTTTCCCCCAATGTAAGAAGGAATTTTGGGAGGCTATGACATATTTCGGAGGTAGGGCCTGGCAAGCAGAAGTGGGTCACCAGCATCAGGTGTTGGAAGGTCAAGAGAAATGAAGAAGGCCTCTACATATTTAAAAAGAGAACAATCCACCAAGAAGATACACACCACATTTTCACACAAATATCAATAGTTTTGGGGTTTTTTTTTAAGTTTGGATTAAGTCTTGCTAGAATAATAGTGGGTGATTTTAGTGCCCTACCCATTTCTAAACAGATCATTCAAATGAGAACCCAACAAAGAACATTAAACTATCCCAGACAGTAAATGGACATAATAGTCATCTACAGAATAGTCCATTAACCAAAACAGCCCCCTGCGCCCACACTAGATAAGCATACTTTTTTTTTATGTCTTCAATAATTTTATTAATTTCTTTTTTTTTTCTTTTTTTGTCACTTTTTTTTTCATTTTATTTACATTTAAGATGCCATCCCCTTTCCCCATTTCCCCTCCCTAGAAAACCCCTGTCCCATGCCCCCCTTTCCTTTTTGCTTTTATACAATTTTTTTTAAATGTTAATCAAAGGATTTATAAGTTTGGTAATGCTCAATCAGAAGGGTAATCCAATACCCAACCTAGATATAAAGACTATCTTTGACTGGTGGAGACCTGTGAACATCTGCCTCCATGTCCCCTCTCTCTTTCTCTCTCTCATCACCTAGCTTCTCCTCTCCTTCATCTTCTCTCCTTACTCCATCTCTTCCTCTCAGTACTCCTTCCCACTTAGCTCCTCCTACATATCACTCTTCCTGTTAAAGTAAAACTTTTCTCTCAAAATACAGTTAGAGCATACTTATTCCTAATTGTACCAGTGAGGTATAAGATAGTTCTAATACCCAGTCCATCATTTTGTTGACTAACCAGAACCTCTGTCATCTCTTCTAACTAAAACACTTACTTTTGATCCTGGCTTTTTTTTTTTTTTTTTTTTTTTTTTTTTTTTTGGCTTTATAATGAATGTCAGCTGAAAAGTATCTACTCAGATCTTTTCTCTCAAAGTAAATAGCCAGGATTGGCTATGAGACTATGGGTCTTCAACCCCGTCAGAAATCCAGAATGACTGAGTTAACTGAAGTTATGGGAAGCACTATAAATAGCTTCTAAAACTTAGCCAATTTATAGAGACCTCTGAACACCTGAGAAGCCCCTATACTACCGAATGTTCGAGCATCAAATCTTCAGCCTTCTGGCCAAGCATACTTTTAAGTTAGAAGACATAGCTGGTTCAAAAAAGGAGCTGGCACATGAACACTCTTTGGGAAGCAGTAAGGTCTGTAAAAAGAAAGAGCTCCAGGCCATGACCTGGCTTTAAGGTCACAAAGAATTAGAAAGAAGAGGTAAAATATGCTAAAAACAGTGCAGCCGAGCTTTATAGGAAACCCAGAACTTTAAATCTAGAGTGTGAATTTCATTAAGAGAGTCAGAAGGAGTCTATATACCACTCTGAACGCGCCCGATCTCATCTGATCTCGGAAGAGAGTCAGAAGGGGCTGCAGAGATGGCTCAGTCATTAAGAGTACTTGATGCTCTTACAGAAAATGAAGGTTTTCTCCCCAGCACCCACAGGTGGCTTTGCAACCTTCTGTAACTTCAGTTTCAGGGAATTGATTATCTCCACAGACAATGCATACACATGTGTACAGACATAAAGGCAGGCAAAGCACCCATGCACATAAAATAAAAACAAATCTTTAAAAAAAATTAGTTATCTATTGGCCTTTAAATGAACACATGCCCTCACATAAATAAAAGTTAATTAATTAAAAATGTTAAATATCTAGACCTGGGCAGGGGATGGCTCAGCAGTTAACGAGATTGTATCCAAGTCTGAACTCAGGCCAGTCCCAAGAGCCCACATGAAAAGAATAGACTCCCACAAGTTGTCTTCTGACCTCCACATGCACAAGGCACATTGTAGGGGGTCTACACACTTACATACTTCACATATAATAAATAAACAAATGAATATACATTAAAATTGCCAATTTGGAACATAATATTTAATCTAATATCAGTTTACAAATACGATAACATATCAAAGAATTCTAAAAGAATTGAAACTAAGCAATAAAATACAAAGTTGGTCTTCCCTGTAATGCCCACCGGACCATCCTTCTCTTTTCTTTAAAGCAGTCCCTTGTAGCCCAGGCTGCCCTGGTTTATTCAGTACTACGAATTAAACTCAGAGCTTCATATAAAGTAGCCCAGCAGTCTGTCAGCTACATTCACAGCCCTACTTCTCTTCTTCACATGAAGATCGGGTAGGGACACAGACACTGAGTCATTTATAAAGTTCCTTTCTCATAGAACTTCATTCAAGTCTACAGAAAACTTACCGGTTCCATGGAATGTTGTGCCAACCACACGAACACAGCTTGGCACACGAAGATCCCAGAATCTAACGGTCTTATCCTGGGAACCAGATGCAATCATCCATCCACTCCAGGTATAAAGTGCTAAAATATGCCCTATACAAGACCAGAGACATGCAGTTACTGATGTAGGAAAGGCCTTTCCACACGTGCAAAAGTAAGTTATTCTCATCACTGGTTAACCAAATATGCCATATCACAGAGACTGCATATACTACAAAGTAGATGTAAGAATTGTTTAAATTCATCAAAACCATTTCGAACAAATTCAGTTCTTCTTTGGTGACTCTATTAGAAGACTAAGTTCTTTCTGTATTTCAAGATGTAATAACTAGTACAAACAAAAATTTGAAATTTGAAAAAAAAAACTTGAAATAATGGCAAGTTTTTCATGCAGAAACTATAGGCAGCTATTTTGTGAGGTTAGGTTTCCAGCCTTGAAAAAAGTGGATCTAGAGTCAGATCTACGTGTCCCTTACCAGCTTTACCTCTGGACCTCACTTTCTTCAAATACAAACAGGGATAAAACTTCCTACATCATATAATGTCTGTGAAGATTAAAGTAAAGGAATCCTTCTATGAATAAATGGATCATAATGCTATTAATATTACTGTGATATTCAACACTCACAATGCAAGTTTTTGAAATAAAAATCTGTCTAAAAAAGATCCATTACAAAGAGATCTCACTGATAAAACAGCACACATCACAAATTGAGAAAAGGAAGACTGAGTATCACATACCAGTGTGTCCACTCAAAGCATGAAGACCCTGTCCTCTTTGACAGTCTGTTGTATAAATGTTACAATCTCCTGCTCCAGCACTTATTAAAATAGCTCCACCACTTTCTGGGCCTTCCATAAATGCCAAATCTCGAATTGTCCCATCATGCATGCTAAATTCCAGATCTGGTCCTGAAACAGCAATAAGAATTAAAAAAAAACAAATGCTGCTCAACTTACTGTGTGAAGAGGCGCTAAACTGCCTGAGCACTGACCAAGGATAACACAGCAGTGTCAGAGCAAAGCACAGTGGCACCTCTGTGGAAAACACCATAATGAAACACATTACCACGCATGCTAACATACTTCATTTAAAAAGTAGTGCAGTATGATTTATATTTAGAGACAGATATAATCAACTCATTTACTGAACATAAAACTTTAAAACATTAAAATACTGATTATTAACTAATTACTACTGCCTTTAAAACAGAACTACAGAAAAGTCATTGCTTCTCTGTCTTATTTCAAACAAAAAAGGAAAGATACACTACAGAAAATATCCATTAATTCAATTATGGTAGTTATTTAAAAGGTTTAGTCTCTCTCTGTCTCAGTCTCTCTCTCAGAGTCTCTCCCTCTCTCTCTGTCTCTCATGTGTGTGTGTGTGTGTCTGTGCGAGCGTGTGGCCTCATGTTTATGCATACTATGTAAGTGATCTATCATTCACCTACATCTCTGTCCTTAGAAAATTAATTTTACCTTGTGCTTTTTCTAAAATTCATATACTACTTGACTACCTGTAAGACATATTTTAATAAAATAATGCCTCATTGGATCAGAATAATCAGAACAAAAAATAAATTCTTTAAGACAGTGTTCTTGGGTTTCATTAGTGACAACAGAAAGACAGGGAAACAAGCGTACATGCACACTGGCGTGTGGGCCACTGCTGCACCGGGCCCTACCTGTTGCATTACAAGTCTCTGCATTGAAGGGCAGCACTTTTACATATTTGTCGTTTGATCCTGTTGCTAATAACTGTCCACACGGACTCCAAGCCACACAATAAATAGATCCTTTATGATGTTTATTTCTTTTAAATCGTACCACTGGCTGCTTAGGACTGTCATGTGCACTGGAAAGAAAAAGTACATAAAGACATTTTAGTTTCCTGCTTTTGAAAATTAGTTAACATGAAATTATTATAAAGGAAGGAGGAAAAAGAATACCCAGCAACAAGGCTTTATTTGGGGAGAGGCTGGACTTCTTGGCTTCTTGAGATATATCCTACAAAGCCTAGCTCTGAATTCAATAATCTTCCTGTCTCAGCCTCCAGAATGCTAGTGTTAAGTGTGGGTATCACATGCCTGACAGCAGATGATTAGATTTACAAAATCATAAAAGAAAATATTATAAATCATACTGAAACCATATCAGTAAAATTATAACTATTATATGAATCTACCATTTCATAATAATATGATATATATATAATATATATAATATATATATGATATATAATAAATAGGACATGTGGATTTTTTTAAAGAAAAAAATCTCCATTTATCTTTTCTCATAAATTTTCCTCAGGGGGGAACCTAGGAAAGTGAAATAAATATTTATTAACAAATAATAAACAGTGTGTCTGGGATTAAGAAAAGGTGAGACATGGATAAGAATTAAAAAGACAAGGCCTCTTTGGAGAATTTAACACTCTAGCTGGGTAGGTGATATCATCCATGACTGCTCCATGTAAGTGTAAAGACAGGAAGATTTGTTCCCAGGAAGGTGACAGTCGGGGACCAGCTGCAGGGAAAAGATGACCCAGATGTGATGTGCTTGCTATGAATGTGGCCTGAATCCCAAGCTCAAGGCCAGCCTCAACAAAACCCTGATCTAAAATTCTGCTGTCTCCTTTCAAGTATTTCTACTCAGAGATACAGAGCTGGAGAGACAGTTCAACATTGGAGGTATATGCTGCTCACATGGAGTTCAGGTCCCAGCACCCACATGACTGCTGACAACTGTCTATACTCCAGTACTAGAATCCTGCACCTCCTTCTGGCCTCTGCAGGTACTGCACCACGAGTTGCACTTAAAAACATGTAAGAACACTCATACACTTACATATAAATAAATAAATCTACTGTTAATAAAAAGCAACAAAAAATTAACACTATGAATTAAGAGTCTCTATTATTCTTTTTCCTAGTTTTTAATTTTTATTATGTATATATGCATATGTTTGCATGTATGTATGGCTATGTGTATTCAGGTGCCCTTGGAAGTGAGACCAGGATTTAGACCCCCTGGAATTGCATGCAGTTAACAGATGGTTGTGAATCACCTGATGTGTGTACCAGGAAATGAACACTGGTCTTCTGCAAGAGCGGCAAGTGTTCTCAGCCACTGAACTATCTCTACAGCCTCTTATCTAGCTCTTTAAACACTTTCACAGGGCAAAGGCCAAAATCATTATTTATTTAATTATCATATATATACACATATTAAAAATACTATGAAAAACCCCATCAATTCTATTCTATTAGGGTTATAATAAGTCTTAAAGTGTACTTTAAAAAAATGCTACTTTTAACCTAGCTAAGAGCCAAGATAAGGGGAGAACACAGTCCCTGAGGGGTAACCCACTATTGTTGTTTTGCTAACTGGTCACACTGTCAAACTGTTCTCTAAGTATTTCTGTTGAGACCCACATTGGTGAAAGTAGCTTCTTTTTTGGCAGAGGCACCAGTTCATCCAGAGGTACATAACTACTCAAATATAAGTGAGACAGCTGCCTCAGCCAGCATAGCATTACAGAAAGGAGGAGTGCTGTGAGATGCTGTCGTCTACACGTGGCATGGCCACTGCACTCATGGACTCAGAGCAGCTGCTTATCTACACTAGACCTGGTGTAGAGTGAAAAATTATAAAGGCCATTTTATGAAATATGTGCAGATTTCTCGCCTTAGAAAAACTTACTTTCTCGAGAGTACCTGAACAGGAAAAATGCGGACATTCCTCAAGCCTCTCCCACAGGTGGGAGAGGCTCAAGGCAGGAAGACATTCCTGATTACAGATAAAGATGCTACCACCTAGGTGGGGCTATAGCCCTATAGCTGGAAAAAGTAAAGATAGTAATCTGAAATGGCAGGATAGGGCACAACGGCATGGTAAAAACCACATTTTTGAGATGAATGCAGGGCGATTTCCACATGACACTAATCATTTAGGGTGAGTACCTCTGAATTGTTCCACTGTTTTCATGTTTTGTATCCTTGACAACCCCTCGCCCCGCTTCCCACTCCCCTGGTTTGTGGTTTTTCCCTTTAAAACCCTCCAAGGACTGGCCGAGGAGGTCGGACCTTGACTCCAGCATGAGTACCTGGTCAGACCGCTGGCTGCCAGCTCTTTCCCTAATAAACCTCTGCTGATTGCATCCAGGTATGGTTTCTTGTAATCTTTGGGTGGCCGCAATGTCCTGAGGCTTGAGGAAGGGTCTCCAGAGTTTGGAGCTCTTCACTGGAAAAGGTCGAGTCAGTCAAAACTGCAGCAATGGACCACAGAGGGACTTGGGACAGCCCACAGCTAGTTGAGGAGCTACTGGCAGTTGATTGCTGTTAGCAGAGGGACAGTCAGTTCTCTTTGGGGTGTGGGTACTGACAGGTTAACCATGCACCAGTGTCTTCCCCCATACTCATGTAGATGGGAAACACTGACTAGATTCAGTGTGTATTTAACTTTTAGAAATGTGTATCAAGTTGGGGTGGGATGTATATTTGGAGGAGGCCTAGGAGGAATTAAAGGGGGGAGGAGTGAATATGATCAAAATACATTATATACATGTACGAAACTCTGAAATGAAGTAGTACATTAAAAAATTTGCTTTAAAAAGCCAAAATAATATGCTGCATAGTACTAATTAAAACTTTTAAAGCTTCATATAACTTCTTTGCTTGGGTATCTTTCTTTTGGTATGTAAACTAACTGTTTCTAAATAGCCACATACTCTCAGGCTTTTTTTTTATTTGAACCAACAGTATATAAGCTACCATTTGGATTAAAACCAACTGTTCTAACAGCCCTTGTGTCTTCTAGAATACTAATACAGTTTTATTTCTCTAACCACAAAAATTTACCAAATAGCTCATCATCTTTTTTATTTTTTGGTTTTTCGAGACAGTGAAAGATCCCCAAGAGAGGAGTCCCTTACTCAAGTCTCGGATGTCACGGCCACCCAATAATTCAGAAGACACCGATCTAGATGCAATCAGCAAGAGGTATATTTTGGGATTAATCAGCTGATGGTCAATCCATAACTCACATAGAAGTAGAGGGATTGACCCAGCAGCCCGGGGGGAGGAGGAATTTTAAAGGGTAAAACCACAAAGGGGGGGGGGGTTAACCAAGGGAACATATCACAAAAACAGTTTCAGCCCATAATTCAGTACTAATCAGTCAGCTAGTTCCTGGCACCACCCAGATGACTTGCATCTTTCTTTGTACCATTCACCTTGTGGAATGTGTCTCTGTGCTTTGAGCCTTCCCCACCCGCAGGTGGGTTCTCTTCCCTGAGGTCTGAGGAATGTTGATCAGCCCCTCCCTTCCTCTTCTAAATGTTAATCCAGCAAGTGTCCTCTGACTCAGGGATAATGTACTCCTCCCGGAATGTAGAGTGTATCCAGGGCAGTGAAGACCTAAAGTCTCACATTTAGCTCTGCTTTCTTGGTGGAACTAGTGAACCAGTGAAAGATATTAAAAACTTATGAAAAATATAGAAAGTTTTTATGACCCCTAGACCTGAGCAAAAGAATGCAGGTTCACTGGTCTAAAGGACTAGTGGGTCACGAGTCTCGGCCTCAGTCGACTGACCCAGAAATATACCTCTTGATGTTGCATCAAGAATGGTGTCTTGTGAGTTATTGGGGTGGCCGTGAATTCCTGAGGCTAGAGGGAGGTCCTCCCTTCGTGGGGGGACCACCACCACTTACACCAGCTGGCCTGCACTTTTTTTTTTTTTTGCTCAGGTCTAGGGGTCAGTCATAAAAACTTTCTATACTTTTCATAAGTTTTCTATATCTTTCAACAGGGTTTTTCAATGTAACAGAGTTGTGAACTCCCTTTACAGACCAGACAGGCTTCAAACTCACAGAATCCACCTGCCTCTGCCTTCTCAATGCTGGGATTAAAGGTGTGTACCATCACATCCAGTACTCATAATCTTTATAATGCTTGTTTTTAAAAAATTTGTATTTTATGTGTATGAATGTTCTGACTGTATGTATGTCTGGGCATCATATCTGTGCCTGGTGCCCCAGGATATTGGTCCTCCTGGTGTTACAGGTTATAAGCTACCATGTGAGTACTGGGACTCAAACTTCTGGAAGAGAAGTCTTTGCTCTAACTGCTGATCTATTTCTCTAGCCCTATAATGCTACTTTAATCATAGTAGACATTAAATAATAAACAACAAAAAAGACAAAAACAGTACCTTATCAAAAAGTTCCTATCTAGATTCCTGTGAAGTTATATCTAAAACAAAATACATATATTTTGCTGTGCAGGGGACTGAACCTAGTCTAGTGTCTTATGCATCATAAACAAATACTATACCCCCACTGAACAATAAATAATAAATATTACCATTTCCATGACATGTTGAGGTCTGGTCTGTTGCTATGTATTGAAATGCAATTTTCACATGTACCAGCTTTTGTTGTGTAAACCTTGTTCCTTAATTTAAAACTATTGGTTAAATAAAAACGGCTACAGCCAATCACTGGATGGATCAGACATGGGTGAGCTTTAGAGTAACCTGGGAGTTGGGAGGGGGGGAGAAGGCTCTATGAGAGGAGACGGACCAAGAGCTCATGGCCAGGAGAAACAGCAAGCATTTGGGGAACACCACTGGGGAGGGAGGTAGTCAGGCCAGCAGCTAGAAAAGTAGATTAGGGGTTAACCCCCAGAAATTGTCAAAGCCAAATAAAATAACCATAGTCTAAGTCTCATTTATTTGTAAGCTAGCCAGGATAAACTTAAATTGGTTCTACTACAGTGACATATCTTTTAGAACAGATATCTTGTTTTCAAATCCTATAATTTGCTAAAACAAGATAGTAAAACCATTGTTAAGTTAACCAAATAAAATTTTGATTTTTGTAGATTTAAAAATGCCCAATATCAGTAATTATTATAATTTAACTGAAACTATAGGAAATGTAATTCAGGGTATGGTAGCATGTGCCTGCAAAGGAGAAAGAGGCAGAAGAATCTAGGACTTAAGGCCAAACCATGCTACAAGTGAAATGCTGCCTCAAAAGAAAAAAAAATGTACATTTTGTCAATCTGTAATGAGCCATAATCTAGTTTTTGCCTTGCATCATTTAGATAGACTATAAGAACTCTGCAAATATAAATATGTCTTGGAAATAAGAAAGACTTTCTGATGCAAAATGGCATACTCAGAAACATTTTGTGGGGAAATGAATACATTAATAATGCTGGATATTTTCCTAGGCACTGATTAATAAAGCTGATCAGAAGGAAATCAAGAACTGAACATTATTAGTACATGGCGACTGAAAGGCAGCCAACAGAGGCAGCTGCAGAACAACACAGCAGAACAATGCAGATAGCTGCTCTCACCTTGCATCCATTTTCTCTGGATAGGCACACACTCTCAGAGTTTTTGAATTTGAACCAACAGCGTATAAACTGCCACTTGGATGAAACGCCACTGCTCTAACAGCCTGTGTGTCTTCTAGGGTATTAATACACACAAACTGCTTTTTTGACTTGTCATCCTATAGAAAGAACAAATATAAAAGTCATTACATGGAAAAAAACAAGCCTGAGTTACCTTTATCCCACTTTAAATTAATTTCAACCATATTATACCTGTTTGATCATTTCATAGTAGTTACTAATAATCTTTTAAGTGACCAAAGTTCAAATTGGTAACCATAATGTTACCAATTTTTGCTAATCATTACTAAACCAAAGTCAGATAAAAACAAAATATGGGGCCTGGAGAGATAGCTCAGCAGTTAAGAGTATTTGCTGTTCTTGTAGAGGACCTGGGTTCAGTTCCTAGCATCCACACAGCAGCTCCACATCACGCACAGCTCCAGTTCTGGGAGAACTTATGCTGTCTGACCTCCTCAAATACCAGACATGTATGTGATTATATACATACACATAGAACATGAAGTACTGCCTTGAAAGAAAATAAATATATGTATATATCTTTTCAATCTGTAATGAGTCTTACTATTTTTGCTGTGCATCATTTAACTGGAATATAAGAATGTTGCAGATAAAATATATAAATGTAACAGAAATAAGACTGGGAGGTGGTGTGTGGAGAGATGGCTCAGCAGTTAAGAGCGCTGGCTGCTCTTCTAGAGGTTCTGAGTTCAATTCCCAGCAACTACACATTTATAAATCCAGTTCCTCTATTGGGGTCTGTAGGCACCTGCCACACACATGATGAACATACACATACACACACACACACACACACACACGCAGGCACATACATAAATAAACACTGAAATTAAAATAAAATAATTATAACATTAGAATGTATAGTTACATATTAAGCTTTAACTTTTTTTTTTTTTTCCCGAGACAGGGTTTCTCTGTATAGCCTTGGCTGACCTGGAACTCACTCTGTAGACCAGGCTGGCCTCGAACTCAGAAATCCGCCTGCCTCTGCCTCCCAAGTGCTGGGATTAAAGGTGTGCACCACCAGCGCCCAGCAAGCTTTAACTTTCAAGGGAGAACTCATATATATAGTTCTAACAAAAATACAGAGCTTCATTTGTATTCTAATAGAAAATTCATGGGCTGCTAGTTGAAAACGAGACAGGAAAAGTAGTTTCTAGATGAGAAACAGTCAGACTGCTCTCGGGAAGAAAAGAAGAAGAAATATAAAAGGCTATTATTAATTTGATACACTTACAGTTAAAATCAGACAGCTTATGGCAATTAGTATTTCATTATTTCACAATGAAATTATAGAATGGCCTTTTAAAATTATGAAAGTAATTTTAATAAAAAATATTTGGGTTTCATGTTTACTTAAAGTATCAGTCTCTGTCCACACACTCTCCCAGAGAAGTGAGTTGAAACAACTCTATACAAAGACTCCTGAAGCTCTTGCTCGATGTCCTTTAAAGCAGCACTGCTAATGGAACAGGGGTCTCCAGACAGCATGGCTGACAGCCTTAATGTAATCTTGTCTTTGGGGAAGATCAATGTCATGTACACAAAAACGCAAATCATTTCAGCTCTGGACAGAGCCTAAGACCTCGAGAATCACAATGACCAGTACAGGGGCTTTCCCTCTTACTACCCAAGCTTGTATGCATACAACAATGGGGCCTTCTTAGGGAAGCAATGGATGTGTGTATATATGTGTATAGATATATATTTATACAATAATATGTTTAATATGTATTTTTCTTACCTAACTGAATTGCTATTAATATGAATTCTAAATCATGTATGGGAAAGAGACATGTAAATGAACAGTAAATGAACAGTATGGGGGAGATGAGAGAAAAAGGAGAGGGATGGATGGTTGATTAAATACCCTTCTGAACACTAAGAGGCTTTTTTTTAATAGCACAAGTAACATACATTGGTTTTGTTACTGCAATGTTTTAATTTTTTTTTAAAAAAATTAGCCATTTGCATAATAGGAGACTGCATATAAAAAAACAGATATTAGCTTTTCTTGAGAAACTGGAAACACCAGTACTTTGCATTTCTTTGTACAAGGAACAAATATTCCTGAATACTTGTCATGAAAATGGTGGACACTATTAATTTGTTTCCTGTTTGACCTCTACAGACATCTGAAAACATACCTTTCTTTATGAGGTTAAATTTTGAGATGTAGAAAACAAGATAAAATATTCTAGTAAGAAAATATCTGATTCCAGAGCACACAACATACTGAGATGAAAGGCCCAGTAGAAATACCAATATAATCTCAACAAAGCCACCATAAAGTTCAGAGTAGCAGCACAGTCTCAGCTTGAAAATACAAGGTCACCTAGCCACTAATATGAATATCTACAATTGTATTTCACTTAATTATTGGGGGAGGCACATATGCTTATGGAAGTCAGAAGACAACGTCTGGCAATTAGTTCTCGATTTCTTCCATATGGGTCCTGGGGCCTGAGCTCAATTTATCAGGTTTCGTGGTGAGCACTGGTCCCCACTGACCCAGCCATCCCAATCGATCCCAAAATGGGTTTTCAAAAGCAAATTACAAGGCTAATTCCTATAAGTACACAAGTGTCAAAAGGAAAGTATACATTTCTAAATTAGCCACACCTGAGAAGTATTTTATGGTGATGTAAGAAAATACTTCTTGACTCTTCTCACTGCATAAATTAACCCCTGTTTACTAGTGACAAGATAAAAATGTTCTAACTAGTGAAAACATGAATATGCAAAGTCTTTAGCTGCTATAATGTTTTTCATGGTTGTCAAAATTGTCTTTCTCTATAATCACTCTAACGTGTAGTTCCATGAGATCTATCCAACTATTTTGAGATCAACAATGACCATTTCTATAAGTTTTCTTTGAAGTAAGAATTTTCACAGCAGGGTGGTAATGGCACACACCTTTATCTTAGTGCTGGGGGCAGAGGCAGGCTGATCTCTGTGGGTTTGAGGCCAGGTTCCATGTCAGCCAGAGCTACACAGTGAGACCCTGTCTCACAAAAAAAATTTTTTTCTTTGCAACACATACACACAGAAACTTTTCAAAAACATTACCTCTTCCCCTTTTGACCTTGATAGATTCCCTGAAGAATCTCCAGGTGATGGCTTAATGACAGAATGTTCTGATGAGCTGTGGGATAGAAATTCAAATAAAGTTTACTCTGAAACTAAGTTAACCTAACCTTTCTTAAAAAAAAAAAAAAAAAAAAAAAAAAAAAAAAGATTTATTTATGTGAGTACACTGTTGCTATCTTCAGATACACCAGAAGAGGGCATCAGATCCCATCACAGATGGTTTTGAGCCACCATTCAATTGCTCGGATTTGAACTCAGGACCTCTGGAAGAGCAGTCAGTGCTCTTAGCTACTGAGCCATCTCTCTAACTCTTAACTTAACCTTTCAATCTTTACTTTTCTTCTCTAAGCAAATGATCTTCAATAACTCAGTTCAAAGCTACTGTATGGAGACACTTAGGGACTCTGGATTTGGTGATACCAAGGAGAGTTGAAGAGAGAAGGTAAGAAAGAAGGTCAAGTCTCTACATTGTATAGAAAGGATGGAGAACCTTTCCTCTGTTTGTCCCATAGTCCTGTCTGCCAACACCTATTAATCCTACCCCAAGCACAATCCTAGAAATGTCTTTAGGAAAATTATCTGGCCTTGGAGAAAACATGACTGAAACTGACAGTTATCCCTTCCCAGAACAGTGCGTCCATTTGCAAGGCTAAGGACAAACAAGTTGCCAGTGCGTGCAGCTATTTTCTAATAACTTGAGAAAACTCCTCAGGAATTACAGACAGCCAGAGGCTTTTAAGTATACAAAGCAGCAAAAGCCTCCTCATAACAGGGGGATGTCAAAGGAAGTGAGGTAAGAACAGCGCTTCACAGAACAAAGCCCCAGATCTAAAACCATAATTATACTCTATAGATAAGAGGATTTGACCTCAGAAAAAAAATGGAGTGCTTTTCTAAAATAATTTTTTAGAAAATGGGAACTCTTAAATTAAAACATCACATCAGGGGTAAAAAAATCAATAGAAAAATCACTATTTTTTCTAACTGCCTAAAACTCAAGTTTCTAGTTTTAGAAGGCCCATGGAGAGAATTTGACAGAATGAAATTACAGATCAGGAAAGAAAACAACCTAAAAATTTCAGAGTGGAAAAAGCAACAGGCTTAGACAAAGAATCAAGAATCAAAATGACACTGGATTTCTTCATAAGAGCTCTGAAACTGGAATATCGTGTTGCAGGGCTTTAAATACTGAGAAATGGTTACCATCCCAAATCTATACCAACACTGTGAAATAAGCAAACACAGGCAGATATACAGGTCTAAGAAACTACTTCTGACACACATTCCCCTTCAAAGAACTACATGAGATCTTACAGACAGGGAATGAAGATCCCAGGAAGATGAGGAAAGTCCCAGAATTTTCTAGGCCTGTTTTGTTGTTGTTTGTTTTTAAATGGCTTAAAGACAGCAAATAAAAGCAAAAATGATGCTGGAGTCAGTCATGTTCCAGAGAGAAAAAAGACCAAAAAAAAATCTTTGGATGCTTTTTAACATAATAAAACAATTTTTTACATTACATTTACTTTTATGTGTACATGAATGGGTATGTGCAATGCTGTGCATGTGGAGGTCAGGGTATTAACTTGCTGTCTTCTCAGATCACAGGCCCTCTGAATAAAGCGTAACTTTAAGATTTAGCTCCTGTCTCTACTCATAGACATTTGTGTAACAGCCTTGGATCCAGTGTCCTAGTTACAAAAGCAGAATGTGGCATTAATCACAAGGCTAATTCATACAAGTACACAAGTGTCAAAAGGAAATTATACATTTCTAAATTAGCCACACCTGAGAAGTATTTTATGGTAATGCAAGAAAATACCTCTTGACTCTTCTCACTGCATAAATTAACTCCTGTTTACTAGTGACAAGAAGATAAAAATGTTCTAACTAGTGAAAACATGAATATGCAAAGTCTTTAGCTGCTATAATGGTTTTCATGATAGCCAAAATTGTGTTCCTATAATCACTCTAACATGTAAAAACACCCTCTTATTCTCTAAAAGTCTGTAAAATATCTGTTGAATGTCAAAGGCACAGGGGTAAAAATCAAGATAAAGTCTAACACTAAGGACCCAGTAAGACTCAGGACACAACTGTCATGGTGCTGGTGAGGAAGCAAAAAAGACACCAAACAGGAGAGATGATTACAAAAAGATTAAAACAGACAAAGGAAGGCAGGTCAGAGAGAAATTGGAAGAGGCCCTCAATTCTGTAAGGTTCCAAAGCAAAGTTGAAGTTTATGTTCCTATCATCACAGTAGGAAGTTAATATTTCAGGTTTTATTAGTCAAGTACTTACTTCTGGCTTCCACAAGGTGATTCTTCAAGAAAAGGGATGTGATTTGTTGACCCAGGATTACGAGGAGTGCTTGTGTGAATATTGGAAGTGTCATGTATTAACCTCTGACTGGAATCTTGGGGTGGTGTACTAAAACTAGTCACAGAGGAATTATTTGATCCATTGTTCTTGCTCCCGATGCATTGTTGGTTGAGCACTGGCACCTCGTTACCAAGACTGTCCATTCCAATATTTAATTCGCCAAGCTTTTGAATAGATCTATAGAAGTAAACAACACAAGTGGCTTTTCACAAATGTAGTTTAAAACATTCATAATATATCCAAGGCTAAAAGCTTGAAAAGTCAAACCTGTGAATATATATAATTGAGGGGAAATTTTTTTATAAAAAATGCTCACTATCAACTGAAGACATAATCAAGACACTAAAAAAGACAATCCAACTTTTCCTACAGTACTACATTGTAAAGGAGACAGGCTTGGTGGTTGCTGCTTAGCATATGTGATGTTTTGAATTAAAAAAAATCATAATTTCCAGATATTGTCAATAATAATATCAAGATACCAAATTTTCCTCTAACAAAATAAGCTGTCTTCATTTCATTTATCTCTAGGTACATCCTGTCAACATGCTGTCAAGACATGGATGATAAGAGCAGACCACAAATGTCAAGTGGTACCCTATTACTCAGATCTGCATTCATCCACTCACCCTTTAACTATCATTTGCCAGACTGGAGAGATAACATACTGAAAAATGCACCCTCAATATTACTCTCTAAACAATCCTTCTATCTGCATAGCCTGACTCCTTGGAAGCTCCGGCTTACGGAAGGTACAAAGAAGACAGTCCTAGGCTCCCTTAGACCTAGGATGCCTTGATGGTGTCTACTGTAATCCCATCATGAGGGGTGCTAAAGCAGGAGGATGAGGCCAGCCTAGCCGACACAGTGAGTCCATCAAAACTGCTTAGGTCTGGCATTGACCCAGCATCACCCTTCAGCCAAGAGTCAACATAATTGGTATGATTACTCAAGTATGATAATTCACTGTGCTTTCTCCATTCCCTTTACTAAACATTGTGTGTGTGTTTGGTTTTTGAAGTCTTTTGCAAAAGACAGGCATACTAACAAAATGCCTATAATCATCCTAGTACTTGCAAGGCTGAGGCTAACCTGAAGTACACAGCAACAACTCAAAAAACAAAACAAAATATATAACAAAAATCAAGGGAAAATTCAATATTTATTAAATATGTGTTAGGTACAAATTTAATTAGAAAGAATTTCCAAAATTATTTTTTGTAAAACATTAATCCTGTGATATGGCCCCCCCCCACCCAAAAGATGTTAAGTACATATGGACATTAAGTAGAAAGAAACTTCAAAATGCTCACATCTGTCTACTGTGATTTAGTCTCTGTCTCTCTCTCTCTCTCTGTCTCTCTCTCTCTCTCTCTCTCTCTCTCTCTGAATCTGGGTCTCATTCTATAGCCCAGTCTCTTCAAGTAGGCTAGGACGAAGATGGGACAGAATAGACCTTTAAGTGCCCAATCACTGATACTGAGCAAACAATCAAGAATATAAAATGTTGGTGCAGCACTATTATGAAAATAACAAAAATTGATGTGCAAGTCATGTACACACAGGATAAGCACACACAATATAGACTTCACTATCCTGTGGACTTAGAACTCGATCATGCTGGGTAGTGGTGACATGCACCTTTAGTTCCAACACCCAGGAGGCAGATGCAAGAAGATCTCTGTGAGTTCAAGGACAGCCTGGTCTACAGAGTGAGTTTCAAAACAGCCAGGACTCTACAAAGAAACTGTCTTTTAAAAAAAAAAAAAAAAAAAAAAAGTAGATTTAATTAATTACTAATTAATAATTAGGGATGTGTGTGAAATGTGCTTCAGCATGCTTGTGGAGCCCAGAGGACAACATAGAGGAGTTGGCTCTTCTTCTCACTGTTCTTCCACAGGGCCTGGGTTCAGTTCCCAGCACCTACATGGTATCTCACAACTGTCTGTATGCAGCTCCAGTCCCTGGGGATCCAAGGACTTCTTACAGCCTCTGTGACTACCAGTCATGCTCTGGCACACAGACAGGCACTGAGACAAAACACTAGCACATAAACTGCTAGAATTTAAATAGAAAAGAAACAAAGTAACTTCTCCTATATCCTCATCTACCCTGGGTAAAAATGGATCCACCTAGCCCATAAGCTTCCAGCCCATGAGATGAACCACCACACTGCAGCTGTAGTTACTCAGGAAGAAAGACAAAACTAGGTTTTGTAACTGAAAGACACTATACAATTTTTCATTACAAAAAAAAACTTTCTAAAATCCTGAAAATTCCAAACTACATGAAAAGTAGCAGTTACTACATGTTTTTAAAGATTTATTTCATGTGCATGAATGTTTTCCTACATGTACATATGTGCATCATGTGTTTACTTGGCCAGAAGAGGAGTTATAGGTGGTTGGGAACTTTCTGCACCACCATGAAGATGGTGGGAACTGAACCTGGATCTTCTCTAAGAAGCATCATGTGATCTTAACGGTGAGCTACCTCTTCAGCCCTAGCCTTCACTGTGTGCTTTGAATGGCTTTAAACAAATCTCTTATTTATAGAGACAAACAGACCTATTAAGAAATTGTTCAGTAAGATTCTGCTGCTGATCAGGACCGTCTTCTTGGTTCACTCCTCCTTCAAGTAGCATCTGTTGGTATATCTGCCGCTGCTGCTCCTTCTGTTCTAGATGCTGCTGGTAGCGCAATCTTTGCCTATAATATTCCTGAAATTGTTCGGTAGAATCTCGAAGCTTAACAATATTAGAAAAACAATACATATTGTTAACAGACCATTACTGAATTATGGTTTTTCAATATCATCTAAAAATGCTGAATAAAATTACAATTAGAACAATTTAAAAATCACATTACTCCACAAAAAAAACAGCAACGACTTAACTGTCACCGATTACTGGCCCCTTTGCTTTACTCCGGACTGAAATGACTGGTTTCTGTCTGTTCCTGACAAGCCCAAAGTAAACATGCAAACTGACAGTAATAATGAGCATATAGATAAGGAATATGCATGTAGATAATGATAAATTTGGCATTACTTAAATTAGATACCTTTTTAAAGATTGTATTACTATTTAGTAAAAATATTAACCTTATCAAACATATTTAACATATTTAACACTGAGCATATAATAGGTTTCTATAGATAGAAACATATTTGTCTAAAATCTGGGCTCCAAATATGCTTTCATGAGTAATAGTTAATTTTAAATTCATCATCAGTATTTCCCATTCATCCACTGAAACAATTGTTTAGGGCTGGAGAGATGGGCAAGTGGATAAAAGTACCTCCCATATAAACTTGACAACCTGAGTTTGATTCTGGAGAGAACTATCTCTCACAAATTCTCCTCTGACCTACACACATGCACTGTGGCATGTGCACTTCTCTCTCTCTCTCTCTCTCTCTCTCTCTCTCTCTCTCTCTCTCTCTTTCTCTCTCTCACACACACATGCACACACACACACAATTATTTTTTTAAAAAAGAAAAAATCACATTTAACATATCTTCAAGTGAAATAACACATAAAATTTATAATCTATCATAATACAATTTCCTGTCAGAAACATAAAAATGAAACCTTAGGTTTAGATAAAGTATTGCTCTATATTATATATTAAAATTTGTTTATTAAGTACAATAAGTAAAACATACAGTATATGCCTTTAAAATGAAAATTAACCACACTTAATGCAAATTCAATTATTTAAGTCATGCAATGCCAATAGATGGCATTGTAGTTATAAAACATTCAATGACAACTAAACATACTATAAATTCTTTGGGGAAAAGCCAAAAAAAAGTCAATAAGAATATCTAAGATCTTTGTATTGCTGCAAAATATTCAAAATCTTTATCCAATTCTATTATTTTTACAAAGAGTATAACTTTGAAGCACATGGCATTCAATAAATATTACCTCATTTTTTTCTTGTTTAGCTGGAACCGGGTTCTGTGCTCCATTTGCAGGCTCTTTTTGTAACCCTGAACCCTGGCACATGGGTTCACTGCTTAGAGGCTGCTGGGCCTCAACAGGTGTATCACTTCTTCCAAAAAGTAGAAAAAACAGATGGGAGTGAAAAAGTACATTTAGGAGAATTCTTCTTGCATTATAAAAGAATATTAAAAATTTAGTGTTTATAAATTATTAGAAAAAAATAGATGTCTACTCTTTTAACTACAGAAAATAGATTCAAAAATATAGAACATGCTTAGAGAGAAGGTGTTTGCTTTTGCAACAGCAAAAAGCCCCCCTCACACTGCAGCTGCAGGTGTGTACTGCCGGGATCCTCAGCCCCCCTCACACTGCAGCTGCAGGTGTGTACTGCCGGGATCCTCAGCCCCGCTCACACTGCAGCTGCAGGTGTGTACTGCCAGGATCCTCAGCCCCGCTCACACTGCAGCTGCAGGTGTGTACTGCCGGGATCCTCAGCCTCCCTCACACTGCAGCTGCAGGTGTGTACTGCCGGGATCCTCAGCCCCGCTCACACTGCAGCTGCAGGTGTGTACTGCCGGGATCCTCAGCCCCGCTCACACTGCAGCTGCAGGTGTGTACTGCCGGGAGCCTCAGCCCCGCTCACACTGCAGCTGCAGGTGTGTACTGCCGGGATCCTCAGCCCCGCTCACACTGCAGCTGCAGGTGTGTACTGCCGGGATCCTCAGCCCCGCTCACACTGCAGCTGCAGGTGTGTACTGCCGGGATCCTCAGCCCCGCTCACACTGCAGCTGCAGGTGTGTACTGCCGGGATCCTCAGCCCCGCTCACACTGCAGCTGCAGGTGTGTACTGTCATGCCCAGGTAGAACATACATTTACTCTGGAAACAGAGTCTCTAATCTAAATCTGTTTTCAGGAAATTCATTTCCATTCTTTGTGGCCCAGAGTCATCTACAAACTGCATAGGCTGAAAGATTTAATACTCATGGTCTCTTGATGCAATATGAATTGTGATTTTGTTATTCAAATATTTATTTTTACCTCTCATATGTTTCTACAGAGTTTTAGGACTTTTTAAATTTTATTAAGAGACTTTATTTGGCTTATTCATAGTGAAGATAAAAGTAAAACGTATCTTTCTTCTTTTTTAATTACTCAAGATTATTTTTTATTTATTTTTAATTTTCTGAGACAGTGTTTCTTTATATAGCCCTGGCTGGCCTTGAATTCAAGAGATCCACCTACCTCTGCCTCCCAAGTGCTAGGATTAAAGATGTTTACTACACATTTTCCCTATGGAGGACCTATACTTAGAATTATATTTATGTATACGGTATATGTATATGTCATCACACTAGAAAAGGGATTATGACAGGAAAAAGGGTATCTTAAGGAAGGGAAGAAAAAAGGAAAACAGAACACATGTACATGAAAACATACTGAGGGAAGGATATGATCAGAAGTAGACAGGAGCGTGGGGGAGCACAGTGAAGGCGATAAATCAGAACAAAGTAATAATAACACATATTTATAAAAATGTCACCATTATGAAACCTATTACTTTATAATCTAACTTTAAAAATAAACTTAAAATTCTTAAAACTACAAAGTACTGACCACCAAGAGCATTTGCATCACATACTACAGATTACTTAGAACTGACAATGTCCCAGTTTTTAGGAGTAATTGCTTACCGCTCAGGAGATTCTTCATAGATGCTATGACACTCTGTATTCTCAAGCATGAGGCTTCTGCTGAGGTTCTGTACCCCTGGATAGTGGAAATTAGCAAAGGAGTGTGACATTGGAGAAGTTTTGTTCCCAAGATCTGAGATCCTCTTATCATGACTGGTTAATCCACATGTGAGGCCATCCAAAGCAGGATTGAGAGAGCGAGTCATATAGGCATCAGCTGACTGAGGTCTTCTCATTGGAGACGAAGGGTAGGGAGACAGTTTGCTGATAAGAGGAGTCAACAGATCAGCATATGCTGCTTTTGTAGGCTTCAGAAGTTTGTCAACATGAATATTAAGCATTTTCTGTTCAAATGCACAAGAAAAGACTGAAGAAGGGAGATTCTGAAGCCAAGACAATAGACTTAGATCTAAATCATCACAACCGTTGCCACATAAGAGGTCGATGCCAAGAAGGACTTCACTTTCTGTAATTTCTTCACCAGTTGCTTTACTCTGACAAAATTCTACGCAGCATTCATAAAGTAGGCCCTTCATTACGAGCTGGAATAAGCGATTGTTACTTGCTTTAAAACCAGCCTCACTTAGCTTCCTGTCGGCAGGGATGAACTCTGCAACCATGACACAGACCTCTTCAAAGCAGTGAACTCGTGCAGTGCTGGGATTCCAGTCCTTAAATTCAGCATGATTGGTCAGACGAGGCAGGGTGAGGAGCAGACAGAGCTTGCTATAGTCATCTTTAGAAGGGCAGTACTCCTCGAGAGCATGCAGACACTGGACAGCTTCTTGCATGGTAAATTCCAACTGGAAAACAAAGGATTACTATAAAACGGTGCAAGGCAAATGATCACCTTAAAATGAAATATGAAAGTTGAAAGCATAAAAGATAGACATTGGTGTCAGAGAACATACACATAATTTGTACAGTGTATAATAATTTTTAATCAGTGTTTTTACAACTTAAAAAAGGAAAAAATTGGTTAATTACCAAATTAAAATTTTACCTACAAAAAATAATATTCTAATTCAATTCAGACTTAAAATTCTTTGAAAATGTTTGTTCTTTAATTTACTTTCATTTTGTTAATGTGGTTAGATACAGGGTCTCTATGTAGCTCAGGCTGGTCTTGAACTCAAGCTCCTCCTGTCTCCTTAGTCTTATGAATACTGGAATTAGAGTTGAGTGTCTCCATGCACAACTCAATGAAAGTGAAAACTGAAGGATGACAACAATTTGTTTTAAAAGCTTGATTATTTGGTTTAGCTCAAATGCAAAAGAGCCATTATCTTAGTCTCAACTGAGCTGGTTCTCACCTTGTATTAGAATAAATTCTGAGAGATATAGAGATAAATGCAAAATTCACAACAGGGACCATTTATACTACAAAACACTATAAAAACAATAGAAAACAGTGGGAAGAAGCTTAGATGAGATGACTGACAACAATGTGTATATTAAATATTGTCATATACCCAGAGTGCATGTCCAACCTGTGTCCTGTGAGTAGTATGTCCCCCAGATTAGCTATGAATATGGCCCAACCCAAAATGTAAATGTACCTAAAACATTAAGGTGGTTTTTTTCTAACCCAGTTGTATGGTTCTTGAGTGTAAGCAGTGTAGATGACAATGTCATATCCCAGTGTCAAAAGTCTAGACACAGCTGATAGAATTTAAGTATATGGGCCTATCTTACACATGGGAGTAACTGGGATACAGATGAATCAATTAGTTAGTGACAAACTCAAAATAACAAGTTGAGTTTTTAAAACTTGTTCCATTGTTTTTTCTACTTGTGACATCATCTGGTAAAAGTTTCTTCATCATGGAAAACAAAATGCCATTATATTATCCATTGGATTTTGCTATGCTGTGAATTCCCCATAAGTCATCTGTTGTGGGTGGGGCTCAGTGGATAAAAGCATTTGCTGCAAAGGCATAAGGACTAGAACTGGGCCAGCAAGATGGCTCAGTAGGTAATATACGTGCTGCCAAACCTGACAATAAAGTTTAATCCCCAGGATCCACATGGTGGAAGGAGAGAACTGACTCAAATTGTCCTATGATCTCTACATTTGTAAATGGTACAAGTGTGTGTGTGTGTGTGTGTGTGTGTGTGTGTGTGTGTGAGAGAGAGAGAGAGAGAGAACTCAAATAAACAAATAAATGTTGAGAACCACTGTTCTAATCCTTGGTGGTTAAAATCTATTTTAAAATAGCTTTTAAAAACCTCAACTCTGCTTCAGAAAATTCAATTCAAAGTTTATGTTCGAGATGCTTATTTGAGTTTCATTTTAAAACTTTTGATTAATTCTGGTTTGAGATTAAAACAAAATTTTCAATGATTTCTAAAATGGTCCTAAGCATACTTCTACCTTTTTTTTTTTTTTTTTTTTTTTTTTTTTTTTTTTTTTTTTTTTTTTTTTTGGCTTTTCGAGACAGGGTTTCTCTGTGTAGCCCTGGCTGTCCTAGAACTCACTCTGTAGACCAGGCTGGCCTTGAACTCAGAAATCCACCTGCCTACACCTCCCAAGTGCTGGGATTAAAGGCGTGCGCCACCACTGCCTGGCATACTTCTACCATTTTATATTATGTATTTATGCTATGTATTGTCATCATTAACAATTGTAAAATCAAATTATTGACCAAGGGCTGGCAAGATAAATGAGAGGAAATAGTTGCCTGCCACCAACTCTGAGGACCTCAGTTTATCCCTGGGACCTAGATGGCTAAAGGAGAGAACCAACTCCTGCAAGCTTTCTGTCAACCTCCCCATACTTTTACCATGAAGTGTGAGATGCACTCCCTATAAAAATAAATAAATGATACAATTTTAACACTTGATCCAACACTGAGTTAAAGATTTGCAACATCCTGTAATATAAAAATACTTAGCCAATATTTACTCCTTTATATAACAATGAGCAAGCATCAGGAGGCAAAGGCAGAGGCAGGAAGGTGTTATAGATGCTCAATACCATCCTGTTATAAGCCAATTCAAAGCCAACACAGGCTACACGGAAGCCTGCCTTTTTCCTCCCCTTTTCTTTCTTTTAGGTACAGGAGTGTTTTCCCTGCATATGTGACCATATGTGTACCCAGTGCCCTGGGAGGCCAGAAGATGGTGTTGAATCACCTGGAATCAAGAGTTACAGATGGTCATGAGCCATCATGTAGATGTTAGGAAACAAACTCAGAAACCCTTTCTTCAAAAGAGAAGAGAGTGACATGAGAGGTGGCTCAGTAGGTAAAGTACTTGCTGTCCAATATAATAAACTGGGCTCAAATCCCTAGAACCCATTGAAGCCCTAGAGGTTTGCAACATATTCACAATTCCAGGGCTGGTACAGAAAGATGGGAAGTGGACACAGGAGAATCTCAGGAAGCTTACAGACCAGCTAGTATGACATATACAGAAGCAAACAACACAGATTTTGTCTCAACAAGCTAGAAAGTAAAGACAGACACCCAAAATTGTCCTCTGACCTTTATACATATACCATAGCATGCATACAATCTCTCTCTCTCTCTCTCTCTCTCTCTCTCTCTCTCTCTCTTTCTCTCTCTCAACACACACATATACAAATCATACATACAAACTTTTTTAATTTCAATAAATATATAGAGGCTGAGGCTAGAGAGAGGATTCAACTGTTAGGAACATTTGCTCTGCTTGTGAGAAGACCAAGATTCTAGCACCCATGTAAAAACCAAGTACGGTTCACACATGCCTATAACCCCAGTATGGAGTAGGTGGACACAGGATCACTGGGGCTTGTTGGCTGCCAGTCTTGCTTTAAAAAAAGTAAGAAAGAAAAAGAAAACAGCAATCCTTCCTAGACCTTGCCTCAAAGGAACAAGGCAGATAGTAACTGAGGAGGACAACTGTTGGGAGCTGACTTAAGCAGAAAGCGGCTAGATCAACTTTGCAGCCATCTGGAACCATATACCCTGATGAAAGACTTGGTTGTCAAAAGCCTATAACAGCTGAAGCACACTCTGATAAATATATTGTTTATCCCACATAGCTTGTTTTGCTGTTTAGTGACCTCAGCTGTATGGTGCACGTGGTAAAATGTTTTCACCTGTGTTCTCCTACTTGCGTATATAAATACCTCAGAATTCCCTTCAATAAGAGAGACTTGAGGGAGACTTGAGAAAATAGAAGAGACTGAATCACACCCTGTCTTGTCTCCATTCTTCGCGTCTCTTGCCCCAAGAGCCACACTCTCTCTTGACCAGAGCACTTAGCCCCAAAAGTGTTGAGGCAAAGTGTTGAGGCAGAATGTGGGCCTCAACAGACAACCTATAAGGACACACTAGACTCTATGTACACACACACACACATGAGGAAGGATGTATACCTCACATATATACAAATAAATGAATATACATAAATATTAAGTTAAAATACATATCTATCTCAGCATGTAAATTTGCTTTCATCGTTAATAAACAGTATGATAAAACAATATGTATAACATTTTAAAATAAAATTCCTTATATTTGTGATCACTAAATTCCTTATTTGAATACCAATAAATCCAGGGTCATATAAATTTTTGTAGGGTAAAAAAGAGTCAAAAGAGGAAAACGTTTAACAGGCCCTTGTCTAACTTACCTTAAAGGAGAATATATATCTTTGAAGTATTCACAAAGCACTTTGGTTTAATCAAAGAATAAGTTTAGAAGGATTACAGATTAAAAGTACTATGTCTGCAAAACTACAAATCTTGCCTCATCATAGCTCACAAAACCTTGGAAGACCCATGATAATAAGCTTCTGATTTAGTAAATAAAATAGCTGAAAACAAGACTAGGGCGCAAACCTTCAGGAATAAAAATCTTACATGCTGGGGCTCATCTTCTGCAGACATTGCATTGTTAACACACAAAGCTTCTAGAAACTTCTGCTTCAGGATAATATAACGAAATCTGTGAAAGAGGAAACATTAAAATTATTAAAAAGCTGAATGATACCCAGCATGGAAGCATACATCTATAAATCCAGACTCAGAAGGTTAGATAAGGACAATTGACTGCTCATTGAACAATGAAGGCCAAGAGTCAGCAGAAAGATGTGTCTGTATGCACTTCACTACTTCATATGCGGAAGTCTGCATACACACTACTGACTCAGTAGATCTACATATGGAACTTGCAAAGACTTCAAGAACTGTAACTGTGTAACTAGAGTGCTCTAATACAGCAAGAGCCAGTGTGTGCTGTTTCACAGGAAGGCTGCATCTTACATGCATTTATTGTTCTGTTTTGTTGCTAGGTTTCTGTTAATGACAAGACATCAAAACTTTAAAATAAAATCCTACCTCTTTTTGTCAAATTTTTCCATACATTCCAGAGGCTGAATGAACTGAAGAACTTCATCCCATTGACCATCCAGAATTAGCTGCCTAAATAACGAAAAACCCAGAATGCTCATCAATTCAGGTCACACTAATAAATGACAGAAGAGATGACAAAATAGACATTAAAAGCAAATAATGAGATTAGCTTCTGACTCTTTAAACATTAGTAGTATTCTTTTACAATAACAATTTCTCAATTTTGAATGTATGATAATAGTAAATTTATAAAATGGATGGATGAGCAGAAGGACCCACATAAGATTTCTAATATCTTATTTAAAGAATAATAACCAATCACAATATATGTCATAGTACTTTTATAAAGAGATGTTTTAATCTTAAAAATGGAGGAAGGACACAATTTCATAGGTTAGATCTTGAAATGGATACATTAGCTTCATACTTACTAATTTTTCCCATTTCACCTCAGACCAGTAAAATTTCATCACAAACCAACAGGCTCCTAGAAAGTACTCAAGGGACAGTACTAAATTCCAGAGATATCAACACTTGAAAGACAAGGGCAAGCCAGGCATGATGACAGACACCTTTATTCACAGCACTCAGGAGGCAGAGGAAGGTGAATCTCTGAGTTCAAGGCCAGCCTGGTCTACAGAATGGGTTACTGAACAGCCAGGGCTACAGAGAGAAACCCTGTTTCCAAAACAAAAAGAGGAGGATGCAGAAGAAGAGGAAGGGAGGAAGAAAGGGAAAAGGGAAAAGGAAAGAAAAAACAAGGGCAAAAGAACACTACTTTTGTACTGGTCCTCTCACTATATGTTCCTGAGGCTAGAGGGCCACAATGGCATTCAGGGAGATGTAACAAGATAATTCAATAAACCTCTGTGTTCTTTCAGCTTGACGTTTATGAATTAGGAACAGTTCATTTTTTTAAATATACACTTCATCTCAAGGATATGTAGAATCATTAAAATAGAATATATTTCTATGTGAGAAATTGGTGTTATCTTTTCCATCAAAGTCAGCCTGGGATATATTCAGTTTTCCACTGTGGAAAATATGGCAATTCCCTTTGCCTTGCAAATCCCCCTCTTATGCACATAAACTGCTCAGTAGGAAATTAGAAACAATGATTTTTAAATGGGCGAGCTATTAAGAGACTAACTTGAAAAGTTTTAAGATATTTATTTGTAATCACAGAGAATTCCTGCAAAACAAAATTATCTTTTTTTTTTTTTTTTGTGACAGTCTTGCTTTGTATATGTTGTTCTGGCTGGCCTGGAATTCTGCCTACCTCTACCTCTCAAATGCTGGGATTAAAGACATATACTACAATGTCTGGAAAAATTTTGTTATTTTTAAAAAACAGACACAAAAGGGGTTGGAGAGGTGGTTCCATGGCTAAAAGCACTAGCTGCTCTCCGGAGCAGAGGACCTGGATTCAAGCCCTAGCACCCACATGGCAGCTAACAATTGTCTCTAACTCTAGTTCCAGGGGATCTGAGACCCTCTTCTGGCTTCCATAGGTACCAGGCATGCACATAATACACAAAACCGCACATAATACACAAAACACACATACATATAAAATTAAAACAAAATAAAATAATATATATGTGTGCAATATATATATAAATGCAAGAATCACAATTGTTTCTAGGTAGTGCTGAATTTTCTTTATTTTTAATAATGAATATGTTTTATAATAAATGCTTTACTTTATGAAATTCATTTCTATACACTCCTTCTACATATTTTAGAAATGTTTTCTTCATCTTCCCAGTGCCTTGGATTTCTTGTGTACTTTTTAAATTGATACCACACTTAAGGTTGTAACTCTGAAGACTATGCATGTTATCACTAAAAACATTCTATACATATGTTACTGCACATTGCAAATATTCTATTATGAAAAAATAATTTTAATTACACCTATAGTATTTCATGAGATATTATGCATATTACCCTATTAATATTCTTCTTTGGAAGAGCTACTTGTAAGCCTTATAGTAGTGATGTTAACATACCTCAGGAAAAGCATATCATCTGAAAATAGGCCATTTATGACTCCACTTTCCTTCTCAAGTGCCAGCATGCTAATATGAAGCTTCTTTGAATTCAAGAAGTCCAAAATCAGCTTAATGATCTCAACCTCTTTTACATTCACAGTTTCTTCAGCAGTCATATTGCTAGCCTAAAAAAAACAGTAACAGGGAAAAACTTAGTCCTATTGTTTATGAGGGAGTTTAATTGTCTAGAAATGAGAATGTTGCTTGGGAATGTTTAGTACATTGTTTCACAGTGAAATTAACTATCAAAACTGAGTCATTCTTTATAGTGTTAAAAATATGGCTCATGTTTTTAAAAGTACTAATCTGTGAAAAATACACACTGGAGTAATGATTAAATTTTGAGGTCTGAAGTGCCTCAGAATAATCTAGCAGTGACAGTATCAAGCATGTCTAACACTCAGACACTGTGCCATAATGCTGTCACCTACAACGCCCATTTCAAGATCACCTCCCCTTCCCCAGTGGAGTTATCAAAAAAAAAAAAAATCGTAATTCTAAGTAAGTTTACAATTTTATTCTAGGTTGAATTCATATCTATCCTTAAAAACATGTAGCCTATAGATAAAATGTTGGTCATTTGTGAATCATTTTGGAGTTAAATAAGACTCAACTGAAATATATAACTAGGTAATATCAGTGTCATAGTGGTAATACCAATTATATTTCAACACTTTAAAGTTCATCCTATTGAGATTGGATTGGAATGAAATACTATTGTTCTGCCAAAGGGACACAGCAACAAAATAACTCCTAACAACCTGTTGTACCTGTAGATCCATATCTCACAGTTTATCATCAGAGAAGCTTCCTCTTGCAGTAAATAGGAATTAACAGAGACCCACAGCCTGACAATGTGCAAAGAGTAAGAGAGTTTACGACACTCAGTCATAGATGATGACTTCATCATCCTTCCCCTCCCCTCAGGGCTCAGCGAACTATGCAGGAGAGAAGCAGCAAGATTCTAAGAGTGAGAGGGAATGGAAGACACCAAAGAAACAGGGCCTTCCAACCATAACAGAACAGTACTGACGTGCATATGAATGCACAGGCAGTATGCACAGGACCTGTACAGGTCCAAGAGCTCCCATCCCTAACCAAGAAGCTATCACCAACTGACAACCACTGGCAATAAAAAAATTTGTTTTGTCCAACAGTCTCATTGGGTATATAAACCACATTTAAGGGCAGGTCCCATGCCCAACAGAAGATGACAACACAAAACAAACTCAATGATATTTCTGTACATTTTTTATCTTATATTGCTTTGTTTGGGCACTTTTTTAAATCTTAGTCTTTTGCTTGTATATTATGGTTTCCAATTTTGTGTTTTTATGGATTTTGTTTGTGTGTCTGTTTCTTTACTTTTTCTTTCACTGTTTTATGTATATTTTGCCTGTTTGTTTCCGCAAAAGAGAGAAAGAAGGTATGGGAATTGTGTGGATGGGGCGGTGGGGAGAAGTTGGGAGGGGAGGAGAAACCATAACCAGAATATTATATAAAAAATAGTTTTCAATAGAAAATAATTAAATAAAATTCCTCCTAATGCTTACCTATACATCTGTAATGATACAACTAAATACATACACTATGAAAGTAAAAAGATTTATAGCTACGAGGAATAAGAAAATCATTAGATCAGTGCTCTCATTTTGTACAAGTCATATGCAATTGTATTTTTCAAATGTTAATACTCAGAGGAAACACTCCAACCCCTCACAGATCACAAGAACAGAGATGAAGGTTGTTTTCTCTTTGCTGCATTTATTGTGAAAATGAAGACTTGTAGGTTCACATGGTGAACCCTGAGATTGTGTTATTTACTGGAAAAAGCTGTTTTTAGTTGTGGTATAAGAATGGTCTCTGATTGAAATCTGAAACTTCTTGGGTGAAAAATACATCCTCAGGGTTTGGATGAGTTCAGATGCTGCTGGTTCTATTTCTCAAGCCCATATGGG
Source organism: Arvicanthis niloticus (assembly GCF_011762505.2). Classification (NCBI taxonomy): domain Eukaryota; kingdom Metazoa; phylum Chordata; class Mammalia; order Rodentia; family Muridae; genus Arvicanthis; species Arvicanthis niloticus. The sequence continues at coordinate 87,727,633 of NC_047661.1, read as the reverse complement.
TGAGTTAATCTTTGAAGAAAACGATTCTGAACTTGTTTCAAATCCTATCACTTCGATTCAACAAGACATAACAGTTAAGAACAAGGACAGCTTGGGAGGCAGAGGCAGGCAGATTTCTGAGTTCGAGGCCAGCCTGGTCTACAGAGTGAGTTCCAGGACAGCCAGGGCTACACAGAGAAACCCTGTCTCGAAAAACCAAAAAAAAAAAAAAAAAAAAAAACCAAGGACAGCAAGAAGTTTTGGATGGCATCTGTGTCTGAAAAGGAACCCTGCAGCATATTGAGAGGGAGGCTGCAGTTACCCAGCCAGATTATAAGGATGACGTGGGATATCTCTGGGATGAAAAAAAAAACAAAGTCCTTCTATTTATTAAAGAAAAACAAACTCATAGTGGGGCTAGCAATATGGCCAGCATTAAACACACTTGCTATCAAGCCTGACAACCTGAGTTCAAGGAATAGGAACCACACAGTGCAAGGAGAAAACAGACTCCTGGAAAGTTGTCCTTTAACTTGCACACTCCATAGCCTACAAAGACTCACACATACACAAAATAAATAAATATATGTAAAAAATTTCTCAGAGCACTGCAAAAAAGATTACCTCAATAATGGAGTGGCTACAAGGAAATGTTACCTGATGGTTAACAGGACTATAAGGAAGCATGGTCTTTCTCATTGGACCAAGTCATTCTAACCAAGCTCACAGAAACATAAGCACATGTTTGTAGATAACCAATTTTGCTCCTTTCAATCTGCTTTGTCAATTTATTTCTTCATAAAAAGGAATACAAATGTACAGCCAACTAGAATATTCTCATCAGCAAATAGCATTGTCTCTTATGCAAAGAAGGTAGCATGGATAAGGAACAGAGTGTGTTAAAAAAAATTATTCAGTTAAGAAACAATTTTTTTTTGAAACATAGTCTCACTATGTAGCCCCCAGCTAACCTACAACTCCCTATATGGACCAGACTGGCCTATATTCACTCTGTTCTACTTTCTAAGTGCTGGAATTAATGACGTGCACCATTATACCAGGCTAATTTATTTATGTGTATGGGTGTTTTGCCTTGCTTGCATGCCTGTACACCACATGCACGCAGTGTCTGAGGACTCCAGAAGAGGACATGAGATTCCTTGGACTAGAGTTACAGATGGTTGTGAGCTACAATATGGATGCTGGGAATTAAACCCAGGTCTTCTGGGTGAACAGCCTGTTGGGATAACCTACCACCATACATACTATATCAACTGGCTATGAAGATGTGTCTCAATTGTTAATTGCTATGCCTGCAGAGTCAGGTGCTGGTAGGATATATGATATTGTCATTTCTATAGCCCACAAGACCTGCTTTATATATGTTTGTTGCTTCCTCACCTGCCCAAAAAGAGGATTCTCTGAGATTGTCATGTTAAAAAGCAAGCTGCCATGGGGAAGCACACTGCCTTCAATCTGGCCAAAAGGCAACACTAAGATATGAATGGAATATAGTCTGGCTGCTGATTGGTTCAAAATGAGTAAGCTGTGGAACCTCCCCCACTATGGTAATAGCATTTTTGTATGAGAATTAGAGTGTGGCTTTTGATAAATGAAGAGCAGGCTGCTGGAGCTGGGGCAGAGGGAGAGAAACAGAACAGGAGCAGGGCAGGAAAGTCAGATTGAGTCTACATGGGAAGCTGAGGATAGCCCCAAACAAGCTAATAGCCTTATATTATACAGATATCTCTGTGTCTTTATCATTGAACCCCAAGTGGGACCCCTGGGAGCCCCCACAATAGTAGTATCCAGTGTTCTTAACTGCTAAACCATCTCTCCAGCCCCTCAACTCAAATACTTACTTAGTGATAGAAGAGTAAAATACTTGGGGCAGATGAGATGATTCAGCAGGTTAAGATGCCTGCTGCAGAACGTGAAGACCTGAGTCTGATCCCCAGGACCCACATGATCAGAAGAGAGAACCAACTCCTGCAAACTGTCCTCTGACCTGCATGTGGTATAGGTGTGCACAGGCATACAAATTCACAAATACAAATGTAATGTTTAAAACCTTTTAAAGAATAATATGTCTATTCCCACAGTACTGTAATGCCTGCCTCAGCTGACAGATAAGCACAAACCTTTCTCACAAGTCAACTGTCCAGTTCCTCACACTCCCTTTGCTACATCCTCCAGTTTGTCCACAAGAGGATAAAATAAAGTTAGTGAGAGTTCTACTCGCTAAATTCTGACCATATTTCAGAACTATCTCCCTGAGAGCCTCCCAAACACATGGATTAGCAATTTTTACAGTCCCCAAATCTTCATATAATATTTACTTTTTTAAAAAAGACTTTAACTAAATTTACTTGCAGAAAAATATTACTCCATTCTTATAATGAGAACTTAGGGGGCATGTCATTGATATTACCATGTACCAACTACACATTTAGGAAGAACTGAAACTATAATTTTCTCATGTAGTTCAATATAAATATTTTACAGGTCTCATAGTAAATATTTAGTCTAAATATTAAGTAATTCTAGAATGGAATTTGTGGCAATTGTCCCACTTTAACTCATAACTATGCTTAAGGGCATGTTATGTTGCCTAGGCTGGTCTCAATGCCTGGCCTCACATGATCCTACAGTCCCAGTTTCCCCATATTCCATACTATAGCCATATAGTGCTGTGACCACAATTACAAGTTTAATACTACAATTATTTTTGGCCAGTAAAGCCTAAAGAAAGAAGTTACAGACTCTCAAAAGCATTTGTTTTATACTGACTTTTAAATAGAAAACATAAAAATGTATTCTAATTACTCTAGAATTAGTTCAGGATAGTAAAAGAACAAAAACACAACTTGTAATTCTATACTATAAAATTTCAGGATAAAAATTATGGTATTTTAATCACTTCAGAAATTTTATTCTTAAAAGTTTCACTATTACAAGTATTATTATTCACTATTACATATATGTATTTACTATTCATATATACATATTTGGAAGATGTGTAATTACTCTTTTCTAATCCATTACTGACACATCTATAGTAGCTGAGTTTAATGGCCTACCCTACCATGTCCATTTGTTGTTTATTTGCTTGTTTGTTTTTTCTGGAGTTTTCTTTTCAGGGGGTTGGAGGATGGCAAAGAGAAGGAGCAGCAAAACAAGGGCTTACTATGTTGCCCAGTCTAGCCTCAACAACCAAGTTCAAATGAAGGCCATCTCAACAACTTGAATAGCTCAGACTATATTTATATACTACTACATATAAGGCTGAGGTTATCTTTTAAAACATACGCAAGTCAGGAATAGTAGCACATACCTATAATCCTAATACTCAGGAGGCTGTGGCAGGAGGATCTCAAATTCAAAGCCACCTTAGTTAGATGGTGAAATCCCTGTCTTTAAAAGGGTAGGTGTGGTGGTTTGAATAGGTATGGCCCCCATAGAGTCAGGTGTTTGAATGTTTGACCAATGGGGAGTGGCACTATTAGGAGGTGTGGCCTTGTTGCAGTAGGTGTAGTCTAGTTGGTCGAAATTTGTCAGTGTTTGGGCAGCCTTTGAGGTCTCCTATGCTAAAGTTCTGTCCAGTGTAGAACATAGTCTCCTCCTTGCTGCCTTTGGATCAAGATGTAGAACTTTCAGCTCCTTCTCCAGCACCAAGTCTGACTGATGGCTGTCATGCTTCCCACCATGATGATAATGGTCTAAATCTATGAAACTGTAAACCAGCCCCAATTAAATGTTTATAAGAGTTCCTTTATAAGAGTTCCCGTGATCATGGTGTCTCTTCACAGCAATGAAACCCTAACTAAGACAGTAGGGAAAGATAAAGGGATTAATACATGTTAAAGGCCATAGCTTCAACTGGGACTGGGGCAAGGGGAATGATACCATGTATATTTAATTAATGCTAGTTAAATGAACTTGAAATGCAAAAAATGTCACTGAAAAAAAATGTTTCTTCAAAAGCTAAAATAAGTCACTTTTGTTTCCAGCTTCTCTAAAGGTCTGTTTTTAATAGGATTCTGGCCTTTTGATCCTACTTCCCAGACAACAGTTGCTGGGAACACCTACTTAGCAAAGAACTCACAAAGAGACAACATTAGGGTATATTCCACTGAAATAGGGTGGTGTCAATGTCTGGATTCCCATTATTAAATGACAGCTCTTTTGAAGTCACAGCATGAAATTCTGCTTCTTGCGGATTTTCCTTTGAGAAAATTTTACTCATATTCAATAACTGGGCTAAGTGACACAAATAATTTTTTAACATAATAATAGAATATGGGCTAGAGAGATGGCATTGTGATTTAGAGCACTGGCCACAAGCTTGGCAGTGCTGGCACATGCCTTTTGATCCCAGCTCTCAGAAAGCAGAGGCAGGTGGATCTATGAGTCTGAGGCTAGCCTGATCTACAGAATGAGTTCCAGGACAGCCAGAGCAACCCAATCTTGAAAACCCTAAAATAAATAAATAAATAAATAAATAAATAAATACCAAAAATACTAGCTGCAGCTGGGTGTAGTAGGCAGACAGGTCTACATATTGAGTTCTAGGACAGCCAAAGCCACACAGAAAGATCCTGTTAAGAACAACAAACCAAAAACAAAACCACTGGCTGCTCTTTCTAGAAACATGAGGTTCAATTCACAGCACGTACATGGCAGCTCACACCCTCTCTAACTCCAGTCCCAAGAGATCTGATGCCATCTTATAGTCTCTTTGGGCACTACATATAGGCAAAAACAAAACAAAACAAAAAAAAAAAAAAAACAAACCCATAAACACAAAATATAAATCAAAGAAAAAAAGTTTAAATATAAAATTGGTTTTAGAGCTGGGTATAGTGGCACAACATTGAACCCCAGTACTCAGGAGACAGAGGCAGGAGAATCTCAGTAAGTTTGAGGCCAGCCTGGTCTACAGAGCGAGATCTAGGACAGCCAGGGCTACACAGAGTAACCCTGTCTTGAAAAGCCAAAACCAACCAAACAAACAAAAAAAACCCCTCAGTTTTCAAAATCAAAGATTAAAGGTCAAAATTAACAACAGATTAAAAATGATAATAGAAATATATTTTCATATATAGAAAAAGAAAAATTTCATGAAAAAATATCACTAGCTGCAAGTGGTGACACACTACAGTAATCTCAGCACTTAAGAAGCCAAAGCAGGCCTACTAAGAATGTGAGGTCAGCCTGAGCTATCTAGTATGTCCAGGGCAAACTTGGACTACATACCAAAATAATGTCTCAAAAAAAATCAGTGTTAGCTTTCTAACCAAATATAGAGATGACTTCAATGTTTTATTGCAGTGATGTTGCTTACTTAAAATACAGAATTTAGAAAGAAGGAAAACATGGGAGACTAAGAACTGTTCAGAAGTTAAGGCTGAGGATGTGAGAACAGTCTAAAACATCCTGATCATCAAAAAGTGCTTACATTCTCTTTTCTATGATTTATTTATGATTTAATTTTGTGATTTATTTCAATTCATACTTTAGTAATAGGAAACACATTGGTGGGGACTATGAAGTCTGGGATAATCAGAAATTTTGAATTTATAAAGGTCAGTTAAATAAAAGAAAATAGATTTTCTTCAGATCATTTACAAACAACACTGTCATCCTAACGAAGCTCCATTGTGCCTGCTAATACACTGTTTATAAACATGTCCTTTCTTAATGTTGATAACCATCTTTAGATCATTATTTTAACTTTACAGAACTATAGGTGATTTTTGTCCCAAGTCTATGGACGATGTTAATATATAGTGCTTGGCTACCATGCAAGAAGTCATTCATGTATGGCATAAACCAGGTGTGGTGTCCTGCACCTACAATCTAATCCCCAAGAGGAAGTGGACAGAAGATCAGAAGTTCAAGTCATCCTTGCCTACAGAGCCAAGTTCAAGGCCAGTGGAGGCTACTAAAAAAATTAAAAGGGGCACAGAGAATTGGTTCGGTACCTAAGGGCACTTGCCCCAAACCTGAAAACCTAAGTTTGATCCCTGGGACCCATATGTTAGTAGAGAGTCCGCTCCCATAGCTTATTCTCTGACCTTGACATGTGTACAATGCTATGTACATACAAATACATACACACAGACACACACACACACAGAGAGAGAGAGAGAGAGAGAGAGAGAGAGAGAGAGAGAGAGAGAGAATGAATGAGAATAAACCTTTTAAAGATAAAAAGAAATACAGTATACCTGGGCATGGTAGCACATTTCTAAGTTACAACAGTGGAATAAAACACTGGAGGAGTAAGACAAGAATACGAGTTAGAGCCAACTCAGAACACAGTGAGACACTATAGCAAAACAAGTAAATTATGTTTAAGGCCTGGTACCACTTTAGCTATAGAATAAAGTATGATTAAATCATGTTGTACATATATCTAAATGTCTATAGAAAAAGACAGAAGGAATTGGTAATAATGGTTGAATCCCAAAGACCTTGATAAATAATAGGAATGGTTACATGATTTTTTATCATGTACCCTGTTAAAATCTTTTGAATTTTATACCATGTATAAATATTACACATTCAAAAAATTTAAATGTGGGGCTAGAAAGATAACTCAGCAGTTAAGAGAGCTTGTTGCTTTTCTAGAAAACCCAAGTTCAATTCCTAGTCCCTACATCAAATGGCTCAGAACCACTTGTAACTAAAGCTATAAAGTATTCAGCCCTCTCTCTGCTTCCACAGGAACCCGCATATATGTGGCATACACACATGAAATTAAAAATAATAAAATAAAAATTTCTTGCTGTGCAGTGGTGGCACACGCCTTTGATCCCAGCACTTGGGAGACAGAGGCAGGCAGATTTCTGAGTTCAAGGCCAGCCTGGTCTACAGAGTGAGTTCCAGAACAGCCAGGGCTACACAGAGAAACCTTGTCTCTGGAAAAAAAAAAATTCTACATAAAGTTCAGTGTTCCATAATACAGTAATCCCACTCCAAGAGAAGTTGAAGCAGGTGGATGTCGAGCTCAAGGCCAGCCAAGACTACATCAAGTTGCAAGCTAACCTGATCTGCACAGCATGACCCTATGTCAAGAAAACTTCTTTGCCAGGCAGTGGTGGCACACACCTTTAATCCCAGCACTTGGGAGGCAGAGGCAGGTGGATTTCTGAGTTCGAGGCCAGCCTGGTCTACAGAGTGAGTTCCAGGACAGCCAGGGCGACACAGAGAAACCCTGTCTCAAACAAAACAAAACAAAACAATCACTTCTTTAATAATAAAACATAAGCAGTTAGGTCAGTTATGGTAGCACACACTTTAAAAATGCCTCTGGAGTTAGAGGCGGGCAGAGCTCTGTGAGTTTGAGGCCAGTCTACATAGAATTATAGGCCAATCAAGGATATATATTGAGACCCTGTCTCACACACACATAGACAGACAGACAGACATACACACACACACATGGAGAGGGAGACAGTGTGTCTGTATGTGGGGGGTGGGGGGTGTGTGTGTGTGTGTAAGTCATAGCCAGGCATGGTGACATACATCTGTAATCCCAGTACTTGGAAGCAGAAGCATTAATTCTAAGTCAGCCTAGTCTATACAGTGAGTGCCAATATGGCCAGGCACCTGCACACATGTACACATATTCCCCCACATATACATATATATGCCCTAAAATATCAAATTAGTATATATAAAATGAAGTAATATTACTTCAGAGTGATTTGTACTTTCTCATAGCCCAAGACAACTTCTCACACTTGTCACCCATGTATAGATATAGCAATATGTAATTAGGAATAATTTTATTATTGCTATGATGACTTAGCAGAATAACAGGAACAGGTTTTCCCCTAGGGCCCATGACTTACCAGTTATAGATTCCATCTTATAGACCAAGCCTTAAATCCAACCAAAACTGGTAGGTTACTCTCATGACATCAGTGCCACTACTGTGCCAATGGACATAACTTGCAGCCTATCATTATTATAGCTCAGAGCATTCACAGCTGGGTGAGACTAAGCATTAGTTTCCTCCTCTGGTAGTGCTTACAATACCTTCCAGGACTAGCGACACTATGAACACTAACTAATAATGATGACGCTTCCAGCTGAGCACCAGCTACATTTCTCCTGGTTCTATGACTTGTGAATGTGGTGTAGTCAATGTAAGCAGCAATAGTCTCTTACTGTCAAATTGTGAAGGATAACACTGCATTGACAATTGTAATGTTGGGGGGAGGAAATCTACGGAAACCTACTGGCCAACAAATCAAAAAGATGTAATCCAAATTCTTGGTGCTAGGGGTTTTTTTTTTGGGGGGGGTTGGGGTTTTTTTGTTTGGTTTTGGTTTTTTGGGGGTTTTTTTGTTTTGTTTTGTTTTTGGTGGCACACAATATATAGCTGGGCTATTGTTCCCCTCATTATACAGTAATGCTACTTAAACTTTTATATATGTTTACATTTTAGGAATCGTCTACTGTAGGTTTCCAGATAGCTTTTCAAGAAGCTGTTAAAGTTAGTTGTTCCTCCTTACAGTCCCTCCTCCACCCTGTCCTCCCACTCCCCCACCCCAATTAATCCTCCTGTTCTGTTTCCTCTTTATCCCTTTATAACACTATATTGTATTTCTTCTTCCTTGAAAACTCCCTTCTTTCAGTCAAAGTGCCCGGCTCACTTAATAGCTACCTAACGTCTGCATTTAAATGAAACACACATATCTAAAGCTTAAAAGCTAACATTCATATATGAGGGGAAAAAACATGCAATTCTTGTCTTTCTGGGTCTAGATTGCCTCACTCAGGATGACTCTGGTGTGCACTTGTAATTCCACATATTTGAGAGGCTGGGACACCTCAGGAGTTCTGGGCAGTCTTGGGAACACAGAAAGATTCCATTTCAAAGGAGGATGATATCATCATCATCATCAGTATATATCACTGAGGCTGGTCTCAAACTAACTGCTTCAGATAAAGATATGCTCCATGACAGTGGGTCTCTGATATAAAGACAACTTTTAATTTTAAAATTAAGAATCTGGGGTTGAAGAGATAGTCCAGCAGTTTAGAGCACATACTACTCTTACAGTAGACCCAAGTTCAGTTCCTATACCCATATTCAGTAGTAACATCCTGTAACTCTAGCTCCCAATGATCTAAGACCCTCTTATGGATACAGAAGGCATCTATTCTCACACAGCATTTATACACATAAATTCACATATGAATAAAGTAAAATAAACCCTTGAAATGTTTAAATAAAATTAAGCTAAAAAGTATAAAAATGACAATTTTTAGAATTAGATCACAAAAGTTCTGTTCTTTTACTGAGCTAAAATCTGGAGCAGAATCCCCAAAACAAGATTAACTGCTGTGTCTTCAATATATAAATACTGGGAACTATTCTTAGATCTTGTGTATATTGTTAATGGAGGCTTACAAAACCATTCTTTACATCTCCTACCATCTGGATGACACTCCTATGAATATACATGAATATATATCTTAATTAAAGCCCCCAGAATAGAACACAGTATTTCTGGTATAGTCTGGTCAGTAACTATATACAGTAAAACTAACACTTCCCATAATTTGTGATTTTTTTTTTTTTTTTTTTTTTTTTTTTTTTTTTTTTTTTTTTTTTTTGGTTTCTCTGTGTAGCCCTGGCTGTCCTGGAACTCAATCTATAGACCAGGCTGCCCTCAAACTCAGAAATCTGCCTGCCTCTGCCTCCCAAGTGCTGGGATTAAAGGCTTGGCCACCACTGCTTGTGATCTTCTTTTTGTACCACCTAAAATTTTATCACCAAGCCCATTTGTTCTCTTTCTTTCCCTCCCTTCCTCCCTCCCTCCACACCTCCTCTTTTTTTCTTTTTTTTCTTTGAACTTACTATGTAGACCATGGTACTTCCAAACTCACAAAAATCCTCATGCCTCAGTCTCCAAAGTGCTGGATTATAGACATGAACCAACTGCCTTTTTGAGCTCAGGTCAGCCTCAAAGTTGCTGTATAACAAAATCTGGCTTTGAACTAATGATCGTCCTGCTTCCACCTCCCAAGGGCTGGGATTACAGGTATGGGAGCCACCATACCCAGCTCCCAATTTTTTTCTTTTAAATTGGTAAACAAAACTTACCTAATTCTATCCCTAAGTTTTCAAAGTAACGTTTAAAATAAAAATATTAAAACCAGAAGTTGAAGAGATGTTTCATGAGTTAATAGCACGTACTGCTCTTACAGAGGAACTGAGCTCAGTTGCCAGCATCAACTTCAGACAGCTCACAAAATCACTTGCAACTCCAGCTCAGGGGATCTGACACCTCTGGTCTCCTTGGGTACCAGCACTAACATGCACATACCCCTAAGATACATATATCTCAAAGATACAGACACACACAGACACACACACAATTAAATTTTTTTAAAAATTTTAACTAGTAGTGGTAAGATGCCCCAGTAAGTAAAGGCACTTACCACCAAACTCAATGACCTGATCCACATGATGAAAAGAGGGAGCTGACTCCTTCATGTTATCCTCTGACCTCTGCACACGGACAGAGCATGCACACACAAGCAAAATAAGTAAACTTTAAAGATATATTTAAGTATTTTTTTATGTTCTAACACTAGTCTGCATACATCAGATACAATGGTTGTTACTATGGTGAATATACACATACATACATACATATATACAAACATATATATATATATATATATACATACATAAGTACATACACACACTCAGTTTTAAGAAAGTGTAATATGTTATAAAAAAATGAAGTATCTAGAAAATTTAAATATAAAATACCAAGGAAGTTTGGGGAGCAATGAAGTTTCCTGCTAAGAATGAATATACAAATTTATTTTTCTTTCTAAATTTTGTATTTTATTATATAATGTGTATGAGTATTTTGCCTGCCTGTATATCTGTGCATCACCTGGGCACCTGATGCATACAGAAATAAGAAGAGGGTGTTAGATCCCCTGGACTAGATTCACAGATAAGCCACCATATGAGTGCTAGAACTTGAACCCAGGTCCTCTGGAAGAACAGCCAGTGTTCTTAGCCAAGGAGCCATCTCTTCAGCCCCAGATTATTAGTCTTTGACTCTACAAAGAGAAAGTGAAAAGTTACTAACATTTATTTACACTGGTCCTGGCTGGATACTTCCATCCATCATCTACCTCAGCCCCTGTGATCATCATTTTACAGGTGATTACACTTATGCTCAGAGGTGTGAAATCTGCCTCTAGAGAAAATAAGTTCACAGCCCAGAATGAAATGAGAAAGTGTGTCAATCTATCTAAACCAGTGCTTCTCAACCTTCCTAATGCTGGGACCCCTTAATACAGTTCCTCGTGTTGTGTTGACCTCCAATCATAAAATTATTTTCATTGCCACTTTGTAACTGTAATTTTTCTACTGTTATTAATCATAATGTAAATATGATATGCAAGATATCTGACATTCAACCTCTGTGAAAGGGTAGTTCAACAAAAGGGGTGGAAATACATGGGTTGAGAACCACTGATGTAAGCTAAAATTCTTCACCATTCCCATTACAATACTCTAACCTTTTACAGGGCTTAAAACAAGAGTGATGCCATACACCTTTAGTCCCAACACTCCTTGGGAGGAAGAGGCAGGTGTATCTTATAAGTTCGAGGCCAGCCTGTTCCAGGGCATACAAATAAACAAACAAAAAACCAAAAGAGGAAAGTTAGAATTTAAATAACAGTGAACCTTTTTAAAATTGGAATTGCAAAAATGAAATCTGCCTTTTTTCCTGTGAGGATTCTCCATTCTTTAATTAAGAATGCCTAAGACAAAGCTTCTTAAACTTTTGGACTTACAGAAAGAAGAAACTGAACACAGCTTAGAATTCACAATTAGCTTCAGTCAACTCCAACAGGAAGTCTATTTTGAAATCTCTAAATGTTATCTTAGAAATTAATGTTAATATTGCCTTTTCTTTGTGTCATCTTTGATTTGTATGAATATATCCAATTCTTCAAATGAAATTAAGTACTACTTCATGTGTCATTTACACACCTACAGCTCTCTTTCTTGGATACTGAAGCTTATTCATCCTTTATTTCTGTTGTTCTAGGGATCAAGCCCAAGGTCTTGTAGATGCTAGACAGTATTCAGCCACTGAACTACAGACCCAGCCTGAGATTGGTCTGTAAAATAAAAATTAATACCTCAATTTGAAAAACTTAGGTCAGAGAGGATAAAGTTATGTTTGCATTAGTCACGAACCTGTGACCGAAGTGAGGATTATCTAGTGCCAAATATAACTCAAGTCAGTTATTACCAGTAGCCTTAGTTGCAAGAAAGTATCACTATCCCACATACAAAACCAAAACTCTTTCCCCGCATCACCACAATTTAAACAAACAAACAAACCCTCTACTGAGAATGAGGATACACCTCAATTGTTCCCATAAACCCTATAAGGCCACTGTAATAAATAAGGTCTTGAATCCAGAAATGCTAAAAGGATTACACTGAAAATGATAATGATCGCTATCAGTGTTACCCTCTGGTAAAAGGTAGTCAACAGATTCCTTAATATTTTCCAAAGCATTTGCAAATGAATTGATTTATTCAACATTACAGTCCACTCTCTGACTAAAACACCACCACTAAAGCAATGTTGCAATTATCCCTATTTTACAGAATAAGGAAACAGGGTCAACAATAGGATAAATATCTCTTCCAAGATTGTAATTACAGTAGCAAAGAGAAGCTTCATCCAGGCAACCTGATTTTCAGAGAACTGACCTACCAAGGAAAATTGGACATTTTTCTTATTTTGACATATTTCTTATTGTTTTTCAAACTGTAGCATACACTAAACAAGTCATAGTGTCCATTCAATAAGAAACTATTTCACAAACAAAAAGAAAGTGCACAATTATGTAACTGGAAACATTGGTTAGCACTCTCACTCTCATGATACATTCCTACTACTGATTTTCAGAAAGGACAAAAACTAGAAAAGTGGCAAGATGGGAAATAAGTTAAATGTCACACACGCACACGGCACCCCAAGTCAAGGCGTTTATGTTCTGGTTGTTTACCTTACATATACTGTTATGGATTATTTACTTGTCTTTCCCATTTATATGTTACTTTGTTGTTGGAAGCAATGTACAGTCCCCCGAAATCTTAATGCACAATGATACACATCTTCCACCTAAATAAGACCTCCAGAATGTGCCATATAAAGAAAAATCGACTGCTAGGTGGTTCTCCTTTCTAGTAAAATGCTAACATATGCCAACACTCGAGACAAAAAAAAAAAAAAAAAAAAATTGAAGTGATTGAAGTGGTATTTTCTGTGAATAAGATTTACAGCCCTTTTAAACCTGTATGTTAATTCCTGTGCCATTAACTTTTTATAGCTTTCTATGAACTCTACAACAAAGGGGGAAAACTAAGTGTCAGGATTTCAACCGATGAATCTGGGTGGAACAAAGACTTCTCCTTTCATTATGCAGTGGGAACCAAGTTGCCAAAAAAAAAAAAAAAAAAAAAAAAAAAAAAAAAAAAACCCTCCCCTCAGACACCATTACTAGCTGCATGCCTGGTTGTACAGGGAGAAAAATCATCAGATCAAATACTGCCCCTGCCTACTTGGTTCCTACCCTTTTGCCAAAGGCGCCGCCGTCCCAGAGCTAGAGCCCTAATCTTTTTCTCCCCAATACAGCTTAGGGGCTTAACCCTCTGAGTTCCGTAACCTCCGGTGTCTTATGCAGGCGTCCCCGGAACAACCCACGTTCGAAATTCAGTCGATGCCCCTTTTTCTTCACCTTTCCAGACCCCCACAAGATCGCTCCTAATAGCCAGTGGCATCAGAAAAGGCAAACCCGGGTATCCCACACACCCCGAGTCCCCGCAACCCGCCACTCCCTACCCATTCGCCGGCTAAAGGGAGCTAGGAAAGGGACCAGAGCGCAGTCCTCAGTCTCGCCCCAGCCCAGCAAAGGGGCGAGGCAGATGCAGGCCAGCCAGCCCTCCTCGCGTCCCTCAGCAGCGGCGAGGTGGGTACTCCATACCAGGGCGAGGGGCATCGCTCAGCTGCCCGAATCAGGCTGGCAAGGAGGGGAAGGTGTGGTCCAGGAGCCGTGGCCTGGATAGACTGCCTGGTGCGTCCCAGGTCCTGTCCCTGAGACACCCGGGCCTCGCCCGCATCCCATCTTCTCGCAGTCACCACCAAAGCCTACCCAAGACACTCCTGCGAGCCGAGAACGCCACCCAAAGGGCCGTGGGGGTCTGCGCCTTATCAGCCTAGTGACAGGTGGCGACGGGTGACCATGGCAACCCACGGTGCACGGCGGCCCGCCCCCGCCTATTGGAATCCACTCACCTGAGGGCTCCGGGCGGAGCCGGCAGAAGCGGCGGAGGAAAACGCGGCGGAGAGGCCGGCGGCCAGAGCCCCAAGGCAGCCAATTCCAGGCTAAAGCGCGAGCGCGAGGGCGGCGGTCTGGACTTAGCAGCCCGCACGTCAATCCATCAGCTCGTCAGCCGGTCCTTCTCGCGTCCGCCCCTATCCCGCCTCCGACCGCTCCGCTCCACAGACTGCGGTTGTCAAGCGCCGCTGGAACGGAGCTCCAGCCGCCAGCTGCAACCAATCACTGCTCGTCCCTGGGGCCGCCTCAGGACCCCTCCTCGCGAGGCGGCTAGGCAGGTGCCTGCGCAGAAGAGTCGGCTGGGCCAGCCCAGGAGGATAGGGCGGGGCCTGGAGGCGGGGCCTAGACGGGGGGTGGGGGGGGACGAGGGCAGTGGGGGCGGGGCGGCAGAACCTAAGACTCGGCCGCCTGGAGGATCCTGGCCCTTGGCTTCTCTGCTCTCACTTTGGAGAAGCCTATAAGGAGGATGTAGATCCAGAACCTTCAGGTGACACTGTGTTATATCCCAAACTAGCATGGACAGGTGTGGTAGTTTGAGTGAGAATTGCCCCCATAGCCATGCATTTGAATGCTTGTCCCCAGTTGCTGAACTGATAGGGAAGGATTAGGAGAGTGGTTCCCAACACCCCTGGGGGCAGAGGGGGGTTACATCAGATAATTACAATTCATAGCAGTAGCCACCTGTTATGAAGTAGCAACGAACATAATTTTATGGTGGGAGGGGGTTCACCAAAAGATGAGGACCTATTTTAAAGTGTCGTAGAGTTAGGAAGGTTGAGAACCACTGGATTAGGTATGAACTGGTCGAAAGAGGTGTCACTGTGGGTGGTCTTGGAAGTTTCAAAAGCCAGCCCTTAATCAGTTTCATGTCTGGTGCTTGTGGATCACATGTAAGCTGTTAGCTACTGCCCCAGCATCAAGCCTCCCTGTCTGCAGGCACATTTGCTGCCAAGACGGTCATGAACTAACCCTCTGGAACCCTGAGCTAAAAATTAAATGCTGTCTTTTATAAGTTGCCTTGGTCATGGTGTTTTGTCACAGCAATAAAAAAGTAACTAAGACAACCAGTCTGACACCTCCAAATGTAAAAGTTTTCTGTGCACTGGGTTTGACTCTTAATTCTACTTTCAATAATTTACTAATAAAGGTTAAATTAAATCTTTCTTGCCCTTTTCCATACTCCATCTCCCTCCATGGAAACTGTTCCCTTCCAGTTTCTCAATGTGTAAAGTTAATCCCACCTCGAAACACTTAACAAGGTTGCTGTTTTGAACTGCCCTTTTATTTACAGTAGTAACCTCACTCCTACAATATTTGTGGACTAGTATTTGTTGGGAGCCGACTTTTAGCAGAAAGCGGCTATCAGCTTTGCAGCCATCTTGAACCATATACCCTGACATGAGACTTGTTTTACATCAGCCTACAACAGCTGAGCACACTCTGATAACATCTTCCTTTAGATACCCAGGACTTTCCTTGGGTGTGTTAGATTAAAGGTGTGTGAGATTAAAGGTGTGTGACTTAAGAGTGTGACTTAGAGATCAGATTTAGAGACAAGACCTAAGGGCATGATTAAAGGTGTGACTTAGAGGCATGGCTTAGAAGTGAGACATATAAAAGAGAGAACAATTTGGACTAACAGAGATTCAGACACTAGGAGCAGGAGTAGACATTAGACACTCGGAAGAGAACAATTTGGAGTAACAGAATCAGACCCTTCATTGAGTACAACTAGGAACTTGAATGAGTACAACTAGGAACTCAAGACTTGGGACTTGGACTAGGAAGAGAGACTGAAGAATAAACAGGATTGAATCGCACTCTGTCTGATCTCCATTCTTCGAGTTCATCCTCACTCTCTCTCTTGCTGAATCCCGACCCTCGGACCGGAGTGGCAGCTTGGGCTGGGATACAGTGGCCACCAAGCTCGGAGTGGAGAGGGCCTCAACATTTTAGGCCGCCCAAAGTGGGGCAGCCTAGGCCCCAACATTTTTGGCGCCTCAACGTGGGGCTAGTGTGGTTCTCAACAGTATTCTCCCAGATACATGATGCTCAAGGAGCCGAACCTCCAAGAACCTTAGCATAATGAATTTTGGCCAGCCAGGTGTCCAGCACTCAGGAAGCAGAGGTAGACCTCTGAGAGATTTGGACAGCCCCATTTACATAGTGAGTTCCAGCCAGCAAAGGCTTGGGACCTCAGAAATAACAACAAAAAATCCACTTCAAGATAAACAGCCAGGTGAATCACGCATTGTTGCAATCGCATATCCAAGAAATCCAATAGTATTTAAAGGCCAGGTATGTTGGTACATGCCTGTAATTCCAGCAGGATAAAGAGTATAACAGATTGGAGGCCAGTCTGAGCCCAGCTACATAGTGAGACTCTGCTTCAAAACAAGATGGGACTGAAGAAATATGGGTCTGTGGTCAGTGCTTGTCATGCAATCATGAAGAATCGGGTTTGGATCATTTGTTATTATGCAAGATTGGTGGCCACCTGTTATCCCAGAGCTTCAGAGGCAGAGATGGATTATGGAAGTGAGGGACACAAGCTAATTGTCAAGCTCTGTCAAGGGGAGATGTTGCCTCAATAAATAGGATGAAGCATGATTGGAGTAGGCACCCAATGTCAACTTCTGGCTTCCATACATACATACCACACATATATACACATGCACAAAGGAGGAGGAGAAGGATGAAAAGGAAGAGAAAGAAAACCCAAAAAGATAAGTCACAGTTTAAAGGAAACGTTGTAGAGAGAACATTTTTAATTTCAGGGAGAAATTAAAATATCTGAACTTCAAAACATCAATTGCTCAGTTCACCTAAATCCTAGAATCTCATGTTGGGAAAGGAAAAAGCCTGGTGCCAGCCAGAGGAAGACTCTGTCTCTAGGAAGACATTTCCAACAATGTTGACTACTGGTTACACTGGTAACAGAGGCAGAAACCCAGACCAAGAGCAAGCACTAGGCCATTGCAAGCTTCTAGCCCTCTGCTGGAACCTAAGCTATATAAAAATGAATTTGGAGGGTCACTGTTCTCCTTTGTTCTTCCTAATGTGGCTACATTGAATAGATCTTTCTCTGCCTTTTGCTAGTACTTTAATTGGCATATTGAAGGCCAGGTGACTGAACCCAGGTTATTAGGACTTCCAGGACCTAGGCTCTGCCCCTAACAACTCTGATAACATTTATTAGTGATCTTCGCAATGTTTGGTTTCAGACCATGGGACAAGAGGCTGAAGTGCATATTTTACCTATCAAAGCAGCCTCCAGGTTCTCCCAGAATCCCTCATTCCCTAGCTGGCATACCCTGCCCTTGTAGGAATTTGGTTAAACTTAATTTTTATTTAAAGTTAATTTTTAACTGCCCCAGGACACATCCCTGTTGGAGCATATTCCTTAGTCCGAGGACACCTGCTGGATTACCCTGCTGGATTAACATTCAGAGAAAAAGAAGATTAACATTCCTCAGACCACAGGGGAGGGAACCCACGGCACAGAGCAAGTAGACACATTCAGAAGAATGGACCAATCCTTGCCACTTACAGACAAGGGAGGTCCTTGCCACCTCATTCCCCAAAGACCAATCAGTTTAAAAGTCACACTGTTCCACCAATCATATTGTGCCTAGTCACTGTTTCTCTAGTCCACCCCTTAAACTGTATAAAAATGCTGGGCAGTAGTAGCACACGTCTTTGATCCCAGCATTTGGAAGGCAGAGGCAGGTGGATTTCTGAGTTCGAGGCCAGCCTAGTCTACAGAGTGAGTTCCAGGACAGCCCGGGCTACACAGAGAAACCCTGTCTCGAAAAAAACAAAAACAAACAAACAAAAAAACTGTATAAAAACTGCTCTTAACTTCAACTCAGGGGTCTTCTTGCCTGCATGCAAGAGAACCCCAGTGCACTAGATTATTTTATTATTATCATTAAACCTCATGTTATTGCAGCAAATCCTGTCCGTGACTGTTTCTGGGGGAGCGCGTCCCCTGGTTTTGGATCTTTACATCCAACACCCCCAACCCTGAACTTTCCAGTTCAGGGGCTCGACTGCCCTTCCCCCAGAGGCTCCTCCCTATATAATCCAGACAATTGGAGCTCTTTCATTCTCTCCCTCTCCCCCACCTCTTTGCACATGCCCTCACTCTTTCTTGCTTTCTCTTCTTCCTTCCCTTTCTCCTCATGACAATAAACCTGCCTTTATATGTTTTAATCTGCGTTTTGTTCCACAAACGGGGCCTCCCTTCCCCTCACCAGTTTGAACTAGTCAGATATGTTCAAGGACAGTCCTGAACAAATTTCTGAAGCTGTGAGCCTATTAGCTCCCCTTTATTTGTCTCAATAGACCAACCCAACCTCAAGGCCGGGTAAAGGTACCTGCCCCATACCACTGTAAATGCATGTTTACCTGAAGCTGTGGATCTATGAACACCTCTACCTTTCTAATCTCTCCAACTCAAAATTAGGGGAAGGGGACCTATCCCAGGCCACCAAAAGCACTTAAAACTCCCAGGACTCCACTGGCAAAACAGACATCAGTTCCTGACATCCCCCTCTGCTCTGTGGGAAGTCTCTGTGCTTGCAGCCTGTGTTTCACTTGTTCGGTGCCTGTTGCCTGCCATGTCTGAGATTTTTTTTTTTTCCCCGCCTTTTATTTCTTTAGTTGGCTGAGAAAAACAAACACGATCAAGGCTCCACAGACAAGAACATCTAATTCTTAAACTCCTATTCCTTATTCCCTACCCTAAGTCCTTGTATCAACCCCAAATTTTAACTTAAAAAAAAAAAAAAAAGAAAGAAAGAAAGAAAGAAAGAAAGAAAGAAAGAAAGGAAGAAAATAGAAACTTTCAGGCAATGGTAGGTTACACCTTTAATCCCAGCCCGGGAAAGCAGAAGCAAGCAAAATTTGAGGCCAGCCTAGTCTACAAAGAGAGTTCCAGGACAACCAGAGCTACATACAGAAACCCTGTCTTAAAAAAAAAAAAAAAAAAAAAAAAAAAAAAAAAAAAAAAAAAAAAAAAAAACAGCCAGGCAGTGGTGGCTCACACCTTTAATCCCAGCATTTGGGAGGCAGAAGCAGATTTCTGAGTTCGAGGCCATCTTGGTTTACAGAGTGAGTTCTAGGACAGCCAGGGATACACAGAGAAACCCTGTCTCAAAAAACAAAACAAAAAAGAAGAAGAGGAAGAAGAAGAAGAAGAAGAAGAAGAAGAAGAAGAAGAAGAAGAAGAAGAAGAAGAAGAAGAAGAAGAAGAAGAAGAGGAGGAGGAAGAGGAGGAGGAGGAAGAGGAGGAGGAGGAGGAGGAGGAGGAGGAGGAGGAGGAGGAAAAGAAAGAAAGAAAGAAAGAAAGAAAGAAAAAAGAAAGAAAAAAGAAAGAAAGAGAAAGAAAGAAAGAAAGAAAGAAAGGAAAAGACAAAACAGAAAGAAAAAGAACCTTATTCTGTTGAGGTAGGGAGATTCAAGGTTGTATGTTTATGTCCTCCATACCTATGACAGCGTTGCAGCATACATCTGAATTTTCAATAACTCAGACTGTTAGAAGCAAATACACACTATTGATACTTCTGGGGAAAAGAGGTACAAGAAAGAAAAGGATGAGACTGGAATAAGACAGCTGGTCTACCTTACCACTTGTATGTTGGTAATGCAATGGCTATTTGTATATTTGCTTCCTAATGTAACATCGGGTTTTACCATACACCCTTAATAGCTGTTAAACTAAGGTATCGTTTTTTCAATACTCAGCCACTGGGCTAAGATTAGATCTTCTTGCCTTTCACTCTCCTAGCTGCATAGCAGTGAACTGTTTAGAAAAAAACAAAGCTTTCTTAGATGGGCTGTCCTTAGATCCTGAGGTATTGTCTCAGTCACTAAACATCTACTGAATGCCTACAGTGATTCAGGAACTAGGTCAAGCATCGTTTGAAAACGCAGGTTCTAACATGACAAAATGACTCATGGCACCTTATGACTTAAATGCCTACAAGCTAAGGTGGATACCTTTGAATATGATTCTCAAATCCCATTTATAAAAAGTCGAATAGAAGCTCTTGGTTTTCCCCAGCTGTCACAAAGGAATCTGAGCACAAATCTAAACAAGGACATTTTAATCCAGGGTGTTCAGAGACTGAGTTCAGTGGAAATAGGGGACTTGTTTTAAAAGAGCCACTCCTATGAAAACTTAAGCACACCAGGAGTTTTGTGCTTTGGTCAGCAGTATCCTGGCCTTGGGAGAACAATTACTATTCGAATGGCTTCTTCTTCAACAGATTCAAGGATTAAATCCAGGGTCACTCGTGGTGGCCCATATCTGTATTCCTACTAGCAGGAGGCACGAAGATCAGAAAATCAAGGCCAAACACTTATACATAGAAAGTTACCAGACAACCCAGGCTACCTGAGACTCTGACATAATTCTTTCCCTCTCACCCCAACCTCCCCCAAACAATCAAAAAACAAATGTCCATGGATCTAACCAAAGCTCCTTGACAAAAGCTTAAATTATACATGTATGATTAAATCTAGTTTTAAAAATACATCATTGTTTCAAATAAAGACATTTATATTTATATTAAGTAAATATGTGAGCATTAGTAAAAATAATTTTGTAAAAAAGAAAAATCAATATTCTAGGGTCCATAAGATGGCTCTGCAGTTTAAGGCACTTGCCACCAAACCTGATGGCCTAAGTTTGAACCCAGGAACCTACTTGGTGGAAGGAAAGACCCAGCTCCCATAAGCTGTCTTCTGATCTCCACATGAGTGCTATGGCACATATATTCACCTAGGCAAACACACACAAAATAAATAAGTATAATAAAAAATAAGGAATGAGTTTGAAGCCCTTCAGTAGAACTTTCTATAAAGTCTGGACAAAGAGTGTCTGCTGCATGTTGTAGCTGCTGCTTTTTTTTTTTTTTTTTTCTTTTTTTAAATCAGTGTGACCAAATACCTAACAAAAGCAACTTAGGAAGAGTACATACAGTTCCTAATTATGGTGGGAAAGAATGAACTCTAAACTCAATATTTAAGTAAGTTAGATATTCAAAGTCATGTTAAAGAGACAAGCAGACACGCATGGATAACTCTTGCTGATGACTGTAACACATCAAGCTACATGTCCAATGTCAGCAACAAGACAAAACATCTGAGGGCATTTCCCAGGCAACCACCCCTCTGTACTGTTCAGACCTGGTGAGCTACTGTTCCCATTTCTACATTAATGTTGTCCTCGCTTATGATGCTCTAGATGAATATTGCTAGAATTTCCCTCACGATTTACCCTCACACTGCTGTTGCTGTTTCTGTGTATGTCTGCCTAGAAGCAAGAAGACAAGTTTTACTTACATTTGAAAGCTGGTATTCACTCCCTTACATCAGTCTTCTACAGCTGCTCCACTTTGTGAGATGGATGTATTCTGCATTCACTGATGAAGTTGATTTAATACTACTCTCAGAAGACAAGTTGGCAAAGAACTGGTTATTTGTTGAAGCTGTGGCCCATTATGCTTTCCTATTATACTGTGTGTGTTTTAGTTGTGGTTTCACTGTGGTGAAGAGACAGCATGAACAAGGTAACTCTTAGAAAGGACAACATTTAATTGGGGCTGGCTTACAGATACAGAGGTTCAGTCCATTGTCATCAAGGAGGGAGCATGGCAGCATCCAGGCAGGCCTGATGCTAGAGAAGGAGTTGAGAGTTCTACATCTTGATGGAAAGGCAGCCAGGAGAGACTGTCTCACAAACAGTTCCTAATAGTGCCACTCCCTGAACCAAGCATATCGAAACTACCATACTGTGTTTATGCAAACAGAGGAGCTGAGGAGGGAGCACCTGTGCCCTCATCGTTCAAAAATGTTTTTTTCTGTGAAAATGGAAACCTGTTAAATCAGCTCTATCCAATGCTATACCAACTATTACCATGGGGTTGAGAACCTGAAATACATCCAGTACAACTGAGAAACTAAGTTTTCAATTTTATTTATTTTTAAGTGAAATTGCCACATGAAGCTGATGTCTAGTCTACTTAAGTAGATGTTGGAAGGTAGCTATAGTGTCTCACTATTAGAACTCAAAATTAATAAACTCTGCCTGTAACACCCCCAGCATGCGGGAGCTGGAGGAGGATCCTTGAGTTCAATCATGGGCAGGTGGATAATAGGCTGTATAGTGAGATTGTCTTGTAAAGAAAAGCACAG
This sequence comes from Arvicanthis niloticus, assembly GCF_011762505.2. Lineage (NCBI taxonomy): Eukaryota > Metazoa > Chordata > Mammalia > Rodentia > Muridae > Arvicanthis > Arvicanthis niloticus. The sequence goes on along the minus strand of NC_047661.1, from coordinate 87,705,043 downwards.
TTGTGAATCAAATCACTGTTCATCTGTTGTCTATCCAATCTCCCTTTCTTTTTGCTTTCCAGGCCTACTCTGTGCCATTTTTCTTGGTGTGTGTGTGTGTGTGTGTGTGTGTGTGTGTGTGTGTGTGTGTGTGTGTGAAGGATCTCACGTATCCCAGGCTGACCAACTTAGTACTTCTGATCCTCCTGCTTCTATCTCCCCTGATCCAGATTATAGATTTGCACTATACTAGGTTTATGAAGTACTGTGGACCAAACCCAGGGCTTTGTGCATGGTTGGTAAGCACTCTACCAACTTAATGACATCTCCACCACAGAGGTAGGGCAGGAGGTTCTGGATACCACACATGTCTTTCTGGCCAGAGCCAAAACAACAGTTAACTCTCACTTGGAATTTTCTATTCAGTCACTTATTGCTGTGAGGACACACCATGACCAAAGCAACTTTTAAGAGAAGAACATTTTATAGGAAGCTAGCTTACAGTTTCAGAGGGTAAGTACATGATCATCACGCTGAGGAGCATGGCAGCAGGCAGGAAGACATGGTACTAGAACAGCAGCTGACAATGTATATAAGACCTGAACAGTGGAGGCAGAGAAACAGAGACAGAGAGACAGATGGAAATAGGAAGGGAGAGAGACAGACAGGGCAGCAAGGAGGGATGGAGGAAGGGATGGGAGAGAAGAGGTAGGAGGGAAAGAGGAAGGTGACTGGGCCTAGTGTGGGCTTTTGAACTATCAAGCCCAACCCCACTGACACACCTCCTCCAACGAAGCCACACCTCCTAATCCTTCTTAAAACAATTCCATTAACTGAGGACTAACCATTCAAACATGAGCTTATAGGGACCATTCTCATTCAAACCACAACTAAGTAGCACAACATTCTCAAGTTAAAAATGGAACTCTGGGGCTGGAGGGATGGCTCAGTGGTTAAGAGCACTGGCTGCTCTTCCAGAGGTCCTGAGTTCAATTCCCAGCAGCCACATGGTGGCTCACAACCATCTGTAATGGAATCTGATACCCTCTTCTGATGTGTCTGAAGAGTACAGTATACTCACATACATTAAACAAACAAACAAACAAACAAATCTTTAAGAAAAAAGAATGGAACTCTAGAACTGTCAGCCATGTTTAAGACCATCAAGAGTGTAAAATCCAGGTTAAGATACAAGATGTAAAATCCAGGTTAAGATACAAGATGGAGATAGTCTTGATTCTCCTTAAGTACCCGGGACCAGTCAAGCCTGAAGTTAGCCCCATTCCTTCTTTCCCATGTTTCAACTAAGTAAGCCAGTAAGATCTTTTTCTTCTTATACTAGCTTAGCTTTACATTCTATCACTTGGCACCTTAAAAGGAGTTGAGATTAAAGACACAACAAAAAGCATACAGTGACATTGGTACATAAATGTAATCCAGCACTTGGCAGGTGGAAGCTCTAAGATGAAGTCCAGCTACAGGGTGAGTTGGTTCAAGGCCAGCCTACACCGTAAGGGACCATCTCAAAACATCTCCTTCCCCCAACAAACAACAAAAGCCCAACCAGTGCTAGATTAGTTCAGCAGTTTAGAGTGCATATAGCACCTTGGGTACATGTACTCTTGTGGGCATACTTATATACAGATACACAAATACACACACACACACACACACACACACACACACACACACACACATATATATACACAAATATATATAATTTATTTATATATATTTATATATATTTATATATATTTGTGTATCTGTATATAAGTTGTATGTGTATATATGTGTGTGTGTATATATGTTATATAAACACTAAAATTATCACATGGGCCTGGGTAGTCAGCAGGATAGTAAGACACTTAAAATGACTAAGACACTGGGTCAATTCAGGGTGCATACAGTTTTCTACATAAAGTGGGTAAAAATTGAGTAGCACTCAGTATTTATTCTTTAGCACACTTTTCAGAATAAAACAGGCCTTGATTAGCAAAAATAGTGACAGGCAGCTACTGGTATATGCCTTTATTCCCAGCACTGGACAAGCAAAGGCAGGTAGATCTCTATGAGTTTAAGGTCAGCCTGGTCTACATAATGAATTCTAGGACAAACAGGGTTATGTAGAGACCCTGTCTCAACCCCATCCCCTCCCTAAAATAGTGTCAGATATTATCCCACTGCCATGCTTTTTTTGGTTTTTTTTTCGAGACAGGGTTTCTCTGTGTAATCCTGGCTATCCTGGAACTCACTCTGTAGACCAGGCTGGCCTCCAACTCAGAAATCCGCCTGCCTCTGCCTCCCAAGTGCTGGGATTAAAGGTGTGCGCCACCACTGCCCAGTGCAGCCAATATTCTTAACCTCTGAGCTATCTGAGCTCTCTCTCTAGCATCAACTGTTTTGTTTTTTTAATAAAATGATCAGCCCAGTTATGCATTAAGTCTCATCAACTGAGGTGTAATATAAAAATAACATTTAAAAAAAAAAACAAGAAAAAAGAGCTAGGACTATCATACAGTAATAGATGCAGTATCCTGAGAAGGGGTATAAATCACAAAATCAGCAGGGTGTGATGGTACATGCCTTTAATCCCAGCACTCAGGAGACAGAGGCAGATATATCTATGTGAGTTTGAGGCCAGCCTGGTCTACAAAGTAAGTTCCAGGACAACCAGGGCTATACAGAGAAACCCTGTCTCATAAGAACCATACACAAACAAACAAACACAAACTCAAGTATAGGTGTGTTTAATTCCTCATTCTTTATTCCTTGTATCAGTAGGTTAAACAGGTAGTATTTCCCCAAGTACTGATTTAGAGATGTTAAGAAGCACCAGTAAGTTTCAGAGTAACATTCTAAGCTCTTTAAATGCAATTTTAATCCTTATTGTAAGCTAAGCAGAATAATAATTTACTGCAGTAAGCGAACTACACACAAAGCCTGCATATCCTGAACTATGAAAATGGTTTGCACAGTCACACATGGGTTTAACCAACTATACATTCTCATAATGAAAGGACTTAAATTGACGTCACTAGAACACAACCGGAAATACCTGTCCTGCATCAGCTTTGTAAGCCTTGCCATTCCTACTACTGAAGGCATTTGGTTTTGGAAGCTTTACAGTCAGTAAGGAAGACAAGGTCTGTTAACACTTAGCAAATATAAGTTTCTTTTTTAAAAAAAAGTGTTCTTTAGAAAATATTAAAACAAATGATCTATTAAGACAAACATTCTGACAAGAATTTAGTTTCTTAAAAAAAAAAAAACCACCACAAACCAGCTCATTATCTTTAATAACTTCTCCCACCACAGTCATCTAAAAACTTGAGATACATAAAGCACAAGCCTCACATTCATAAAATCAAAAGGACATTAAGATTGCATATTATGCAGCAATGGTATACAGCTAGGAACACACACGTCTACCTGAAGAATAAATACTACTTCCCCCCTTTCGGATGGAACTGCATGGTTTGCAATACTTTAAGTTAGGAGTTAGGCCAGTAATTAAATATGGTCAGATAAAGACAGGCAAGGAGAGGCTCAAGTTAAAGACCTCTTTCATTGCATGCCTAGCTATTATGATATTACTGCAGACAACAACAATGTATGGTTTCCACAGAAAATACCAAAATCTCAGGAATTAAAAACGGTGTCAAGATCCATAGTTGGCTTCGTCAAAAGCTTTTCTAGCCCGTTTCAATTCTTCATTCATAGTTAGTAAGTCTTTAACTCTAGCAAACTTCCTTGGATCCTTTCGGATTAGGAAGACAATATCTTCAACTTGCACTCGACCTTGTCTTCCAATCGACATTGCCTTGTGAGTCTATGACAAGGAAACACATTAATTTTTAAAGGTTAAATATTTTTGTGTTTTAATTTGCTATTAGTCATGCTGGTGTTTACGTTTGTGAACCATCTGTCTGGTCATCTCCTTATCCTTTTTCCTTTTTCTTTTCTTTTCTTTCCTTCTTTTTTTTTTTTTTTTTTTTTTTGGTTTTTCGAGACAGGGTTTCTCTGTGTAGCCCTGGCTGTCCTGGCACTCACTCTGTAGACCAGGCTGGCCTCGAACTCAGAAATCCGCCTGCCTCTGCCTCCCAAGTGAAGTGCTGGGATTAAAGGCGTGCACCACCACCACCCGGCCCTTTTTTTTTTTCTTAAGGATTTATTTCATGTATGTCAGTTCACTGTTGCTCTCTTCAGACACACCAGAAGAGGGCACTGGATCCCATTACAGATGGTTGTGGGCCACCATGAGGTTGTTGGGAATTGAACTCAGGACCTCTGGAAGAGCAGCCAGTGCTCTTAGCTGCTGAGCCATCTCTCCGGCCTCCTTATCTTTTTTCTTTTGCATAATTAGCAATATTTCTTTATTTCTTTATGCTTCATAGGCTTTTTTTTTTTCATTAAAAACATTAAAACTACGAAAGTAAGCTGGACAGTCAGAGTGATGCATGCTTTTAATCCCAGAACTTGGAAGACAGAGACAGACAGATCTCTGTGAGTTCAGGATAAGCCTTGGTCTATAAAGCAAGTTCCAAGCCAGCCAGGGTTACATAGTGAGACCCTGCCTTATAGATAGATAGATAGATAGATAGATAGATAGATAGATAGATAGATAGATAGATAGATAGATAGATAGGCAGATAGGCAGATAGGCAGGCAGGCAGGCAGGCAGGCAGGCAGGCAGGCAGGCAGGCAGGCAGGCAGACCAAAACAACAAAACCTAGCAAATTTGAAGATATTTCTGTTTTGCTGTATGATATATGTGAAGTTTTTTGTTTTGTTTTGTTTTGTTTTGTTGAGGGGTTGTTTTGTTAAGTGCGTTTTAGGGTGGCTAATGAGAGGGTAATAGAGTTTAGGCAAATAACAATTAGGCTTGTAGTAGCATAATTTTTATTATTAATATTATTTTTGTTGCTGTTTTGTTTTTGAGACATGTTTTTGAGTCTCACTATATAGTCTAGAACTCACTATATAGACCAGCCTAGCCCTAAACTCAGGCCAACTTATCTCTGACTGTTTTTTATTGAGACAAGATCCCGGAATGTAGGCTGGTTTCAAATGAGGCAATCCTCCTGCCTCTGTTACAACTTCTAGAATTAAAAGAATGTACCATTATGCTCGGCTTTGTTTTTGTTTGTTGAGACAGGGTCTTACTATGTAGCCTAGCTGGTCTTAAAACTGGGGTACGCCTACCACAGCCTCCTGAATGCTGACCACACCAAAATAACATCTTCTTGTGCCTGGATGATTTGTGTTTGTTTGTTTTTTTTTTTTCCTGGTTTGTTTGTGAGATGTATTTTCTTTCTTTCTTTCTTTCTTTCTCTCTTTCTTTCTTTCTTTCTTTCTTTCAAGTCAGAGTGTTGTTATGTAGCTCTTGATGGCCTAGAACTTGTTACAAAACCAGGTTGGATTTTTTAACTTGTAGTAGATCCTCCTGTCTATCTCTGGAATTCTAGAATTACAGGTATGAGGCAGTATGCCAGACTCTGCCATTTAATGTAGTGTGGGGACTGAACCCAGGGCCTTACACATGCAAATTAGCATGATTTAGCACTGCTATGGCTAATGTTTCCCTTGAGCTGAGTTAAACTGGATTAAATACTTGTCATGTGTGCAGGCCCTTACACACACACCAAACAGCCTTTGCCCTTGCTGAGTAATCTTTTCACTTTTATTCTGTAGTAAGGAGATAGTCCAAAGTAAAGAGTGAACACTCATAAGAACTAAAACAACCAAACTCAGTATCCCTGCTAATACATCCAAACAAAAGAAAGGAAGAAAACCATAAAAGCGGTCATTCAAAATGTTAGACTAAGGGCTGCAGAGATGGCTCAGATGTTAAGAACACTGGCTGCTCTTCTAGAGGCCCCAGGTTCAGTTCCCAGCACCCACAAGGCAGCTCACAGCTGTCTGTAACTTCAGTTCCAAAGGATCTGACACCCTCACACATACATACATGCCGGTAAAACCAATGCACATGAAATTTACTGTACTGTACATACTTGAACCGTACATACCTTTAAATAAATTCTGGAAGGAAAAGAACTTAGGCTGGATGAGATTATGGGCAGTATTTTTAATTTTATTCAAGGATATTACGTTTTTACAAATAAAACTCAGGGGCTGTAGAAGTATGCTAGTGCTTAAGAACATTGGTATCCTTCCAGAGAACTGGAGTTCGGTTCCCAGCACCCACATGGCAGCTCACAAGCATCTGTATCTCCAGTTTCAGGGAATCCAACACCCTCCTCTGGCCTCTGAGAGAACTAGACACACATACCACACACAGACATACTTGTAGGCAAAACACCTGTGCATACCAAGTGAAATAAAATAAACTAACTAACTAACTAACTAACTAACTAACTAATTAATTCAGAAGGACTGGGATACATTTATGTAATATCCAGGAACTTGAACAAAGCAGATACTCTAACGGATAGCTTATTTCAAAAGTTCTAGTGTTATCTAAAGCTTAAGATTTCAAATCTTCGGCCGGGCAGTGGTGGCGCACGCCTTTGATCCCAGCACTTGGGAGGCAGAGGCAGGCGGATTTCTGAGTTCGAGGCCAGCCTGGTCTACAGAGTGAGTTCCAGGACAGCTAGGACTACACAGAGAAACCCTGTCTCGAAAAAACAAAACAAAAAACAAAAACAAAAAAAAGATTTCAAACCTTCAATTAACAGTTACAAAAATAAACACGACAAAAAAGTTATAGTTACAAAAGTGTCTTACCATTTCAGTGATGAACTCTATAACAAGGTCTTCAAGAATATCCACAGACTCTGTATAAGGATTCTGGTCATCCCCAAACCCATACATCATACAGCGCACTGTGAGAGAGCAAAAGTGTTGACTCAGAGACTGATCAATGTCACCAGTATACTTTCCATACCAACTAGCACTAAACAAAACTATAACCAATGGTTTAAACACAATACGGCTGAGCATGGTACTACTTGGTTTTTAATTCCAGCGGTCAGGAATCAGAGCCAAGTGGACCTAGTTTGGTCCAGGCTAGTCTATGCAATAAGACAAACAAAATATCACAACTGTGTCTGCAAGTATGGATTTTGGTATAAAAGGTCTAAGCAGTCTTAGTACTGGTCTTACTACTTAGCCTCCATAAATCTCCCTTCCTTCCAAGCTACTAAGCCTAATGTTATTATACACACACACACACACACACACACACACACACACACACACACACACTTTTTGAGACAGGGTTTCTCTGTGTAACAGCCATGGCTATCTGAGGTAGAGCTCACTTTGAAGATGAGGCTGACCTTGAACTCACAGAAATGCACCTGCCTCTGCCTCCTGAGTGCTGAGATTAAAGGTGCCCAGCTAAATTTTTTTTTTTTTTTAAAGAGGAAATTGAAGGGATAGCAAGATGGCTCAGTGGCTAAAGAGGCTTGCTGCGCAATCCTGATAACCTACTTCAAGCCCTAGAATCCATATAAAGGTGGAAGGAGAGAATCAACTTCACAAAGCTATCCTCTGCTCCCCCATGGGTTGTGGCAAACACACACCCACACATACACCAACAGCTTTTTAAAAGACAGGGTCTCACTATATAGCCATGGCTAATCTGGAACTCAGTAAGTAGACCATGCTAACCTAGAACTAGAGATCCACCTGCCTCTGCTTCCCTAGTGCCGGGGTTAAAGCAAGTAGCACATGACCAACTATAATTGTTTTTAAAGGAACTTAGAATATACTTATAAAAAAAAGAAATAAGTACATTAACAATTCCTTTTACATTGTTTTTCTTTTTATGACTATTATCATTATCTAATTAATAATTAACTACTTGAGAAGGAAGGGACTTGAGACAGTATCTGTCCATGTAATCCACACTGACCTCAAATTTACAACCCTCTTGCCTTAGCCTCCTGAGAATTGGGATTATAGCTATATATCACTATATTCAGCCTTAGAATAATTTCTTCTTTAGAAGCAAAAACTGTCAGAAACAACAGAGAATGAATGGGGTAACTTGGAAGCCATTTTGGAGTACAGCTGTCCTGTGCATTCACAATGCCAAGAGACTTTAGGTTCCAACACAGAAGGAAGAAAACAACGATAGGAGCCAATATTCTATATATAGTTTTAAAAGAGACAATTTTAGACTTACAGATGAGTTATTTAAAAAACAAAACAAAAAGAAAGAGTTCCCATATGCCCAGTTCATTTATATAATAAATATTCATCAAAACTCAAAAACAATGCCGGGCAGTGGTGGCACATGCCTTTACTCCTGGCACTTGGAAGGCAGAGGCCTGAGTTCGAGGCCAGCCTGGTCTACAGAGTGAGTTCCAGACAGCCAGGGCTACACAGAGAAACCCTGTCATAAAAAAACTAACAGTAGTACCTTATTCAGATTGTCCTGATTTTTCTACTTAGGTCCATTTTCTGTTCAGGTTCCTTGTTTCTACCCCATCCTCCACCAGAGCATCACACATGCTAGGTGAATGCTCTTACCACTGAGCTACAGTCCCCAGGCCTCCATTTCAGACTCCCATTAGACTCCAGTCTGCTTACTTGTTACACCTCTATAGTTTGCTCCGTCCAGCCTGTGGCAACTCCTTAGCTCTTCCCTGTCTTTTAAGACCTCAGCAAGAATCCTAGTCACATGTTGCAGACTGTTCTGTCTGTTTTCTTGTGATTATACTGAGGTTAGAATGCTTTTACACGATACTGAAAAAATTCCAAAGTCAAGACGCTCTCACATCAGGGGTATATGCCAATGAATCACTGATGATGCTAACTCTGATCATTAGCTAAAGTGGTATGTTATAAATTCCCACTATGAGCTGTTTTTTCCTTAAATAGTTGGGGAAGATACCCATCACATTTTAATGGGCAAAATTCACCTATCTCATTGGGAGTGGAAATTTTATGTTATATATGATGCACATATTTGGCCAAAGGGTTGATAAAGGCATAGACAAATGACAGTAGATGCTTTGAAACTCCATGTTACAATAAGAAAAAGAAACCTGTAAAAGCTGGGGATATGGCTCAGAGGATGGTCCTACCTAGCACTCACAAGACCCTGTATTCCCAGCACTAAATAAAACTGGTCATGGTGGCACACCCTTGTAATCTCAGCACTTGGAAGGAAAGGCAGGAGGATCAGAAGTTCAAGTCCTCTCTGGTTACAAGGCAGCCTAGGCTATATGAAACTCTGTCTCAAAAACAAACCAGCAAGCAAGGACAAACAAAATCAGATATGCTAATGTGGAGCTGAGGAAGCCCAGAAGGCTTCAACTCTGTTCGAAGAACTGCAGGCATAGGCAACTAAGGAATGCTGGGAAAGGGTGTAGTAGTCTTCCCAGAGTTAAGTACACCAACTAGTTGTCCAAACCAATGGTAAGCCCTTGAAAACAAACAGAGCAAGTTGTACTGATATATTTAGGGGAAAGAGAAGAAAGAGGGAGAGGGAGGGGGGGAGGAGGGAGAGAGGGAGAGGGAGAGGGAGGAGAGGAGAGGGAGAGGGGGGAGGGGGAGGGGGAGGGGGAGGGGGAGGGGGAGGGGGAGGGGGAGGGGGAGGGGGAGGGGGAGGGGGAGAGAAGGCGAGAAGGAGAAGAGAATGTATGTACGTATGCATGTATACAACAACAATTAATAAATAAGGAGCCCATGAATTTGAAAGAGCAAGGAGTAGTATATGGGAGGGTTTAAAGGGATGAAAAGGAGAGGGGGGAATGATGTGATAATTAAAAAAGGCCCAGGGAGCCAGCTCAGCACATAAGGTCACCTGCTGCCAAGCCTGAAGACCTGAGTTCCATCACTGGGACCCATGTGGTAGAAGGAGGGAATCATGGAGGCAAGAGAAACAGTAGTTTAAGGCCATCCTGGACCACAAAGCAAGACCCTGTCTGAAAAAACAGCAAAAATGGAGGAGACATGAAGATTCTATTAAGTCAATGAGAGAAGTCTGTGAAGATTCCAAAGTTTTGCCATCACAAAAGTAGAGCAGTTGAAACTGAACTAAAGGTTTGGACAAGCAGCAGTGTCAGTACCATTTCTAGAGTGCTTTGGTGTAAGGACCCTTTTCACATGTCCACATGACAAGAAGTAAAACCACCTACAAATCACATAACTAGCATCAGTGAGATGGAATGGGAAATGGTCAGACTTGAACAAAACCTAAAAGAATTGGAAAGGATTTTCTCTGTTGTTGAGAGACAGTGTCTCATACAGCCCAAGCTGGCTTCAAATTCTCTGAGGATGACCCTGAACTCCAAATCCTCCTGTCCCTATCTCTCCCAAGAGCTGGGATCAAAAAAAGATTCAGACAGTAAAGGCTTATCTTGCAGTTTCTATAGAATGCAGTAGGATCAAAAAATTCTTGCTGCTGCACTTCTCAATGCTCAGTCAAGGAACCTGGGTACAGGGGTGGAGAGTACATTCTCATGGTGCCTTTCAGGAATTAGTCCAGTCATGACAAGAGGAAACAGCTCATCCTGCTGCTGTCCCAAGGGTTAACTTGTCTGCTTAAGGAGTATGATGGAAGGCTAGTGCATTATCATCTCAGTGACACTGCTAGTACCCCACACTTCACCACTTTCTTGCCCTGACTTAGTCCAAAGCCTCAACTTACATCATTTGAAAGATGGACACGAGGAATACAATGGCATGATCATCCTCAGCTATGTAATGAGAACAGGCCAGTCTAGGATACATGAGACCCTGCTAAAAATGAAACAAAAGGGAAAGACAAGAACAACGACAAAAACAGAAAAAGGGGATGGTGATGCAATGAACGAAGCTTAGTAGCAAAGCAGTAGCCTGACACACACAACTAGGGTCAATCCAAAATGTAAACTGGGAATCATGACACATGCCCATACACCTAGAACCTGGGAAACCCGGGAAACCGCCAGTAGAATAGAAGTTCAAGGTCATACTCATCTGCATACCAAGTTTGAAACCATACTGGAATCTAAAAAAAAACCCTGCTTCAACTGGGTAGTGGTGGTTCACAGCTTTAATTCCAGTACTCAGGAGGCAGAGGCAAAAGCATCTCTGTGAGTTGTAGACTATCAGATCGTGACTTATTCTGATCTGCAGAATGAGTTCTAGGACAGTAGGGCTACACAGAAAAATCCCACCAACCCAAAGCTAGCGTGGGCTAAATAGTGAGCACCAGTATAGCCATGGCTATACAGAGCCTATCTTTAAAAAAAAACCAAACCCAAAACCAAACAAGAATAAAACCAGACAATCTCATAGGCTAGTCTGAGAACACTGTCCCTATATGCAAACATACGCAGAACAATATATCTACTCTGAAAGGACATGTTCAAAAGCTCTCGCCACCTTTAATAAAAGCATTGGAAGTACAACTTACGTTCTTTTGAGAAAAGTCTCTTTCTCTTCCCCTGGCCACCTTCTGCTCCTCCTCCAATTTCTTCATTTTCCTCCTCAAACTAGAAATTTAAAAATATGGACATGTCAAATGATTGTAGCGCATGTGATAACTCGCTCAAGCCTCCTCCTACTCGTCATCTTTCTTTTTGGAATGCTGTGAGTTGAACCCAGGAGCTCACGATTCTAAACAGATACTTGATCACTGAGCTATACTCCAGCACCCTTTTCATGTCATCTTTTTTTTTTTTTTTTTTGAAAGACATTTATTATTTACGTGCATTGTGTAGGCCTACATCAATGTACCTACAGTTGCCCGTAGAGGCCAAAATAGGTTTAATCACTGAAGGTTGCCAGATATGACAGTAAATGTTCTTAAGCACTAAGTTCTCTCTAGACTTTTTTTTTTTTTTTAATTTTTTGAAACAAAGTGGTCTCACTATGTACGCTTGTCTACCTGGAACTCACGGAGATCTACTTGCCTCTGCTTCTGAGTGCTGGGATTAAAGAAAGGTGTGTGCCACCATACCTAGTGCCCCTTTTCCATTTTCCAAAGCGATAAGCTAAAGCAAACAGCACAAAATCACGAAAACTTAGCACCAAAGGGCTCTTAAGCCCTAGTCCAATTTTCAAGCCGTGCAAGAAGATTTTTTTTTTTTTACGACTCCTAATAACCCTACACCGCGTGTGTGGTGTGTGTGGGTGTGTGTGTGTGTGTGTGTGTGTGTGTGTGTGTGTGTGTGTAAAGTTCGAACGACCTCAGGTTCTGGGTTTGGTTTTAGCCAATTTAGTTGTCATACTGCTAAGCAATACTACTGTAAAAGATCTGATAGTTTAAAGTCTACTCTCTGCTGTCATCAGAAGCAACATTTACTAAGCACCTGTCAATACAGGGCTAAAAACTTTCCTTCACTGGGCTTGACCCTATCTCACGACAAGAAAACCGAAGCCTTCATAACGCCAAAGGAGAATTTGGATCCCAAGCTTCCTGACTTTAGTCCATCGTTTCTCCGCTATTTTCACTAGTTTTGTTCGCAGCTGGGCGGCTGGTTCCGCGGTATTAGCTTTGACCTCCTATGACCCTCTAGACGTCTCAGTGTCGGGAAGATCCAGATCAAAGGGAGACCCTTTCTACTCTTCCTTCCCGTCCTGCTCCACGCACTGACTTAGGTAAACCAGAAAAGAAAAACACCGCGGAATCCCCGAACTCTCGGCGGGATTCCCTAAGGCACAGGCGGGTCAGACTCTGCCTCCTCTAGTGAGACGGACGGAGTGAGAAAACAGGCTGTGTGACAGGCGCTCACTCACGGTCGGGTCTTCCTCCTCATCTGCCATGCTAGCTGCCCGCCAGCCTTCTGAGCCCGCCCACGGGCGGCCGGCGAGATTTATAAGATGCATGCGTCACTTCCGGCCGGGCCGGAGCTGCGCAGATAGGCGTGCACGCTTGTTCTCCTCAGGCTTCGAGATTGGCTAAAAATCAGTGACGCGCTCTTACCCGTGGAATCCTGAAGAAGGAATTAAAAATTGCAAAGCCAGTCGTGGTCTACTACGCCGGAAAATCCCTGCACTTGGCAGAGACCAGCTCACGCTTCATGAGCCCACGTCTCAGAAAACATAAATGATAAATTTGTGCATACTTATAGACACAAATGCCTGTCATTGCAGCTCCATGGGAATATGATGAATTTTTGCCTCCGGGGCTGATGCACTCAAGTACACAAGCCCACATAGATATACTTTTTAAAAATATATGTAATTTTTATTTTATGTATATGTTTGCCGGCATGTATATGTACCATGTGTGCGCAGCGCCAAAGAGGCCAGAAGAGAGCAACCGATTCCCTGGAACTGGAGTTAGACGATTGTGAACCGCTATATAGGGGCTAGGAGATCAAACTCAAGTCTCTGGAAAAGCTCTTAATGGCAGAGCAATCTTTCCTGCCCCCTCCTCCGTTAATACACATAATTTAATATATATACATATATATATATATATGTAGTTTGGGTTGGGGGGTTGTTTTGTTTTTTTAATTACAAAAGATGTGCTGGAGAGATGGTTCAGTCAGTAAAAGCTCTAGCGGAATAAGCCTAGGCTCATTCCCTGGGACCTATATAAAAAGTGAAAGTGAGAAGGCAGACTCTGCAAGGTTGTCCTCCATACACAATGATAAGTAAAACATTTTTAAATTACAAAAGAGCTAAGTGTGGTGGCACACGCCTTTAATCCTAGCCTCAGGAGTTTGTGGCCAGCCATGGGGCTACATAGTCAAAACAAGAAAACCAAATAACAAACAGAAAAGCAGAGACACTAAATGTATCGGAAAGGTGGCAGCCCAGAGACGGTGGGAATAGGGCATAAAAGAATAAATAAAAAGTAAAGGACTGTGGACAGGACACATATGCTAACAGGCTATAAACTATGAAGCGTAGATAATTCAACCCTCTTAACTCCAACTCCAAAACAGAACCTGGGAAAAAAACAAGCGATGTAATGAGCTAAACAAACATAAAGCACAGTAAACAGATCTGGGAGTCTTCTACAAGTTCAGAGTGGACTCCAGAGTCCAGTCTTGTGTTGGAGGAAAGATGTCAAATGACAGAAAAAAAACAGCTCATAGCCAGTCATTACTGAGGGTGGACAGGGCTCAGAGGGTAAGGACCTAGGGAAATTAGTTTTAGATATTACCACTGTTTAGCCAAAATGAGGGACCTTTACAAAATGGAGTGGCCATGGCTGACAATCATTTGCTATTCTGTTGTTTGTCAGTTTTCTCTGGTTTGAAATATCCCATACAAGAGGGAGAGAAAGGTTCACGTCTCACATATCTGGCAGAACAGAAATGCAGATGATTTTTGAGGGCCTGGCCCCAGCAGCTTAAAGCAGAATCATTAACACCTCAGGGAGGAGACTGACCAGTCAAACTCTTGGAGAGAAGACAGTCACCGGCAGTCCAGCTCCCTGCCAGCTGCACACAGAGTCTCAGGAATGCAGATTTCGTGAGTTACCATCTGTGTTGCAGTGGGCTTTGCTGTGATGCAGCTGCTTTTGAGTCGTCTCCATCCCTCATATGTGACTCCTCACCCATACTCCTGTTAGTAATCCCAACACAATTCAGTCAGGTTACCAGGTTAGACACTGGTGCAACTGTTACTTGGGTTTGTTGGTGGCTCCCTTTCTGACCTAATAGATATGTGAGTCTGCATGAGTTTGTGCCTGTGAGTGTGTGTGTGTGTGTGTGTGTGTGTGTGTGTGTGTGTGTTATTTCCCCAGGAAAAGTGCATCACAAAACACTCTTCTTCACAAATTCTGACATTCTAGTTCTACATGGCCACACTCGGCTATTCATGTAACACATTTTCAAGTGTTTTACACTTACTTGTTTGTTCATTTGCAGTTTGTTGTGTGCATCTGTACATGTGTACCATGGTGCTATGTAAATACCAGTGGACAATTGGCAGGAATTGGGTCCCTCCTCCCACCATGTGGATCCCAGGGATTGAACTCAGGCTGTCAACCTTGGCAGCAAGTGCCTTTATCCACTCACTGAACCATCTCCCAGCTCCCCCCCCCCACCCCGCAACAAATAATTGACAAGCAACTGCCAAATATCTTCAGCATCTATGAAATGACCAATAATGCAAGTGAACATTACAGTGTAACTGGCTAACGAATTTGGTGGCATACACTTTCTAAGCATCTGTTGGGGTAGGAGACCTGATGTCAGAGGAAGCCTCCTTGGAGCAGGCAGAGATTCAGCTAAGACCTGAGGGATGCGTGGAGTGAGCTAGTAAAGAAAGAAGTGCAGTGTGCTCTAGACTGGACTTGAGCTTTCCCTCTCCAGCCTTTGATCACAGCATCTTTCCCACTGGAATGCCTTTCTTCCTATTGAGATGCTGCATGCTTTTCAGGCCCAGTGAATAGTCTGTTCTTTCATAAAGCCTTCTCTGACTGAAGGCAGTGTCTCCTTCACCCTCCGGTGGCACTTGGTTTTCATTTTTGACAACTCCCACTTTTTGCCTCATTTTCTGCTTGTTTCTGTATGTGGCATACCTATATGCGGTTTCCCTAAACCTTAAACTTACTAAGAACAGTCTGTTTCTCATTTATCTCTTGACTCCCTAAGGTTAGCTCATTCCTTACACTTAGACGTCTGGAAACAAATGTGTGTAGCATCCATGAATGCCTGTTTGACGTCCCTTTTCAAATAGTTTTCATTCAAATGAAGCTATTGTTGCAAGCTGTGCCTTCAGGACCGAACTTATTCTTAGGTTAAACCAGAATGCTCTGGTCATGGTCTCAAAGACTGATTGGCATTTACCACAATGACCACAGTGATTCTAACAAACAGGCTACTGTTCTGGACTTGACAGGCATTTGGCAAGAACTGGCAGCTCTCCAGTGTCAGCTGAAATGAACTGACGGAGTATGAATTGAGATGCCCCAGTCCAGCGGGGCTCTATTTATTCCTTGAATTCGTGCTCTAAGAGTCAATGACCCAGGTATTAGCCTGATGAGAAACATGTCTGTTCAGGATGGATGGCACTGAGGCTATCCGGGTGTTCCAGCAAGACAGAAGCACAATGCTTGAGACAAAATCACTAAAGATGGATATGCGTGGAGAGCACAGAACTTGAAGCAATGTGATACCAAACAGAAGGGAGCTTTGAAGCTCCATAGACTTACCTGGACCCCAGCTACCCATAGGCTCTCATCTATGTACCTACTTTCAGACTCTCACTTAATGTTCTTATTTAAAAATAGTCTGTAGATATTCTACAGAATCAAAAATAATGTCACATATATAATGTATATTCTTAAATTTGTTTATTCTTCTGTCTTACCCAGTGTGTTTTGTTCTCTTGGGGGCAGGGACTTATCTTTGCCTGCAAAATCTAGCAAGTGTTCAGCATGTCATAGATACTGGTAAATACTTTGATTGTTTGATTGATTTTGAGACAGGGTTTCCTCCTGTCACTTTATAGACCAGGCTGGCCTCAAATTCACAGAGATCCACCTGCCTCTGCCTCCCAAGTGCTGGGATTAAAGGCGTGCGCCACCACCGCCTGGCTGGTAAATACTTTTTAAGCAAATGAACATCAACAGTGCTAGCAAGTCTTGATGGAGTAATGCTTGCTGTCAACAGTTGTTATAAATAGTAGTTCACTTAATCAAATAACCCTAGAAAGGATCTACCACTTTAATGCAATATTTTTTTAAAGATTTATTTATTTATATTATGTATGTGAGTACACTGTCACTCTCTTCAGACACACCAGAAGAGGGAATTGGATCTTATTACAGATGGTTGTGAGCTACCATGTGGTTGCTGGGAATTGAACTCAGGACCTCTGGAAGAGCAGCCAGTGCTCTTAACCACTGGGCCATCTCTCCAGCTCCTTAATGCAATATTTATACAGGAGAAATCGATCTATATGTATAAACTGACAACATGACTGCTTCCTGGTATGGAAAGGTTTTAGTGTAGATATGAGAGAGAGAGCAGCCAGAGGCATCTGGAAGAGTCCAG
Organism: Arvicanthis niloticus; assembly: GCF_011762505.2. Classification (NCBI taxonomy): domain Eukaryota; kingdom Metazoa; phylum Chordata; class Mammalia; order Rodentia; family Muridae; genus Arvicanthis; species Arvicanthis niloticus. The sequence goes on along the minus strand of NC_047661.1, from coordinate 87,688,148 downwards.
AGCAGAGAGAGAAATTAGTAGTCTGAACATGGTGAGCAGACTGGACATAGCCAGGGCAAGGCATGTGGGAGAAAGTAGAGAAAGCATCTTGAGATAGCAGGAGCAAGAACCTAAGAGGAGAATAGTGAAAAATGCTGCATCTCAAGAAGGATGAGTAGCTGTCAAGAGGGAAGATCGTGAGCTAGAGGAAGTTTAGAGAAGGGGAGGTGGTGAGAAGAACTAGGATGTTAGAATGGACTTTGAAATATGTAACAGGTACTTTAATACTGAAGGAGCTTGGAGGCCTTTATGTGCTTTGATTGTTAGGAAATGACTCCCATTGATAAACAGTAGCAGGCTTCACAAGTTTCTGAGGAGGAGTGCTGGCTTTTACCATGTGACTAGAAATCCTCTTATAGTCCAGATGGAGCTCATCTCTAGATATTTGGATTGCCTTTTGGAGTTTGGGGAATTTGGGACTGACATACATATATACATATATACATATATACATCATATATACATCATATATACATATATACATCATATATACATCATATATATACATCATATATGCATATATACATATATACACATATACACATATATATATATATATACTTATGTGTGCATGTACACACACACACACACAATGTTGTTGTTGTTGTTGTTGTTGTTGTTGTTGTTGTTGAGTCAGGATCTACACAGCCCTGGCTGTGTAGACCAAACTAGTACCGAATTCACAAAGATTGCATCATCTCCCAAGTACTGGGACTACAGACATGAGCCACCATGTCCAGTTGGCAAAGAGATAAAAACTAGTTAGGTATTTTTAGGGTAAGACCCCATGCAAGACATTATTCTATTGCTATGAAGAGACATGACCATAGCAACTCTTATAAAGGAAAAGCATGTAATCAGGGCTTTGCTTACAGTTTCAGACTCTTTGTTTATCCTTGTCATATGGGAAGCATGGTGGCAGGGAGCATAATGGCAGACAGGCATAGTGCAAGAGAAGTAACTAAGAGTTATACCCTGATCCATAGGCTGAGAGAGAGACTGTGCCTGGGGTTAGGGCACCTTTTTAAGCCTCAAAGCCCACCCCCAATGACATACTTCTTCCAACGAAGCCATACCTCCTAATCCTTCTCAAACAGTGCCACCCCTTGATGATGACTAAGCATTCAAATACAGGAGCCTATGGGTGTTATTCTCATTCAGACCACAACAGTCACCCAGAGCAAGTAGTTTTTTCCAAGGACCTATTGGCAGTTCCATCATTGTCTGAGACCATGTCAGAAGGGAGATAGGGTTTCCACATTATAGCTCTCCTTTTAAATGAATCTCCCATTTTGTAGACTATGCTTGAAGACCTGAATGAAGCCATGGGTGGGCCAACTGGAGTGACCCCTCCCCAACATCTCAGTTACCCACACTTTAGTTTCGGCCATGATTAAAATCCTCCAGGCTAGCAGCTTGTTGGTAGGTACCCCACTTCCTGGTGTCTGGTCCTGTTGTCCAGGAGTTCTGCCTTCTTTCTCTTAAGCTTCCTCTAATAAAACTTTACAAATCACTCTCTGTGGGCTATGAACTTCATTTGTCAAATTCAAAGGAGAAGAACCTGAAGCCACCGACCCACTGAGCTCCTGGCACCTTAACTCCTGGATTGACGCCCATCTCTGGCAAGAGACAAGGCCTCCAGGAAACTCAAGGGTAGCACTGCCCCAAAATGTTTTTATTGAACATATTTTTTAGAATATATAAATCTTTCTTGCTAAATAGGATATCAAATTATGAATTTTCTATCAAAGTGATACTTGAGGCTAGTAAGATGGCTCAGGGGGGAAGGAGGCTGCTCAGCCTGACAACCTGAGTTTGGTCCCTAGGCCCCACATGGTAGAAGGAGAAAACTCACTTCCTCAATCTGTCTTCTGATTTCTACATGAACACAGAGAGAGAGAGAGAGAGAGAGAGAGAGAGAGAGAGAGAGAGAGAGAGAGAGAGGAAGAAGAAGAAGAAGAAGAAGAAGAAGAAGAAGAAGAAGAAGAAGAAGAAGAAGAAGAAGAGGAGGAGGAGGAGGAGGAGGAGGAGGAGGAGGAGGAGGAAGAGGAGAGGAGAGGGAGACAGAATAAATAAATAAAAAGGAAAGTGATATTTTTAAGCTGTGGAGCAGAATGGGTCACCAATGGAGTTAATAATGAGAAAAATGGGTTTGTTTACATATGCATTAAGAAAAAATGAGAGCCGGGCGGTGGTGGTGCACGCCTTTGATCCCAGCACTTGGGAGGCAGAGGCAGGCGGATTTCTGAGTTTGAGGCCAGCCTGGTCTACAGAGTGAGTTCCAGGACAGCCAGGGCTATACAGAGAAACCCTGTCTTGAAAAACCAGAGAGAGAGAGAGAGAGAGAGAGAGAGAGAGAGAGAGAGAGAGAGAGAGAGAGAGAAATAACTTCTGAGAATGGGAGGAATGCCTTCTTTCTTTGATACTGCTGGGGACTGAACACATTAGGCCTTAGGCTCTACCACTGAGCCACATCTCTGGCCCTTGTTTTATTGAAATGAAGTCTCACTACATGGCAAAGGCTGATCTGAATCTCTCTTTCTCTCTTTCTCTCTTTCTCTCTTTCTCTCTCTCTCTCTCTCTCTCTCTCTCTCTCTTTTACTCACCTACCCACCCACCCAAGTTGACCTCCAACTTGACACTCCCCCAGCTCAGCCTGTTTTAATTGATTTTTATGTATGGGTGAGGGGTTTGACTGCTTGTATGTGTGTGTACCATGAGCTTGCTTGTGTGCCCACGGAGTCCAGAACAGCAGTGTGGGGTTGATGTAGAAGAAACTCAAAGTAATAAAATTGATGTTATAGAGGACTTAGTCATAGATTCTTCACACAAGTAGACTTTAGCTAGTGGAGCACTGCCTCCAAAACACTTAAAGGTACGTAGCATGCTAGCCAGCTTTAGTCAACCTTTTAGATAAATGAAATTTTGGATGTTAGGATGTAAATGTTTACTTATCAGGAATGACCAGGTCCTATTAGGTCATATCTGCCATTAGACATACCTCTAAAGGGGTTGCTCAAGGGGGTATCTCATGGTCACAACCACCACTAAGTCCTCCTGGTCTGTAAGTAGGGTCCGTGTGTTCTTAACAAGAAAGACATAATTCTGCAAGGTAGACAAGATAACCCTGAGCAACAACTATTCAAAAAAGAAAAACACTGGTATACTTAAAATAATCCTGGCAATAGGTAATATTTTTGCTTTGCTAATCTTTTATGAGCCCAAGTGGCCAGACTCGCAGTCTCTTGTTTCTATTTAAATTGATTGAAGTGTAATTTGGGGCTGGGACCCAGGATGACAGTGTTTGTGGAATGCATAAGCCAAAGTGTATATGAGTTAGTGACTTATAGTTTTCATTGCTGTCAAGAGACACCATGACCAAGGCAACTCTTATAAAGGACATTTAATTGGGACTGGCTTACAGGTTCAAAGGTTCAGTCCATTGTCATCAAGGTGGGAGCATGGCAGTGTCCAGGCAGGCATGGCACTGGAGGAGCTCAAGAGTTCTGCATCTTGATCTGACTGCATCCAGGAGAGAGGGTCTAAAAGCCCACCCCTGCAGTAACACACTTCCTCCAAAACGGCTGTACTCCAACAAGGTCACACCTCCTAATAGTGCCACTGTCTGGGCCAAGCATATTCAAACTACCAGTTAGTACAATCCTGTCAAGGCTGACTCTAACTTAGGCGTTAACCACAGTCAGCCAGATCTTTGCCTTCATCTCTAACTTTGAGGAGCAATTTTTCAGTAGGAAGGCATATTATTTCTAAAACAGGATCTCCTGGAACTAGAGGAACATACAGTTGTGTTGGGAGCTGCAGTCAGTATCCGCCATTCCAAGATGGCGCGGACATCGTGTCCCTCCACTAGTAAACAATTAACTGCACAGCTGCAAAGGCAGAAAGCCCGCCAAAGTCACTGGCCAATCCCGAGGCGTAATATTGGGTGGTGAGCAAACAACCAATCAGAAGTGAATACGTCACTCTAGGGTGTATTTAAGCGGTGCCTCTTCCTGTGTTTGGCTCTTCCGTGTCTTCCACGTTTGCTGATACAGAGTAAAGCCTCGTTTGTAGTAACTACCCGAATACTGTCTCTCGTGCCCTTTTTCGCGGGCGAAGGGGACTCGAGAGGCGCGCGGAACACAGTTGTGAGCCATCACTTGGGTGCTGGAAACCTAACAAAGGTCTTAGCAAGAGAAGCAAATGCTATCAGCCACTAAGCCATCTCTACAGTCCTGGATTGCTTTGTGGAATGTTCTGTGTGTATACCCACACATATCTAATCCAAGTGATTGTATTAGTGATTATGTTAGTTTCTTTCTATATATCTTTTGGGTTTTTGATGCTGTAATTTCTTTGTTTGTTTGTTTGTTTGTTTGTTTGAGACAGGGTTTTTCTGTGTAGCCCTGGCTGTCCTGGAACTCACTCTGTATACCAGGCTGGCCTCGAACTCAGAAATCCACCTGCTTCTGCCTCCCAAGTGTGCGCCACCACTGCCCAGCTGATGCTGTAATTTCTTAATTTGAGTATATTTTCTCAAGGACTCTTTCCTACATCAAACATTGTTGTAACTTTTGTTGCTGCTGGTGGTTTCCTCCTCTCAACTTTGTCCATTCCAAACCTGACAGTTTTGTTCCAGGTAACCAGGCAGATCACAGCCAGCAGATGGCACTGTAGCAGGAATGTATGGAATTCTTAGGTTTTTGACAACCACTCTCATGACTGAGTGCAGCACTTTCAGCCAGACTCCAGTAAAGCAGACCCTACTGTCTATAATTAAAGGTCCCAGCTTACAAAGCAGAATCTAAAGCTCTGTCCCCTGCACCCCTACCCCATCATTAGACTGTCATCATCTAGTCAGAACAAAGAAGCCATGGTAAGGCAGATTTCTAAAGAGGTGAGGCCAGCTCAGGAGATAAAGGAAACTATCCTGTTAGTTTAAGGAAAAGAAAAAGCCATTCTAACGAACAGGAAGTCGTCTGAATGCTTCTGACAACCGAAAGCCTTAGGATCTGAAATATGTGGCTTTTGTTATAAAGTTTCTTATTTCGTTTACAAAAGTCAGACTCAGCTTGGCTAGATTTCCGCCAGAAGAAGCCACCTAACAAGGACTGTCCCAAAAGCCTGAGCAACTACTGTGGTATTGCTCAATACCTCCGCACTCAACTCTCATTGGGTTTCAGGTATTACAGGACATAGTACTACTGCAGAACATGGAAGAAAAACAAGACAAAACAAACAAACCGTGTCCCCAAGAACTATACTGGCAGTGGTGACGTTTTCAGCTTGGTGTGGTGAGATAAAGTGACCCTGCTGTAGTGTTCACATGTGTGTCACTTTATGTGCAATTCCTTCGCAGTACAGCCTGGTACCTAATTTCATTACCAGTTGTCATCTAAATAAGTTGGAGGAAACAGAATGGTTTTCTTTTGTTTCTTGGTCATGAATCACTTGAACCTTAACGTTCTGTTCTCAATAAGATAAGGCGGGGAACGACGTGTTTTGGCACACTGCGTGACAGAGAAAAAACATAGTTACTCTCCCTCCATTGAAAGCGGGCTGCTGCACGCGCGCACGCACACACACACAGAGAGAGAGAGAGAGAGAGAGAGAGAGAGAGAGAGAGAGAGAGAGAGAGAGAGAGAGAGAGAGAGAGAGACAGAGAGAGAGACAGAGAGAGAGACAGAGAGAGAGAGAGACAGAGCAACACCCGCAGAGCAACACCCGCAGCGCAAACTCTACAGCCTTTATTTTTCAAACACACTGTCTCGGTCCCATACGTCTAGTTAGACAGGGTCAAGCAGGCAGACATTCGGTTGCCATGACCACAAAGGAAGCCTCGCCCACCACGCTCTCCTCACACTACGTAGGGACGCAGACGCTACGCAGGTAGGGTGGGGCCTTGGCTCGACGATCGGCTAATTACGTCTGACTGAGTTCGGCCTTTCGCTCTCGGCCCTCGCGCTTGCGTACTACGGCTCGTTTCCGTCACCACTGCCCGGATCGGGAAGTGTCAAGTGGGAGCCAGGTTTCCCCGCCTTTGCAGCCGCTACAGCTGAACCCGGACCCCTCACCCCGGCCGGGCACTATCGCCATGACGAACGGTGAGAACTGGGGCTCGGAGCGGAGGGTGACGGTAGAGGACCCGGACCAAACGTGGCGGGCGGGGCTAGACTGACGTGGCCGTTCCCCCGCCCCCTCCCAGCCCGGCCCCCCTGGACCTTGGGGAGCCCCTAACTCCTGTCTGGGATGCTCCATGCAGTTTCTCTTTTCTCAAGCCCATCAAGCTACCCTAGTACCCACACCTGACTTTTCCGTTATCACCCTTTACTCTTTTCTTTCCTAGAAGTTCTGGCCACTGGGGAGGTCGGTCACTATAGAATTAGGCTGTTAGTCCCCAGGGAACAGAAGCTATTATCTAGTTCCCTAAGGTCTGGTTGAGAGGACCTAGAAATGATATCAAATCCCACAGTTTGATGGGGAAGTGTATGTAGACAATCCCCAAAGTTTTTTTTTTTTGTTGTTGTTGTTTGTTTTGTTTTTTTGATTTAAACGACAAAAAAACCCTTCACTTGTTTGACTCTAAAGTCCTAGCTGGGTGGCTTCCATCTGGAGCTTCTGGCTAATATCGCAAAGGGTGGATTTAGAAGCTGCCTTTTATTAATGATGGAGCACTTATAATTTTTCCAGGTTGCCTCAAACAAGTTTATAGTCATGATTTTCAGGTTCTAGAGGATGAATTAAGACCTTTATAGTCAGTCTTACAGGACAGGAAATAAGAAAGCCTTTTTAGCCACTATGATTGGAGAGGCGCAGGAAAGTATTTCTGATAGACTTCCATAGACTCGACACTGAAGACTGAAATGTCATTTCCTTGTGAATTTTGGCACTGTCTATAAGAATTTATAGGAGCAAAACAGTAACACATAAAGGCGTCCATGAAAACTGTCTGTGTGTTGACTGATACACTGGAACTAGCTGTGAAATAGTGTCACTGGAAGGAGATAGTGTGGTCCAGAACTGGCAGAAACTGGCAAAGACCCTGGTTGTATATAATATCTATATGAAGCTTTCTGGGTAAGTCAGTTTTACCACAGTGCGCAAAGTTAAAGAAGAAACATCACCCAGAGGAAGACATAGTGTAAACTAGGAAATAAAATATTCCAGCACAGTGATTACGGAATAAAGTCTGCCTTTATGTAATTCATTTTGCTTAACTGAATAGCACACATAAGAAGCAGAAGCAAGAGCTATCTGTGTTATCTAAGCATCAAATATATTTTTGTTTTGTTGCTTTTGAGAGTGGACTTTGCAGGATGCATTTGGCATGCCTCTAATCTCAGTGTTGAATAGAAGGAGGCAGGCAGACCGCAAGTTTAAGGCCAGCCCTGCCTACACAGCAGAGCCCTGTCTGGAAACAAAAATAGGACATGGTTTCCCTTTGTAATCTGGGCTTTCCTGCACCAGATGAGTGATTTATATCAAGAACAGATGTAAACCTTTATGCTCAGACTCTAAGACTCGAAAGCCTAGTACTAGCATCGGTTACTCCCAAGAGCTCGGCACAAATACACTCATGTTTTCTAGTTTGTAGTGAGGGCAGGGGAGTGGAGTGGTAAAGGGGCTTTTTACAAGCAAGATGAGGAAACAGTGCCAAGGTTGTTGGACCCTTCCTGCTCACTGTTGGCACTGCCTTTGAGGTGATCTCAGCACCGAAGTCTGGGAAGGATCACCTCCCTGGGCTAGAACAGCATCAAAGACTCTCTCTCCTTCTTTGTGCGACAGTGTACTCCTTGGATGGGATTCTGGTGTTTGGTTTGCTCTTTGTTTGCACCTGTGCCTACTTCAAGAAAGTACCTCGTCTCAAAACCTGGCTGCTTTCAGAGAAGAAGGGAGTTTGGGGTGTATTTTACAAAGGTAAGGTCTTATCTGAATACAGAGAGAGAACATAGCTATTTCTGAGCAGTGTGGTTCTGTAAAATAGAAGGCGTAGGGCTGGGGCTATATTTGGACTCATCTTTACTATATGAGTGTGTGCATGATGTGTTGTGGGTGTATGGTTGCTGCTATGCACACCTGGGTAGCTGGGCTGTGAGCTTCTAGCCACATGCCTACTTAGCCTAGAAGTACTGCGAGTACAGATTTGTATTACTCTAGCCATATTTTATGTGGCTTCTGGGATGCTGACTCAGGTCCGTACAATTGTGTGGTAAGTGCTTTGCCTAGGGTCTGCTAATAAGATAGTTAAAGTCGAGGGAAGAGGTAAATTTTAAATTAGCTGTTACTTAAGGCATACTTGTTTGTTTTACTTTGTGTAATTTTGGTGTTCTAGGATTAAATAAAAGACTGATACAGTGCCAGCTGTGGTACACACTTGTAGTTCCCGCTACTTGGGAGGCCAAGAAGTGAGCATGTTCTTGTCCAATGTAGTAATATTTGGTCTTGTCAGGTGAGGTGGAGGTATTTTACAAGTTAAATCTTTTTTTTTTTTTTTTTTTTTTTTTTTTTGGTTTTTCGAGACAGGGTTTCTCTGTGTAGCCCTGGCTGTCCTGGAACTCACTCTGTAGACCAGGCTGGCCTCGAACTCAGAAATCCGCCTGCCTCTGCCTCCCAAGTGCTGGGATTAAAGGCGTGCGCCACCACCGCCCAGCTATAAATAATTTTTTAAATGGGGTAAAATAAGAGCAGGCATGGTGACACATCCATAGAATCCTATTGCATAGTGAGCCTTTGTCTTTGAAAAGGTTGGGGAGGACACAAGAATGGCAGCACACACCTTTAATCCCAGCACTGAAGAGGCAGAGGCAGACAAACAGGCAGATTTCTGAGTTCAAGGACATTCTTGTTCTAGCTACAAATTGGAGGCCAGCCAAGGCTACACAGTGTGATTCTATCTCAAAAACTAAAAAGGGGCCAAGGCCAATTCATGTAGAGCCCAGAGCATGAGGGTATCATTTAAGAACATTTCCAGACCCTTGAAACCCTTGGTTCTCTTTAGAGATTCAGAACGTGGTTCAAAAGCAAGGCTTTTGTGGAGAGCCTGGTATGACGCCTCTTTCTGTTTATCCTCTAGCTGCTGTGATTGGAACCCGGCTGCATGCTGCTGTTGCAATTGCCTGCATCGTAATGGCCTTTTACGTCCTGTTTATCAAATGAGTTCCAAACCATCCAGCTCATCAACTGCCAACCAAGGGGATAAAGATGAAGAACTTGTCGGAAACCTGGACCCAGTATAGGAGAGTTGAGCTAAAACCATCAGTGTCTCAAAGATGACACTGAAGCATCTGCCTGCCATATGTGGGGAACACTCATGGTCACAAACATTATTTTTGCTTCAAGGGATTCCAGAAATCCAAACTTTTTTTTTTTAATCTCTTCGTTAATCGGCCCTCAGCAGCAAGTCTGTATGTCCAGATAAATTACACCCCCATTGATATGATTATGTGTCTCCTGCTTAAAAACCTAGGCTGGGTGCTAGCTCAGTGGTAAAGCATTTGATTAGCATTGACAAGGTCTTGGGGTCATTCCCCAACACTGATAAAACAACCTACAATTGATCATCTATTTTGCTCTTTAGTCCCTCATCAGAATCTTTGAAAACTGAGACTCATTGGGGGGATGATATAGGCTTTGTTCAGACTTCCCAGAAGGGGAGAATTTTTTTTTTTTTTTTTTTTTTTTTTTAAAGAGAGGCACTCTGCATAGCCTTGGCTGTCATGGAACTCTATGTAGAGCAGGCTAACCTCACACTCACAGAGAGCTGCCTGCCTCTGCCTCCTGAATTAAAGGCATGTGCCAGGAGATAACTTTTAAGGCTTCATTTTTTTTTCATTGGCTAACTTAGACCTGGTGGACTGCAGAGAGAGTGTGGCTGGAGGAGAACTAGCAGTTAGGAAAGGCAGAACAATTGTTTGGCTTTTGAAATGTGTTCTTTCTGTGCATCTGGGAACTTAAGAGAGGGTGGTTCTCACTGCAGAGAGAACAGATTGCGGCGTGCTGGCAGCTTGAGGGTTTTCCTAAGAGAACTTGAGTGCATGTGAAATCCAGGGTTATCAGTAAGAAGCAGTGACTGAGCCAAGGCAGCAGACTTCTGCTTACCGGTGTCCCCAGAGGAGACATCAGTCAACCGACTGACAGAGAAAGTGAACCAACTCTCGATGTTTCCTAAGGCTTTTAAACACTTTCTAAGTTACCTAGTGCTATAAATACTGTCACTCAGTGTTAAATACGAATGCTGGGGGAGGGGACTATTGAACAAATAATTGATTAATATATTTGAGGTTCTGGAAGAAGAGATAAGTAAATTAGTATATCCATATACTAGTAAGGTCATCTAGTATTAGAGTTTATTGCAATGAAAATGTATGTAGATGGAAGTTTCGTCATGTTATAAAAGATACAAGCTTGTTCTTCAATCTGGGTTCCAGCAGTTTTTAGTTGTGTCTCTGCCAGCTCTTAGCGTTGTTTATACTGCAGTACTTCACTCTCTGAAGACCATGAGAAACTGAAAGGAGAAAAGCCACCGATGCTAACATTTGGTCAGCTTGTAGAATCCATTAAGAAAATGAGTGTGTTTCCAAAGAAAGAAAAGTGAAGCTCTGCGAGGGAGTGTTGAGGGCTTTTCTGTGGAGTGTGAGGACTCCTGAGCAGGCCGTGTCAGATGACTCAGCATTTGAAGGGAAGGTTTCTCCCCTCCCTCCTTATGCCTGCAAAAGAATCAGCTGGCAAATGTGAAGTCTACAACAGTGGAAGAAAAAAGTAGGTCTGATATTACAATACACACGAGTACACACATACTCAATTGAACTGTGGGTCATAAAGCTTGACAGGACAAGTGCAGGGCTCACCCTCAGAAGTTAAACTCTCCTTGTCTGCATACTGCACCGGAGCAAATGCTGCCTGTAAGCCCAGGCCCTGATGCAGTTGAGTGCTGTGAGGGTCTGCAGCAGTTTAGAACGTCACCAAGTACACGCTACTGCATGTGTCAGCCTCTAGGAATCGGTCCACAGGCAAATTGCAGTGATTGCTGTTTTCTGGTACTTCCTAGGATCCTTCCTCAGGAGAGATAAAAACTTAATGGGTCTGGAGAGATCTTGTGGGTGGGAGTTTGGGACCTGTTGACCAACTGGGTGTCCCTTGGGAAGGAGGCACACCACTAGTTACTTTGTATTTAATGACTTGTTTTCAAATAGGGCTGGCTTCTCCGACTGTGGTCTCGAGGACAGCTTCACTTCCTAAACAGCTTTCCGTCTTCAGCTTCCTTCATGGGTCTTCTTGGCCCAAATGTTTTGAGTTGTTATATTTTGAGACGTTTTCTTATCAGAATGTATCAAAAAGTACGGGAAGAAGCAAATGGCTTATTTCATTTTTTGACTTTATGTAATCAGGTAAATAGAAACCTGATGTACTTATTATTTAGGATGATGTGTTTCAATTTTGGCAAAGAAAATGATAAATTGTTGTAGGGGAGGTCCTTCAGGGATGGAGGTCTGAGGGTAGCAATATTATGACTTCAGATTCAAGCTGGCATCACCGTCAACCCTGTGTACCAGGGTTAGAGGAAGTCGGCTCCTTTTCTATAGTTGAATCAGCTCCTTTTTTATTCACCATTGTTGCCACAAATCCGTGAAAATAAACTTTTTCCCTGTGGTTTTTGCCTGCTTCGTTATGTGTGTTTATTGAACTCTCCGATGCTCTCCCCATGCTGTAACATGCTGACTCACTGGAGTGAGCTGGAGGACACTTGGCCAGCAGGCCCATGACTACTGTTAAAAGACAAGTGTTGCAGCCATGGCAGCACCCGCCTTTAATCCCAGCACTTGGAGGCCACCCTAGTCTACAGATAGTTCCGGGACAGTCAGTGAAACCCTGTCTCAAAAAAGCAAAACAAAACAGAGAAGAAGTGTCATTTGGCATTATTGGTAAAGTTCTTCATTCTGACGTTATCAGGTTAACCACCTAATCCCTTAGGGAGCATCTGAACCAATGGGAATCTGGTGCATACGGTGCGTTCTCTCCTCAGTATTTGTTTATTGAACAGCCAATTAGGACTGGCAAACATACACATTACAGCTTCAGAAATCATTTTCTACCAATTTTTTTTTTTTTTTTTTTTTTTTTTTTTTTTACTTTGCCACCCCTCATCCCTTACAGAAAAGGGACAGGTGGTCATGGAGTATTAATATGGTTTCTATGGTGAGAGGCACACCTACCTAATTGTTATTTCACTCATGGAATTTGAAAATTAGGTTTTGTTTTTTGTTTTGTTTTTTTAAATTTGGGTCTGACTATGTGGCCTTGTCTGGCCTGGAATTTATACTATGTACACTTGGAACTCAAGAGTTTAAACCTGCCTCTGCTTTTCAAGTGCTAGGGTTAAAGGAATGCACCATCAAGCCTGGCAAAAAATCCAATATATTTTAATGGAGTGAATGTAAGTGAAGGCTCAACAGTATGACTTTCAGCATCAAGTTCTGGGCAACCAGGAGGCTCTGTAAGTGAGGCTAGAGATATGCGGTCCCCATTTTACAGATACCCTGTCTCTAAGTACTCAAAAATCCTTTGATTAAATGATACTGTGCTACAAAGTGGTTAGTGGGTAAAGGCGCCTGTTAACCCAAGCCGCCAGACCGCATTTGATTCCAAGACTCACATGGTGGAAAGAGAAAACCGACTTTTGTAAGTTCGACCTTCATGTGTGCACCATGACACACTCCTCAGACTCTACCAATAAATAAATACACATGATAAATGATATTTATCGTCAGGGAGAAGGCACATTTGTAAGAGTGTTCCTTTGATGCTCTTGTTAGTAATAACCTAGGGTTGATAAGTCCATGGTAAATAAGTCAACACATATAAGTCTGAGACTGGGTCATTTCATAGCAACAAATTGGATATCTTTTAATATAGGGCAAAGCAAAGGTCAAATCAGGGAAAAACTACATGAGAATATAAACATTTACACTTTATATAAAACTAATACAGCCGGGCAGTGGTGGCGCACGCCTTTAATCCCAGCACTTGGGAGGCAGAGGCAGGCGGATTTCTGAGTTCGAGGCCAGCCTGGTCTACATAGTGAGTTCCAGGACAGCCAGGGCTATACAGAGAAACCCTGTCTCGAAAAACCAAAACAAAACAAAACAAAAAACAAAAAAAACTAATACATAATAAGGAAGCTAGGCTTTCTGCCTACTTGTAATCGCAGCACCCGCAGGCTGAAGCGGATCTTGAGTGGGATACTAGGTTGGACAACTTAGACTTTCAAACAAAACACAACAAAACCCAAGTCTATTTATGGAAATCAGCCTGTGTGCTGGGACCTCCCAGCCACAAGGTGGCAGAAGAGAATGAATGCTCTGGCTAAACAAGGTGTGTGGGGGCCGCCTGACTACTCTGTGGTTCCTCCCAGGATCCTTTGAGACAAGACCGAGGGTTTAAAAGAGGGTGCAACGGCCACTTCCTCGCGAGAGGGAGCGCGGCTGTGGTTGTGGACTGTGCTGTGTGGTAATTGTGCGGCGTGTATGGTGCATGTGGGCCGAGTGCGAGTACGGATGTGCGAGTGTGTGTGCGCGCGTCTGGGGCGTGGAAGGCGAGTGTGTGTGTCCCCCCACGCCCCTCCCCCCGCCTACACCTTGATCTTATTTGATCGGGTCGTGACCCCCGCCCCGCCGGGCCGTCCCGAAATGAAAAGCAGCCCTCCTGCGAAGCCCCCTCGGTGGGGCGCTGTGCAGCGAGGCCCTCTGGGCGGTGGCGGCGCCGCGGTTCCCGGGGTTCCGGGGTCGGTCCTGCGGGCCCGGCGCTCAGAAGTGATGAATTGATCAGATAGACGAGGCCGGGTCTGTCCCAGCCACTGATTACCGAGGCGATTCTGATCTGAGCCCGGCCCCAGGACCCCGCCGCCGAATCCTGGCTGCGATCTGTAGCCTCGTGTGCTGCTGGAGCGCAGAGGCTCTGGGTGAGAGCCCAGAGCAGACGGCACGCCGCCGCTTGTAGGTGGAGGCTTTGTTCCCGCTGCAGTTCTTCCCACCGAGTGTGTGTGTCTGTGTCTGTGCTTGTTTGATCTCTTTCTACTAACAAGTTTCACCTAGGGCTGTAAGGTACCATGCCCTGTACAGACTGTTGAGGAATGTGTCCGTTGGAGAGCATACATTTACAAACTACAAGAGGCAGGGACATGCTCCATATATAGAATTAGAATGAGCTTAAGGCTTTAAGAGTGGATGTATTATTTTGTCTTAAGGCGAGGTCTCTTTCTATCTCAGGCAAGGGAACTTGACTAGTAACTAAGGATAACCTTGAATACCTGCCTCTACCTCCCGGGCTGCGATTACAGCCACTTTATTAACACATTGAGCTAAAAGGAAAGACTTTTGCAAGTGTGTGGGTCGTGTTTATAGGTGGTTGCTTGTGAAGGCTTAAGGTTAGCGTGATGTCTTTTCCTTACCCCCCCACACACACATAATTTTCTGAAGCAAAACCTCTCCTTGAATGACAAGCCAGTGGCGCAGGCACACACACACACACACACACACACACACACACCTATCCCAGAATTACAGATGCACCCACTAGCCTTTGGAAATCTGAGAGCCTAATCCTCAACCCTGTGGCACTTTATCCACTGAACCACTCTCCTAGCCCTAAAATATATTTTGTTATTTGTTTTTTTCTCAAGACAGGGTTCCTTTGTGTAGTCTTGGCTGTCCCGGAACTCATTCTGTAGACCAGCCTGGCCTTGAGCTCAGATCGATCTGCCTGCCTCTGACTACCAAGTGTTGGGATGACAGGTGTGTGTCACCACCGTCCAGCATCCTAAAATAATTTTAATTGGCACACAAATATACTTAGAGGCCTTAGGTACATTTGCACATTGTGTAATGACTACATAAGGAAAAGGTACCTTAAAAGATACATCATTGTTTGTAATAACCTCACCTTGCAATAGAAGTTTTCCTGACGCACAGCAGTTGGCCCACCTTTCCCCCATGCCCCATCACTATTCTCCCGGCCTGTGGTACTTTACTGTTATACCGACAACCTGTAGGAGAGCAGCTTGTTTAGATGCTCTCCACATGCGTGAGATTGTGGTTTTTTTTTTTTTTTTTTTTTTTTTTTTCTGTGCTCGGCTTATTTAATGGTCCTTAGTTCCGGATATGTTGTATAAAAGGATTTCATCCGTTTTTCATGGGTGTATACTCTTATATTGTGTTGGTTAGTTTGATGTCAACTTTACAGAAGCTAGAGTCATCTGAGAGAAAGGATATCTATTTGAGAAGATGGCCTTCGTTAGATTGGCTTATGGGAAAGCCTGTAAGGTATTTTCTTAATGAGTGCTTGATGGGGAGGGTTCAACCCAATGTGGGTGGTGGTGCTCTGGGCTGGTGGCCCTGCATTCTATAAAAAAGCAGGCTGAGCAAGTCACTAGGCCCCTCCATGGCCTCTGCATCATTTCCTGCCTTCAGGAACCTTCCCTGTTTGATTTCCTGTCCTGATTTCCAGTGAAATGTAGAAATGTCAGCCAAATCTTTTTCTTCCCAAGTTTCTTTGGTCATAGTTTTTCATCAAACCAATGGAAATCTTTTGTTTGTTTGTTTTTTGAGACAGGGTTTCTCTGTGTAGCCCTGGCTGTCCTGGAACTCACTCTGTAGACCAGGCTGGCCTCGAACTCTGAAATCTGCCTGCCTCTGCCTCCCAAGTGCTGGGATTAAAGGCGTGCGCCATCACCGCCTGGCAAACCAATGGAAATCTTAAGACAGTTTGTACATATATAGCACATTTTCTTCATCACACTTGGAAACATTTTACAACTGAACTGTTTCTTCCCACTTTGTTGTGTTTCTATGTGCACACAAGTGCTCATGGGCATGTGAAGGTCGGGTAGCCTGTGGAAGTCATTTCCAGGGATCAAACTCCAGTTGCTGCTGGGTAATTCACCAGACAACTGCTTAGACGTAGGTTTAAACCAATAGGAAGTCTTTGCTAGCTGGCCAACTACTACTCTGGGTGTTCCTCAGTGTAACCTGAGCCTTTCTCAGGGTGAGCTTTTAAGTACAAAAACAAAACAAACAAACAAAAAAACCCATGTCCTGGCTAACAAGAACAGTTAGCCAGAAACAGAATTACAGAAGCCACAAAGCAAGGTTAGTACATTTAGAGACTTCCCCAGAACTATGGACTTTGATGGATTAACTGTTTGTTTTCATTTTTAGCGGGTGGTGCTGTCTACATGAGTCTTTTAGCCTGAATGACACTTCCATCATGGAGTCAGTTGTGCTAAGATCTGGGAGCCCTGTTACATTTGCCAGGCTTTGCAGCAAGCGCTTTTACCTACTCAACCATCTCAGCCCATGTATGATTTTTTTTTTTTTATCCATTAATTCATTGATGAACATTTAAATTAATTCCATTTCTTAGCTGTTGTGAATAGTGTTACAGTAAACGTGGAGAGGTGGATATCTCTTCAAAATACTGATTTCATTTTTACAGACACATAAGTTATAAACTTGCTGGATGAATCCTATGGCTTGGCTTTGTTTCGAGACAAGATCTCTGTGATGTAGTCCTGTCTTGGAATCCCAAGAATAGCTAGGACTTCAAGCAAGCCACCAATCCTGACTGGAGGTTTTTTTTTTTTTTTTTTTTTCTTTTTGAAATAGTCTCACTGTTATAACCTTGGCTAGCCAGGAACTCACTATGTAGACCAGGCTATCCTTGAACTCACAGATCAGCCTGCCTCTCCAGTGATGAGATGGAAGGTGTGTGCCACCAAAGATTTGATTTTAAGCATGCACTTTCACCGCTCCTAGTTTTTATTCAGTGCTAGAAAGCAAGCCCAGAGTTTTATGCATGCTGGACAAGCACTCAACCAACTGTGTTACATCCCCAGACCTGCTACTGGTACTTGGAATTTTTGATTGTCTTAATCCTGTCTGAACTGAAGTGGGGTGATATCTGATAGTGGTTTTGGTTTGCACTTCTCCATGATTAGTGATACCAATCTTTCATATACTCACTGGTCAATTCTATGTTGTCCTGTATTGCCTTCTATGGCTATCATAAACACTAAGACCAAAAGCAGCCTGGGGAGGATAGGATTGATCTCACATTCAAATCACAACAATACCTGAGGGATGTCACAACAAAAGCTCAAGCAGAGCCTTGAAGGTAGGAACTGAAGCAGAGCCCATAAAGGAATGCTGCTTACTGGCTTGTTCTCCAGGTACACATTCAGCCACCTTTCTATACCTCCCAGGACTGGCTGCCCAGAGGTGGCATTGCCCACAATAGGCTGTGCCTTCCCTTATCAATAATCGAGAAAAACACCCTACTAGCCAGACAAAGGCCTTTCATCCCAGAACTTGGAAAGCAGAGGCAGATGGATCTCTCTGTTTGAGGCCAGCCTAGTCTACACAGCAAGTTCCAGAACAGCTAGAGCTATGTGATAGACCCTGTCTCAAAAAATAAAATATCCTACAGATGTGTCTATCTATAGGCCAATCTGATGGAGGCATTTTCTCCCTTGAGGGTCCCACTTTCTGATGATTCTAGTTTGTGTCAAGTTCCAAAACAACCCAGCACAGGGTTTTGTTTAATTTTTAGGCAGGGTTTCATTCTGTACCTCTGGCCTGGAACTCAACTGGTCTGCCTGCCCCTGCCTCCCACGTGCCAGTGCTAAAGCTGTATACCACCACAGTGGCTACAGTGTGTTTCCTTAGCAGCCATGTTGAAGATCAATTAGTTGGAGATGTGGAGGCATTTCTTGGCTTCTTTTGTTGCCCCATGGGTCTAGGTATCTATATTTTTGTCAATACATGCAGTTTCTATTGCTACATTTATGATGTATTAAGACAGATACCATAAGCTCGGGATTTGGCAATGATGTGAGTACATGAGTGTGGATGCATGTATGGGTGTATACACGTGTATGGGGACCAGAGGCACGGTCCACTCCTCCTCCCCTTCTCTTTTTCATCATCTTTTTTTGTTTGTCTTTTGAGCCAGGGTTTCTCTGTGAAACTCTGGCTATCGTAGTACTCACTCTGTAGACCCAGGCTGTTCTCAGAGATCACCTGCCTCCGAGCCCCAGTGCTGGGATAGAAAGCATACACCTCCACACTCTACTTCTGTTTGTTTAAAATTTATGTGTATGAGTGTTTTGCCTGCACGTATGTCTGTGTACCACATGTATGTGGTGTCTACAGAGTTTAAGAGAGGGTGTCAGATACCCTGGAACTGGAGTTACAACTGTTAGCTGCCGTGTGAGTGCTGGGAACCTAACACCCTGGTCCTCCCTGGGAGAGCAGCCACTGCTCTTAACCACAGAACCGCCTTTCCGGGGCCCCCTCCTCAGCTTTTTGAATATGAGATCTGGGATTGAACTCAGGTCCTTGGTTTTGTAAAGCAGCTTGCTACTGAGACCTCTCCTTAGCCTTATTTGGAGGGTTTTTTGGTTTTGTTTGGTGTTTTTTTTTTGTTTGTTTGTTTTTGTTTTTGTAGTTCTATGTGAATCATAGCATTGTCTTTCCTAGGTCTATGAAGAATGTTATTAGTGTTTTGATAGGGATTGCACAGACTCTGTAGAATGTTTTGGACACTTTAACAGTACCGATTCTTCCAATGCGTGAACATGAGATGTCTTTGTGTGAATGTCTGTCCTTTGCAGTTTCTCAGTGTTTACAGTTTTCATGATAGAGACCATTCACATCATGGTTTAAATTGATCACAAATGGGATTGCTTTCTTGATTTCTTGTTTGCACAACTTCCTATTGGTACACAGAAATGCTGCTTTCCCCTAGCCTCCCTTGCTGAAGATCAACCCAGAGCCTTGTACATACCAGGCAGTTGTTCTACCAACTGAGGTACATCCCCACCTCTTTTTATTTTGAGACAAGGTGTAAAATGCTCAGGCTAGCCTGAACTCATTCCATAACCCAGGAAAGCCTTGAAATTATAATTCTTGTGTCTCAGTCTCCTGAGTAGCTGGTTTACTTTCATGTTGATTTTTGTCCTGAAACTATATTGAACTTATTAGCTCTAATAGATTTTGTTAAAATCTCTGATGTTTTCTACCTGTAAGATCATAAGTTTGCTGGGTGGTTGTGGCATACGCCTTTGATCCCAGCTCTTGGAAGGCAAAGGCAGGCAGATCTCTGAGTTTGAGGCCATTCTGGTTTACAGAGCAAGTTCCAGGACAGCCAGGGATACACAAAGAAACCCTGTCTCAAACAACAAAACAAACAAAAAAGAAAGTAAGGAAGGAAGGAAGGAAAGAAAAAAAGAAAGAAAGAAAAAGAAAGAAAAGAAAGAAAGAAAGAAAGAAAGAAAGAAAAGAAGAGAAAAGAGAAAAAGATCATGCCTTTTGCATCCAGTGACAGCTGGATTTCCTACCACCCACCCTGACACCACCCACCCTGACACCACCAGTTTGGATGCTCTTCATTCCTCCTGACTTTCTCTTGCTAGGATGTCAGCATCATACCAAATGTAAGTGGTGAAAGTGGACATCCTTCCCTAGTACAAGATCTTAGAGGGAAAGTTTTCAGATGTCTCCTATTTGGTAAAATACAAAGAATGGGCTTGTGATATATGAACTTGATGTTGGGTCATATCCTTTGTCTTAGTTAGGGTTACTATTGCTGTGATAAAACACCATGACCAAAACAACTTGAGAAGGAAAGTGTTTATTCAGCTTACACTTCCACTGCACTGCTCATCCTTGAAGGAAGTCAGGACTGGAACTCAAAAAGGACAGGATCCTGGAGTAAGAGCTGATGCAGAGGCCATGGAGGGATGCTGGTTACTGTCTTGCTCTCATGGCTTGCTTTCTTCTAGAACCCAGGACCAATAGTCCAGGGATAGAGCTACCTAGGACACCAACCATGGGCAGAGCCCTCCTTCATCAATCACTAATTAAGGAAATGTCTTATAGCTAGGTTTTATGGAGGCATTTTCTCAGTTGAAGTTTCTACCTTTCAGATGACTCTAGTTTGTGTCAAGTTAACATAAAACCAGCCAGGACATCCTCCCACACTTGATTTCTTCCATCTTTATCCTGGGGGGATGTTGAATTTTATCAAATGCCTTCCCAGTCTGGTGAGATGATCAAATGGGTTTTTACTTTCAGTCTGTTGACATGCTGTCTCCTGTTTATTGCTTTTCACATATTGAACTGTCCTTGGTATGAGTCTTATTTGATCACAGAACATAATCCTTTAATGAGCCACTGGGCTTGGTTAGTACCTTGCTGAGTTTTACATTTATGTTTGTCTTATTAGTGTTCCATTGGTGTGAAGAGACACCATAACTAAGGCAACTTTTTAAAGAAAACGTTTAATTGAAATATTGCTTGAAGTTTCAGAGGGTTAGTCCATAACCATCACGGGAAGGAGCATGGCAGCAGGCAGGCATGGTGTTGGAGCGCAGCTGAGAGCTTACCTCAGATCCACAAGTTAGAAGCAGAGAAAGAGATGAGACTAAGCCTGGTGTGGGCTTTTGAAACCTCAAAGCCACCCCCAGGGATACACCTCCTAATTCTTTCAGACCAGTTTCTCCAACTGGGAAACATTCAGTATATGAGCCTAGCTGGAAGAGATGGTACACACACACCCTTAAACCCAGCCTGTCTTTATTCAAACTACCATAATGTTTCTTGTAAATATAGGCCTTTCCTTTTTCCTGATTTAAAAAAAAAAATGTGTT
The DNA here is from genome assembly GCF_011762505.2 of Arvicanthis niloticus. Lineage (NCBI taxonomy): Eukaryota > Metazoa > Chordata > Mammalia > Rodentia > Muridae > Arvicanthis > Arvicanthis niloticus. The sequence continues at coordinate 87,667,408 of NC_047661.1, read as the reverse complement.
CGAGTAATTGTGAGTGTGTGTGTGTGTAAGGGTATGTGTTTGTAATATATATTTAAGTGTGCATAAGTGTGTGAATGTGTGAGCGTGTATGTGCGAGAACATTGTGGGTGTGTATGTATAAGTGTGAGTGTGTGTTTAAGTGTGTAAGTATATGTGTGTCTTTATCTGGTTTTGTTATCAGGCTAATACTGCCTGAGTAAAGAGATTGTAAGAATTGCTTGTTCAAATTTTCAGAATAATGTTAAGATTTTATTTAGATAGTGCATCATATAAGATATATTAGGCTGGCCCCAAACTCACTATATAGCCAAGGATGACCATGAATTCCTGATATTCCTGCCTCAGCCTCCCAAGTGTGGAAACTTCATATTGTTACATGGCAGCAAATACTATCTGAGGAGACTGGACAGTTTCAATATAAAGGGATACAGAAGTTCCTGGAAGAACCCCCTTTGTATTTGAGTTATAAATAAAGTAATACTGTTAGACTTAATTAAAAATGGGACTTGGTAGTACAATATTTTTTGTTTGTTTAAAATATTTTTGAGACAACATTTATGTAACTCAGGCTGACCTTGGACTACCAATTCCTCTGTGTCTACCTGCTGAGTGCTGGGATTAAAGCTGTATACCACTATACATCTCTTATGGGCCAATATTCAAAAAGTCATTGGGCCATTTCTTGTTCAATCTTTTTTTTTGACAATGGGTTCTTATCAGTGCTTTTTAATTTTTAATTGTTTTATTTTTGTGCATATTTGTGCAGATTCACATTGCCTTTATGTGTACACCTGTGGAGGTCAGAGGTTGAAGTTGGGTGTCTTCCTCTGTCTCTGTCTGACTTATTGTATGTTTGTTTGTTTGTGATGGGGTCTCTCACAGAGCCTGGAACTCAGTTAATTCAGCCAGACTGGTGGCCAGCAAGCCCCTCGGATGTGCCTTTGTCCACTCATCCCTGCCTGCATAGCCCCAGAGTTACAGATGTGCTGGGGATCCAAACCTCAGGTCCTCAGCTTGCACAGCAAGCACGTCATCCACTGAGCCATCCCCCAACCCTATGCCATGTAAGATTAGAAATCATCTTGCTGCATCAAATTTCAGGGACCTTGAAATCTGAACACCAAGTTTTTGAGTGACGATTATGAGAATCGGGTCTATCTGCCACAGGCAAAATTAACACAGAAGAGACAGTTGACTTCCAGGAAGTGGCAGAGTCAAAGCTGAATGGTGGCAAGGATCAGGGCCAGGAAAACGAAGCTCTCGGAAGAAAAGCATCGGATGAAACCCAAGAGACCTCTATTAATGTGATGTTAGCTGTTAGCTATGGAGTATGTGGTATCATAGTGATAACTTGCTCATTAGAAGAACAGGCTGTGTCTATTTCCTGTTTCCCTGACTCTTAGGGCCAAATGTGCCGAATGTGGCTCTGGGTAGCTGTGACTTTAGTTTGTGCACACTTGTACACTAAATACTTGTGTTTCATCCAAACCAGTGTGCTTCTGTCCTTATTTCTGGCAAAAAGACTTCCAGGTCGAAAATTTACCCCACAGAACTAGTTTCTAGAGTTGGGGGATTTTCTTCCTTTTAAGAATAGCCAAAAATGCCCTAGGTAGCAGACACATCAGGCTTCATCTTGAACAAACCTATTTAATGAAGATATGCTGAATGTTCCACCATGTTGAAATTAACCCAGTTGTCACCACTAGGTGGAGAAGAAGCCACCATCATTTTTTCGGGAGTAACCTCCATTGGTGGCTGCAGTGTGAGGAGACACTGTGAAGAAAAGAGAACAGGGTAAGCTGAAATTTCAAATGAAATTTCAAAGACCCTTTTCCCAGCCCCCTTTTAATCCTTTAATCAATGCATTTATTGATGCCATAAGAAAATTCTTGTTAAGGTAGGAAACTGAGATATGATGGACTGATGGAAGTGAACCAAGGTCTTCACTTCCACATTCATGTCTAGTGCCTGCCCCGCCAAAATCCCACCTAGACTTAATCTAAAGAACGGGATCCCCCAGTTCTACTGTCAGCAGGTCCCCTAGTATTAGTCTGGTAGGTGACAGCCTAATCGCTAATTCCTACCCTCTATAGTCTCTGAGCTTTTCTCTTGGTCAGTAACCACCAGCCTCTGATCCCAGCCACTCTCTAGCAACACCACCGCTGCTGCCACGAGCCCACCCCATCATCTGATCCTCACCGATGGATCCTTGAATGCTATGGATGGATTCTTTCTTAGGGTTGATCCAGTGCCTGATGGTAGTCCGGGAAGTAATGGGGGCTGGAGGAGAGTGGAAACATTCTCCAGGAAACTGGATCTTGGTTCTAGACAATGGTGGAGAAAAAGCAGAGAGAGAGTCAATCAGAAAGGAGGTGGTGAGAGAGGAAACATGATTTCTTAAGACCTCAAGGGCCCCATTGCTCTTCTAGAATCATCAAAGCATGTATTTGTTTATCTACATGAACTTAACTGGACAGAGATGAACTATCGAGATGAGGACTTCTGCTCATGTTTTAAAAATGAAACAGATATGAGGGCTGAGGATGTAGCTCTGAGGTACACAGCACTTGCCTAGCATGCATGAGACCCTGGGTTTGAAACCCAGCATAGTTAAAACAAAGACAACAAAACTATGTTGCAGATAAAAAACAAACAAAACCCCTTGAAACAAACAGCTATGGTCTCATTCACAGCACCAGGTGTCATTTTGCCTTATGTAATTGATGCAGTGCATCCTTTGGGTGGAGGGGCTCTGCTTCCATCACTTACCCCTGGATATCCTCAATCGTCTCTTGGTGTAACAGTATCTCAGTTTTGGTCTTGAATGCCCCAGTGTGGTGGTCATACAAGGCTGCTAAGCGGAAATCCAGATCATCCTTTGGTATCTGTAGAGGAGTCAGTCCTCCCATAGTTAACCACTGCTCTGTGCCTTGACTCTCCTCAGATTGTATCCAGCTATTGTACTCAGATCAGATTCAGCTCTATTCCCCAAAAGTCCACCAGCTCTTAACGCTGCAATGTGCACGATGAGACTTCTTGTCAATAGGAAGGGTCTCTTTTGGTTAAGGCTATGTTACTGGTGACATGGAAAAATTGTCTTTGATTTGGGTTTAATAAACCCTACCTCATTCACAGTTATATTCAGCCTTTGGTTTATTTTAATTTTTTGAGACAGGGTTTCTCTGTGTAGCTCTGGCTGTCCTGGAGCTTGCTCTGTAGACCGGGCTGGCTTCTAATTCAGAGATCTACATACCTCTGCCTCCCAGGTGCTGGGATTAAAAGTGTGCACCACCACAGCCTGGAACAGCCTTTGATTTGATACAGTGTGTGAGAAGAAATTTGATAAAAATGGTTTGGACCAAGCCTTGTGACTTACTAGGTTGGTTTTGTATGATAAGATTTTGAATTGGGAACAAAAGGAAAGATGCTGAGGCACTTCAGACTATCTTTAGAAAAGGATATGAATGCCAGGTGTGCTGGCATGTGCCCGTAATCCCAGTACTTAGGAAGTTAAAACAGGAGAGATTGAGAGTCCCAGGCCAGTCTGGGCTAAATACTAAATGTGAGGTCACCTTTGGCTATGTAGCAAGGCTGTATCTTAAAAAAAAAAAAAACAAACAAACGAAAAGAAAATAAACTTATTTAGGCCTAAATAGATGCAAAAAGAAGTAGTATTTCATATTTCAATGCTAAGTACCTTAGGATCAAAAAAGTAGGCATCTCGCCTTATGGACGTGACTGTGGGGGTTGAGCTGAGCCGACTCCAGGGATCCTGCTGCTGTGCGAGGTGCGTGGGGTTCTTATATGGTGATTTCTGCAAGAGAAACCACATGCAGGACCTGGTCACCACACACCTTGCTGATGCAGTGTGCGTCAGCACTGTGCTTCATCCCATTGTATGGAGAGGCACAGCAGCAGGGGCAGGCTCCCTGAGCTTTCCGAGTAAGAAATCATTGAAATGGGCCATGGAAACAAGAAACGGGTGGATCAGGATCCTGGAAACAAAGAGGGGGACTCAGGGAACAGGGCGTAATGATGATGGGGTCATGTTTAGAAGTCCCAAGTTCGGACTTGTGAGTAACAGAAAACTGGAAGTACGTGGCTCGCTGGACAGCTGGAAACAAATAAGTTGAACCAAGTTGTCCACAGGCAGTAACAGTTGAGGCCTGCAGAAAAGAACTCAACCAAAAGGCTCTGTGAGGATAGTATTTTCACTAGGACAGGAAAGGATCCGTGAGTGGAGATGGAGAAGAAAGAATGTGTGCTGACTAGGTGGGAAAAAAATGCAAGGAAGAATAACTCGCTGAGGAGAGGAACATTAGAAAAGACATCATTGGACGCCCAGTTCTATAAACCCCACAGACATAAGTGAGAAAAACGGTTGCTTTTTCTTGTATATAAAAATAAATATTTTCACCATTATGTGTGTCCTCAGTACCAAGTACACTGGCCTAACACATGTATTTAAAAACTAGGGCCTGATCAAACCAATGACCGAATTCTAGTGAGCCTACTGTCTAGCCTCCTCTCCTTCCATGTAGCAAACTGCTGTGTGGTTTAACTCAGATAAATCTTAGTTGAATGGCAGGATCAGACAAATACGTAAAATATGTATATGCGATGCAAACACAGGTTCAGCTACTGTGTTTGCTCTGCTGTGTCTCCGAGTGGCTTTGCCACATTCCTTAAAAGCTATACAAGGCTCAACATCTTCTCTATCGGTACAAGGAGATTGCCTTTCACTAAGGCCAGGTGGTGATGGTGCAAGCCTTTGGGAGGCGGAGTCAGAGGCGGAGGATCTCTGAATTAGAAGCCACCCTGGTCTACATAGCAAGTTCCAGGACAACCGGGGCTACATAGAGAAACCCTGTCTTCAAGACCAAAACCAAACAACAACAACAAAATCAAAGGCTGAATATAAGTATAAATGAGAGGAGGCAGAGGCAGGTGGATCTCTGTGAGTTTGAGGACAGCCTGGTCTACAGATGAATTCTAGGTCTACAGAGAGAAACCCTGTCCAAAACAAACAAACAGAAAAAAAAACAACTATCAACACTGATGTCAGTCTGCAGACCCTCTCTCCTTTGATCACAGGGAGAAGTCCCTTCACAGCTGACCACTGCACCTGCTTCACAGCTGACCACTGCACCTGCTTCACAGCTGACCACTGCACCTGCTTCACAGCTGACCACTGCACCTGCTTCACAGCTGACCACTGCACCTGCTTCACAGCTGATGCACTTCTGTCTCACTCCCAGCCTATCCAGTCCACTGCTCTGTGTAATTTCTTTCTTTTTATTTTTCAAGCCAGAAAAGCTTGTATTTATTGGTCACCAGTTCTGTGATAGGTGTCTCTGAACATTGACAAATGTAATCTTTTCTCATTAGCACATACTAACTATACAAAAAACAGGCTTCATGGTGATATTGCAAAAGGCACAAAACTCCAATCATATTTATCTCCCATTATCCTCTCCCGTTCCTCTTCCAAACAGTCCCCTTTCTAGGTTCATGTCTGGTTCCCACTTGTTTTGCTGTCAAACTCGTGCTAGGCAAGTTCAAACCCTTAGGTACTCCAGTCTTACATTCTTAATATAAGAGTAGATTTTACACATGCCACATCTGCTTTTCTGCATCTGCCTCGTCTTCCTTATTATGTTGCACCCAACTCCTGGAAAATACAGCTGTTCTTTATGACTAAATGACACTTGGTTGTGTGTGTCTCCCACATCTATGCATTCATATGGGCAGGTACCTAGGCCATTTTTTTTTTTTTTTGAATTGGGGACTATGACTAGCAGAGTCATAGTAAACACGCACAGGCATCCTTCTGCTAACTCAGTCCCTCTGGGTGTCCAGGACTCCCACAGCAAGCTGTCTTGAGACTCTAATTTCGCTTTCACTGCAGCTACACACAGCTATTCACAGATGTCAAGGATGTAACCAAAGTACATCGCTAGCAGCAGTGACTTATTTACAATGAACTTACGGAGCTGAGCATATGATACTCGTAAGACCAGTCCCATAAGTGTTAACAGCATCCTCTCTTGATTAAGTTTACCCACATAGGCCACCACTTTTGGCATTTGGGACAGTGTCTCATATAATCTGGGCTGGTCTCAAACTCACTATGTAGCCAAGGCTGTAGGCCCTCCAATTTGCTTGTCTGTATACATTTAACACTCATTTACTGAAAGACATGTCACAGCTGTATGTGATTTCTAACACTCTATGACACTCCAGTACCTGAAAGCTGGTGATTCCCAACAGCTGCGTGGTGACCCCTAGCCCACTAACACAAAGCTCGCAGCTCTCAGCCACCGAGGTCATAGCTGGCACCGAGCAATCTGTGTCTCTGTTTCACACTGACATTTGGCTTTTCTGAAGTTAGCAGTTCTCCAGGCCACTCTGTCTCTCCTTCCCACACACCTGCACCTACTGCTTCCTTTCCCCTCAGGAGCTGGTTTTTCTTTCCTTCTTCCTAACTTCACACACACACACACACACACACACACACACACACACACACACACACACACACACTTTGCATGCGTCTCAGTTAACTTATCAGATGTCATTCACCTTCTTTGAGAAACCCCTCCTTCATGTTCCTATTCTCAGGCACTCTGCCCATGACCCGACCACAAGGCATGGTATTTGGTATATGGCTGGTATTTGGCTGTCTGTTTGTAAACAGGTTCTTATAGCTCAGGCAGGCTTAGAGTTCATGGTCCTCCCCATCAGCCACCAAATCCTGGGATCAGTTGTGTTACCCACTAAGTAACTGATGCAGTTGCTTGCCTGTCTTCCCTACTAAGCTAGCTGGACCAGTGGCTATATCTAAATTTAGGCTATGTGCCCTCAGGGTTTTGCAGCATGTCTGGCATATAAGCAACAAATACTGAAGAAAAGGAAGTTCTTTGTTGTGTTATCAAGCTCAAATTACCACTTAATTCAAATATCTCAAATACGTAGACTAAGAAAAAGATGGTTTATATTTCCAGACCACTGAACATAATTAAGTTAAAGCCACACATATACATATAAATGTGTTTTTGCATCAACCAGAGGCCAGAGGTATCGTGGAGACTTGCTTGAACTATGACCCGGTGTCTTTCAGAGATTCTCTTCCATTCTACCTCTCATCTGTCTTTGGAGTACAGATGACAAAACAAGAGAAAAGGGAGGCTTGGTGGAACCCAGACTATTATATTTGCCCATCATTTATATTCCCCATCACTACTTTGACGGACCTTGTTCTTCTACATTAGACTTCAGTTCCCTCTGCTCAAAACCACTTCCAAAACGTTATCAGGCACAAATAGCGGGCCTATGAGACAGGCAGAAAATAGATTTCTTTGGTACTTGGTGATCACCAGAGTTAGGTTACCAAGAATCTGCTGGAGGACCCACTGGAAATTTGCTGAGGAAACCTCAATGTACCTTAGAAGCGAGCGGATTTCCCAAATGTGTGTCTTCGTCGCCTAAGGCAGGGTTCGAGAAAGATTCTTGTGGGTGAGGCATGCTTAAAGGCCCAGAGACGCACGCTTACTCCCTGGAGACTAGTGTAGCCGTAGCACGACCTGGCCCACCTAGGATCCCAAGTCCCAATTGTTTGGAACGCCCAGTTTTTAGTTGCTAGGCAACTCCCCCATCCAGTTATGACAGATGTATTCCCTTCGAGAGATGCGCCACCTGGCGGTTCAACTAAGAAGGCTCCTTGGGAGGAGGCTGCTGGGAATGTGGAGGGAAGGCAACCTGGATACGCACTCTGGAGTTTCAGTTGGACGCCACGGGATTTCTGCAAAAGCTGATGAAAGAAGTACTAAAAGATGACCCAAAGGTTTCCTTCTCGCCTTCACCTAAAAGAACGCTTCCCCATTTCAAATCAATGAGAGTACGAGAATGTCAAAAAATCAAAGATCTCACGTGTCCTTCTTGGAAAATTGTCGATTAGGTCACTCTCCTTGCTATACAGACGTCAGGGTTGCTCACCGGGATGGCTGTAAAAACGTGGATGGATTTGGCCGGGTGGAAGGATGGAACTAGCTTTTGCGGTTAGTGCCAGGGCCACTCCAGGAGACGATCCCTGGAAGACAACGAAGACATCTGTCTTTCCCTAAATTGTTTTACATGTCATGTTTACAAAATAGAGATGCGTAGAAATAACCCCCAGCCCGGAAGAGCAATAGGTGCGAAATGAACTGCTGCAGATGTTTTGGAGGGTTCTTCTACTGCGTGCTTTACGTAAGGCTGTTCGGTTACTTGCAAACCCTGGCGCGTGCCCTCCCACGCCGCGCGCCAGCGGTGGCGGCTGCCATGGAGACCGGCAGGTGAGCGGCACAGGCGCCCGTGGTCCCTGCCCCACCCGCGCTGAGCGAAGAGGATGCGGTTGTCAAGGCGACATGGATTGGAGGAGAGGACCGAGGGAGGAGGAAGGATGGGCGGCCTTGGCGTAGCCGCAGGGAGGTGACTGAAGCGAGTCCAGCCCCTTGCATCCTCCCCCTGTGTTCCCCCCTCCCGGGGTTTTTTTTTTTTTTTTTTTTTTTTTTTTTTTTTTTTTTTCCCTCCTTCTGCCAGCATAAGCAGCCACCGCACCACCTGAGCTGCTACAGCTGCTGGCTCAGGACAGCGCTATGGCTGAGCCTGGTCACAACCCCCATCCTTCTGCCAGAGACGGAGGAAGAACCGAAAGGCGCACATCCCGGCTTCTGTGGCTGTTGCTTTGGGCTGGGACCACCTTCCAGGTGACCCTGGGAACCGGACCCGAGCTTCACGCCTGCAAAGAGGTACTGTCCACTTCACCGCCTTGACCTCACTTTAGAAAGAAAGAAAAAAAAAAAAAAAAAAAAAAAAAGCTTAGATCCAGACATCCAGTCACAATTGTTTCAGGGGCCACAGAGTTCAATTTTTTTTTTCTAGGAATGAGTAGGGGTTGGGGTGTGGGGGGGAGGAAAGTAGGCTGGTGTCGTCATGGGGGAGGCCAGCCCATTGGAGGACTCCTAAAATAGATCACCCGCACAAGCTCTCAGCAGCTCTGGCTCCAGCTCCGTGAGTAAGGTCCGAAAAAGTGACAGTTCTCAGAAAGAAAGAGAAAGAAGACAGGATTGCTTTCCAGATGGGTGAAATCACCTAGAAAGTGATTGAAAACACTCAGAGGCCAAAATGAAAGAGGAAAGGAGAAGACTGGGATAAAAGTAAAGTTAGGGACCGGTAGTAGACTGGGGTCAGAAGCCCTGGGGTTTGAGGGTGGGAAGCTTGGGAGCCGACCATAGTATCTTAGTAAGTGCCCTCTGTGTCAACATCCAGTTGCCCTCAGCTGCTTCCTGGGGCCCTGCTGGAACACTTTGCCCGTTCCTTTGCACACTTTGTTTAGTGTTTAGCATACGTCCCACCTTTTCTTCATTTTGAATTCTTTAACATATTTCTCCCACTCTCTCCTTTGAACTTTTGTTAACATATGTCATAAGTCCTTTTCAAAGTGTCTCTAAAATGTTAGCAACATAATTCACACAATAGGTAGTGAATGTCCTCTAACAACAACAACAAATGCTTTTTGGAAATTGTTTTTTGGGGACATATGACATTAGGAATAACAAAATTGACTAGTTTCCGTATTAGTGAAATAATGATGTTTGGTTTGTGTTCTCAGTGGCTTTTAAAAAACATATGAAATATTTACAAGAACTATATTGGGGAAGGCAGAATAAAACTTACCTATGCAGAATGAGAGATCTGAAAACATGTCAAGTCTAGCTCTGAAGGAAGGATACTAAATATCAAACCTAGCTAAGGTTTTGCGGGGTTGAAATAATCCTTTTAAGTCACCAGTGTTAATTAACAAGGCCAGTGCAGTCCCATAAATACAAGTGTTATTATGTAGGGTCCTAACCACTAGCCTGTCTACAACATAGCAAATCACAAAAGAAGCAAGTGGGACTCATTAATATTTGCGTGACCCATGCATACCAGGCTTGGTGGCACATGCCTTTAATCCCAGCACGTGGGAGGCAGAGGCGGTGTGAGGCCAGCCTAATCTACAAACCGGGTTCTAGGACATGGCATGTTCCACAAAGGGAGGAGAAAAAAAAACCATGGCTTTGGCTCATAGTTAAGAGAACTTGCCACTTTTTGTAGAGAAACTGAATTCAGTTCTCAGAACCCATATGGCTGCTCATAGCCATCTGTAATTCCAGTTTCAGCGAATTTGGCTCTCTCTCTTGGTCTCTGAGGGCACTGCAGGTGTGTGGCACACATATATGCACACAGGCAAGCATTCATATATTTAAAAAAAAAAAAAAGAAGTAATTCCATGGCTGGGACCTAGCTACAAGGACTATTTTAACCCCTTAGCACCTCAACTATGTTTGACCTTTGGCATTCCTCCTACAGTGCTAGACTTTTGTTTTCAAATCTCTCACATTTTGCATACTTGACAAAGTGCTCACTAAGCATGTATAAAGCCCTGGGTTTGATTCCCCAATACTGAAGAAACCAGATGTGGCGGCACATGTCTTTAATCTCAGCACTTGGGAGGTAGGGGCAGCAGGGCCAGAAATCCAAGGTCATCTGCAGCTACATAGTGAGAAACAGGATCCACAGAGTCACCCTCTGACCTTCACGTGCACGAGGTGGGATGTGTGTACCCATATTCATACACATAATATGAACACACTCACAGGAAAAAAAAAACAGCAATCACTGGAAAATGGCCCCAGTCAGTGGGCCTTTTAGAATTTTTACTAGTCCCAGTTATACCCTGGCCATGACCATTTATAGTTTTACCAAACTACTTCATGATAGATTTTAACAGTGACCAAGAACAGGATGATCTTCCCAGTGGTTCACTGTCCTTGGTGGCCTGTGGTCTAATTGCCTTGCCTGAGAGTTAAACACTGCCATTTCCTTTGTAGAAGATAAGAAGTCTACCATACAACTGCCACTTGTCATCAGATCTTTGTCCACTGTGACATATGAGACACTGAATTGAAGGCCTTGGACACTTACACCATCTTGGTTGAGCAGGAGGGAAGAATATTAACATAAGAATTCTATGTTGTGTGCATATTCTCTTTAGACCTATTTAAACAACCCATATTTGCTTAAGAGTAAGTGAGCCGAAGGCAGTGGAAAGGCGTTCAACACTCCACAGTTTTGGGAGCTGTGGAGTGGGCATTCTGCTAACGCCAATCTCAGGGAGATTGAAGGTAGAAAGATAAAAATGGACCTCAAATACAAGATAGAATTATTTCACCCCTACTTCTTGGCTCAGCTTCTTTAACTAGACCCACACCTCTTGCCGTGTTGAAATAGCGTTGGGGGTATGCTCATTTGCCAGGGGCATCAGCAAGCTCTGTTTACATGATCCTTGAGCAAACAGCCTCTGAACACCCTTGACTCCAAAATAATAAGGAAGAGAATGAGTCCATTATTACAAAGTTCTTCATTAAGCAATATGAACTGATCCTATGGGTTTGGGTGTTCCCAGCCCTAAAAAAGTGAAAGTCTAGTCCAAGGGAGACTGTCTCTTCTCAGCACTTGATTTTCTTATGGATTTCTCAGAAGCCTATGTAGGGTATTAATGCCAGGGCCTCAAATCAAACCAAGGCTGATCCTAGGGATAGTATTGCTGTCACGGACTATGTATAAAAACTGAGACCTCCAACCGGATTGAAGCAGGAGGAAGGGAGACTTGGCTCGAGGTTTTATTGAGGTGGCAGAGCACTGGGAGAGGAAACTGTTGGATGAGTGCCAGGGCTTGGCACTCCTGTCTCAGTTTCACAATAATCAGGGTCACCAGTGGAACTAAGCATCCTGGATGATGTTTGTCCACATGAGTCACTCCTTTAGTGCTGTGCTGGCCCAGGCTAAGTTCCTACTGAGACCCAAACATTTTTTTTTAAAACATAGTGCAACAAATCTAAATGAAAGGAAAGGAGCAGAAAACTGCCTTTGATGTGGTCTGCTTTGTCCTCAGGCTATTGTGCTAATAGCCCCCAGAGGGATTTCCCAACCCATGATGAAAAGCCCAGGGGGCCTCTAGGACTCTGGCAGACATGGATTGGAATAAGATTTGTTGAGTGAGTGATAACTCTGCCATTTAGTACAGAATCAAGATCATTAACTTCTGACAGCCTCAGACTCCTGTCCTATAAAATGGAGGAAGGCATGTCTATCTCGAAGGGTTGTTGTGAGGATTGAATTAAATTAGTCAAGTTCTTAGTACATACTCCCAGAGTATCATAAATGCTTAAGAAACATTGGCAGACAAACAAATCATACACACAAATAATAACATATAAACTTTGACCTAAGGTTAATGTGTGTAGTCAGTCAGAAGGGCTGGAGTAGTGAGGCATGTGAGGAGAGATCGAGAGAAAAAAGAAAAAAAAAAGAAGGAGAAGGAGGAGGAGGAGGAGGAAGAAGAAGAGGAGGAGGAGGAGGAGGAGGAAGAGGAGGAGGAGGAGGAGGAGGAGGAGGAGGAGGAGAAGAAGAAGAAGAAGAAGAAGAAGAAGAAGAAGAAGAAGAAGAAGAAGAAGAAGAAGAAGAAGAAGAAGAAAGAAGAAGAAAGAAGAAGAAACAAAGTAACCAGAACCAGGGCTACTTGGCCTGCCTTGGGAGTAATCATTGCACTCACTAGGCAGACATGGAGGCAGGGAGGCAGAGTGCTTTCTGGATAGAGGGAGGAGACTGAGGAAAGTTCAACAGATGGAAAAAACAGAGTCAGGGAATTGAAAGTAGACCAGTTGGCTGAAACATGAAATTGTGTAAGAATGGTAGAAAATAAAGTCAGTATGTCAGAAGTCAAGTAGAGAATCCATGAAGGATTTCTGGTCAGGACCGCAGCCTGCTCAGGGGATATTCACATGGATATGGTTGAGGGTTAGGGCTATATCTCAGTTGCTAGATTATTTGCCTAACATTCAAGAAGCCCTTTGTTTGAATCCCAGCATATGTAAACCAGGCATAGTAAGTCACATCCTCCTCTAATTAATTTTAAAAATTGTACTTTGTGTGTATGCGAATGTAAATTCCTATAGATGCTAGGGTTGCCAGATGCCCCTGGAGCTGGAGGTTTAGGGCATTATTGTGAGCTGAGTTTGGGACCTCTGCCAGAGCAGTATGTTCCCTTAGCCAATGAGCCATCTCTCCAGTGCCATTACCTCCTGTCATTCCTGACACTCTGGAGATGGAGAGAGAAGGAATTCAAGGTAACCTTCGGTTACACAGAAAATTCAAGAGCAACCTGGGTTACAGAAGACCTTGTTTAGAAAATAAAAGGGGAGGGGGGCAGGGAAACGACTCTTACAGTTAGAAGCCACTGAGGCTGGATGTTTAAAGCGTCTGTCACTAACAAAGAGGAGGATACCCGCTATCGGAAGGAACTAAGGAGCAGGATCTTGGTTGGGATCTGGACATTTAAGAAGCAATTTTGTGTATTTGCCTGACTGAAATCATACCAGAATAATAAGTATCAGACTTAAGACATTTAGAAATTGGTACATATCATGGGCACATAAACTGGAATACACTGGCAAGAAGGAGAGGAGATTTTAAAACAAAACAAAACAACCAAACAAAACCAGCACCTCAAATTCCATACCTGTGTGTCTACCTGCGAGAGAAGTATATACCTATCAGTGGCCCAGAGTGTGAGGAGTAGATCAAACTGGGTTCAGCTTTCTAGCATTTCCACTCCGTAGCTAGGAGGCTATTTGATCTCAGTCACTTCTCTTTGATATGGGGATGTTGGGAGCTAGGGATACAGTTTGGTATAAGATGTTTGTCTGAGCTGTGTGAGGCCATGAGCCTGATCTCTGGCACTGAAAGAAAAAGAAAAGGAAGATACTAGTAACAGTCCTTTCATTACAACAATTTAAGTGAGTTAATCCATGGGCGGAACTTAGGCCAAATCTTGGCATAATAAGTATTCAGTAACTGTTAGTGGTTACAACTGTGTTTCAGAGAAAGTCAAGCTGACCCTGGCTTATGATAATAACAAACTGTTAAGTGCTGAGGTTGGAGTGATGGCTCAGCAGATAAGAGCATTGTCTGGCCTTCCAGAGGACTAAGGTTCAATCCCCACAATGTGGCTCACAACCGTCTGTAACTCCAGGTGATGGAAATCCAGTGTGGTCTTCTGGTCTCCAAAGGCACCAGGAACACACTTGGCTCACAGACATACATGCAGGCAAAATACCCATACACATAAGAATAAATTAAAAAGGACTCACTACGGACCTAAGGGTGATGGAGGTGGGTTGACCTGAAGGCTGAGTGTGATGTCACTCACCTGCAGTCTTGGAAAGCAGAAGTGGGGTGGGGGGTGGGGGGGAAAGGGGATGGAGGGATGAGGGGCAGGGGAGGGAAGTAATTACAAAAGGTTTGAGATCCTTGCCTCAAAAGCAAAAGCAAAAAAAAAAAAAAAAAAACCACCACTGACAAAGAACGTGTGGCTAATGTGGATAATCCCAGCCCGTGGAACAGAAGGTCTTTTTCAAGTTACACAAGAGCCTAGGCCACATTGGGAGTTTTAGGTCACCTTGGCTACATATAGAGTTAAACCCTATCTGAAAGCAGAGCAAACACATTTAATAAACAAGGAGAGGGAAACAGTTGCGAAAGGCACTCTGGGAAAAAGGTGGTGGAACCTGGCAAAGAGTCTAGAGCTGTGGTACGCTACTCTGTGGCCACCAGCTGTGGGAGGCAATGTCTAGGAATGTTTAGGACCCTGAGGAATTAGATCATTAATTTCGTCTCATCTTAATTAAGTGAAAGTTAAAATAGATACTCAACTACTGAAAACCTTTCAACTCAGTTTAAGATTACTTGGGTACATGAACATATTTTTGTTGCTGCAATTTTTTTTATAAAATCAACATGGATATGAAGAACTTTTGAGGAATATTTGGTGCTGAAGTGAGCCATATCTTAATACCTGTCAATTTTGAAGACTGAATACAAGAAGAACACCACAATAGTTTATAATGGCTATAAGATGACATGGCCTAGATAGTATCTAAATGTAACCTACTATTAAAATTAATCTCACCCTTTTCATTCTTTACATTTTTGAGAAAAGCCGAAAAGCCCATAGGAGGCTCACATTTTTCTGGGACGTTGCTGGCCTGCAGATAGCAGATTCAGCCCGTTCTCCTATTTCAGCCACATAACCTTGCTTGGCCTCTCTCACCTTCACCTTCTTGTCTGGAAGATGGGAGTAACTGGGTTCTTGCCTTTTCACAGTTGATTGGAGGATTAAGGAAGATGGCTCTTGAAAGTGTTTGGTGAAAGGCATTGCAAGCATGCCTCAGCAAACCTGCTTGTTGGTGGTTACGAGCTACTCTTAACTGTCTTTACAGGATGGTTCAATGGTCCTGTGTGATATCACAGGGGGGATGAGCTGGAGGTGCTTGCCTGGCCAGTCTCTAATGCCAAATTCTCACGGTGACTGTCCCTTCTAATGTCCCCTCTCTGGAGTCATTCCTTCCCCTTCTCTTCCCATCTTTTATTTATTTATTTATTTTTGGATCACGTTGCTACGAGGCCCAAGCTCTTCTCAGAGCCTGAGGTCCTCAGGTCAGCTTCCCTAGTGCTGAGGTTGAGCTGTGCATCGGCACATCCACCCAGGTGACTCTCACCCACCTCCAAAGTATTATTATTTCTTTTTATTCCAAAACTAAAAGGAATGCTACAGGGAAGTGGTGGTGCATGCCATTTAATCCCAGCACTTGGGAGGCGGAGGCAGAGGCAGGTGGATCTCTATGAGTTCCAAGCCAGCCTGATCCACAGAGCAAGTTCCAGGACATCCAGGGTTACATAGAGAAACCCTGTCTCAGAAATAAAGGAGGAGGAGGAGGAAGAGGAGGAAGAGGAGGAAGAGGAGGAAGAGGAGGAAGAGGAGGAAGAGGAGGAGGAATTTTAAAAATCATAAATAAGTGGTTGGAATAAAATTCAGAAACAAATAATTAAAACTTTAAAATAAAGGCAAGCATAGTGGCTTAAGTATGCAGTCCCAGCACTGTGATGGCTGAGGTGAGAAGCTTGTCTTTCTAGAAGTTCAAGGCCAGTCTGGCTACCCAGTCAGACCTTGTTAAAGAAAGAGAAAAAGACAAAAGAGGAATGGAAGGAAATAGAAAGAAAAGAGAGACAAGAAAAGAAAAAGGGTTGGGCATGTAAGTCAACAGTAGAACACTGACCTAGTATAAATTTGATTCAGGGGGGGGGCGGGGGGGAAGACTTCTTTTGATTGTCTCCATCTAGTTGCTTGTCTGTGTAGCTGCTCCTCCTGATGGATAATCCTGTCTGACATCAGCATCTCTAGACCTTGCTCCTTACTGAATACATTCCACATTGGTTTCACCCCCAGTGTTTTCAGGAAAACTGCACTTGTTCCATCCCATGGTAACCTCTCTGTTCCCAACAGGCTTCCTCTACCAGCATTTGACAGAACTCTGACCGCTCCCACCGTCTACCTATGCTTTCTGGACACCAGACCCACTGGAGATTTTGCTTTGTTTCTGCCTCCCCGGTGGCTCCTTCTCTTGTCTGCTTGATTTTTAGCCTCCTTGTCCCTTGTCCTTGAACTGTGAGTCTGTCTGTTCCCAAAAGTCAGTCATCAAACGTCCTTCTATCCCTCCATCTCTCTCCAGACTTTTCGAGCTTTACTCCCTAGGCAACCTCAAACAGCAGCATGGTGTGAAAGGCCACGTATGTACCGATGGGTCTTGAATTCATACTTCCATAGTCTGTACCTTGCCCCTGAACTCTATAGCTGTATATCCAGCTGCATCTGGATATGCATTTGATTGGCAGTTTAGGTTCATAATGTCCAGACCAGTAGCACTTTGATGCTGATCGTTTCTTTGAGGTCCGGTGCCTCAAAGACACTTTCTCCTCTCAGCTCCTAGCAGCCCCTTCCCTCCCAACACTCAGGCTGCAAATCCTAACTTGCCTCTCAAAATCCTTCCTCTATCAGAATTCATTAGAAAAATTTTACCAGCCCTGCTTTCAAAATATACTGAGTGTGATGGCTTCTTGTCCTTGTCCAAGATGCCGTCTCCAGGCCTCCTATTGAACTGCTTTTCTTCCACAATAACTTCTTGTTTTATCCAGTCTGAGTAAACGTACCAAACACAAGCTTGATTTCTGTCCGCTTGTGCTCCAGCCTTTGAAAGTTTCCTTGTCAAGAGCAGGAAAGATGGCTCAGCGGTTAAGAACACTGGCTGCTCTTCCAGAGGACGGGCACCCACATGGTGGTTGACAATCATTTTATAACTTCAGTTCTAGGGACTCTGACATCCTCTTGTGGCCCCTGAAGACACCAAGGTAAACTTATGTGGTGTATAGACATAAGTTTAAAACACCCATATACATAAAATAAAAAAAAAAATCTTTTCTTAATGTTTTTCTTGTTAGAATGAGAACCACTGTTTTTAGTGGTCCTGGAAGCCCTGTGCACAGGTAGCCCCTCTTCCTTCTTCCTCTCCAGCTGCATCAGTCTCCTGGCCACTTCTCAGACAAGAGGGTCGGCCTCCTGCTGTTTTGCCTGAGTAATTTGTTTCTTAGTGCCCTTCAGATTTCCACATAGTCAATCCATAGCGACAAAATCTCCTGGAGACTTAACTCCCAGTCCCTGTCCCTGTCCCTGTCCCTGTCCCTGTCCCTGTCCCTGTCCCTGTCCCTGTCCCTGCAGTGAGGTGCATATTTCTCAAAGCTGTAAGCCTATAGAAGCCTGATGCTGGGTCCTGGAATATGCAGGTTGATCTTTGGGAGGTGCCAAATTGTTTTTTCAAGGAAAGGAACTGATCATGATTTCTTTTTTAAATTATTTTAGAGTGTAAGTGATTAAGATTCATATATTGATTCCTAATTCCCAAAGCAAGAATATAATCCCCACACTTAGGAGGAAGAGGCAGGAAGACCACTACCAGCTTAAGATCAACTTGGGCTACAATATTGAGTTCACAATATTGAGCTATAGAGCAATATTCTGTCTCAACAAAGGCTGAATCTTCAACTGATATAGCTCAGTTGGTAGCAGCGCACACACAAGACCCTGGGTTCAACTCCTAGTACTGAAGGGGACATAGAAGGGTATGGGACTTCTTAATACTGTCTTGACACTACAGGAATTCCCAAAGAAAGGACATTAACAAGAACTCTATAGCCCTAAGGAATAGGGATAATGTTTGCAAATATGGATCAATAATGAAGGGTATCATTGCTGTTTAGAGAATAACCAACAATACTCCCAAGTCCCACCCCCATACTGTGGATTTTGAATGTAGGGCCTCAAGCATGTTGTATCTAAAGTGTTTCTCTGGCTGGACCCTTATATTTTCATCTCAAATGTAGCATTTACTTAGATAACTCTTCAATAGAAAACGAGGAAGAGGAAGAGGAGGAGGAAAAGGAGGAAGAGGAGGAAGAGGAGGAGGAAGAGGAGGAGAATCTATGTCAGCTTTTGCTATGCCATAAACTTCCCTTAAGACTTAGTGGTTGCCGGGCGGTGGTGGCGCACGCCTTTAATCCCAGCACTTGGGAGGCAGAGGCAGGCGGATTTCTGAGTTCGAGGCTAGCCTGGTCTACCGAGTGAGTTCCAGGACAGCCCGGGATATACAGAGAAACCCTGTCTCGAAAAAACAAAAAAAAAAACAAAAAAAAAAAAAAAAAAAAAAGACTTAGTGGTTTAAAGGAGTAACTATTGCTTGGCTCAGAACTGTGTAGTTTCTCCGGGTTGATTGTTGAGGTCTAGACAGGATGACTAATCGCTGCTAGGCTCCCATAAAAGATTGTGGTCAGCTGGTGGTTGCAAGTTTACTAATCTCAGATGCCTTGCCCAGCCAGGTGTCTGGCAGGTGGCAGACTGTTAGTGGGACACCTGCGTTCCTTTCCTTATTTCTTATTTTTCAGTAGGCTAGCTCAGACCCGCTTATACTATGGTCTCAGAGTTACAGGTAGTGAGACAGCACGCACGTGGCATATACCCAAACTCACACATAAGCAAAATTAATCTAAAAATAATGTTTCGTTGCTGTTGTTTATAAAGACCAAAAGCAACTTAGGATAAAAGGATATACTCTAACCTATAGGCTATATATAGCTCGCCGTTAAGGAAAGCCAAGGCAAGAACTCAGAGGAACAGAAACCATGAAGCAATACTCCTCATTTTCTATGGCTCATTCAGCTTGCTTTCTTAAATAACCCAAGACCAGCTGCTCAGGGGTGGCACCATCCATAGTAGACTGAGCGTTCCTACATCAATCATTAATCAAGAAAATGTGCCACAGTCCTATGGAAGCATTTTCTCAGTTGATGTTCCCAGCTGACTCTATAGTGTGTGGCCAGTTGACAAGAACTAACCAGCACAGTGGCCCAGGTTGGTTTTGAACCTGCAATCTTCCTTCCAATTTCAGCTATAAAGTTCAAATACCGAAATGAACATGCGCATACATATTTTAGATGTTTGCTCCATCACCATTCAGGTAACTTTGCCCCTGCCTTCCTCCCCCTGCCCTCCCCCTTTCTATCCTGTTCCCTCCCCTCCTCCCCTTCCTTTTTTTTTTTTTTTTTTTTTTTTTTTTTTTTTTTTTTGAGACCAGTGTTCACTGAATGGCCCAGGTCCACTAGATAGAAAAGCCTAGAACCGCTTACCTTATGCCACAACTTCAAAGTGCTGGGATTACAGGTGTGCACTACCACACCCAATGTGACATTTCTTCAACTTTTGAGACAAAGAGTTTTTCTATGTAGTCCTGGCTGTCCTAGATCTCGCTCTGTAGACCAGGTTGGCCTTGAATTTATAAAGATCTGCCTACCTCTGCCTGAGTGCTGGGCTTAAAGGCATGTACCACCCCCAGCTGGCTCATTTCTTCAACCCTTAAATTATGTTCCTAGAAATGGGAGTCTCCTAGTCAAAGGACGGATTATATAGTTTATATTGCTCAGTTTTTCTCAATTTCTCTTTTGGAGAAATTCTATCAGTTTTATTTCTCATTAACCTTGGATAGCCTCATCTTCTATCAAGTTGAAATTTATGAATGAAAAATGGGAGATTTTAATCAAAGAGGGAGGGGGGAGGTTGCCAATTTTTCACTATAAAAAATGGTCCATACCCATGTGTGTGTGTGGGGGGGTGCCCACGAGGGTCAGAATGCTTGTGAGCCATTTTGTGGTTGCTGGGACTGAACTCAGGTCCCCTGCAAGAACAAGATGTGCTCTTAAATTCTGAGCTGTCTCTTCAGTTCTATTTTTATTTTTATTTTTTAAAAAAAAACTTTTGTGTGTATGCATATATGCCTGTTTATATGCTTCTATGTGTGGGTGTGCAAATAACATGGAACACTGTGGAGGTCAGAAAAGGGCTTGTAGAAGTCAGTTCTTTTCTTCCACCATATGAGTCCCAGGGAATTGAACTCAGGTGATCAGGTGTGAAGACAAATGCCTTTGCCTCTGAGCCATCTCAGACCCAAGCATACAGTTTAGTTATTTATCTCTTCTGGCTAGAATGCAAACTCGGTATAGGATAATATCTTCATGTGCTCTATTCATTTCTAAACTTTTAAAGCTCATCACATTGAAAGTACTTCACTTTTTCACTGAATTAAGCCCCATTTTGTAGATGATAAAATTAAGGTACAAAGAAATATTAGCTTGTCAGAAGTTCTGCAGCAAGTGAAAGGGTAGGATCTCAGGCAGCTGTGTTCACAGCCACCATGCTGTCTGCCTGTCCTTGCCCCAAATCCAAACAACAGTCCAAATGGTATAAGCAGCAAAGAGAAAGTTTTCAGTTTCCCTTTGTGTCTACAAGTCACCAAGGACAAACATCTGCCAACACTTCCACATGACATTCTTTTTGTCTGTTTGTTTTTCAAGACAGGGTTACTCTGTGTATCCCTGGCTGTCTCGGAACTCATTATGTAGACCAGGCTGGCCTACATAGAACTCACAGAGATCCTCCTGCCTCTGCCTCCCAAGGGCTGGGATCAAGGCATGTGCCACCACTATTTGGACACTAATTTTGAAATATTTTGTTCCCAAAGAAAAATATATGCTTTTTAGAAAACTTTGTAAAAGTTGCATCATCATATCTGTCTTTATTTATATTTTGTTTTCATTATGGTGGATCTCATTACTGGATGTGTATGATGCGTGTTTGGCCATCAGAGGACAACTTTGTGGAGCTGGTTCTTGCCTTCCACCTTGACATAGGTTCTGGGAGTTGAACTCAGGTCATTTGGCTTGCATGACAGTTACCCAGCTGAGCCATCTCCCCAGGCCTGATCGTAATATGTTGAAATTAGCTTCTCAGTGATTGATTCCAGTCATGTATAACGATGCTTCAGGGAATAACCTTAGAGGTTGATGGAGATTTGAGTCTATCTCTAGAATAAATTCTTTAAAAATAAGATGTGCTGTGTCAAAGAGTATGCTTAACATTTCTATAGGAGTCTAGTGTCTAGTCAGCAGCACTGACTTAAAGACATCATTAGCCTTCTCTGTGACAGGCTCAGGGGAGATGTTGACTGTGAGAACAGCCAGCAGAGCTCGTAGACCTCAGGGGATTACTGAGACATGAAGGGCAAGGCTGGAAGGCCTGTCAGCTTTACCAGTTGTCTACATCAAGGAAGTTAAGTAGTGGCTAATTAAAAAAAAAAAAAAGCATATGTCAAGCTCCAAGGTTTTGCTTAGTCTGTACTGTTGTCTGTTTTTCTTTCTTAAGCTCCTGCTGTATATTGTCCCAGATTAAAGAACAGAACAGATCATTATAGTCAGGGCTTGACAGCTGTTGGAGACAAGTACATCTCCATGCTCCACTTTGCAAACTCCTTTTAGTCTGAAACCTAATGTACAGTTATCATCCATTCTTTACTTTCTGCTTGTCGTGGATCATTAAATGCGTTTTTAAAGGCGTAGGCAGCGATGCATCCTGAAAGGGAATGAAGCAGATGGCTTTCCACTCCTTTTATTTTAGTATATATGCATGTTCGTGCACGTGAGCACCTCGTGCTCTGGTCCATGTGTGGAGGTCAGACAGCTTGTGAAGGTTGGCTGTTTCTGCCATGGGGGGGTCTCAGGGATCAAACTCGGGTCTGCCATGCTTGGCAGCAAGTGCCTTCACATACTGAGCCATCCTGTGTCAGCTCAGGTTAAAGGTACTGATATGAGGTAATAAAGCAAGAATTAGACAATTTTCTAGTGCTTTCATAGTGAGATGATGAGGGATGAAGGATGTGGACCCAGGTGTGAGCAGCAAAGGTAGGACCAGCTAGACCAGCTAGAGTGCACAAACAGGAGTTACTAGGAGTCTTTCCCCATGAAAGAAGACACTCCTTCCACTTTTGGATAACCTTGAAATCTAAGATAAAAAAGAAAGTCATTGATACATTCCAACTTACTATTATTATTTTGTATATGTGTATATATTTGTAGACATGCCAGACATGTGGAGGTCAGAGGACAACCCTTGAGAAGCTGACTTTTTCCTTCCACCATGTGGAACCCTGGGGACCAAACTCAGATCCTCAGGCAAAGCAAAATGTCTTTGCCAATTAAGCCATCTAGCTCTCCACCCTGATTGCACTTATTAGTTGCATCTTAATTTTTTTTTTTTTTAACCGTGCAAAACCTAAGGCCAAAGGGGGTCAACAGGTTTGCTTGTTCAAGGGAGCATCAGCCGCACAGTGCCTTTAGAATGGTGAGGATGTTGAGGGGGCATGGATGCAGGGATCCCTCCTGTCCTCACCTTCTTAAAAAATAGGCTCAGTCAAGATATGTAGACCATTTAAGTTTATTTAGCAAAAACAACAGAAGCAACGCAACGGAAAGCAGGTGCCCTAAAGTGATTGTAGTGGGTGCCTGCAGTGGGGAGCAGCTTGGTCAGTTCTGTGTTGTGGATCTTAAAGCTAAGACAGGTAGCACATTCCTGAGGTAGGATGAGCCTTTTTCTGTCCCAAATTATGGTGGGCTAGATCTTTAAGTATTTCCTCTCATACTTGCCACAAAAAGGAGGGGTATCCAAGTCACAATGCAAGCACCGTTGTGAGTCAGGTCCTTTAAGGGGTCAGATTCTTCATTAGTGTGCATGTGTGGGTGATGCCCCGGTGTGTTAATTGTTGATAAAGTGGGAACAACCCAACTGCAGCTTCAAGGGTTTTAATCACTTACTGCCTCTCTGATTGTCAGCAGCCACCAGACACAGCTGCAGTTTTCTTTGGTAACCTCATATCTAAATCCCAGCCTATGGCATGCTCTAGGGTAGACTCCTGTTTTTTTAAAATAAGTGGGAGTTTCTTAGAAATCATCCTTACAACTCAGTCTGGGCCAGGCAGGGTGGTGGATGCTTTTATTCCCAGTACTCCAGAGGAAGGGGCAGGTGGATCTCTATGAGTTTGAGGCCAGCTTGGTTTACATAGTGAGTCCCAGGCCAGCCAAGGCTGCACAGTGAAACCCTGTCTTCAACTAACTAACTAACTAGTCAGCCAGCCAGCCAAACAACCAACAACAAAACCAAATTTGTCTGTTGCAATTAGATGTAAGGATATATGGAAGGACCATGTGCCTGTGTGTGTTCCCTAGGAGAGGCTTCGTGGGAGCCAGCGCAGCCTCCCAAGGACTGCTTTGTTTTTCCTTGAGCCCTGCCCTTCCTCTAACCCGTCAACTGGGATGGCTTAGACTCAGCTGCAAGCTCTTTTGCTTTGCTTCTCTATGGGCCCAATCATGTCCTTTTAACCCTAACACTCATTTTAACTCACACACACTTGTTTTCATTGTATCAAGTCTGGACTTAGGGTAGCTCTTAGGGGAGATCCAGTCACAAGGCATGTGCAGTTCCTAAGAGTTTTTAACCTCTGGTCCTGAGCAGTGAAGTGCTTGCTTAATGTGGGGGGTGTGTGTGTGTGTGTGTGTGTGTGTGTGTGTGTGTGTGTGAGAGAGAGAGAGAGAGAGAGAGAGAGAGAGAGAGAGAGAGAGAGAGAGAGAGAGAGAGGAGAGAGAGAGAGTTTAGAGTTTATGGGTGAATACACCAGTGTTTGTCTATAAGAAGGTCAGAGGAAGACATCTGGATTCTTTCTCCAAATCCCTCTCCACCTTATTGCCTTGAAGCTCTTTGTTTCAGTTAGGATGAATAGTTGGCACACAAGCTTCCAGGACTTGCTAGTCTCTGAGCCCTAACTGCTGGATTACAGCCACACACAGCTATAACTGCTTTTTACATGGGTTCTGAAGATTAAAATTCAGGTCTTCATGCATGCACAGCAAGTGTTCTGAGCCACTGAGCCATCTTTCCAGCCCCATACGTTTCAAAATATTTTGAACCAAAATGTGTTAAGCCCCACCCCCTCCTTTCTATATTTCACATTTAGAATTCAGAATTTTCTCCTAATTTGAGACAAGGAGCCTAAATAGATCCAAGGAAGGGGTCATACCCCACTCCACAAATTCTCTTCTTTTGTTCCAGACCAAGGGCACTTTCCCAAAACTCCATTTTCCAACTTACATTATAGGATAACTGATCAAGCTTTTGTTTTGTTTTGTTTTGTTTTGCTTTGCTTTGAATTTGAGACAGTGTCTCAAACTGGCTTTTGTAGCTTCAGATGACATTAAGTTTATAATTCTTCTGCTTCCACTTCCCAAGTAGGATTACAGGAAATCTAATTTAGGATCTCAAGCGCAATAGGCAAACACTCCATCCTTCCCCACCCACCCCACCCTTTCCCCTTTGGATCTTTTGAGACAGGGTCTCACTTTGTAGTTCTTGCTGTTTTAGAACATGCTATATAGATGAGGATGGCCCTAGACTGGCATGATCCTCCTGTCTCTGCCTCCCATATGCTGCTGTTATATGTATGGGCCACAGCGATAGACTGCTAGGTTCTTAAAGTCTTGGTTTGACTGAGAACCTGAACTCTGAACATTTGGGGAGATTCACTGATGGCTTACTCTGTGAAAAGAAATCAGAGTGTTATATGTACGTATATAATATGTACATGTGTGTGTGTGTGTGTGTGTGTGTGTGTGGTTAACCTCTTTAGACGCTGCACTCTCAGAAAGTGCAGGTTTTTCCTGATACATGACTGAATTGTTAACACATGAAGAAGGCTGTTAGACTCTTAGGAAAACATCTTCAATTTGGTCCGCATAGGAAGTTCCAGGCCAAACAGGGCTACCTAAAGGGACCTTGTCTTAAATAAACAACAAAGTGGACGTTCTTCAACTGGAGTTCCTTAAAAATATCCTACTAATACCTGTTGATCTTGATTAAGGAGAGATGGCTACATGAACCGGGGGGACCCTTTGGGATCCACACATCGGATGCCGCAGAGGAGATGCTTTTCCTCTGAGAGGTTTCACCTTTGCCAGCCCATTTAACGTTCCCTTTGCTTAGAGCTCTAATTTCCTCCACAGTATACAGCCTCTGGATTTTATTTATTTACTGGACTTCTTTGGACTATCGAGAAATATTGTCCATATCAGCACCAGCTCCAGAGAACAGACATATCGGGAGCACTTCGCATTTGAAAATATCAGTAACAAGTTCTCTCTAGAAATTGTGGGTTGTGGGTTATTATTGTTTATTCTATAAGATATTTACCGCCGGGCAGTGGTGTCGCACGCCTTTAATCCCAGCACTTGGGAGGCAGAGGCAGGCGGATTTCTGAGTTCGAGGTCAGCCTGGTCTACAGAGTGAGCTCCAGGATAGCCAGGACTACACAGAGAAACCCTGTCTCGAAAAACAAAACAAAACAAAACAAAACAAAAAAAAGATATTTACCTTTTCTCTGATATTGAAAAACTTTTTTTAAGAGTTACATATTTTATATATGTGTGCAGGTATGCGACAGTATGTGAGGTCTGAAGACAGCTTGCAGGAGTCTCTTCCTTCCACCATAAGGGCCTTAAGTTGACAGCAAGCACCTTCACTCACTCAGCCATCTCACTAGTCCCTTAGATTTAATAACTTTTATTTCCAAAATTTTAAAATAATTTATTCACCAAGTTATCTCCTGTTTGTTTGTTTGTCCGTTTGTTTGAGACAGGCTTTCACTATGTAACCCTGGCCGTCCTAGAACTCACTGTGTAGACCAGGCTGGCTTTGAACCCACAGAGATCTATACCTGTCACTGCCTCTGGAGCGCTAGTATTAAAGTTGTGCTCCACCACACTGGTCTCTAAGCTATTTACTGAACATGATGGGCTAAAACCAGAAGGATATGGTACGAACTCTACAACCACAAGTATGTGGCTGTCAAAGGAGCAGGCAGTTGCAGGAAGTTACAAAGAGAGATGAAAGATGACAGAAAGGGGTCAGATGGGAGCCAGCAGCAGGCAAAACAGCCTCTGGGACCCAGCCTCAGATCCTACCCAACAGAGTCCAGACTCAGGCAAGCGGCAGCATCTCAGAGGTTCATTTATCCAAGAAGCTGATGAGCGTTCTTTGAAAGTTGGTTGCAAAACTGAGGGAGGAAAAGGCGCTCATGGTGATTGGCTTCGCTGACAAAGTGCTATAAATTGAGGGCTTTAAAACAACCAAATAGCTGGAGAGATGGCTCAGTGCTTTAGAACATTTGTTGCTCTTCTGTAGGTCCAGAGTTCAAGTCCCCATTGTCCGATGCTGTCTTCTGGTGTATAGACAGACCTACATGCAGACAAAATGCTCATGTACATAAATAAACAAACCTAAAAACAAACAAGATGCAGGCTTTAGATCCCAGCACTTCAGAGGAAGAGGCAGACAGATCCATGAGTTTGAGACCAGCCTGATCTACCTACTGAGACCCTATCTCAAAAAGCAAAACTGGAACTTCTAGGCATGATAGGTAGTACAGGCCTTTAATCCCAGCACTGGGGGTTTGAGGGGGGGGGCAGAGTTCCAGGCCAGCCAGGACCACATAGTAAGACCCTGTCTGAAAGAAAAGAAAAAAGCAAAAAAAAAACTGGAATTCTCTTGCCTCTTCCTTGATGCTGGTGTTTGCTGGCCATCCTGGTGTTCCTTGGTTCGCAGACTCTATTAGGCCCGTATTCTTCTTCTGTGTGATGCTATTTTCTCAAGAACTAATGATACCAGGCAGTGAATTTAGGGCTCATCCTAATTTAGTTCCTTTCTTTCTCTCTTTTAAGACAGTGTTCCTCTATGTAGCCCTGGCTGTCTTGGAACTCATTCTGTAGATCAGGCCTTGAACTCTGAGATCCACCTGCCTCTGCCGCCCAAGTGCTGGGAATAAGAGCATGTGCAACCACAGAGTTGGGCCCATCCTGATTTAATATAACCTTAACTAATTATATCTTCAAAGATACTATTAAGAAAAATAAATGCGGCACACTAGAGAGATAGCCTAGTGGTCAAGAGCACTGGCTGCTCTTCCAAAGGACCCAGGTTCAAATCCCAGGACCTATATGACAGCTCACAGTATCTGTTATTTCATGTCCACGGGGTTTTTAATACCCTCATACAGACATACATGGAGGCAGAACACCAATATAAATAAACTAACAGAGAAACAGAGATTGAGATTGATTATTTTTAAGGGATTAAATGTTTTAAAAAAGAAAAATAATGCAAATAAACCAAAAAATTCATTTCCTTAGGCTAGAATGTTAAGAGAATGTTACAGAAGTAAGGATCAGGCAGCTGGAGAGATGGCTCAGCAGTTAAAAGCACTTGTCGCTCTTGCAGGGAGGACCAATGGTTGGTTCCTAGCACCCACCTGGTGGCTCACAACCATCCATAATTCTGAGTTCCAGGAGACTCAATGCCCTGTTCTGACCTCTATAGGCGTCAAACACATAACATGGTGCACACGCATACAGACAAAACTCATATACGTAAAATATTTTTGAAAAGATCATTCAGGACTTAATTGGTAAAGATCAGGTTAGAGGGATGGCTCAGTGGGTAAGGTGCTTGCTGCTCAAATGTAAGGACCTGCATTAAGATCCCTAGCACCTAGTGGGGAAGCCTGGCATGGCAACTCTTGGAGAGGTGCAAAGGGCTTGGCTTGGGTTCCTAGTACCGCATAGCAGCTTACAACCATCTGTAACTCTAGTCCCAGGGGATGTCATCGTCTGGCCTCTGCAGTCACCAGGCATACCCACAGTGCACATACATACATTCAGGCAAAACACTCATACACATAAAAATAAGTACTTTTTTTTTTTTAAAGTTTGACATGATCATGCACACCTGTGAACTCAGAGCTGTTGGAGCAGGGGCAGGAGAATCACGGGGGCTTGTTATTGACTAGCCTACCTCTAGGTTCAGTGTCACAAGACATAAAGTGGAGATGGATAGAGAAGACCCAACCTCTTTCTCATGCACACACATGTACATGTATACACAAATGCATACATGTACATGCACACACACACACATACACACGAGCGCACGTGCACACACAGTAAAATTTTGATAAGTTCTGAGGCTGTAGCAGAGCATCTCAGGTGCAGAGAGAGTTGGGTATATCAGTGTTTCAACAATGGAATTACTAATTTCACAAAACCAACTATTACTGAGGCAGAAACTTCCTTGTTCCCACCAGAATTCAAAAGTACAATTGTCCTTTTAACAGAGCTTTGGAAGCTGGAGGAATGGAGCATCATTTCTTTTAAACCACTGTAATTTCTTTCGTCTCAAATCTAAGTAGAAAGGACTATGGTACTTAATTACTATCTGTTAACCATGCTGAATGCTGGCAGCAGGGAAACCTAGGCGGCTTATTTATGAGTGGTCATAAAATAAAGGAGTACCTTCTGTTCTCTCCGGTGACTGCTAAGCCTTCCTCTAAACCTTCCTGAAAATGAGGCATCCTGTGTTTGGCATCCTGCCTTAGTTTCCCCTACCAGATTTCATTCTTGGACCTATGCCACTTGTGCTCCCACAAAGTATGAGGTGCTCATGTGCACTCAGTCCTGGTGGGAGGGGGACATGGGACACAGAAGCATTGGGATGTGCTCTCACCAGAGTCAGCACAATATAAAGGGACATTTCTCCTAGTAGCAGAAGCCACAGAGAATGTAACTTTGGAGGAGGGTGTGAGCTGAGGATCTCGTGTCAGGCTCCTGTTTGAGTGAGAGTGGTGGTCCATACTTATAATCCCAGCACACAGGAGGCAGAGGCAGGACTTGACTAGGCAAGTTTGAGACCAGCTAGGTCTAAATAGTGAGTTATAGGATACCAGCCAGGGTAACAGAGTATTCTATCTTAAAAAAAAAAAAAAAGAAAAGAAAAGAAAGAAAGAAAAGAAAAAAGAAAGAAAAAAGTCTTCAAGAAAAAGCTGGAGAAGAAAAGACAGAGGACTCCTGGGGTTTACTGAGCAGGCAATCTAACCCAAATCAGCAAGCTCCAGGTTCACTGGCAACTCTGTTTCAAAAAAATTCAGGTGGACAGTGTTATGAAATATAATGTAATGAGGGGTACCTGGCAGGCCCATGCCAAGATGTCCCCATGAGTAATTATCCCATGCAACAGATCTAGTGATTGGCAAGAGGGAAGAGAAGGGAGGGGAGGGAAGGGGAGGGAAGGAAGGAGAGGGGAGGGGAGGGGAAAGTGAAGGACTGGAGAAGGGATAGAGGCAGACAGACAGGAGCACAGCCACGAGGGCAGAGAAAAGGAGACAGCGAAGGACAGAAAGGGGGAGAGAGAGACTGGCAGGGAACATGTGGAAACAGAGAGAGAACTGTGGTGACAAGCAGTCCTTGTATGCTGCCTGCACCTGGCTCCAGCAGGTAATAGCAGCAGATGATGGCATAGCCTCGCTAGGTCACTGGACTGACTCTCTCTCTCTCTCTCTCTCTCTCTCTCTCTCTCTCTCTCTCTCTCTCTCTCTCTCCATTCTTAGCTCTTTTCTACAAAACTGCTTTCACCAGAGGTACCTCTCCTTTGCATGGTACTACAGTTTGCCGCGGAAGACTGAGGGTGGAGCAAGGGCAGGGCTCCTTCCTGTTGCTTTAGCCTCAGTCGCTTTCAGGTTTTTGCCCTGAAAACTTCCTACCTTTCTCCTTAAGAGGCCAGTGTGCAGATCTGGCTCTAGGTCTTGAACCAGGGTTGGTTTTTTTTTTTTTTTTTTTTCTTGGTTTTTCGAGACAGGGTTTCTCTGTATAGCCCTGGCTGTCCTGGAACTCACTCTGTAGACCAGGCTGGCCTCGAACTCAGAAATCCACTTGCCTCTGCCTCCCAAGTGCTTGGATTAAAGGCGTGCGCCACCACTGCCCGGCGAACCAGTCTTTTAAGGACTCTGACTGCTCTTCATTGCCTGCAGTCTGGATGTTACTGTCTTCTACCACCAAAACTTCCAAGAAGAAAAGTGGCATCTTTCAACACTCAGGTTGTAGGCCACGCCTGGTGGTGCATGCCTGTAATCTCAGCTCTCATGAGTCTGGGGAAGGTTAGGTGTTCAAAGTTACCCTTGACTGCTTTGCTAGTATAAGTCCATCCTGCGGTACATGACAGCCTGTCTTTAAAACAAAATGAAAGGAAGGAAGGAAGGAAGGAAGGAAGGAAGGAAGGAAGGAAGACAAAGAAAGAGGAAAAGAGCAACCATAAAATGAAACCTTATTTTTCGTGGGTTAGGGATACAGTTCAGTGGTAGAGGCCTTTCCTGGCAAATGGTGTTCTCCCAGTTCCTAAAAGAAACAAACAAACAAAAATCTTGTCAAGGCTCCCAGAGCCCAGCCCTCTGTATAACACAAAGCAAACATCTGCCCAGTGAACAGCTGGCATGCATGACCCATCCTGTTGGCTTACTGATAAGACAGGATGACTACCCAGCATCTGCTGCTCTCAACATAGGTGATCTGTGTAGAGCCCAGTCTGTCCTGCCTCCACTGCCACAGCTTGAAGGCCTATACCAGCTTTAAAAGCATCATCGCTGTTTTTATTTTATGTGTATGGCTGTATTATCGTATGCTTGTACATCTGTGTACCACATGTATGCTCCTGCCGGAAGGATTCAGATCCCCTGGAACTGGAGTTCCAGATGGTCATGAGCCACCATATAGGGTCCTGGGAACTGAACCTGGGTCCTCCCATCTCTCCAGCCCCATACCCTGGCTGTCTTATCCTAAGCAAAAGCTGTGGCTGGATGGGACCTTCTCCTCAGGGCCGCCACCCAGGAGGTCTCATTTCATCATTTAGAAAGAAACCTGGAGGACTTTCTGATTTAAGGAGCTGTCTTTAAGCTCTCTTCTCTTCTTCCCTTCTGTTTCAGAAACAGTGCTGTGGTGGGACTGAGGGTGTATGTCAGAGGCAGAACTGCCGAGTTTACAAGGTGCCAGATTCATCCCCAGCTCTGGGAACAAACAAACAAACAGTGGAGGGTAAAGCCTAGGCTCCGTATCCAGTCTGAGGCCAGCTGGGGTTTGTGAAACCTTGTTTCCAAACAAATGAACATAGAGGAGTAATGTATTTCTAGCATGAAAAAGACAACCATGGGGGCTGGGGGTGTAATGTAATTGGTGAAGTGCTTGCCACAAAGCTCTGGGTTCAGTCCCAGCTTTGAATAAGCTGCGTGTCTTGGTTCAGGCCTGTGATCCCAGCACTTGGGAGATGGAGGCAGGAAGATTAGGTCAAGGTCATCTCTAGCTATGTGATGAGTATGGCATCATCTTAGAGTAC
Source organism: Arvicanthis niloticus (assembly GCF_011762505.2). NCBI lineage: Eukaryota > Metazoa > Chordata > Mammalia > Rodentia > Muridae > Arvicanthis > Arvicanthis niloticus. Next base: position 87,635,796 of record NC_047661.1, on the reverse strand, counting down.
CTGGAAACATCCATATATGTATATGTTATTATAAATTATATATATATATATATATATATATATATATATATATATATATGAAATTACAGTAGTTGGAGAAGGCATAGAAATTCCCAGAAATTCTGCAATTCAAACAAAAGAAAACAAAATAGGACCGTGTCAGTTTAACTCCACTCCCACTGTCAACCCCAGGCAGGCAACATTCCATGTCCTCTTGCCTCTGGGTCTAAATGCTGGGATTACAGCCATATGCTTGGCCCTGCTTTGATCTTTTTGTTTTTATTTTTTTTCCATCTAAAAAGTTCTTGCTACATCTCACAGCTTAGGACCAAGACCCTTGCTTCTCTCTGTTTAGGTAGAACACTTGATTTGTGGACAGTGTAATGAGCTCACTCATGCCCTCCAAATTCTTCTGTGAATGGGAGTATATCCAGAGTGTACCCCAGTGTGACCTGATCTACAAACGGGGTCTTTGCAGATGAAGTCCAAATGAGATCCTTAGGGCAGGACGTAATCTGACTCATGTTCTTAAAAAGAGCTGGAGAAATGTGGGTTTAGGGGTACACACACAGTGACAGTACCATGTGAGGACAGGAGTTTTGGAAGGTACAGCACCACCTGTCTGTAATCCTAGCATTCAGGAAGCTGAGTCAGAGGGATTATTAGTTCTAGGCCAGCCTGGTTTTATAGGTAGACACTGGTTTTAAAAAAGCCAAAGCACAGTGAGTGTTCTGCTTTAACAAACTCAGGAATACCCCAGATTGCTGGTGGTCACCACAAGCTAGGACAGGAAAGTAGAACATATTCTCCCTGTCAGCTTCAGGCATATCCCCCGCTGAATCCTTCACTTTAGGGACACCTGAACTGTGAGACAGCAAAACCAGACTGGGGTGGTGTACAGCTTTGGGAGATTCCCACAGGCATGGTGAAGTGTTCCACGGCACAGAGAAGAGGTTAACAAGTGTGTATGTGTGTGTATGTGTATCTGTGTGCATGTGTGAGTGTGTATGTGTGCATGCATGCATGCTTGCTTGTGCATGTACAGAGGGCAGAAGACAACCTCAGGTGCTGTTTGTTCCCTCAGGCAGTACCCACTGGGTTGTTTGTATAGTTGTTTACTTGTTATTGTTGTTATTGTTGTTGAGACATTGTTTCTCACTGGCCAGGAACTTGCCAAGTTGGTTAGGTTGGCTGGCCAGCAACCTCCAGGGTTGCTCCACATGTCTTTTGTCTCCCCAGGGCTGGGAAAATAAGCACAGGCTGACACATTCAGTGTCTCTGCAACAGGCCAGCAGGGATTGATCATTGCCATATTGGTTTTCTGCTTCTCGGGCCGGGCATGGGCTTAGAAAGTGGTGCCGCCACGTTGATTCCGGTTTCTGATTGACAACCTTTGAACATCTGTGCTTGGCCTGCAGCAGATGCTCCACAGTTATTTTGAAACATTTCACATGATTTGGGAACTGAATGAGGCTTTTTTATCCACTCCGACTCAATGCAGATGTTCTTGGTATAACACTGCTGCGTCTAAGTCAGTGGTTCTCAACCTGTGGGTCAAGACCACCTACAGGGACTGCATATCAGATATCCCACACACTAGACATCTACATTACAATTTAAGGAATAGCAAAATTACAATTACAAAGTAGGAGCAAAAATAATTTTATGATTGGGGGCATCACCAGAACATGAGAATCTATATTAAAGGGTTGCAGTGTTAGGAAGGTTAGAACCATTATTCTAACAGATTAAAAATATTTAGAGGGCTGGCTGGGGGTATAGTTGAAAAACAGGACACTTGCTTAGCATATGGAAGGCCCTGAGTTAGGTCCTCAGCACCATAAATGCTAATTAATTAATCCATTTCAAACAATAGGGAGTTATATGTAACGAAAAACAGAAGTTGGGCTGGACAGAGAGCTCAGTTGGTAAAGTATCTGCCTCACGAGCATAAAGACCTGAGTTAGATCCACCTCAGGGTCTTTTTTGTTTGTTTGTTTTTTGGTTTGTTTTGTTTTTGGTTTGTTTTGGTTTTTTAGAGACAGGGTTTCTCTGTGTAGTCCTGGCTGTCCTGGAACTCACTCTGTAGACCAGGCTGGCCTCGAACTCAGAAATCCACCTGCCTCTGCCTCCCAAGTGCTGGGATTATAGGCGTGCGCCACCACCGCCCAGCTGCACCTCAGGGTCTTATGTAGCCCAGTCTAGCTTCAAACTCAAACTGTGTGATACAGGATAACCTTGAACTTCTAATATTTCTGTCTTCATCTCTCCACTGCTAGGATCGTAGGTACCTCCATGACACCCGGTGGTTGAACCCTATTTGCCTAGCATCCTTGTTTGTTTTAGGCAAACAATCCACCAAGCCACATTCTCTGCCCTGAGAACTTATAATTGATTTTAAAAAATAAAAAATTTTTTAAGGTTTTGAGGAAACTTGAAAGCACATATGAGTGTCTTTGGGGATTTAGAGGAATAGTCTTCTATTGTAGGGTTGTAGCAACTGGGAATTATTTGCTATAACTAGTGGAATTAAAGCCCCGTTCACTTGTATCTGTAAATATGCATCCTCCATGTTGAGATTCTCAGTCTCAGACATGTGACATCCAGGCAGGCCATGTCCTTGGACAGGTTTGCTCAGGCCAGGCCCTTGATGACCCAGTGTTCTGGAGTCTGGTTACAAGCTCAGGCAAAAACAATCTAATGGAACACATTGCACTCATTAAAAAGCAAGAGAAACCCATCTCTGAAGTACAGTCTCCGAGAGCCCCACCCCCTGGACAGATGTGCACCCTCCCCTCACCTGTCAGAAAATCATAAGGTTTCCTTAAGTGGCATTTTGTTTCTTGGTGACAAAGCCCTTTCAATCCCAGGAATATTTATGGCTGACGCTGAAAAGCCCTTTGCACCTGACCACCTGGCCCGCAGTTACTGAGTGTAAGCAGCCAGCCTTCGTCTGTGGGAGATTAGCTTTGGGGGGCTGCTGGGGTGAAAACCTGAGCAAGAGGACAGATGTTATTCCATATGCATGAGAAGACTTAGATTAGCCAAGAGGGTGAGTCGGGGCAGGAAGATCCAGTGAGGCAGAGGAGGCTGTCACCACAGGTCTTCACTGAGGCAGCACTGTCAAGGGCTCCTTCTCTTGCTCATGCTGCCTGACAGGGTCACCAGAAGCCTGAGTGCCCAATAGGGTTCCCCCTCAGGTAGGTCCTAGTAAGAGGAAGCTTTTGCTTTTCTTTTCTTTCTTTCCCTTTTTTCTGTACTTGAGGGTTGAACATAAGCCTCACACCCGATGGGTGGACAAGGGTTCTGCCACCCATGAGCTTCGTTCCCCTCTTACTACTTTTGAGAATTTTGCTTCCAAGAACTTTCCTGAACAGCCTATCACAGTCATCCTCAGAGACGGCTGTTGCCCTCTAGATTTTGGGGTGTGAAGTGGGCTGTTTTGTCCTCTTAGCCGAGTGTGCGACATATCCAATTCATAGGAGATCTGATGGACCCACAAGCCTGCAAGGTCACGGTGGGGTAGGACAGGAGCAGGGTCCAGACCTCTAGGCTCTGATCCCATCACTGTGCACAGCTCCAGAGATGCTCTGTCATTCAGGCATTCAACAAATCCTTATGGCGAGCTGCTGTGTCTGGTGCTGCTCTAGACATTTGTGCAATACCAGGGAACAAAATAAATGGCCATGTCCAACGGAACTCACAGCTGATCTGGCCTGGGGCTGAGGCAGCGAACAACTAGGTTATAAAGTGTGTTTGAAGGCAGGAGACTCTATGAAGGGCGTGGGGAATCACTCTGGATTTGAGGGAGCAATAGTTCAGTGAGACCCAGGGGAGGGAACTGTCATTGTTAATAGGAAAGTGTCTTAGTTAGGGTTCTTCTGTCTTAGTTAGGGTTTCACTTCTGTGAACAGACATCGTGAACAAGGCAACTCTTATAAGGACAACATTTAATTGGGGCTGGCTTACAGGTTCAGAGATTCAGTCCATTATCGTCAAGGCAAGAGCATGGCAGCATCCAGACAGAGCTGAGAGTTCTGTCTTCATCTGAAGGTTGCTAGTGGAAGACTGGCAGCTAGGGTGAGGGTCTTAAAGCCCACACCCACAGTGACACACCCATTCCAACAGAACCACACCTTCTAATAGTGCCACTCCCTGGGCCGAGCATATACAAACCATCACAGAAAGTCAGACAGCAGGACTAAAATTAGCAAGACTTCAGGATAGCTGTGGGGACTAGTGATGCCTAAGATGTCACCAAGTGCCCAGCATATAAACTCATTGGTCAGTGCTTTATTACCACCCCAAGTGGTTCTTCCTTATGAGACTGTGCAGTGTCTCCTAGGAGCCAAGGCTATGCTCAGGACAGATAGTCCATACTACTACAGACAGATGGAACAGCGTCAGCCTGGCCTGGGGCATGGAGGAGCCAAATGCCTGCTTTGTGTAGTGCATCTCTGGTGTGACGGAGTGATCTCTTGGGTTTGGGAAACCCAGAGCAGAGAAGAACAGTGCTAAGAATCAGTAATCTAAGGCCAGGATTCTCCCAGACTCCTTAATCTGGGATCCCCAGTAATCCTGGCACCGTGTTGCTAGGCAACCTCACATTGTAGAGGACAGCTAGCTGGGACCAGCTAGTTTGAGGCCTTTTGTTTGGTAGCTCCTGGGTCCAGTGCTTGCTGTAAGGGGAAGAGGCCTAATATGTTAGCAGAAGAAACAACTGGTCACTCAGGGCACTCAGAGGAAAGCCCTAAGGCTCCCTCAACCCTGTGAGTCTCCTTTAGTGCCCAACATTAATGTAAGACTCTGGTACTCTGGGATGAGATGTAGCTCAGTTGGCAGTAGCATGCTTGCCCAGCATGCTTGCCCAGCATGCTCGAAGATGGCTTTGCTCTCCAGCACCACATAAAAACCAAGCATGAGGCTCAGCATTCGCTGCCAGGCCTGACAAGCTAAATTTAATCCCTGAAAACTACAGGGTGGAAGGAGAGAACTGACTTCCCCAGGTGGCCCTCTGACCTCCACATGGACGTCATGGCAGATATACTCTCCCATCCCACACACACATGCACAAACAGAGATATAAAATCTAATTTAAAAATGGGCATGTTGGTACATGCCTATTCCACTTGGGAGGTGGAGACAGGAGGGTCAGAACGGAGTCCGTAGTCAGCCTGGGTTACACGTGAGCTTGTCTCAGAAAGACTCCGGCATCCTAATTGTTCTGAAGTGTAAAACCTTCAGTGTAAAAAACTTTCACCTAAGAAGTATAAACATGAAACCCCACTAAAAGGACAGCTTTCTGCTTCCCTTTACGGGGCTATCTTTTTAAATCCTTGGGCTCTTGGTTAAAGCATTATAGTCTTGGTATAGTAAAATATTAAATGACCTCAGACTTCTCATCCATCATTACACATTTAGATGTTTTTCTGTGTAGAGAGGAGGTGGCAATAAAGGTAATGGAAAGTATGCTGGCCCAGGAAAACACACACGGCTGAGTTCTGTACCCTGTCATACACAGAAGTGATCTATAAACCACAGGCTAAGAACTATATCCTGTAGGAAATTTGTTTATCACCTAACAAATGGAATAATGTATTATTTAGATTCATTTATTTATTTGTGTATATGAATATTTTGCCTGTGTGTATATTTCTATGTATTGTGCTTCTGACTGTTACCCTCAGTGGACAGAAAAGGGCATCAGATCCCCTGGAAGTGGAGTTACAGATGGCTGTGAGCCATCATGTGGGTTCTTGGAATCTAACTCAGGTCCTCTAACCAGTGCTCTAAACTCTGGGCCTCCTCCCCAGCACCAGTGCTTAAGTTAATACTTAGAACACTAAGCCCTGAAAGAGGAAAGGTAATGGAGAGACCCAAACACACTGTCCAGGAAGGTTTGATGAGCAGACAGATAAAGTACAAGAAGTCTAGTACTGATGTATAGGTGGTCCTAAAAGGGTGAGGATGGGGAGGCAGGTGGCTGCCCTTTCTCCCCCACTTCTAGTCTGGCAAGCTAGAGAACAATAGGGAAAGATTCTAACCCCCACCACCTTTGTAATGGACAAGGGAATTCAGGTTGCCTCGCTCCAGAGCCTCAACTCATCCAGGCACCACAACTCAAGCTGGGTCAATCCCAGTGTGAAAAGAATAAAGAACGTCATTAAGAAAAACATCCAGCTGGTACTGTGCTTGGAAGACTCATGGTGAGGACTGATGTTTCAAACCGTGACATTTCTCTGATTTTCTAAGCTTCTGAGCAGAGTAGAGTTTATTCCTACTTCTCGGTAAACAGCAAGTCCTCCTGACAGAGAGTGGAGGGACTGAGAGGAAACAGAAGGCTGCCATTACCTGACGTTATCCACGGGATCCAAGAAGGAACTACTACCCACTGACCTGTGTCCCCAGCTCAATGGCACTTGACACTTGGAACATCTTACTACTGTGTCGGAAGGAGCTTCTTTCCAGGAGCTCGGGGGCGGGGGTGACAGGAAGTGTCCTTCCTCAGAACCCAAGGCTGTAGTCACAATTGTTTCCAGCAATAATTCAGGTTTGCTTAAGAACTTGTTCTTGAGAACTCCGAGGCCAGCCAAGACAAACCCTGGCACTGCCGGTCTGCTTCCTGGTGTGACTGGGACCACACAACCTTGGCTTTGGGATTCAAAGACTCAGAAGGGGAGACTCCTGCCTGGTTCTAGGCTCTCTCTGAGGATAGAGAAGACTCTTTCACCGACTTCTCAGTAGCTGTTAATGTGTTATAATGAGTGTTAATAACACTCATTCCCTAAAATGACATGGTTGGGACCAATGTATCACAAATGTATGTATGTACATTTTACTGTAAAGGAATAATGGGATGTGTATAAAATACTCTCCAGTGGGGAGAATAGAAGTTAATGGGAAGTAGATGAAGCAAGAACACCAGAAACTGGAAAGTATTAAAATGGTAATGGGCACACAGGGCCCAGCGTACTATTTTGATGTCTGGAAATATATATATATTTAAAAGCTTGACATGGTGCATACATTCATACTTAGACCACTAGGAATCAGGAGGTAGGTTGATGCCAACCTAGGCTTCATACATAGCAGGACCTTGTCTCAAAAACAAAACAAAACAACCTACAAAGACATACATTTGGATCTTACCATAATGAAATTTTCATATCTTTAGCTAAATCACAAGTCTAAGGCCAGCCTGGGCTACATAAGACACTCACAAACAAACAAACAAAACAACAAACTTTTAAAAGGGATGTCTGTTCCCTCTGGCAAGTTTCCCTTCTTGAACAGGAGTCTTAAAGGGACTCATCGCCTCGAACCGGATCATCCCACTCCTGGGAATCTATCCAAAGGCAACAGCAAGAGAGACTCAGGCACCATCACTGGAGTGCAGAGGATGGAAGTCACTGTCCAACAACAGAAGAATAGGTTAAGGACCATGCAATGAATTCATTCAAGACATGAGAAAACACTCAACCGCCTGAAAGCAAACGGAAGAGTCTCAATGCCTGCATAGTGCATGACATTACTTTGTACTTGTTTGTGGTTCTAGGGACAACCCCAGGGCACTGGGCATGCCAAGCACCTGCTACTGAGCCTCACCCAGCCCTTCAGTTTGTTTTTAAAAACTCACACAGAAGACTGGAAGTGTAGCTCACTGGTGGAGCATATGCAAGACGCCCGAGTTCAATTCCTCACCACCACCTCACCCCACACAGCATACGCATGTGCAGAAAAATAATCTGGAAAGAGAAACAGACAACAAAAATATCAAAACTAATTCTCCCAGGTGTTGAGGCCCACACTCTGCCTCAACACTTTGCTTCAACACTTTGGTTGCTAGGTGCTCTGGTCAAGAGAGAGTGTGGCTTTTGGGGCAAGAGACACGAAGAATGGAGACAAGACAGGGTATGATTCAGTCTCTTCTATTTTCTCAAGTCTCTCTTCTATTTTCTCATGTCTCCCTTATTGAAGGGAATTCTGAGGTATTTATATACACAAGCAGGAGAACACAGGTGAAAACATTTTACCACGTGCACCATACAGCTGAGGTCACTAAACAGCAAAACAAGCTATGTGGGATAAACAATATATTTATCAGAGTGTGCTTCAGCTGTTATAGGCTTTTGACAACCAAGTCTTTCATCAGGGTATATGGTTCCAGATGGCTGCAAAGTTGATCTAGCCACTTTCTACTAAAGTCGGCTCCCAACAGGTCCCCCTTTTTAAAAATTTTTTTTCAAAAGGGAAGGCTGGGAAAACTTACGGAAACCGTGCCTGTCCTAGGTTGGAACAAAGGACCCCAGCCTCACTTAAGATGGTGAGGCCTCCCTTATTTTAGGGGCAAGGGTCTCGATATGCTCTCTTACCCGTCATTGGCTAACCGGCTTAGCACGCAAGTTAGGGGTTAATCCTCATCAGTCTTGATGACAGAGGTTTCAGAGTCCCCTACTTCCAGCCTGTAATATTGGACCTGTATGGGTTTCATTTGTTATCTGTTGCCGTACCAAAGCCATCAGTTTGTTGAACAGCATGAACCCGAGAGACAAGAGACTTAATATCTAAACCATTGATATAAAAGCAACACTCTTTAAGGCAACACACAACTTCCCCTGTTGGAGAAGTGAAAGGTCTAAGCCTTGTACCCACAAATTTATACCAATGAAATCCTTGAATTTTGCATCAGCTTAGTAACAATTATACAGATAAAGACAGTCTAATATTAACCACCTCAGTCCCCAAGTCCAGGGAATTGGGGCGCCGACTCTTCATTAACTTCTTCAAGCTGAACATGGGCGTTGAGATATTAGAAGAGGGATGAGGGGAAGGGTAAATTGATAAGCATCTGAAGTCTGTCTTAACTACATCCAGCTGGAAGTCCAGGGCATCAGTGAACATGCAGGTGATAAGATTCATTCTCCAAAACTGTGTATTCTGCAATATACAAATCTCAAAACAAGGTTTAGTATCAAGATAATTATTTTGATTCTCTGAAATCTAGTGTTCTGGAGGCCTACCTCTGTCATGTCTGATCCATATAATTCTGGAAGACATTACTACCTTAATGATCTCTTCAGAAAACTCATAGAAAAACCTTTTTTTCCAAATTAGCCTTTCCTTAAGCCAGTAACCAGAAAAACCTTTACATTGAGTTTTTATCCAGAAAAATATTATACAACTCAGAATCACACCCACTTTGAAAGTTAAATCAATTAACATTATCATTCTGCTTAGCTCTCTGTCTAGAGCAGCCTTCTATTTATTCCTTGCGTCTTTAAAGCCTTTTTCATCTGTTTTTACTCACTTATTTCTTGCCCCATTTTCGTTACTATAACATTTATTTATTTATCTGTTTGGCTCTCTTGACTCAGAGCAGCCTGCAATTTACTCCTTGCATCTTTAAATCCTTTTTCATCTGTTTCTATTTACTTATTTCTTGCCCCATTTTTGTTACTATGCAATCACCTTTGTTTCACTTCCGAATTCAGCCAGCTCCGTCAGTCGACTGGTTCTCCAGCGCAGGGTGTCTTCCACTGTATCCCGCTTACTGGAGTTCTAACATTGAGACTCTGTCAGTCCACTGGTTCTCCAGCACAGGGTGTCTTCCACTGTATCCCGCTTACTGGAGTCCAAACGTTGAGGCTCTGTCAGTTGACTGGTTCTCCAGCGCAGGGTGTCTTCCACTGTATCCCGCTTACTGGAGTTCTAACATTGAGACTCTGTCACTCCACTGGTTCTCCAGCACAGGGTGTCTTCCACTGTATCCCGCTTACTGGAGTCCCTGTTCGGGCGCCACTAATGTTGAGGCCCACATTCTGCCTCAACACTTTTGCCTCAATGCTTTTGGGGCTAAGTGCTCTGGTCAAGAGAGAATGTGGCTTTTGGGGCAAGAGACACGAAGAATGGAGACAAGACAGGGTATGATTCAGTCTCTTCTATTTTCTCAAGTCTCTCTTCTATTTTCTCATGTCTCCCTTATTGAAGGGAATTCTGAGGTATTTATATACACAAGCAGGAGAACACAGGTGAAAACATTTTACCACGTGCACCATACAGCTGAGGTCACTAAACAGCAAAACAAGCTATGTGGGATAAACAATATATTTATCAGAGTGTGCTTCAGCTGTTATAGGCTTTGACAACCAAGTCTTTCATCAGGGTATATGGTTCCAGATGGCTGCAAAGTTGATCTAGCCACTTTCTACTAAAGTCGGCTCCCAACACCCAGGCCACCTTTCACCCAGCATGCAATGCACATCTGTGGGAACTTGATACATTGATAGATGACCCGCTTCTGGGTCTCAGATAGGGTCCTTGCTGTGACCAACTGAAAGTCAGCTTTGGCTTAAAGGTTTATAAATACAGGAGAGAAGTAAAATTGGGAATGGGATGAATTAATGTTTTCTTGGTGGGCTTATAGCAAATCTATTTTTTCTTTAAAAATTTTTAATTACATTCTATTTATCATCTATGTATCTGTCTATGTATGCATGCATGCATGTATGTATGTATGTATGTACCTACCTGTACAACATGTGTGTACAAGTGCATATGCAAATGTCTATGCATGGGCATGGCCAAAGACTGACACTGGCATCTTCCTTGACTTATCTCCATCTCCGTTTTGTGAGTCAGGCCTCTCACTAAACCTGGAGCTCACTGACGCAGCTAAATGAGGCAGCCAGCAAGCCCAGGCGTCTTTGTATTCCGTCTCCCCAGTTCTGTGATTTTAAAACAATATACAATATTTTGATTGATTCTTTGAGTGTTTCATACTCATGCCTGGATTTTAAGTGGGTTTCCTGGTCTCACATTGGACGCGGGTCTTCATGCTTGTCCTGCGAATACTTTACTGATTAAGTCATCACACCAGGCCCCCTGCCTGCCTTGTTGACTCTGCTGCCAGCCCAGGCCATCTGTAAACAGCACCCTTGGCAGCCCTGCTGGAGGAATGCCCTGGCAGGAAGAAGGATAGGATAGGATGCCCCACTGTCACCAGGCCAGCTAGTCTTGTCCCTTTAGGCATCTCTGCCGGCATCTGTCCTCTCTATTTCTAGCAGCAGAGCTAAGTGTTTTTGGAGGCCTGCTTGCCACAGCTTTCAAACCTCTCTTAGTCAGAAAAGCAGTGTTGTTCAGTGGTTAGCGTGTCACCTTGGTCTTAGAGAGGTGTTCCTGTCTTTGGCAGAGTCCTTAGATATCAAGAGCTTCTGCTGAGGAAATGGTGGAGGGAGTGGGGGAGGGGCTGAGAGGCAAACAAGAGCATGGGATGGCAGTTACGTTTCTTTGTATATATTTCATGACCTGTCTCCTCTCCACCTTATTCTCATCAGCACACTGTACAGCTGTCATCTCTGTGAAAACTGGGACCCTTTCAGATCCTGGGCTTCAGACTCATACTGACTGCTGAGAGAGTGTCTCCCTAGAATGTAGAAGACCTGACAAGGCCCACAACACCAGAATCACCAGAGTTTAAATAGTTTAATTGTAAAAGAACAGACTGCTTGAAAACAAAATAATTTTTAGCAGTTAATTCTCCTCCTCCTCCTCCTTCTTTTTCACAGTTACAACAAAAATGCTTTAAAAATTTCTTAATAACGATCTGGTAAGCCTCAGGGAGTCACTACTACAGGGGCATAGCCAGGAAGACCCCATGAGGTGCAGCACGCCGTTTTCCACTGTTCCTGCTTGGTGTCTTTTTGAGATCAGTCAATAGACTGAATGATAATTGAAAATATATTTTTTTTCCTAAAATAATTGAAGCTGTTTCTTGCATTTAGACTGCCAGATAATCAGATTTCCATTGGAAGACCTATTTAATAGACTAACTCTGGGGTTGGGAGTGTTCTCCAGGCCTTATGGCATAACCCTTTTAAAATTTAAAGTTTTTAAAACATACCTCAGACTAGTCTTGAATTTGCGATCTTTTCCCCTCTACTTCCTTAGTACTGGGATTACAGGTTTGTGCTACCACACCCGGTCATTATATCTGCCCCCCAGATATAATATGTACTTCTTATTTATAGTACAGGGCTGATGAGATGGCTCGTCAGGTAAAGGTGCCTTCAGCCAAGCCTGAGGACCTGAGTTCAATCCCCAGAAGAGAACTGACTCCTGAAGATTGTCCTCTGACCTCAACATAAATGCACACGGTGTCACACAAATAAGTTACTTAATGGAATTTATTTTAAGATGTAGTTTTTTTTTAGTTTTACACAAAACAAAATTTACCATCTTTACGTGTGTGTTTTCCGTGCATGTGTGTCTACGTACCACTTTTATTCCTGGTGCCTGGAGAGACCGAACAGGGTGTCTGATCCTCTAGAACTGGAGTTACAGATGGCTGTAAGCCGCATGCGGGTACTGGGATTCAAACCCAGATCCTGTGGAAGAGCAGCCAGTGATCTTAACTGTCAAATCATTTCTTCAGACCCCAAATTAGCCATTTTCCCATTTATTTATTTATTTATTTATTTATTTATTCATTCATTCATTCACTTTGTATCACAAGTGCTGATCCCCCCCCCCCCACACACACACACATATACATACACAGTCCCTCCACCCATCCCCCCTTCTCCTCTGAGAGGGTGAAGGCCGTCCTGGGTACCCACACACACACCCTGGTACATCAAGTCTCTGCAGGGCTAGGTGCATCCTCTCCCACTGAGGCCAGACAGTTAGAGGAACAGGATTCATAGACAGGCAACAGCTTTAGGGACAGCTCCCACTCCATTTGTTTGGGGGGGGGGTCCCACATGAAGACCAAGCTTCACAGAAGCAGGGGTTAGATGCCTTAAACGATGGTGGCAGTGGCTTAACCGCATGCTTGTCGTTAGGCCCAAGGGTCTCTTCCATTTTCATCTAAGGGAGCGCTAACCTTCAGTTCATACAACACCCAGTTACCCGTTTTTGTTTGTTTGTTTGGTTGGTTTGGGTTTTTTTGAGACAGGGTTTCTCTGTGTAGTCCTGGCTGTCCTGGAACTCATTCTGTAGACCAGGCTGGCCTCGAATTAAAAAATCCGCCTGCCTCTGCCTCCCAAGTGCTGGGATTAAAGGCGTGCGCCACCACTGCCTGGCCCAATTACCCATTTTTAAGTGATCTGATCACTAGCTTTAAGGACACACATACTGCTGCAGTGTCATCAGCACACCACAGATCTGTCTTGTGAAACTGTCTCCATGAACACAACCCCTCCTCCTCTATCTCTTCCCTCGACAGATGCAGATTTGCTGCCTCTCTGGTCCCAGCTACTCAGGGCACAGCGTAGATTCCAACTCAGACAGCATTCTTCCCTTTCTGACTGGGCTCCTGCCCTTAGTATGGTTGTTCTACCTCTGTGGACTCAGGTGGGCGGGGCCAGAACTGGGAAGGAAGGAGGGCTTCTGGACAGTGGCTCCACTTCTCTGTCCCATCCCTGACTCAGTAACAACCCACTTCAGGCTCCTACTCAATGACCAGATGTCCTCGATTCCTTCATCTCATCTCTCACTTATCCTAGGAGAGTGTCTGATGGCCTAGCATGGGCCATGTGCAGTCCCATGGCAGGCGGGCCACCTCACTCAACAGTCCCATCAAGGCTGTCCACCCAGTGCCAAGTCCTCCTAAAGGGCCACCGTTTCCAGAGAAGGGGGCTATAGTGGGCACCAGCATATGTCCACTGCTGAGATGGCTCCCTATAAAGGTACAGCGTGTGTCCAGCCCTCCCGTTCCACACTGCTATGGCCCTTGTCTGAGAGATCTGTGAAACACCTTCCTTGTCAAGTCCCCAGCATCTTGAGAGCCAGTGTGGAGGCTCAGACACACCCATGAGTGTGATAGGAGCAAGTGCTGGCTGCTCTTAACCACTGACAGCCTTACACATAGACTGCAATTCAAATGGCTGGGTCCAATCCTAGCTTGGTCATCTCCCGCTGTGTGGCTCTGAGGAGCAGGTGACTTCCACCTTTCTGAACCCCAATTCTTTCTTCTGTAAGACTGTTAAGGGGTTGGGAACATTGCTTAGGGTAGAGGACTTGCCTATTGTGCTCCAGCCCCTGGGCTCATTCCCTAGCACCACTCTGATTGATTGATTGATTGATTGATTAAAATAGTAGTTTCTACCTTGTCAGAAAATATTTTAAAATTTTTAAAATTATTTAATGTGTATGAGTGTTTTGTCTGTATGTATGAATGAACACCACATGCGTGTGGTTCAATCTGCTGCCTCTGCCTCCCAAATGCTGGGATTAAAGGTGTGTGCCACCACTGCCCGGCTCTTCCCTTCTTTCGTGGGTGCCCAGGAGTGTTACTTGGCAGCTTGGTGTGGGATAGATGGAGCATGGATTAATTAAAGGTTTAGAAAAGAAATCCTCTCACTGATTTCCTAAGAACAGGGAATAGTCAATTCCACTGTGCCTAACACTGGAGTTTAGATGTGTGTCATACATATGCATGGAGGGATGAAGAAACTGTGTGCTGAATAGATTTCTCTCTCTCTCCTTCCCTTCCTCCCCCCCCATGTCTATGTTAATCTGTGGAGTATGCTGGTTATACACTTTCAAAAGTAGATGATTGGGTAATTGAAATATTGTCTGTTTGATGATGAATTGCATCAAACTGATGGAATTAAGAAAAGCCTAGGACATGGGGCTGGAGAGACGGTTCAGTGGTTAAGAGCACTTGCTACACTTATAAAGGACCTGAGTTTGATTCCCAGGACCTACATGAACTCCAGTTTCATACACCTAGCGTTAAAAACAAATCTAAAATGAAAAGAAATGCCTAGGACATGAGTGAGGTGCACCTTTGAGTGGTACATCTGTGAGGATTTTTCTAGAGAGAATTATTAACTGAGGGGATGCCCACATGAGTACATGGACCAGGGTCCTTGACTGAATAAGAAGGGGGAAGGAGAAAGCCAGACGAGGGATGACATTCCCTTTTCTGTGCTTTCTGGTCCACTGAAATGCAAATAAGCCGTCTCACGTTCCTACTGCCATGTCTTCCCAGAACACAAACTGAAATCTACCCTTTCTCCTTTAAATTGCCTTCTGTCAGCTGTTTGGCCAGAGGGACGAGAAAAGTCACTAGTATCCTTGGGGAATTGATATCCTCATAAGATGGTGAGCAGAACTGGGTGAACCTGCCAGGTCTTCCCTGCTCTACCTCTGCCTAAGTTTGTCTTTCACGATGTGATCTTAAAGCATAGCTCAGTTTTCGGACAGCTGCACCAGAGCTGTCAATGGATGCTGTGACCCTCCCCCAAGTGGCACGGAGCAAATTAACACACATTAGGAGGGAAACTTTCTAAGGCTCAGAACAAACATTCTCCCAGAAAATCTCTTAGCCTCAGAGCACCTGGAGACACCAAATGAAAGCCAATGAAAAAGGAGAGATTTGGCCCATGTGCCTTCGAAAGGCCAAATGCAATTAGAGTGAATTAAAATTATCTGCTTGAGCAGATTAGCTATTTTCACACCAATTCCCAGGCCTCAGGAGCGAACCTAGCTTGGCTGCTGACAGGCCACTGATACCATCATATTTAATTTTTAGACTTGGCTGTGAAATTTGGCTCAATGTGAGTCTATGTTTTGTCAGACCCACAAAAGTGGGAGAGGGTTCCTGCTGGGCAGTCTGAGTTGGGGCTCAGTGACTTACAGGTTGTGTGACCTTGGACAAGCAAGCCATTCCACCCCATGGACAGCCAACTCCACAATGAGGAAAACAACCTCTGTTCTGTGTGCCTCCTAAGAAGCTTCACCTGAAACTCAGAGAGATGGGGTTTGGGAACCATGAAAGCACCATATGAACAGCCAGGACAATTGGGTTCACAGATAGAATCCTTTCTGCCTCATTACCAAATCTGTGTTGAATATGCATACTGTGGATTTTACTTAACCCCCATTCTTGCAACATGACCCTTTTGAAAGTGTCAATTTTAGAACTGAAAACAAGATATGCTTAGTCGGCCTACTTACCTCCCAACAAGAAGACAGGCTAATTATCTCTGAGACAAAGAAAGGACTGAAGTCATGAAGAAAAGGAGGGCCATTCTCATCCTGATGGCCTTTCTTTCCTTAGTGAAACCGACATTTAAACCCAAAGCCACAGATTCTGGTAGAAAGTTAAGCTTCAGAAGACAGGTGTGGTGGTGCACATCTGTAAGTCCCAGCATTTGACAGAGGCAAGAAGGTCAAAGAATTTAAGGCTATATTTTGCTACACAGAGAATCCAAGGCCAGGCCCAGAGGTGGCTCATTCAGTGAAAGCATCTGCTGCCAAACCTGACAACTCGAGTTCAATCCCTGGGACCTTGTGCTGGATGGTTTTATGCCAACTTGACAAAAGCTGGAGTCGTCAGAAAGGAAGGAGCTCTCGGTTGAGAAAAACACCTCTGTAAGATCAGGCTTACAGCAAACATGGGGTATTTTCATAATTAGCGATTGATGGGGGCGGGCCCTGCCCATTATGGGTAGGGCCATCCTGGGTTCTGTGAAAAAGCATGTTGAAGAAGTCAGTAAGCAGCATCCTCCATGGCCTCTGCAAGAGCTCCTGCCTCCAGGTTCCTGTTTTGAGTTCCTGCCCTGACTTCCTTCATTGATGAACAGTGCTATGGAAGTGTAAGCCAAATAAACCCTTCCCTCCCCAAGCTGCTTTCTTTGGTCATGGTGTTTTATCATACAAGAGTAACCCTGACTAAGGCAGATTCACATGGTGGAGGGAGAATTTTTCAAGTCTTCTAACCTCCACATGTTCAGCATAGTACATGCATCCACACATAAACACACACAACAAATCAGTGTGGTTCTTAAAAACAGTTCAGGGCTGGAGAATGGTTCAGCAGTTAAGATCACTCACTGCTCTTCTAGAGGACCCAGGTTCAGTTCCCAAGCTCACACCCTTCTATCTGTAACTCCAGTTTCAGAGGACCTAATGCCCTCTCCTGGACTCTGGGGGTATGAGGAATATGCATGGTACACTGAGGAGCATACAAGAAGAACTCTCATATACACAAAAATACAACACTCATATACACAAAAATAAAATAAAAACACATATACAGTTCGAAACTCAACCTGAGCTGTGTGAAACCCTGTCACAAACAAACAAACATAAACTTCTTCTGTTCATTGTTTTTCTGAAGGTGATGTATCAAGTTCAGGTTACTGCCCAAGCCAAACTTACTGGTCCAGCTCGAACTTGTACATGCTGGGCTGACAATATGTATTCAGCAAATATTTACCAGGGTGGGAAAGGAAGATGTAACCTACAACTGTTCTTTCCTTATACTAAGTTTCTGGAGTCCCAGAATTGGAAAACACCATGCTCAAATTTATATCTCAGCAAATCTGAGATCCCTCTGCTTTTGAGACAGGCCATTTTTAAAAATGTAGCATATAAGCAAAAGTTCTAGTCAGTTAAAATATGACACAATGCCTTTTTAAAAAACCATCTCTACACTTTGATTTTAGAGATGTTAAGTGGAAAGATACATATCCTAGGATAGATAAGACTGCGCCTTTTTTGTGCTTTTTTATTTTTTTATTTTTTAAACAAAAGTAAAGCTTTTTCCTCCTGATAGGACAGATTAGCAGACTTCAGCCTGTCTCATGGTCAGCCTCAGCTCCTTGCAATCACGCATGCTGTAGAATCCGTCTTTTGTGTGGATGGAAGGGGGACATTCTGCTTTGCTTATAGATACAGTAGCACAAACTATAGGTGTGGACTTACAACTTGGACCATGAAATACTTGAAGAGCAAAAGCAATCAGTCCTGAGGTTTATGGGGAGGCTCTAAGGTGCCAAAGGCGCTCGCCATATCAGCTGTGTCTCCTTGTGTAAGTAGTGCTTTTGCTTTTTCTTCTTTTACTTCATCTTGATTTGGCGACTGTACTTCGGTTATCCTGTTGTTCTAGTTCAGGGAAAGCAGCTGGACGGCGAGGGCCCCTTGCACAGGGAAGTTAAGCGTGGGCAGGTGCAGGCACGTGTGATGGCAGTGCCTCACCTGCTGGGCTAAAAATGACATTCGTGTGATGCAATGGGAGCTTCTGAGTCTTTTTTAAGCAGAAGGAGAGCTAGAAATAAAGCTTGTGTGACAGTTGTAATTGGTTTTGGGGGGCAGGCAGTCTCTCCATTTAGAATATCTTTATTCTTTTAAGAAAATTCTTCTCTCCTACAATACATCCTGACTATAGCTCCTCCCCCCTTCCAGTCCCTCACTATCTCCTCAAGATCTACTCTTCCCCACTTCCCCACTTCCCAACCCCTGTCTCATCCCAGAAAAGAGCAGGCCTCCAGGGGAATGTCCTTGTTCATAAATTCTATTTGAACTAGAACTCTTCCTACTTCTAGTTTTTTGTTTGTCTGTTTGTTTGTTTGTTTGTTTGTTTGTTTTTGGACACTCTTATGTAGCCAGGGCTCACCTTGAGCTCAATATACAGCCAAGGATGACTCTGAGAACTGTGAGTGTGGTATGCCATGTAAGCACTCTACAGCTGAGTTACGTGGCCAGCCTTAGTTTGTTTAATTACCCCATTCCTACCATCCATTGGGACATTATATATACACAACAGCGAAGAGAATCACACACACACACACACACACACACACGTTCTAAGTGACTAGACCACAGGTGAGGGAAAAAATGAATTATTGTAGTTATCCTAGGGGCCTTGTTATCATGGGATACCATGATGCCTTGCTCTTTGCCATGGTCCTTGGGTCATTACTGAAATGAAGGGTGTCGGTAGCCCTCATACTGGGCAGAAAACTGTCAGTGTTTGATCTCTGATGATGGACTGTTTGCCCACTGTTCTCTCCCTTGCAGTCAGAGTACCATTTTGAGTACACAGCGTGTGACAGCACAGGTTCCAGGTGGAGGGTCGCCGTGCCACACAGCCCGGGCTTGTGCACCAGCCTCCCGGACCCCGTCAAGGGCACCGAGTGCTGTAAGCAGCCTTCCTCTTCCAGGGTCTCCCTGATACTTAGCTCTGACCTCTAACCTAAGCCTCTTGCCGTCCAAGCCAGGCTCTTTCTCACAGCACAGACATCAGATTTTTCCCCTAGTTAGTTCCACTCCTATCCCTTCTGAAATGTGGTGCAGCTGCAGAAATTTTATTTAGCCACGAGTGGTGGCACTTGCCTTTAAGCCTAGCAGTTGCAGACAAAGGCAGATGGATCTCTGTGAGTTAGAGGTCAGCCTGGTCTACAGAGTGAGCTCTAAAACAGCTAGGACTACATAGAGAGACCCTATCTCAAACACGTGCGCTCATCCGCGCGCGCACACACACACACACACACACACACAAAACACAGAAGGAGGACGAGGAGGAGGAGGAGGAGGAAGAAGGAAAAAAGGTTGCTTAATTCAAATCCAGTATCTGAATTTGATTTTTTTAAAATTCAGATCCAATGAATACAATATAAACAATCCTGAATGTCACACACACACACACACACACACACACACACACACAGATGCACTCTTTAGTGCATGCTCATGCACACACCCTTCATTTTTCTTTTCTGCCTGTGTATTTCTCTCTACCAGCCACAGCAGTCACTAGGCAATATTCCAGTTTGCTTTTGTTCTTGGAAGGAAAAACCAAAGAAAATGAGCTTGTGCAGATTCAGGCTTTAATAAGCACTGGGCATCATTTCAGGGAGCTAGGTCCTTCTGACCAGAAAGGCAGTGAGTTGTAACTCCAACCCTGGCTCTCTGACTCTGTCTTTACAGCTTTACTATCCCCACTGCCCTGTTTTTAGGATGCAAAGAGAATAGCAATAAATAACAGGGACTAGATTTGAGGGATTATTTAAAGATTTTCAAAGGAGATTAAGCACATTCAAATTCCGATATCAGTTTAGCCTACTGTCTAATGCAGGGAGTTTGAGCATTGAAAAATGGATGTGACTGAGATCTGGGCAGAGCTGAGGCTTGACTAATAGACACAAAAGAGCCATCCTCAGTTGACTCAGTAGACATTAGTGAGCCCCTAGCATATGTAAGCACCTACTATGTGTGCACATGATGGTGTACTTATTACGCTGGGTGAGTCCTACCTACAAGCACTGAGGATATAGAAGAAGAAACAGATATCCAGTTCATCTCTTCTGCAAACCTTTATGGTGCTCCTGTGATGGCATTGCCCTCTCTGAACCAGTCACTTCCTGGGGGAGTCCAGAGCCCCAAGGATACCATGTAGATAGAACGTGTTAGTACAATTCGAGAAAGAATCAGAATTAAGGGTATTTATGATAAGGAGTAGCTAGGAGGACCAAAGCAGGTGTTTGGAGGTGGAAAAGTAGAGACACATCGGGGCTGGGGCTCAGCATGAACTCAACACAGAGAATGCATCAGGAAGGCAACAGGAAGCCAGGCTAGAAAATTAGGATCCAGGAAATTTAGAAGGCAGGATTCCAGGCCAGAAGCTCAATACCACAACCTAAAAGCTGCACCACTCTGTTTGTTGTCTAATATCTGTATCGTTCCAATCTGACTATGTGCTATCAAAACAAAACAAGCGCTTCTTTTAAAAGAGAGACAGAGAGACAGAGAGACGGAGAGACAGAGAGGCTGGAGAGATGGCCCAGCAGTTAATAGAACTTCTGCTCTTCCAGAGGTCCTGAGTTCAATTCTCATCAATCACATGGTGGCTCACAACCATCTATAATGAGATCTGGTGCCGTCTTCTGGCCTGCAGGCATACATGCAGGCTGAATGTTTTATACATAATAAATAAACAGAGAGAGAGAGAGAGAGAGAGAGAGAGAGAGAGAGAGAGAGAGAATATTAAAACAGGAAATCAAGCAAACAGGTTTAACAGATGCTGATAAACTCAGCTCCAATGACAATAGTAGAATCCAAAAGGAAGAGACACAGGCCATAGGATAAGGGGAATGAAGGCTGAAGAACCTTACATGGTCCTGAAGGCCCAGCATCCTTCTGGCTGGAGTGCTTTAAGAGTAGCTGAAGCATCTTCAAGGAAACAGGTCATCAGAGATGTGCAGAGTCAGCCTGACCCCCAAAGTCTTTGCCCCCCTCCCCCCCACACACACCAGGTCCAGGATTACAGGAGAGTCACCACCTTGCCTGACTTTAAATCCTTTCTTTATAAAAAATATTAGCTTTATTAAGACACAACTATTTTTTCAACGATGTTTTATTTTTCTTAATTGAGATAGGATCTCTGGGTAGCCTCGGCTGGCCTAGATCTTGCTGTACAGACAAGGCTGATCCCAACAGTCCTTCCTCTGCTTTCAAAGATACTACTTCTTACACACAGTGAAGTTCACCCCTTGTTGGGCAAATTTCAGGGCTGTTATAATCTTCACAGTAATTCTTTTTTTGTTTGTTTGTTTTGTTGTTTTTTTCAAAACAGGGCTTCTCTGTGTAGCCCTGGCTGTTCTAGAATTCAAGAGATCCACCTGCCATTGCTTCCCTGAGTGCTGGGATTAAGGTGTGTGCCACCACAGCCCAGATGTTTGCAGCAACTCTTAACCACTTAAGTTTCGAGGCATTAAGGGTCTGAAAAAAAAAAGATCTTAGTGACAATCTCTCTGCAGTCTCCTACCTCACCTATGGTAACCACAAATGTGCTCTGTTTCTATGACTATTTTGTACAAATATCATCACACAAGATATTCCTTAGCCCTGAGCTTTAGTGGTCCAGACCCCAAAGTCCTGAACCCGAGGTCCTAGCTTTAGGTTGCCTTCAGCCCCATCACTCCTCCAGAGACCACAGTGATCTCAGCACTACCTCCCTTGTCCCTGCTCTGCTTTTCAGCTTTCTCTTGCAATGCCGGGGAATTTCTGGATATGAAGGACCAGTCCTGCAAGCCCTGTGCGGAGGGCCGCTACTCCCTCGGCACTGGCATCCGATTTGATGAGTGGGATGAGCTACCGCATGGCTTTGCCAGTCTCTCGGCCAACCTGGAAGTCGATGACAGCATCTCAGAGTCCACTGAGAACTGCACTTCGTGAGTTTGGGAAACATCACACAAGTCTCCTGGGGAAGGGGCCGAGGTGCACTCTGGGTGGTGTTCTGTGGTGTTTCTGAGGCTGGAGAGAGGACGACACACCCTCTGGAGCCAGGGGTGGGAGTAAGGACTACTGGATGTGATGACTACTTTGACCCATTCTGCCCTAAGCTTACCATTGACTGACAGACATCTGTGAGAAGGAAACATAAAAGGAATAGAGGCAGGTAGACAAAGGATGACAAGCATCTAATGGCTCAGCAGGTTTTTTTTTTTTTTTTTTAAAAAAAACATAATTGTATTTTCTCTGTGGAATCTTGAGTGACCATATAAAATTCATCAACCTGATTAGAACGCAACATATAAAGTATTGGTTGCATCGCTGACTTTGGTGCCAAACTTCTAAAACTGGCTTTGCCTGACATGCTGTTGTGGGTTTGGAGAGGACAGAGTAGGGTTAGAGCTTTGACTTGGGAATGAGATCCTCTAAATCCCTTGAGACTCCATGTCTTAGTTACTTTCTATTGATGTGAAGAGATGCCATGACCAAAGCAACTTATAAAAGAAAGCATTTCATTGGGGGTTTGCTGACAGTTTCAGAGTGTGACTCCATGCAGCAGTCAGGCAAGCTTGGCCCCGGAGCAGTAGCTGAGATCTTGTATCCACAAGCAGGAGGAAACTGGGCCTCGTGTGGGCTTTTAAAGCCTTCTCCTACAAGGCCACACCTCCCAATCCTTCCCAAACAGTTCTACTAATTAGGGATCAAGGGCTCAATTTTATGAGCCTATAGGGGCCACTCTCATCTGAATGAATCTCAACTGAATATATATTTCAGATGTGCTTTTTTCAGATTGGCCCTATGCTGGATGTATACATGGAAGATTTGTCTTGAACCTACACAGGAGCCCAGTAAAATTGGCATTGTGATTTCCATTGCAGAGTGAAAAACTGGAGGCCCAGTGAGGTTAAGAATTCCACTTTAGTTTCCTATTTTGAACCTGAAGAGATTGGTACTCAAACCCACTCCCAAGTTTTTTATTGCTCCACACCACCACCTTCAAATAACACAATTTATTTGCTTATTTGCTTACTAACTTACTTATTTTGGTTGTTCACCATATGGTTTCTCTGTGTAGCCTTGGCTGTCCTGAAATTTGCTGTGTAGACCAGGCTGGACTCAAACTCCCAGAGATTGATCTGCCTCTGCCTCCCAAGTGCTGGGATTAAAAGTGTGAGCCAGCACACCTGGCAAGTAGTACTGTTCTTAAACAATGTGGTACTGATTAAATAAGAGTGTATATATAAAAGTTGTAGCCAGATGTTCTGGCATATGCCTCTGATCCAGCACTTGGGATGTTGGGGTAAGAGGATAGAAATTTTCAGGCCAGCTTGGGCTACATAATGTGGCCCTGTCTTTAAAACAAAACCAAAACCAAACAAAAAGCAAAGGCAGGCTGCAGACATGGCTCAGAACTTAAAAGCATTGACTTGCTCTCCCAAAGGATTGGAATTAGATTCTCTGCACCTACATAGTGGCTTACAATTGTCTATAACTCCAGTTCTAGGATATCTAATGCCCTCTCTGGTCTTTGCAGGCACCAGGAATGCATATGGTGCACAAAGATACATGCAAGCAAAGCACCATACACATAAACATAAATACATCTAAAAGAAACTTGGTTTTGTTTTGTTTTGAGACAGGGTTTCTTTGTATAACCCTGGCTGTCCTGGAACTTGTTTTGGAGACCAGGCTGGCCTCAAACTCAGAGATCCATCTGCCTCTGCCTCTCTGCCTCTCTGCCTCTCTGCCTCTCTGCCTCTCTGCCTCTCTGCCTCTCTGCCTCTCTGCCTCTCTGCCTCTCTGCCTCTCTGCCTCTCTGCCTCTCTGCCTCTCTGCCTCTCTGCCTCTCTGCCTCTCTGCCTCTCTGCCTCTGCCTCAGTACTTGGATTAAAGGTTTTTGTCACCACCACCCAGCAAAAATTTTTAAGAAGAAAGCAGACCCGCCTAGGGTGTGTAGCTTAGTGGTAGTACACATGCCTAGCATGTTCAAGACCTTGAGTCCAATCCCAGATCCCCAACACTGGTCAAGGAGTCGAGGAGAAGAATCTAGAGCGATGCCTCTGGTACTAGAAATCAATCAAACATGTTGTGATTATGGAACATAAAGTGTCTTCAGCAGGGACAACACTAGCAAGCATCAGAATGCGAATGTGACCCACTTATGGTGTCCTTTTAATTATTCATCAAACTTCAAGAGTTATTTATAGCTGATACCGTGGAGTACAACAGCATTAAATGTCTCTTTCAACAAGCTTGTAAGACTATGTAGTTGGGGCAGACACAGGAGGGACCCTTAATGGCCATTGTTAAACAGTTGCAGGTCTTGGGCTAGTCTCAGAACAGAAACACCAGAACTGTCTCAACTTGTTCTTTTCTGGAATCACCCTGAGGTCCTTGGGTGCCGGAGCTAGAAACTGGGGGGATACATTATTCTGTAAGACAAGGTTGATTTCGTCCTCCCCAAATCTACAGGCTAGCCAGGAAGAATTAAAGTATGGCCAGAAGAAGATACCAGATTGCAATAAAGCTTCAGAGATCACAAGAAATCAAGGAAATGAGATTAAAGCCCAACTAGCCACCCACTGGCCTATTGCATTAAATAGCAACACTTCCCACCACATCATAGGGCAACCATGCAGTCTGGTCATTCCAAATTTGCAGAGGATGTGGAGCAACAGGGGACTTCTTAAATTGCCAGCTGGGATAAATTGGTACACATTTTGGGGAACAAGGTATCAGTACCGGGTAATACTGGGAGTTCCCATACCCTATGAGCCAGCAACTGTCCCAGGCACTCTGCTCAGATGTGTGTACAGATATAGGAACAAGATCAAGAACAAGAATGTTTGCATCAGAATGTGAACAATTATAAAAACCCTGGAAGCGCTCTACATGTCCAATAGTCGTAAACAAATGTGTAAATAAATAAATAAACTAGAACCACACAAAGAACACTAGACAGCAGGAAAGATGGAAGGAAAGACTAGGAGTGTATGAGTCAGTGAAAGAGTACATATAGAGCATAGATTAGACATGGGTTTCATCCCCACTGTGTGTGTGTGTGTGTGTGTGTGTGTGTGTGTGTGGTGTATGTGTGCATGTGTGTGTACTCACACCATTGTATAGCAATCTCCATCCTAAGTAAGTTTTAGAAAATTAAGAATGATGCCATTTATATGGCATTTCAAAACATGTAAAACAACATAAAGATACAGACATAACATTTCATGAGAACATTACCAGAGTCAAGAATTCAACCCCACTTGATAGTTAGGGAGAGAAATGCTAGAAGAAAGGGAGGGGCTTACAAAGGTGCAGGGTGGCTTCTGCTGCATTTGACTGCTCTGTTTTGCTTTTAATAATGTTAATTTAGTCTTGACAATTTTATGTATACAGTGTATTTTGAACACATTCGTCTCCAGTGCCCACCTCACTCCCTTTGGAACCTCTCGTCTTCCCAGCATGTGAGACAGCAGAGCCTATTATATCTCCAGCCATGAGCTTTTGACCAGATTTACAGTGGCAGACATGGATTACCTCCTGTGGAACAGGCCTCAAGTTAGAAATTGTTTGTTCCCCACATTACCTCTCATGCTGCTATCGCACCAACCGGGCACACCTTGCCTGTTAGTTCAGTACTATAGCATTGTGGGTATATTGCTGGGTAATACTATTGATGACTTTTCTCTCCCAACAACCTGCATAGCACCTTCCAGTACTATGAAAGCTATTCTGTGTTGGATTTTTTAAGCTATGTGGTAGACAGACATATGCTCATTTTACCTATGCATAATTCTTAAATGGTTGACAACATATTAGAATTTTAATATAGAATGAAATTGTGGAGATAAAAAAATCTCAGGGCATTCTTGCAAAAGCAGGTAAAATCAAGGGAGGCTTTTATCTGTCTGGACAGGGTGTTGCTATATATTCCTGGTTGACCTGGAATTCACCATGTAGACCATGATGGCCTCAAGTTCACAGAACTTCACCTGCCTCTGCCTCTGAAGCACTGGAATTAAAGGTGTGCGTGACCATGCTTGACACAAGGCTGACTTCTTAACATTAAGTGGCATTATCTATCTATCTATCTATCTATCTATCTATCTATCTACTATCTACTATCTACTATCTATCATAAGACTGGAGTAAGAAATAAAGAGGAGGAGGAAGTTTGTTTGAGGAAGATGGCAAGTCCAGAGGCAGAGAAGTTTGACAAAGGAATTGAGAGAAACCCTACAGATTTGCCTTATAAAGTACAGGCCAGGGATGAGAGCCCTATCCCAAGAGCATCGGGAAGTCATTGCAAGGGTTTAGAGCACTGAAGTGATGTGGTCATGTTTTCCTTCTGGGTGTTTCTAACCATGGTGTGGAGAAGGATTGGAGGATGCAGGGCCAGACACAAAATGAGTTTGAAGGCTGTTCAAGAGACAGTGTGGTAGGGAGTGAGGAGGAGCCATTGGGCTGGGTAGATAGAGTGAGCCTGAACAGACAAGACTGAACATTTCTAGCTCTCCTGCCACTTCTTTCTGATAAAATGTAGCATTGTAAAGCAGATGTTTCTGGAAAAACAAGTGGGATTAGATTGGATAAACTTCTGAGTTCTCAAGGATATGTTTGCTTATGGATTTGAGAACTTTGGGGATAAACAGTTTTGTACTTGAATCCTAGTCTTGTCAATTGAAGGCTTCCTGATGTTGGCCAAGGTACTCTCCATGCCTCAGTTTTCTCATCTGTGATATAGTCCTCCTTCTTACCGATGAGCGTAAAGCATGAAGATGAAACATGCCACTCAATAGCTGGTTGATCTATAGCTTCCCATGCCTGACTCTACCTACCATCTACCTCCAGTCCAGTGGGAAGAAGCATGGAGCCACACCCAACTGTCTTCCTCTAGTTGGCTGTACCTTAGCCCCCTTGATCTTCCTCAAAGTGCCTGTTGTTACTCTTCCTTGAGCATGTTCAGGTCTTTCTTAGTTACTATTTTATAACTGTGAAACAATACCATGACCAAGGAAACTTTTTCCCCCTGAGACAAGGTTTCTCTGTGTAGCCTCGTCTGTCCTAGAACTAGCTCTGTAGACTATGCTAGTCTCAAACTCACAGAGATCCACCTGCCTCTGCCTCAGCACTGCAAGGGTGCTGAGATTAAAGGTGTGCACCACAACTACGCAGCCAAGGTGACTCTTAAAAGAAGGCATTTAATTGGGGGCTTGGTTAGGCCTTGACCATCATGGTGGAAGGCAGACAGGTAAGACACTGGAACAGTCACTGACAGCTTTACATCCTGATCTGAAGCCTAGATAGAGGTGTTGTGGAGGGACTGACCTGGTGTGGGCTTTTGAAACCTCAAAGCCCACCCCCAGTGACACCTCCTCTAACAAAGCTCCACCTCCCAATCCTTCCCAAACAGTTTCACTAACTGGAGACCAAGCTTTCAAATCTATGAGCTTCTGGGGGCCTTGCTCATTCAAACCAGAAGAAACAAGTTTCAGCTTTTGACACCTAAGTCTGGAGTTCCCCCAGAAATCCTAACAGGAGGACATGGAACCTAACACATGGCACGAAGTTTTGTGGGGGTGTACTGCCGTCATAGCACTTAGTCCCTGTTCTTTCACAGGTCCAAGTGGGTCCCCCGGGGAGACTACATCGCCTCCAACACAGATGAATGCACAGCCACGCTGATGTATGCTGTCAACCTAAAGCAGTCTGGCACAGTTAACTTTGAGTACTACTACCCAGACTCCAGCATCATCTTTGAATTTTTTGTAAGCTCCCAGGTGGGAGGGAGGGAAGAGAGGGTTAGGGGAGAGGTCAAGATTCCCCGAGGCTCGGATTCATTTTGTAGGAACCAATCACAAGGGTAGCCATGTTTGGGATGTTTGTTTGTTTGTTTGTTTTCTCTCTAGAGAAAACCATGAGCAAAATGAGCTGAGCCTGGGGATCTGAGGAAAAAAGATACAAGGCAAAGAACACTGATGGGGGAGGACAGAGCCTGTGACGTTCCTGTTCAGACTTGTTAGGACATGCAAGGGGCTGAGTTGCAAATTATTTCTCTGAGGTCAATGTTCAGCCATTATTGTGTGTAGCTTTCTTGTTCTCAGTTTGTGCCTGGAGGGACTTGGCTGCTCTTCTCCTGTGAGAACAGTGTTATAGAACATCACACAGGATGGAGTAAGGCCCTCCTTTCCTCAGGAAGCTGAACCTCTCCTCCAAACCCCTTCTGCCTCAGGTCCAGAATGACCAGTGCCAGCCCAATGCTGATGACTCCAGGTGGATGAAAACTACGGAGAAAGGATGGGAATTCCACAGTGTGAGTATCACACCAGCCATCCCCGAGATCCCAGAGGAGGGGGCTGAGGATCCTAATGGAGAGATTCTACTCTAGTGCCCATGGAGGGGGCAGTCTGAGACATGAGTAATTCCTCTCTTTGTGGTTGATAGATAAAGCTATACAGTGGCCAGTTTGCTCCTATGACTTTATCCCAGGAGCCAGAGCTTTTTAGCTTTGAGGCTGTGTTTTCTGGAAAACCATAGAGGAATGAGCGAATGCCAGTCTCCCTTACTGCCAGCCCCCTTTGGCCCTGTTATGATCTCTCCATAAGAGATGCCTATAGTATATGATGCAAGGATCATATATGGAGGATCAGGGAAGAATGGGAGAGGGTTAGAAAGACAAAGCTACAAAAGGCAAGTTAGCAATGCCCAATATTGTGATGAACTAACAACTACCTTATGCCTTTTTTTAAGGTTGAGCTAAACAGAGGCAATAATGTCCTCTATTGGAGAACCACAGCTTTCTCAGTGTGGTCCAAAGTGTCCAAGCCTGTGCTTGTTAGAAACATTGCCATAACAGGTACAGAAAACAGCTTGGATCTGGGGTCTGCTGCTGGCTTCCTGGACTCTTGGCTTCTAGGGGACAATGGGCATTGGTCCCCAGGGCCTTGGTGTCTGGGCTTAAGCTTTGATTGTCTATACCATTCTTTCTTCCTAGGGGTGGCTTACACCTCCGAGTGTTTCCCCTGCAAGCCTGGCACATACGCTCCTAAGCAGGGCTCCCCTTTCTGCAAGCTTTGTCCAGCCAACTCTTACTCAAATAAAGGAGAAACTTCTTGCCATCCGTGTGATGCTGACAAATACTCAGGTGATGTTTTGGGGGGTAGGATATGGGGGAGGAGTGGGGTACCAGTGAACACACAAAGGAAACCAGGAGGCTTATCCTATTGGTCGCCCGAAGATGATAATTCTTTGTTGTTTTGTTGTTGCTGTTGCTGTTGTTGTTTGGTACTGGCTTTCCCCTCGGTGTGGATGTGGCCGAGGCTAAGAGCCTGGCTTTCATATTTGTTTTTGTTTGTTTGTTTGTCTGTTTGTTTTCTGAGACACGGTCATCCCATATAGCCCTGGCTGTCTGGCACTCACTTTGTAGATCAGGCTGGCCTAAAAAAACACACAGAGATCCATTGCATCTGCCTCCTGAATACAGGAGTTAAAGGTGCGTGCCACCAGGCCCAGCTTGACTTTGAATTTCTGCTCCCTCTGTCTTTACCTCCGAAGTGCTGAGATTATAGGCAAATGCCATCATGCCTAATAGTTTAAAAACAAAACAAAAAATCAAAACAAAACAAAAAAAAAAACCCTATTACTATACTTAATCTATAAGAACCAAGAAGCTGTATTGGCAAGCACAAACTTTCAAATTTATTTTCAATAACAAATAGTAATTACATATATATTGATGAACCAGGCTGCCTCCATTTTGGGCTTGAAAGCCATCTTATAATAAAGACAAGCTAGGTTCATTCCTGTTTACAATTAAATCTCTGTTTCTCAAAGATTGGGCTGTGCCCCACCTGCAACCTTAACTACAAATGGTTCTGTACTGCCTGTTGCAGGGATGGCAACCACACCTTTGTTTCAGGAGGTTATCATCACCGCCTTGCAACCCTACCTTTATTTCAAAAAGTTATTATGACCACCTTGTCATGTTCTGCTCTTGGAACTCCACCTCACCTATTTGCCTGCCAAATCCCCACTTGGAAACCCCCTACCCATGAGCTATAAAAACCCTTATCTGGCCCATGTTCAATGCCAACCTCTTGAACTCTACCTTAGGTGGGGGGGGTGGTAATCAGTCCATGTACACAAATTTAAAAAAAAAAAAAGGTTTGTTTTAATTAATTTGGCCATGCTGATTTGGGACAGTGCTCTTTCTCCTTAAATCTTTGGGGTTAACAGTATGCATCAATACAAACCTACCTCGTAGAGCGGTCAGACCAGGCTATGGGCATAACCATTTGTTGTTGTTGCTGTTGTTAAGACAAGTCTCAATGCTCTAAAAGAAACTAGAGAGACGCCTCCACAAACATTCTGATGTGGACAAAGGGACTGGAGAGATGGCTTTAGTGGTTAAAATGTGTTCTGCTCTTGCAGATGACCTGAGTTGGGTTTCCCAGAATCCATGGCACTCATGTGTGGCAACTCACACCTGCCAGCTCACACCTGCCAACTCACACTGCCTGTAACTCCAGCTCTAGGGAACCTGACACCCTACTCTTCTGGTCTCCATGGACACTGCACTCACATCACATGCACAAGGCCAACCACAAACATACTTTTTTTTTTTTTAATTTTTTTTTTTTTTAAGAGAAGGAAAAAAAAAAAACAAGACCTGGTCATTTAAGAACATGTCAGAACACCTGTGTAAGAGAGGTAATGTCACCAGCGTGCTGCTCAGACAGCCCAGTGATGGGTACCAGGTCTAGACATCAGAGTAGGCTATGAAACAAGCAAGAAATAGGAGAGTTCTGCTCTGCCCTCTCCCTAGGAACCCTCATCACGACCCTTTTCCCCCTTCTTATACAGAAACATGTACAAACCCAGCACAAGGCCCATGCGTATAGATCCACATCCCTCTGTAGACGGTCCCATGTGTCGCACAGGTAGCATGCGGTTGCTAACCCAGGACCAGCCATTGACCTGTGGCCTGCTTGCTTCTACATTCCTAATACAAACGCCCTGTTTTTCTACCCGGATCTTGCCAAACATGGATAGTTTTTCGGCCAGACAAGAAAGTTTAGATCTGGGAGGAAGTTTCTAGCTAAACATCTAAATTCCTGTTTTTCCACTTTAATCCGTACGCCTCTTCCCTGCTCCACCTCTTATCAATGGTGGCCTTTGTTAGTCTTTCTTTGGCTCTAATTCTAACTCTGCAATTGTGCAAGGGTTTGAATGACAAGGCAGTCGTAGAAAAACCGTGTTTCTGTCAATGTTGTATAAACTGATTTCTACCCAAGAGTTGTCATGAAATTGTTAATCAAGGAGCTGAATTCATAGAACTATTCTTCGGTCGCCAATTTCTCAATCTGCCCCTTTGACTCAACCTCACCAACTCGCAGTACAAAGAAAGTCACATTTATTGGAGATGTAACTCTTTAAGGGGAGAGGCTGGGAAAGATTCAAAGAGTCGAATATGAACCTAGCATGGAATGCACTTGAAGGTAGTGACAGAAGACCAGGTCACACACACATATACCTTGAGTGCTTACAAGGACTTGCCTTGGTGCTACAGTCAGAGTTGGTGCCTGTCCTCCAGGTTGAACCAAAAAGGAGAAAAAATCTGCCTCTGTGGACACACAAATGTAGAAACTCTCCATGGTGCAATAGGGACCTTTGGAGGCAGAAAAAGAGATGTGGTTGGTCTTCCTGGAAAGGGGACAAGCCTCCGCTGGCTGAGATCTTTCAAGGTGAAGCTGCAGTGTCATGGGGACAAGATATTTGAGGTGGAAACGATATAAGCCAAACTAGGAGACTCATGGGGCAATTTAGCATGGCAGCTCACACCAGCCCTTTGTGCTGTGTTAAATACTAGCAGTTTGTTTCCTAACAGAAGTGCATACTGTTCAGGAGCCAGGACTCCAGAATACACTCACCAGGTTCAGATCTCAGTTTCACAGACCTCGTTAGATGTGACACCTGGGGCGTGTTGCTTGTTCATGCTGCAGTTTTTACACACGATCTTAGTGGAGGCCCAAGAAGCAACTGTGCCTCCATGTCTTTACCTCTAAAATATTAATGATAATGATCATGTCTGCCTCGTGCAGTTACCGTCGGGGATTGGCTAATGCAGGGAAGGATCCAGAAATGGGCCTGGTATTTTGTAATTGCTTTTTTTTATTGTTTGTTTTGTTTTGTTTTGTTTTGTTTGAGACAGGGTTTCTCTGGGTAGCCCTGGTTGTTCTGGAACTCACTCTGCAGACCAGGCAGGCCTCAAACTCACAGAGATCCACCTGCCCCCGCCTCCTGAGTGCTGTGTAATTTCTGTTTTAAAAAAATGTTCCTTGTAGTGTTGGGGATAGATCCCAGAACCCTTACACACGGTGGGCAAGCTCTCCCCTCAGAGCTTCAGCTCTAGCCTAAGCACTAATTATTATTACACTTATTTATTTTATTGTGGGGGGAAATGGGGGCTTGTGCATGAACATGTGTGTATGAGAACAACTTGCAGGAAGGAGTCAGGTTGTCAGGCTGGGGACCAGGACCTTTACCCACTGAGCCATCCTGCCTGCCTTACCCCTTTAGCGTTAGTTTCATTAATTCATTTTTTAATGAAGGACTATCCAGATACCACTCTTACAGAATGAAAATGTTCTCAGTATAGTTTACAATAATAGGTCATGTGTATAGAAGTTTACACTCAATACATTATCTCATTTATGACTCAAGGCATGGTGTGGGAGTGAGCTCTCTGTTTACAAGTGAAAGGTAAGCTCGGAGAGGCCCAGGGGCCTGCCCAGCTCCTGAGCTGCTGCTATGAGCTGTCCTCTTATGTGTATCAGGGTCCTATGCCTGCTGAGGAAATGTTTTCTTTTGATAAAATGGGTCTCAGAGAACAATGGACTATAAGTGGGGGAAAGATACTGGCAGGCGAAGGGAGGTGCAGAAAAAGGACCTAGGGCCCGGGGATAAACGCCTTCTTACATTTTTTTTTCCCCAGGAGCAATTCTCCTCAACCCACACTCAATCCCTCGCCCTACCAAACATCTAGGTGACTTTTTCACACTTAACTAATGCTCATCTTAAGCCTCTTGCTTAAACCAGAGCTAGGAAAGTGAGGTCTGTCTCAACACTCCAGTTACTTACTTATTAGAGCCATTTTCACTGTAGTCTGTGTGTAAACAGCTGCACCATTTCTGCTAAAACTTAGACCTCAGGTTAAGCAAATGTTTAACTAGCAGAACAGAGGTCCTTGTGCCAAATACATTTTCTAACACTTGTGCTCTGCCAGACCTGATACACAAGAACTGGGAACTGGCAGGTGTTCAGCACCTCCCTCCCCTCCCCGCCCCCCCAAAAATCTCTCCTGGCCAAGTCAGTCACCAACAGGAGTTTCTAGTTCCCTCTCTGAGGAATTGGGCCTCCTGCTTGTTTACCAAGTAAACGAGCTGAGATGATTCCAGATGTTTCACAATGCTTTCTTCCTTCTTGCCCAGCCTAATAAGACAGGGACAGAAGAGTGGGGAGATACTCAGTCTCAGAACCCCCAGTGCAGGCCAACAAGGCATCCTTACAAGAGTCTATGACAGAGGAAGTCATCTGGGAAAGGAAAGGGACCTGTTGAGAAGTAAATGCTTCACTAAAGGGAGAGGAAGAGACACTAATCTATTAAATCTCCTGGGACAGTTACCAAATAAAAAGAATGAACAAGCTTACAGGCATAATGGTGACTGACCTCTCTCTCTCTCTCTCTCTCTCTCTCTCTCTCTCTCTCTCTCTCTCTCTCTCTCCCTCTCTCTAATGTATTGTTTACTTCTGTGTTTGTGTGTGTGTGGCTGTGGGTGTATCTGCACACGTAGGTTCCGAAGGAGGCCAGACGAGAGCATTGGATCCCCTGCAGCTGGACTTAAAGGCAGCTATGCACTGCCCAATGTGGGTGCAACTGAGCTCTATTCTCTGAAAGAACAGCAAGTGCTCTTAACTGTTAAGCCATCTCTTCAGCCCCTGTAACTTCCATTTTGAGTCTGTGAGTGTGATGGGCCAGGCACTTGCTGGTTCTGGCACTGTAGACACTGTTACTCCTGCTCCTTGGATGAGGAAACCGAGAGAGGTTAAATAACTTGCCTCACATGACCAGCTACTAAACGGTGAATCAGCACCCAAACCTAGACCTGCCTAGCTCTCAATCTCATTTGATGATGCCACACCGTATAGCAAGTAATAAACGGAAGAAGAGATTGCCTCCCCTTTATAGATGCTTATCTGCTGAGGACACAATGTTCCTATTAGAAGTAGCAGGCACAGCAGGTGGGGGCATTACAATGGGGAATTCCATGAAGCCATGTGTTTTTACTCTTTGTGTGTGGGTGTGCATGACTGTATATATGTATTCCTATATGTATGGGCACACATGCATATGCAGTTGCATGTGCATGTATGTACCTACATATGGAAGCCTGAAGTTTGACCCTGGGAATATTCCTCCATTGCTTTCTACGTTGTTCACTGACGCAGAATGTCTCACTTAAACCAGAGTTCACTGGCTGAGTTAGTCCAGCTAGCTAGCTTGTTCCAGGGATCCTGCCTTCTGAGAGCTGAAATTACAGGTGGGCCCTCTCATCTACCTGGCATTTAACATGGGTTCGGGGATCAGATTTCTGGTTCTGATGCAAGTTTGGCAAACCCTTGAACCACAGAACCACCTGCCCACCCCAGGTGGTTTTTATTCTGGACCAAAAAAAAAAAAAAAAAAAAAAAAAAAAAAAAAAATGTGGGAATTTTTAAAATTTAAATTTGCATGAATTATACATATTTTTCTTGGTAAAGGAAACAGCTTTGTTTTTCCTTTAGAAACTTTTTTCAATACATTTTGATCATACTCTTTTCCCTCTCCAGCCTTTTCTTTTTCTTAATTTTTCCAAAAAGGATTTATTTTGGCATTTGAGACATTTGTAGCCCTGGATACCCTGGAACTCACTATGTAGACCAGGCTGGCCTGGTTGGACTCACCGAGATTGGTCTGCCTTTGCCTCCTGAGTACTGGGATGAAAGTTGTGCACCACCACATCCTTTATATGTATACACACGGTGGCATACCCTTGTTTTCCTAGTACCTGAGGCATTGAGACTGGGAGTTTCAGGTTAGCATAGGCTATGATATGGGCTACAGTTGTCTCTAACATCAAAACAAAGGGAAAATATGACACACATTTCTTTAAGGAGGATTCATTAGTTCTTCTGTAAAGGTCCATGGTACTGAAGCAACATTCTATCTTTATAAGGGGAACACAAAAAAACCTGATACAATGGCTAAGGACCTGGGGTTCAGTGGTAAAACATGCCTGGAGCCCAGGGTTCTATCCCCAGCACTCCCAGACTAGAAGAAAACTAACTGGGTTGAAGTCGCACTAGGATGCTGAGGCTGAGGCAAGTCAGAGGCATCTTCATCTTGAGTTCATGGCAGTTCCAACTTCATCTGTGTGGAGTGGAGTGTTCTCATGGAGAAGGGAGTAACAGACGGCCTTATTCATGTTTGTCATAGGCAAGAGGACACTCAGACAAGGTCCAAGGAGAGAGCCTGGAGAGATACTCAAAGGTCAAGAGCGTTGGCTTCTCTTGCAGAGAATCTAGGTTTGATTCCCAGAACCCACACGGTGGCTCACTGCCATCTCTAACTCCAGTTCTAGGGGAATCTGACACCCTCTTCTGGCCTCCTTGGAAACCAGCCACACATGTGGTCCAAAGATAGACAGACATGCAGGCAGGCAAAACAGCATTACACATATAAATAAAAGTAGGTTTAAAAAAAAATTTAATCCTAGCACTCAGGAGGCAGAGGCAGGTGGATCCTGAATTCGAGGCTAACCTGGTCTACAAAGGGAGTTCCAGGACAGCCAGGGCTACACAGAGAAACTCTGTCTGAAAAAGCAAAACAACCACAAAACAACAACAAACAAACAAACAAACGAATAAAAAACAAACTTAAGGCAAAAGAGTAAAAGGCCATGATGGCTCAAACTTGTAATCTTAGCCCTCCAAGAGGATGAAGCAGAAGAATCACCTTGAGTTTGAGGCCAGCCTCAACTGCATGGTGAGTGTCAGGTCAGCCCGTCTCAAAAGACCAGAAGAAGGCAAATAAATGGAAAAAAGAAAGCAAAAGCCTTCTGGACGTTTGTGTGGTGACACGCCATGGGCTTGGAGTTAGTTACAGGTCACTCTGGTCAGTGGCTAAGAGCCTGCTCTCTTATGTAACTTGAAATATTTTTTTCTCATTTTGGTCATTTAGAAAAAGGATCTTCCACCTGCAAAGTGCGCCCAGCCTGCACAGACAAGGATTATTTCTACACCCACACAGCCTGTGATGCCCAGGGAGAGGTGGGTAGCATGCTCTGAGCACCTGTTCCTTACACTTGACCACCGTTCAGGCTCCCGTGGTCAATGAACTGATGAACTGAATGGAGGAACCCCCCCACCCGCCCACCCCCGAAGACCTGCGTGGTGAGCCCAGACTAGTGGGAGGCCAAGAACATGGTTATGGTTTCATTCATGTTCTGAGCAGGCTTACTTTTGCCTGTGTGTTTTACCCAGTATTGATACATTCTACTCCATTTTATTTTTCTGGGTTACTCCCGTTTGCTTAGTCCCAGACCCCACCTGCCCATCCGTCCACATCTGCTGCGTTTCATAATGATACTCAGTCTCAAGTGCTAGCTGCTTCCAAGGAGAACAGAGGGGATCTTTTCTTACCCCCAAGTCTCTGGAAAATGGCATAAGTCAGTGTTTCTCAACATGTGGGGCTTGACCCCCTTGGAGTCAAATAACCTTTCACAGGGGTCAACTGTAGTTGGTCCAATTTAAATTTATCCCTGACTCACTTACAAATAAATGAGACTTAGACTATAGTTTCTTATTTGGCTTTAACGATTACTAGGGGCTAACCCCTAATCTACTTGTCTAGCTGCTGGCCCGGCTGCCTCCCCATCAGTGTTCCCCAAATACTTGCTGTTTCTCCTGGCCATGTGCTCATGATCCATCTCTTCTCCTGGGACCTTCTCCTCTCTCCTCATTCTTCCCCTTTCTCACACGTTCAACCACGAAACTAAAAATCCCACCTACCTCTGGTACCCTCCAGTGATTGGCTGTAGCCATTTTTATTTAACCAATAGTTTTAAATTAAGGAACGAGGTTTGCACAACGAAAGCTGGTACATGTGAAAATTGCATTACAATGCATAGCAACAGACCAGACCTCAACATAGCAACATTGATATTCAACCTCAACATTGGAAAACATAGATATTCGCATCACAATTCATAGCAGTAGCAAAATTACAGTATGGATTTGAATTACTATAGGAATTACTACTGTGAAGTAGCAATGAAAATGATTTTATGGTTGGGGGTCACCACAACATGAGGAACTGTATTAGAGGGTCACACTTTAGGGACGGTGAGAGCCACTGGCCTGACTAGTTTTGGTTCCAGTTGTCTCTCTCCAGCTCCCACCCACACCAAACCTTCAGTCTCAGACAAAGCCTTTGTAGTTCTCTGTCTCTGGGCTGACAAACAATGCCTATGTGAACTGTCAGGCAGGGATCAGAGACCACCGAGATGCATCTCAGTTCTCCCAGAGCTCACAAGGGCAGCAGGGAGTCTGAAGAGGAGAAACAGGGGCTGGCCACAAGGCAGTGGAGGTGATAAATAGGGCCTGGGAGAACCCCAGAGAACAGAACAGGTCTGAGGAGCTGGAGAAAGCCTTTTTGAAAAGACTATTCAACAAATAAAAGACAATCAACAAATATTGAGGGGGTGTGTGAGTTTTTGTTTTGATTTTTTTTGAAACAAGTCTTATTATGTAGACAGTGCTGGCCTAGGATTTACAGAGATCTACTTACCTCTGCCTCCTGAGCACAGGGTTAAAGGTATGCACTACCATGCTCAGCTAATAAAAAAAAAAAATTTTTTTTTTTTTTTTTGGAAAGAGTCCACATATGTTGTCTGAAGACACCTGGTCACCCATTTTCTCTGTCATCAGAGACACCCTTCCTCCTCTGACCGATGTTATTTGGCAGTTACTGTGAACAAATGTGTGACCAAAACTGTGTGACTACTTTTTCTGGAATTCTCATCCTGGTCCAGATCTCTGGTGTCCTCCAGCATTCTTGGTAGGGTCTGAAACAGTGGTTCTCAACCTTCCTAATACTGCATGCAACCTTTTAATACAGTTCCTCGGGTTGTGGTGACCTCCTACCACAAGATATTTTATTTCATTGCTATTTCATAGCTGTAATTTTGGTACTGTTATGAATATAATATAAATACCTCACATGCAAGACATCTGATATGTGAGCCCCAAAGGAGTCTCAACCCACAGACTAAATCCATGTGTTGAATCTTGCTTAATCCGTTTTCTTCTTTTCTTTTTATTTATTGTTAGACACAGCTCATGTACAAATGGGCCATGCCAAAAATCTGTGGCGAGGACCTGGAGGGCGCAGTGAAGCTTCCCGCCTCCGGTGTGAAGACCCGCTGCCCACCCTGTAACCCAGGTTTCTTCAAAACCAACAACAGCACCTGTGAACCTTGCCCATACGGCTCATACTCCAACGGCTCCGGTAACAGCCCGGGCGCTCTGCTCCTTACATCCTCCCCGTCCTAATGCTTGGCTGTCGGGTGGGCCACGTGAATACCCAGAGTAGCTATCAGAATAGACTCTGCCAATCCACTGAAGGCAGTGAAGAGCAGGCCAGTTCTGAGGACCAGGGTCAGGAGTCTATAGGTTAGGGTCAGACTTAACAACTGCCCTGCCTTCTTCTTCATTCCGTCTGCAAACACGACCCGGGCCTCAAGAGTCTCAGTCTTCAAAACAGAGATGTCCAGTATGTGGATGCTAAGTAGAAAGTTCAGGAGGCTAAAAAGGCTCCCTGGACAGAATCAGAACCTTTGCTGCACAAAGGAGTCGGGGTGGGGAGCCGGGGTGGGGGGGGACTGTGTCCATGCTAACCCGAATGCAGTTGATGGCTATGTGGGAATCACGTGAAGTACATGAGAAAGATTAAAAGGGACGTCGAAATGGATGTTTTGGTAAGTAAGGACAGTTGGCGTACTGGCCTGTGTGTCTAATTGGAACGTGTTAAATATAATTTGAGTCCCTCTGGCACGTCTTTGTACCACAGCACTGCGCCATCCACTGTTTGGCTGCCGCTTGTCTGTCTGGCAGCAGTCAGCACTTTCTGACCATGGCTGTAGATTTCCTCCTGGGTAATGGATCTTGTGCTTCCCCTAGATTGTACCCACTGCCCAGCAGGCACCGAACCTGCAGTAGGATTTGAGTACAAGTGGTGGAACACACTGCCCTCCAACATGGAAACTACTGTTCTCAGTGGGATCAACTTTGAATACAAGGGCCTGACAGGTGACTGCCTCTCCCCACTTACCCTGCACTGTCACTCCCTGCACTCCCACGGGGAGTGACCCATCCCCTTGAAAGCATCACTCTTTACAGCAGACATGCCACCACCGATGCTCAGTTTCAGAGACAGCTAGAAAAAGCATGGACGGTTCATGCCTGTAATTCCAGCGCTCAGGAGGCTGAGGCAGGAACATTGCTGCAAATAAGAGGCAATAATGAGGTCCAGGCTGACCTCTGGGTGAAATCCTTCTCAAAACAACAAAATTATTAAAAATAAAACAAAAGGGGTCAAGGCAGAAGGATTGCCTCAGATCTGGTCACCCTGGACTACAGAGTGAGAGAAAGGGGGTGGGGGAGAAAGAGAGGAAGGTGGCTAGGAAGAAAAGAAATGAGTAAGTTATTTGCTGGGATAAGAAAGGTCTGAAAACCTTAAAGGACAGGGCTGTTATCTCTAGAGCGCCACCCAATATACATTTGCCAATACCTGAGGGCATTAACCCTTTCCTCTCCTTCTCCAGGCTGGGAGGTGGCTGGTGACCACATTTATACAGCTGTTGGAGCCTCAGACAATGACTTCATGATTCTCACTCTGGTCGTGCCAGGGTTTAGGTGAGGAAAGCCCAAGACAACCTGGCCTCATCCCAATCCCACATACTCAGGAATGTGGTAGAGGAGAGGGCTCCAGAGCTGAGTCGGTCCAGACAAGAGGAGCACACACAGTGGCTATGCTAACTGGACAGTAGCACATTTTCTTAGTTATCACCAGTGGCCGTTACTCTTTTAAAAATTTATTTTTATTTTGTGTGTGTATGCATGTTTGCTCGAATGTATGTATGTATGTATGTATGTATGTATGTATGTGCCCCCATGAGAAACCAGAGAGGATGCTGGATTCCCTAGAACTGGAGTTACAGGTGACTTGCAAGCCACCATGTGGGAGCTAGGAATCAAATCCCAGTACTCTGCAAGAGCAGCCAGTGTCCCCAGTCTCTGAGCAGTCTCTCTGAGCCCGGCCCCCACTCCTCCCCCACCCTGTGATGAATGGCATCGTTTGAATATGTCAACTTGATGATATTCGAAATCACCTAGGAGACATATCTCTAGGTATGTCAGGAAGGGCATTTCCAGAGAGGACTGGCTAAGGAGGAAAGATCTCTCTCGGATCTGGAGCCACCTCACGCTCCAGCTGCCACACTGCCCCAGGAAGTGGACTTTATCCCCTCAGACCATGAGCCAAATAAACCCTTCTCTCTTAAGTTGCTTTTCATCCATCATTTTGTCACAGCAATGAGAAAAATAACTCTGCCCGTGCTGTATCGGCCCACCTAGCTTCTCTCACTGACAGACCACTTGAATCCTTCCTCTTCACAATAGCCAAGAGAGTCTCTAAAAAGAGACTTAAAGTCAGGGCCACAGTGCCCTTTGCAGTTCATTTTTTATGCATTTACTTCTTAGACTAATTTCTTTTACTTTGTGTGTATGAATGTTTTATGTGGGTATGTATACGCACCTTGTGTGTGCCTATTGGATCCCCTGGAACTGGGGCTATGTATGGTTGTGAGCTATCATATAGGTTCTGGGAATTGAACCTGGGTCCTCAGCAAGAGCAACAGCAGCTCTAAACCACTGAGCCATCTCTCCAGCTCATATACAGTTCATTTTTACTTGTGGCGAGAAGATTGAACAGGATTGTCCCTATTATAAAGCATATGCACATTTGGTGTATTGTTAGACATCAACACTATAATGAGATATAAATATTTGTCACCTCCATTTCATAGTTGACGGAGCTAAGCTAGGTCAGTGTCATATAACTTGGGTGGCATAATTGGACTTAGTTCCCACTTCTTTCCTACAGACACCTTATCTAGGTCCCCCAAACCTTCAACTAACCCTTTCTGCTGTCTAGACCCTTCGAATAGCACTTCTTGGCCTCTGAGATGACTTTCAATGTTTCTCTCACAGACCTCCGCAGTCAGTGATGGCAGACACAGAGAATAAAGAGGTGGCCAGGATCACATTTGTCTTCGAGACCATCTGCTCTGTGAACTGTGAGCTCTACTTCATGGTGGTATGTTTCTTCTCTTAGCCAGATGGGGACTTCCACGGGAGGGTTGTCCCAGCATGTCCCAGCAGTGAGGCAATATCCTGGACACCCATCACAGTGATCCCACAAAGCAAAAGCCAAGAGTGACTGCCAAGTAGTACTTAACATAGGTCTGACCAGTGTGCTAGCCCACAACGTAGCACTTGCCTCACGTAGCAATCACGCCTTCCTCACCTGCCTCTCCTGGTCTCAGGGCATGAATTCCAGGACCAATACTCCAGTGGAGACGTGGAAAGGCACCAAAGGCAAACAGTCCTATACCTACACCATCGAGGAGAATGCTACCGTGAGCTTCACATGGGCCTTCCAGAGGACCACCCTTCATGAAACAGTGAGTCCTTCTCCTTCCCGGGTACAGACTGAGCACAGGATTCCTGCCATGAGCTCACGCTTGCTTCTGAGTTCACAATCTGCAGAATGCTCAGCATGGCTCTCAGGGCTTCTAGCCTTTTCTAAGTGACTTCCAGGGAAGATGACATTGAATACCTTCACTCATCTGTCCCCTTCCCCTTGTAGTCTCTACCACAGGTGAAGCCAGACCTGTGGCTATTTTCAAGAATAATTAATCTGCTTTTCTTTTGGTTTTGAGACAGGGTCTTGGTATGTAACCCAGGCTGACCTAGAACCTGTAAATCCTCCTGCCTTAGCCTTCCCAGAGCTAGACTAAAAACTTGGCTTTATTTTCTTTCTTTTTTTTTTTTCCCCAAACCCAAAGCCAGCTCTAACTTTTAATAGAATTGGGACCACATAAAGACCATTTGCCACTTATGTCTGGAGAAGGCAGAAGAGACAAGAGGGAGGTGGGTAGTACTGCTTGGCCACTGCACTCTTTTTCTTGGGACATTTTCTCTTGATGATTGTTCTTTTTCTTTAGATATTTCATTTGTCCCTGTAGTCTCTGGATTCCTTAGTTGGATGCTTTTATTCTCCAATTCTGATGGAGTCTCAGTTTATCTGCAGCTGGGGAGTGCTTTCCCTGTCTGTGGAGTCATGCAACAAACTGGAGTGACAAAATGTTTTTTTTTTTTTTTAAAGCAAAATTCCAAATATTTGATTTACCAAATGAAGACTGAGGAGTCAGACACTTTGGTGGAAGCCTGCTAGCTCAGAGGTGCAGACAAACCACCTAGCTGATCCTTCTATCCTACCAACCTCCCAGGAAGAGAAGGAAAAAGCCTGGCTTTATTTTCTTAACTAAAAAAAAATGCAGATGTATTTCAGAAAGCACAATAACCTGGGCTATAAAGTGGACCCTGTCTCAAAACAAAACAAAACAAAACAAACAAACAAACAAGCAAACAAATCCCCCATAATCTTGTTACCTGGAGAAACCCAGCAACTATCTGGGAGAGTGTGCATTCTTTGTTTCTATGTCTCTCTGTCTCTGTCCCTCTCTGCATCCCACATGTATAATAAGTAGACTCTCACTTTTAATCCCCACTTCTCAGTCTCTGGTTTTTAGAGACAGGGTCTTATGATACAGTCCTGGTTGATTTCCACCTTGAGATCCTTCTACCTCTGCCTCCTGAGTGTTGGGATTGTAGGGTAGTAAGACTACATCCAGTCCTAATTTTGATTTTTTTTAAGTACGTGGATTTTTTTTCTTTGACAAAGATCCCCACCCATATATTAGAATCTCTTATAAATTCCCCATGGTACATAACATTTTTACATGGAACTTAAAATAGGTTAGTCTTGTTGTTAGTTACACAAAATATACCTTAAAAGCCACTGTTCTTTTTTAAGTTAAACTATTTATTTATTTATTTATTTATTTAACTTTGGGTTTTTTGAGACAGGGTTTCTCTGTGTGGCCTTGGCTGTCCTGAACTCAGTATATATATATAGACCAGGCTGACCTCGGACTCACAGAGATCCACCTTCTTCTGCCTCCCAAGGGCTGGGATTAAAGGTACATGCCACCACCACTCAGATTACAATTTATTTTTAGTATCGTTCATTTTTAATTATTATATAAGGAGCCACTGCTAAATAATATGAGAAAGATGCTTCCAGTGGTTCAGTCAGTACCAGCTGTTGCCGTGGAGCCCAGGGACCTGGGTTTGATCTCCAGCATCCACGTAAAAACCAGGACATGAGGCAGTTAGTTCAGTGAGAGACCCTGTCTCAAAAAAATGAGATGGAGAGTGATAAAAAGAAATCTGATGTCCATGTCTGGCTTCTACATGCATGCTCACATTCAAATGCACATATACACATGTACACACACAAGTAAAGTGAAAATAAACACACATTTTTGTAAGATACAATTACACAGTACTCTGCTCTTCCTATGGCTGCTGCTGCTTTAGGCCTCTCCTTTCTCTGCTCTTGTTTCCTCAACTCCAGGGCAGAAAGTATACCAATGATGTCGCCAAGATCTACTCAATCAATGTCACCAACGTCATGGGGGGCGTGGCCTCCTACTGCCGTCCCTGTGCCCTAGAAGCCTCTGATTTGGGCTCCTCCTGCACCTCTTGTCCTGCTGGCCATTACATCAACCGGGATTCTGGGACCTGCCACCTCTGCCCCTCTAACACCATCCTGAAAGCTCACCAGCCTTATGGCGCACAAGCCTGTGTGCCCTGTGGTCCAGGAACCAAGAACAACAAGGTACCACCAGTCTGCCAGACTTGCACGGGTGCTGTGTTCTTAATGGGATTCTCCAGGGGCTGATACCCACATGCCTCCTCTAGAGACCCCCAGCCCATTCCCATGCTCAGGTTGTTGTGAAGGACACTAGCCAGGAGGTGACCGTAGGTGGTGAGTTCTTAGCAGGAGGTCTTGTCTTCCCTCTGTAGTAGGCAACTCATATCTTCAGTTGGTGGAGATTAGTGACC
This sequence comes from Arvicanthis niloticus, assembly GCF_011762505.2. NCBI lineage: Eukaryota > Metazoa > Chordata > Mammalia > Rodentia > Muridae > Arvicanthis > Arvicanthis niloticus. Next base: position 87,591,426 of record NC_047661.1, on the reverse strand, counting down.
CTGTGGTCCAGAGGTTTGGCATCTGTGGAAAGACCTGAAGGGAAAAATTAGTGGGGTCTGTGGCCCAAATTTTGCTCATTTCCGCAGTATCCTGCCCCCTCTGTTTTAGGAAGGCGAGTCAACCTTTGCTGGTACTTAAAATTAATCTGCATGGCTGCCCTCCATCCAGGGGGCTTCTCAACTCTGTGGATATAAAAATCTAGTGTGGCCAAACAGTGATACTGCTCCCAAGTAGTTTCGCATCCAAGAACAAACAAGTACAAGCAAGGCATGGTGGGTGGCACCTGTCAGTAATCCCAGCACTTGGGAGGTAGAGGAGAGAAAGTCAGGAGTTCAGGATTATTCTTATCCTACACAGCAAGTTTGAGGCCAGCATAGAACTCATGAGACCCTGTCTCAAAAACAAAAACAAAACAAGATAAAACCCCAAAGAGAGTACATTAGATAGTTGTTAACATTTAGAATTAATTTGTATTTTACTGATCACGTGAGGGAGATACCTATCAGACTTTATTCATTTATTTAAATTTATCTATGTATTTATGAGACCAGGTTCCATATAGTCCAGACCAACCTCAAACACTATATAGTCTTGCTCTAGTTATCTGCAAAGTGTGTACATTCATTGTACAGACCCCTGAAAATCTTTTAGGGCAGTGGCCTCAACCATTGAGTGGGAGTCGCACGTCAGATATCCTGCATATCAGATATTTACATTACAATTTATAATAGGAGCAAAATTACAGTTATGAGGTAGCAATGAAGATAATTTTATGGTTTGGTGTCTTAAAGGGTCTTAAAGGGTCACAGCATTAGGAAGGTTGAGGACCGTTGTTTTAGGGGATACCTGAGACATTCTCCATAGTCTTCTTCCCCTGGCGCTCCCTCTGCTGCTGGGGTAGGAGGAGGGGACGGGAGAGAATGGCCATAAGTCAGACTGCCTCTGACTGGGTCCCTAACACAAAAAAACAGGAAGCAAAGCTCCTTCCACAACTCAGTTTCCCACAGAGAACTCCAGCAAAAGGAAGCGAGTTTCAGTGAGTTTAAAATGACCATGTGTGCGCTGCATATGCGGGGAAGAATGGAAGTCTCCTTCTTGCCACTCTGGAACACTTACTTCAGTTAAGGCCCCCCTGTCTTCAGCTTGTAAAGACAAGCTTGGTCACAGAGCACATGCCCAGCCTGCACAAGGCTCTAGGTTTGATCCCTAGCGCTATTAAAAACAAAATCAGACAGGGATTCTCCAGTGAGTACTGACATCTGGGAACCTCAGAGTCCTGTAGTGTGACACATGTGCCACAGTAAATCATAGGTCTATTCAAAGACTGAGACAAGAGGACATTTAGCGGACATGAATGGAAAGTGTGTCAGACATATTGGAACACAAGGGATCTTGGCCACAGTGATTAAAACGAGAGCGGCATCAGTCCAAGGCTGAGTGGACAGTTGCCGGGCAGATGTCCTTGTAAAAGTCCTTTGTGTATGTATAGGGGCATCCTTGTAAGAGTCTGCACACTGGTGCTTCTTTCAGTCTTTCACGATGGCCAGCACAGGCGATCGTATGTGAACCCACTTCAGTCATGTTCATCTTATATGTGCCAATAATCAATCAATCAATAGCAAGGTAGATCCGATCAATGTCTGCTTCACTTCTTTTAATGTACGTCAGTTCTTCCTTCCTCCTCTTCCATTTCATTCCTGCTGGAGCAGGCTGTGGGGAGGTCTGCTGTACTCCAGTGCAGCTCTCATGGCCTGAGATTGACCATTGACTGGACCCTTTCCCCCTCAGATCCACTCTCTCTGCTACAATGACTGCACCTTTTCCAGAAAGACCCCCAGTAGGATTTTCAACTACAACTTCTCAGCTCTGGCAAGCACCGTCTCTCTGTCGGGAGTGCCAAGCTTCACTTCAAAGGGGCTGAAGTATTTTCATCATTTCACCTTGAGTCTCTGTGGAAACCAGGTAAGCAGTGTGAGCTCTGAAAAGTGGACTAGAGGCCATATATAAACACAGGAGAAAAACAAAACAAAACAGAGAACACCACAGAATCTCTGAGGCAGTCAGGGAAGTTGAGAATTAAAGAGGTTTAAATAGTTGCAGCCAGCCTCCCACAGGGAGCTGAGAGAGGTAACCTTGGGGAATCTAGGATGTGTGTCCTTCTATTCCTGCTTCAGCCTCCCAGGTACAAGGTGTACACTCGTCTCCACGGCTGGTCACGATAAGGTTAGTAAAGACCAGAGGTGCCAGGCATGGTGGCACAGAAACAATCCCAGTCCTCTGAAGGTTGAGGCAGGAGGATCTGGAATTTGAGATCAGGCTATGCAGAGCAACTATCTCAAAAAAACAAAAAAGCCTGGCGGAGAAGCCAGTTTCCTTCTGTCAGCACACAGTTTGCTTTGTTTTATTTTGCTCTTTCACAAAACAGAAGGGAGAGGCTGAGAGTACGACTGAGAGGCTGAAAAGTTTGGCAGGCTTAAGGCCCTGAGTTCATTCTCCCAGAACCTTCCCTCCCTCCAGAAAGGTTATCCAGTCCTTGAGTACCACGTATTTGGGGTGAGGGGATGAAGCAGGGTAATCTTTAGTACTAGGTCCCACTGGGCTACTTATCGAAATCTCATCAAAACAACCAACCAACCAACCAACCAAAGAAATAAAACAAACTCAAAGCTCCATGTCTGTTTGAACCCCTGGGAGTCTGTCCAGACATTGCTCCCAAGACAGACAGTGGAACCACAGCACCAAGGGAGACAAGAAGGGAGCATAAGCCAGCCCTAATGTTCCAGTAAATGTCACTGGCCTCAGGGCTCAGTTGCATAACCCAACTTCAGTCTAGAGGATGCACCCAGATACAGAAGGGCCCTTGATCAGTTGGTTAGAACTCCAAAGCAGCTGCTACCAGCACAGTCAAGGTGACCACACGGAAGTACAAGGCTAGTGTCTAGAAACTGGGACAAATCTTTACCTTCTCCCCCACCTCCACCCCCTCCCCTTCTTCAGTCTTCTTGTGAGAATCATTCTGCTGCAGCATGGGATGGGAAGCTTACCTTTTAGATGTGGGGGCGTGGGGAGTGGTCCCTGTTCCCTTCTGGGACTCTTCTGTAATCTTGTGCTATCTTCCACATGTGCCCTACCAGGGGAAAAAAATGGCTGTGTGCACAGACAATGTCACTGACCTCCGGATCCCTGAGGGTGAAGCTGGTTTCTCTAAGTCTGTCACAGCCTATGTCTGCGAGGTGGTCATCATCCCCTCTGAGGTGATGGGTTACAAGGCTGGGGTGTCCTCACAGCCGGTCAGTCTTGCTGACCGACTTATTGGTGAGTAATCCAGTTACCCCAGACTTGCTTGAGTGTCTGTGTCTGTGTGTCTGTGTATATGTGTATGTGTCTCTGTTTATGTATGTGTCTGTGTGTATCTGTATGTAGGTTTGTGTGTCTCTGTGTGTCTGTGTGTATCTGTTTGCATGTGTGTCTGTGTGTGTTTCTCTCTGTGTGTGTATCTGTGTGTGTTTCTGTTTGTATCTGTTTCTGTGTGAATGTCTCTGTATATGAGTATCTCTCTGTATATTTGTGTTTGTATTTGTGTGGGTCTCTGGGTGTCTGTGTGTGTCTTTATGTGTCTATGTGTTTCTCTCTCTCTCTCTCTCTCTCTCTCTCTCTCTCTCTCTCTCTCTCTCTCTCTCTGTGTGTGTGTATGTGTGTGTGTGTGTGTATGTGTGTATGTGTATTAATGAATATGAGGCTGATGGCTGGAAGGTACATGGCCCCATGTGAGAAGCCCAACCTCCTGATCTTTTTTGAATTCTATTCCATGTGCCCCTGACATCTCTGATAAACCCGGGGTCCGAGTTTGCATGAGCCACTCGGCAATATGATGAAATAAAGGTTGGTTGTTGACAGGCCTTGAAAGCATTGAGGTAGTGACCAGCTAACACTATGAGCAAGAACTAATCAGGAGCTCTGGTTTGACAGGAGTGTCAACAGACATGACTTTGGATGGAATCGTCTCCCCACTTGAACTTTTTCACCCAGCGACCTCAGGGATCCCGGACGTAGTCTTCTTTTTTAGGTGAGGATGAAAGACCAGGCTAAAGCAATCTCAGACTCTTCCACAGAATTGCACCCCACCCATCCACTTCCTACTTGTCAAGCCTAAGCAGGATTGATGGAAGTCTAAGGCTACCCAATCATCAGAGTAAAAGCCGGCTGTGACTTGACATGAGCTTTTTGCATATTCTTGGGGCCATTATGCACTGGGTCAGGGAGAAAAATGGAGGATCTGCTGAAGGAGGTCCCAGTATGTGCTAGCCCTTTCTTTCTTAGGCCAGGGCGTTGCACCCTTGATTAGATTTCCCTGGTCTCCACTCTCTCCACATAAGAACCAAAGTTTGTGCCTTCCCTGTCTGTCAAAGAGAACCTGAGACCCATACGTGCCCAAATCACCCCATGTTGACTCCATACAATGGCTCCCCAGTGACAGCAGGGTGAGCCCTTCCCTCATGGCTCTCACTGCAGATCCAATGATGTAACTCAGTCCTGCAGTTCTGGAAGATCAACCACCATTCGCCTCAGATGCAACCCAATGAAAGCTGTTCCTGGCACCCTGCGGCTACCCAGGTAATCTCTGTAGGGGGGAGGCTGCACCAGCCACAGCCACTCTTTCTGAAACTCACTCCATCTCAAGACGCAGACATTATTTTTAAAAAGAAGAAAAAAATCATTTTAGATCCATTTAAGGACTCTTGGGGGCATAGTCATGGCCCCTAGATCTTAACTCAAAGTAAAAAAAAAAAAAAAAAAAAAAAAAAAAAAAAAAAAAAAGCAGGGTGTGGCCATGTGTGCCTTTAATCCCAGTATTTGGGAGACAGAGAGGCAGATGAATCTCTGAGTTGGAGGCCAGCTTAGTCTACATATCAAGTTTTAGGTAACTAGGATGACATAGTGACATAGTGACATTGTCTCAAAGGGGGAGAGGGACAGAATATTTGCTCTACCAATAGCATAGAAGTAGAAATAAAAATTGCTTCTTTTGGCTAAGATCAAGTGTAGAAGTAGAAATAAAGCCTCCTTGCCATTGTAAATATCACACAAGCTAATCCAGAAATCAAGCATGGGAGTGCATGCCTGTAACCTCAGCACTTAGGAGGTGCAGACAGAAGAACCAAGACAATTTTGTGTATTCCAGGGGGCCATTATAAACCGGGGCAGAGAGAAACATGGAGGATCTGTCACAGACTTCCCTTCCCTGAAGGATGTCCCAGGATTTTTGTTTTGGCTAGGCCAGTATGTTGCTGCCTTGACTTGCCTCAGTCTCTTCACATAAAGACCAAAGTTTGTGACCCAGTCGAGATTGATCTCAGCAACATAATGAATTCAATGCCTGGATTTCAGGAGACACTATCTTAAAAAAACAAAACAGAACACACATGTGCGTGCACGCACATATACACACATACACACATGCACACACCTGCACTGGTGTTCAAACAGGCATGCGTGCATGCGTGCGTGCGAGCACACACACCTGCACTGGGCTGGGGAAATAGCTCAGTAGCAGAAGTGCTAGGTGCACAAGCATGAAGACCTGAGTTTGCTCCCTCGCATGGCGTCACACTTGGAGTCCCAGTGTTGGAGAGCTGGAGACAATGGATCTGGACAGGCCAACCTAGCCTAATCAGCATGGCCCAAGTCCCCTCCCCCCCCCAAAAAAAAAAAAAAAAAACCAAAGTGGACATTTTCTGAGGAACAACACCCAAGGACAGGCATAGCACATATCTACATCTGAACTCCATCTCAACTGCAGTCCCACAACCAGGCAGTTGTATAAAAATAGCCATTGTGGTGGCGCACGCCTTTAATCCCAGCACTTGGGAGGCAGAGGAAGGTAGATAGATTTCTGAGTTCGAGGCCAGCCTGGTCTACAGAGTGAGTTCCAGGACAGCCAGGGCTACACAGAGAAACCCTGTCTCAAAAAAACAAAATAAAAAAAAACAAAAAAAAACAAAAAAACAAAAAAAAAAAAAAAAACAACAACAACAAAAAAAAGAATGTGACACATCCATGGGGAGAACAGGGGAGACCCCCCCCAGGGGTCCTAGAATCTGGATATATTAGGTTGAGCCTTCATTTGACATCAGCAGAAACAGGCAGGGATATTGGAGAGTAAGCTGTTAAGATGGCCGTGGTGACTCATCCATACATTTCCAGCTCTTGGAAGGCCAGGACATGGCATTACTGTGAGTGTAAGGCCTATGTGGGTTACAGAGTGAGACCATGTCTCAGAAAGAAAGGGAGGAAGAAATATAGAGAGGAAGGAAAGGAGGAAAAAAGGAGGGAAGGGAGGGAGGGAGGGAACATCAGAGTTAAAGGCAGGTTGAAGGAGGCATTTGGGGGAAAAAGAAGACGAATCAGGCATGAAGTGTCACGGGCATCCAGTGTGACAACTTGGTCTCCTTTCTACTTTGCTAGCATGTGCTCTGATGGCACCTGTGATGGCTGTAACTTCCACTTCCTGTGGGAGAGTATAGCCGCTTGTCCACTCTGCTCGGCCTCTGACTACCACACTTTTATCAGCAGCTGTGTGGCTGGGATCCAGGTAGGCTCTCCTCTCCTATGCTCTGCTTGGAGAACACCCAGGAGACAAGGGGTTCTGAGTTCTGAGGTCCTCGTTTTTCTTTCCAACAGAAGACTACTTACATGTGGCGAGAGCCAAAGTTGTGCTCCGGAGGCATTTCCCTGCCTGAGCAGAGAGTCACCATCTGCAAAACGATTGATTTCTGGTTAAAAGTGGGCATCTCTGCTGGCATCTGCACCGCCATCCTGCTCATCGTCCTGACCTGCTACTTTTGGAAGAAGAATCTAAAGTACATGGTGGGGTGTTGGAGTCTGAGGGAGGTCAGAGTTGGATCCTTGAGCCAGGGTATTACTGAGAATTTTCTTCAGAGTTGACTATTGAGTCTGCAATTGACCAGAGACTTTTAAAAAGATACTCATCCACTGTAGGTCTTGGTTATTTTTGTTCTTGAGCAGGGATGGCTATCTAAAAATGGCTATAAGATTCTCTAAGGAAAAACCAAACCAGGTGAGGTGGTGCTTGCCTTTAATTCCAGTACTTAGGAGGCAGAGACAAGTAGACTTCTCTGAGTTCAAGGCCAGCTTGGTCTATATAATAAGACACTATCTCAAAAACAAAACAAAACAAAAACACCCCCCCCCAAAAAAAAAAAGAAAGGAAGGAAGGACTGAAAGAAGAAAGGATCCTTGGGCCGAGGTTGTAGATCAGTGGTAAATTACTTGCCTAACATGGATTCAAAGTCCAGCAAAAAAGAAGAATGTTCTTAATTTGTGGTTTTTATTAACAATGAAACCACAGGGTATGGTACATGCCCGTAATCCCAACACTTAGGAGGTAGAGGCAAGAGGACTCAGAGTTCAGGATCATTCTCGAGGATATCAGTTCTGGGACAGCCTGGGCTATATGAAACCCTGTCTCATAAACCCCAAAACCAATCAAGCAAGGCATGACTTTATTTTTTTTTGTTTGTTTGTTTGTTTTTGTTGTTGTTGTTGGGTTTTTTTTTTGGTTTTTTTTTTTTTGAGACAGGGTTTCTCTGTGTAGTCCTGGCTGTCCTGGAACTCACTTTGTAGACTAGGCTGGCCTCGAACTCAGAAATCCGCCCGCCTCTGCCTCCCAAATGCTGGGATTAAAGGCGTGTGCCATCACCGCCCGGCAAGGCATGACTTTATAATTTCAATATTTCTGTTAACCTTTGATATCACACAAGCAGCCTTGAAAAAAAAATAAAAGATCACTAAATTGAGAAGCAAGATCCCTTCTCTTCACCTGTCCTTCATGCCATTTCACAAGGCTTTGCTATGACAGGCAGTATCTGTTTGCAGCCCAACCTTTCCCCCTTACTCCCACATTCTCATCTCCTGCCTCTTCTGTTCCCTTATTTCACAGATTAGAATACAAATACTCCAAGTTGGTAATGAATGCTACTCTTAAAGACTGCGACCTGCCAGCAGCAGACAGCTGTGCCATCATGGAAGGAGAGGATGTGGAAGATGACCTCATCTTTACCAGCAAGAAGTCCCTCTTCGGGAAGATCAAATCCTTTACCTCGAAGGTAGGGAGGGACAAGAAGTGGACTAAAACTCAGCTTAGAGGGGTGGTGTGGACACTGGGATACTAAGTGGCCCTGCTCCATACAAGACCTCTACTCTGATCCCCACTCCCAACACTCTTCTGGCCTCTCCTAAAAATATCACCTTCTTCCCTTCGTAGCTCACATCAGTACTCTCTTCCCTGGAGCCCAGCCTGCGCTTGACCAGGCTTCTCCTTCCCAGTGTGTATTCTGGTGGGTGGATTGTTAGGGCCTTTTAACTTCCAGATGGAGTATTGAACCATTTATGTTAATAGTTACAGAGAGAGAGACAGAGAGAGAGAGAGAGAGAGAGAGAGAGAGAGAGAGAGAGAGAGAGAGAGAGAGAGGAGGAGAGAGAGAGAGAGAGAGAGAGAGAGAGAGAGAGAGAGAGAGAGAGAGAGATCTCCCTTTTCTTTTTCCTTTGAGTGAAGAGGAGGCCATCTCTAGGTTTGATTTCTGATAGATGCCAGGGCCTCAGAGCCCTTAACCAGCAGAGGGTGCTATCCCCAAGGTGTGTGGGCCCTGTCCTGAGTGGCTGAATCACAGCCAAGCGTAAACTGCAGCTGCTATGTAATTCTGAACTGGGAGGGCTGGCTCTGTGTGGGTGTGTGGGTGAATGTGAAGCTCATAAATGCAATACAGACACCACTGTCTCTGGGCATAGGGCCAGCAGAGGGCATCCAAACAGTTTCTCCTGACTACTTACTGCACAAGGGAGTCTTTCAAACAGGTGTGAATGAGGTGGGCACTAGAGGCTAGGAAAGGGCAGGGAGCCTGCAGAAGAAGGGGTTGGCAGTCTGTTCAATGCCTGGCTCTTCTTTCCTTTGTGCTGACTTGTCAGGGTGACACCCTTGGCCAACGTGGGTCTTGATTTTGGTTTTTTTTCTCCCACCAGTGAGAGATAACCCTGGAGACCTCTTAGGGCTGTCTGAGGCTTCTAGAACTCTGCAAAGATGCAAACCAAGAATCATAAGTCTCACATTCTCTGACTGAATCTGTAGAGAGCAGGAAGGGACAGAAGATAACTCGTTCCTATGTTCCCACAAAACCACCAGAAGCAGGAAGTCCAGAGGGTTCCTCTGTCACCCATTTTCCATTTCTCTTCTTTGTCCCTAAATTTGCCCCTGTGCAGCAGGCAGCTCCTGTCACCGTCTCTCTTTCAGAGGACTCCTGATGGATTTGACTCGGTGCCGCTGAAGACGTCTTCAGGAGGCCCAGACATGGACATGTGAGAGGCGCCCCTCCTGCCACGCCTGCCTCCTCACCTGGGCACATCACCCTGCAGGCCTGTGGCAATTTAGGTGCCAGCATCCTGTGCTCCCCGCTGCTGGGAATCTCTTTATTGTGGCCTTATCAGAAGTTTGGATTTCAGACCCTTGTTTTTTACAGAGTACCCAAACCTTTCTCTCCACTTGCCTCAAACCTACCAAATATACCCACATGTCGTGTATTGTTTCCTTGCTTATATTTTGTTTTCTAAGACAGTCCACTCACGGGAGCCATACCATTATCTGCCCAGAATTCTTAGAGTTTTAAAAAGCAGTTCTTTTTAAGTACAAAATTGGCTTCTGGTCTCCAGTTTGAGGGCAGGAGCAGCTGGGAGGTTTTTCGATAAAGGCTTTCAGCTCATGATGTCTTTAGAAGGGAGGCTGTGGCCTGAGGGACAGTTGTCATGGCAGTCTCGATTCATTTCTCCTGGGTAATGAGTTTAAGTAGGGAGCAGTGGACAATCTGAGGGCAAGGTGGGTGAAGCCTGTGTAAGAAGCGACTGGAAAAAAAAAAACAAAGGCAAGAAAAAAAGGGGGGGTGTTCATTCTGTTTTATAACCAGGCACCTCATTTCCTTCTCTTTAAATGATATTTTCACTAAAGACAAAGGAAGTTATTTATCAAGAACTTGCCCAAAGTCTTAATAGAGCTATTCCCCATGACTGTTTTTGTCAAATCTCCCATCTCTTTATGACATTAGAAAGAACCAGGTAAGTCTAGCTATATCTTCTATTGGCTTTACTGGAAGTTAATAAACACTTGCCAGTGAGGAACACCCCTATCTGTGAGTGCCTCAGTCCTAGAGGCCTAAAGCATCATGGGATGGAGTCCTAGAGCATCATGGGATGGAGCATCTTGTTTAGAAAGAACACAGGAGTGGGGGGGTGGGGGCAGGGGCTTAACGGGGCAGTATTAGACTTCAGCCCACTGTGACATGAACCAGCTATGGTCATGATATCTTTCTGACTTTAACTTACTTGCTAGGTTACAAAGTTAAAAACTTCTAGACGGACCAGAAAGGAGCTGAATGTCAGGCAGATACAAACCAATCTTCAGGGAGGAAAAGTAGGGATGTCTTACAAGGCCTGCACCCAACTGGGGCATTTGTTGCCCATAAGCCTCTGTCCTGGCTCTGGTCCATTCTCATTTCATTTGTGCACTAAATATCTAAAAGACTCCTGGCCTTCATTTCTGATGACACTCCTCTGAAAGGTAGATTAGGTACCAACTCACAAGTAGAGTGGGATTCCTCTTCCCATTTTCCTTTTACTCCAGCTATAATCGGAGAAAAACCTGGAATAGAAAAAGCAGAGAATAATTTCCAGTTAATTTTTTTCCTACTACTGGGAATTGATTCTCTTTCATTCCATGCCAGAATAGCCACCCTTTGGCCAAGCCTAAGTTACTCATGGTCTTCACCTGTGCCCTTTCCCCAGTGATAGTTGTTTGGTATAGGACAGGGAGGCATTTCTGACTGGTTTGTCAGCCACAAAGTGGCTTGCTCATCTGATTGGTCATAGCTGCCCTGGTGATGGTTTCTAAGAATCAGAAAGATGTAAAGCCATGCCAGGACTTTTGGCCGTCAAAGGCGTCGATGATAGCTAGACAAGCCTAGAAGCTCTTCTTTGGGTGTCCAAGTTGTCCTTCATTTTGTGGCTCTCAGAACCTTGATCATACTGGAATATTCTTAACTGGCTATGTACATCCAGGCCATGTGCTCATAGCCAGTCTCCTGCAGCCTCTTGGATGTCTGCTTCCCAGGGAATAACTTCTTTCTGTGATGAAGACCACAGGAGATACTTAAGACTGTTCTGGAAGACATGGGGAAAAGTTTATCTCTTTGGACTTTTTTATTCTGACATCCTGGAACTGAGTGCCCTTCTCCCAAGCATCCTCAAACAGCACTGATTAAATGATAGCATCTTTCTGGACCTGTCTCCTACGCTTTACAGGGATGGTTCCAAAAGGAAGAGGCTCACCTGCTGCTTCTCTAGCAGCTCAACGACTTCAGATAATTTCAGGATCTCTACTAACACACAGTTCACACACTCCATAAGTCGCCCTTTCAAAGCATACAATTCTGTGACTTTGGGTATATCAATTTTAGTTTTCTGTGCCGAAGATGAAACCCGGGCTTTCTCACATGCTAAGCAAAGTGTTCTACCACTGAATTACATCACTGACCACAAACACAGTTCAGAACACATACACTTGGTCTACACTTTAGTCTTTGAGCCAGGACTGTGGTAGTTTGCACAAACTTTAGGGCCATAGAGTTGGCTCAAGAGATTGTATTTAATCTCCATTTGGATATTTAGAGTCCTAGAATACATTGTTTCATCCTGTAGTTAGTTATCACCTGCATTTGGCTGGGAATACATATGAAGATTATGGTATATCCAAGGCCCAGGGGATTTCTTATGCCATCAAAACTTTTTTTTTTTTTTTTTGGTCCAACTATATTAAAGATAAGACTGACTATATTTATACAACAGGAGCTTTGTAAACGATTTTTCAGCTTTGTGAAATCATATTTGTGTCTCATCAAGACAGTTTGGATTCCCGTTTTATTCTGTATTTCCAGCATTTAGTTTGTTAGGGATGGGTGTTGCATGTCTTTTTTTTTTTTTTTCCCCAAAATAAAAACATATCTTTTGAGCTGTCTTTCTTGAATTACCAGGTGGTAAATGGTGTCTTTGAAGCCTAAGAAAAGAAGAGAAGAAAAAGGAGCATAGATTTCAGAACAAGAACTAAAAAGTTCTTGACACCTATTGGGGAATTAATGCCTAACACCTCAGTTTCTATAATAATAATGCATTAAGTGATATAAGATTCGGAGAAGGACAGAAGATGTGATAAGCAAAAGATAGCTTGTTAGATCCCTTCCCCAGGTAGGCTTCTCTCAAGTGGCATTAGCTAGCCATACAGCATTTTCATAAAATACAAGAGAATTTAGCTTCTCCTGGTAGGAAGTAGATTATTGCAGAGTAGATGTGGAGAAAGTTCTAGAGGATATTAAGGACCTACCATTTCCCAGGGCAACTGGATTCTTCTGATTCTGTACTTTCTTTTCTTTTCTCTGTGTAGCCCTGGCTGTCCTGGAACTCACTCTGTAGACCAGGCTGGCCTCGAACTCAGAAATCTGCCTGCCTCTGCCTCCCAAGTGCTGGGATTAAAGGTGTGCACCACCACCGCCCAGCCTGTACTTTCTTTTACTGTAGTTGAGTACACTTAGCACCCCAGGAGAATTGAATCTGTCAAGTGAGTTTAGTGTATCACCAGGTTTTGAATATAACAGAGCACTAATGTTCTACATCAATCTTTGGGGAAATTATTTAATATCCAAGTTTTTCCTCTAGCCCCTCCCAGTTCTCTATCACAAGAGCCTTTTATATTCTCTTCCTCCTCCTCAGTCTCCTATTTGTTTTGGTTTGTTTTTGAGGCACTGTAGCTTAGGCTGGCTAGAACTCATTGTGTAGCCCAGGCAATCCTGCTTCAGCCTCCCAAGTACTGAGACTATAGGCATGAGTAACCATGTCTGACTATGGGTTTTGGTTTTGTGTATTCATACAGGACTGTCATAGTGCTGTTATTGTATATAAGGGTATTTAGTCTGCATGTATGTTTGTGCATCACATATATGTCTGAAACATGAGGTGACCAGAAGGATGTGTCAGATCTCCTTGGACTGGAATTGTTGGTTTCAAGCCAACATGTAGGTGCTGGGAATCAAACCCACGTCCCCTGGAAGAGCAGCCAATGCTCTTAACTGCAAAGCCATCTCTCCAGCCTGTTGTTGTTTTATGTTACAAAATAAAAAGTACATTTATTCAGCAACAATGATACATTTTAGAATTATAGCATACAATGTAAAAGGGCAAGTTTCTCAGTGTTTTCAAATTCCTTGCAGATTACTCTTTGAGATTCAGGAACACGAAGTCATTACTTAATAGTGTTACAAAAATGGCAGCCTGTTGTTTTGAGATAGGATCTATATGGTCTAGGTTGGGCCTGAACTGTATGAAGCCAAGAATGACATTAACTCTTGACCTTTCTGCTGTCATTTCTAGAATGTGAGGTTAGGTAAATTCCCTGACAGGCAGACAGGGAGAGGGGCCATGAATAGATAATGAACATGCTGAACTTCCAAGATGGCTGACTTCTTCATGGTCTGGACCTGAGACCAAAACCTGGAGATAAAAACAAAGGCCGAAGGGGCTTTTTTATCCTCCTTGGAGGGCTCCTGCCTGTAGACCGGTTTAACAAGTTCAAAGCTTGACTAGGGTGTGTTTACTCCAAACAAGTGAACTGTTTTCTTGTCTTTGTTCAAAATGACCAACCCTTAACTGGGAGAGGAAGACCCTCTCAAAGACCCTTAACCACACCCCAAACTCAGCTCTCCCCATTCCTGTCACTCACTCCTCATTTACCCACCTCCACCCCCAAGGAAGAGACTGGCTTCCTCCTGCTTTTCAGAGGGTCTTTTTTTCCCCTGTGTGTCTTGCTGGGTAGTAAAAGTCTTTCTTTCATTCTTTTTGTTGTTGTTTTGTTTTTTATTTTTGTTTTTCAAGACAGGGTTTCTCTGTGGAGCCTTGGCTGTCCTGGAACTCTCTCTGTAGACCAGGCTGGCCTCAAACTCTCAGAGATTCACCTGCCTCTGCCTCCTGAGTGCTGGGATTCAAGGTGTGTGCCTCTATGCCCAGCAGAAGTCTTTACCAGGTAATTTGTTTGCTGTCTGAGATTTGCCAAGCTGCTACTTGTTGTGCTTGAGACTTCCTGCCTTCAAATTCTTTAACTGGCATAGAAAAAGTAGGGTATTCCATTGCCAAGGTGCACCCGTGGAGGTTAGAGGACAATTTACGGGAACTGGTTCTCCTTTTCCTCTTCACAGGGCCCTGGGATTGAACTCAGGTCATCAGGTTTATCGGCAGATCTTTACCCACTAAACTCTTGCAGGGTTGTTTTGTTTTATTGAGACAGGGTTTCAGGATGCAGCCCCAGACTGGTCTTGAACTGTGCAGCCCAAGCTAGCCTCAAACTTGAGATTCTTCTGTCCCTGCTTCCTGAGCATTGGCCTTACAGTGCTGTGAGTGGCTCGGTGTTCTTTTTCTAACTCATGTGGCCTTTAGATGAGCAAGAGTCTCTGTGGCTCTCCTGTCAGGCAGGACAAGCTGATTGTATTTTGACCCACTTCTTGACTGGGTGATACAGTTATGGAACTTAGGGTCCCAACTTGTGTTCCAGCTCATGTACTCAGGTCTAGCCATCCTCAGTAGGCCAATTTAAAAAGTCAAATTAAAAGTGAAAATCAGGCCGGGCGGTGGTGGCGCATGCCTTTAATCCCAGCAATTGGGAGGCAGAGGCAGGTGGATTTCTGAGTTCGAGGACAGCCTGGTCTACAGAGTGAGTTCCAGGACAGCCAGGCTTACACAGAGAAACCCTGTCTCGAAATAAAATAAAAATAAAAATAAAAATAAAAAAATAAAAACCAAACACAACCTCAAAATCCCAAGGTTGAAGAGATGGCTCAGCAGTTTAAGAGCATTGACTGCTCTTCCAGAGGTCCTGAGTTCAATTCCCAGCAACCACATGGTGGCTCACAACCATCTGTAATGAGATCTGATGCCCCCTTCTGGTGTGTCTGAAGACAGCTACAGTGTACTCATATACATAAAATAAATAAATACATCCTTAAGAAAAAAAAAATGAAAATCAGGCCTGGCAGTGGTGGTTTATACTTTTAATCCCAGCACTCAGGAAGCAAAGGCAATGTCAGAATGATCTCTAAGTTTGAGGCTCTACAGAGCAAGTTCCAGGACAGCCAGGGCTACACTAAGAAACCCTGTCTTGAAAAATAAAACAAGCCAGGCAGTGGTGGCTCATGCCTTTATCCCAGCACTTAGAAGGCAGAGGCAGGCAGATTTCTGAGTTCAAGGCCAGCCTGGTCTACAGAGTGAGTTCCAGGACAGCCAGGGCTACACAGAGAAACCCTGTATTGAAAAACCAGAACCAAACCAAACCAAAACAAAACAAATAAGTGAAAAGCAGAGCTGATGTAGTGGTGAACATATTTAATCCACCATGCCAGAGACAGAGGCAGGCAGGTCTCTGTGAGACTGAGGCCAGCCTAACCTACAGAGTGAGTGCTAGGACAGCCAGAGTGAGACCCTGTCTCAAAACAAAACAATACAAATCTATTAGGAAGCAGAAAAAAGATATTCTCAATGTAACCACATTAGAAAGAGGGGCAGAGAGAACCAAGGAGAACTCTCCAAGTTTCTCTTCAGGGTCCTGAAGTTTAAATAGAAGGCCAAGGAGACAAACATGTAAGCGGTTCCAGTAAATGTATGTGTGGTGGGCTATTGAATGAGATCCTGTTCATTCAAATGTGTGTGTGTGTGTGTGTGTGTGTGTGTGTGTGTGTGTAGTTTAAAAATTCACAATCCCACATAAAGTGCAACTTCTTACATGGTGCATTGTGATAGGTATTGACTTGTCATTCTAATTCTACGGGAGAGGCTGACTCAGTGTCCCCTCCACCTCTCACCCCTCTCCCCAGGTCTGGCAGCTTTCCTTGATCCATGAGAGCTCTAAATTCCTTTGTAGGCACCTGAGGAGAGCGGTATCACTCTTTCTTTCTGATAGAAATGAGAAATCCAGAGTTGGGATGACTGTGGAAATAGTGCAATTAAAAACTAGCATGGAGCCAGGGGAGTGGCGCTTGCCTTGAATCCCCAGCATTTGGAAGTGGAGGCAGGTGGATCTCTATGAGTTTGAAGCTACACTGGTCTACATAGTTCCAGGATGATCAGAGCTGCATAGAGAGACATAGTCTCAAAACCAAGCTAGCCTGTGGGCTAGAGAGATGGTCTGGATGGCTAAGAACACGTAGTGCTTTTTCAAAGGGCTATAATTTGTAGCATAGATCTCCATCAATTCTGATGAGCATGTTTAACTCCAGCTTCAAGGGATCTACTACCCCATCCTGTCCGCTGTGAAGCAAATACACACACACACACACACACACACCTTAAAAAAATAAAACCCAAATGTCTTGGGAAACCAGAAAGGTGTCTAACCAGCCTGGGAGTCAGCGCTAAAGAGAGCTTCCCAGGAAAAGGAAAAGCTAGTCAGAGCAAAGAAGGGGAAGAGAATTCCAGTTAAAAGGAGCTTGCACAAAGAGGGCTCCAAGGCAAGGAGGGAGAGCATGCTGTGTAGTAAGGAGAGAGGAAGGGGCTGCCCTAATTCCATACAGTTGAGTAGGAAGCACTGGTCTCTGGCCTAATTTCATACAGCTGAGTAGGGAGCACCAGTGGATGGCCTAATTTCATACAGTTGTCTCTAGCTCTGTCACTTTAAATTTTTTTTCCCTCTTGAGTTTCTTCTGAGGTGACCTTGGGTTCCAGGAATTACAGAAATGATTGATAAACATCTTTATGACCAATGATCAAAACGACTTCCAAGCAGCTGCAGAAAGCTACAGAAGAGACCCCCACCCCCACCGGGTGAGGGTGATTATCGTCAATGATAAGGCTGCCCCATAAAGGAGACATCATTGTATCATCAGAACCAGACTGTTCTGGGCAAGTGAGAACAGCCATCGAAACCTCTCTAGGGCTCCTGGTAGAACCAGATTGAGATAATGAACCAATCAATCTGAGGTCTTAACCAGGACCTGTTCTTGTTTCTGTCTCCTATACAGATCTAAGAGCCTTTCTCTCCCCTCTCTTGCCCTACCTCTCTCCTTTTCAGTGTTGGAATCTGAACCAGGGCCTTGAGTTATGTGAGGCAAGGATTCTAGAGATGAACTAAATCCATGTTCCTTCTAGTCTTGGAGATAGACTTGAGGGTCACTGGATCCATTTCTCTGTTCTTCCCTAAGTGATCATATTGATGAAAACCCTCCATTTTCTGTCCTTTGTGACTACTGTCCCTTTGGTGTACTGAGCGGGTGACTGGTCTCTTGGGACTCTTGGAGCCTTGGCTCAGCAACGTGAGCACACTTAGGAACAGGCCTGTTCCTACAGTAATTTTCTATCTGAGTATGCACAGGTTTCCTGAAAGCCCTACCCCAGGCTGCCTCCAGGACACAAAGACATAGTTTTGGCAGTAACTGTCGCTGCTCTCCTTACTCATCCTGTCTTTTAATTGTAGTTTTTGGCTCTGCACTTACCAGGATGTGAACTCGTTGTATTTGGTTACAGGGTCATAGTCTTAGGATAGCTTCATAACACAGTGAGACTTGAGAAAGTATGGAAGGGACGGGGGCGGGGGGGGGAATGAGGGAGGGCGGAGGGAGGAAGGGAGGAAAGAAGGAAAAAGTAAGAGAGAAGGAAGAGTTAGCTAGTTTCCTTCAGCACTAAAAATCCTGGTCTTAAGCTGACAAATGAACTGTGCTATTCTGCTACTTGTTATGCTTCCCAGGTAGCACCAGTACTTCAATTCTATTACGTTTGTATTTATGTCATGCCTGCTTATTGAGAGGGGGTGTGTGCAACGTGGGAGCCATTCCCTCACAATTTCTGGATCCCAGGAATTGAACTCAAGACTTTAAGGTTCCAGTCAAGTGCCTTTACCTGCTGAGCGTGCCTCACCAGCCAGCCCTAGCCCAAGAGTTTTTAAAGAGACAGATTTATTTATTTATTATTTTTATTTTTCTTAAAAGTCTAGGGGCTGGTGAGATGGCTCAGCAGTTAAGAGCAATGACTGCTCTTCCAGAGGTCATGAGTTCAAATCCCAGCCATCACATGGTGGCTCACAACCATCCGTAATGAGATCTGATGCCCTCTTATGGGGTGTCTGAAGACAGCTACAGTGAACTTACATATAATAAATAAAAACTTTTGGGCTGAAGCGAGTGGTGCTGGAGTGAGCTGGAGAAAGGAAAGAAGGAAATGTCTATCTAGAATTACTTAGAAAGCCTTATTCTTAACTAATTAATTAATTAATTAATTAAATTTGTTTTTTCAAGATAGGGTTTCTCTTTGTAACCTTGGCTGTCCTGGAACTTGCTCTGTAGACCAGACTGGCCTCAAACTCATAGAGATCCACCTGTCTCTGCCTCCCCAGTGCTGGGATTAAATTAGTAAGCCATCACTGCCTAGTAATTAATTTATCTTTATTTCATACACACTGGTGGGTTTTGTCTGCATATATGTCTGTTTGAGGGTGCCAGATTCCCTGGAACTGGAGTTACACACAGTTGTGAGCTGCTACCTGGGTGCTAGGAATTGAACCTGGGTCCTCTGAAAGAGAAGCCAATGCTCTTATCTGCCGAGCCATCTCTCCAGCCCAAAGAGCAGTATTTATAAATTAATCATAAAACTAATAGTAAAAAAAAAATACCTAGAGTTTGTTTTGTTTTTGTAAGGCCAGAATTTCAAAGTAATCTCTGGAATTACACTATAAAGGACTGGTCCAGAGGCTGCCTATGCCCCACCCCACAGAAGCACCTGCCACTGTTTTAACACTTTAGATTATACAGATCTTGCCCTCACAGGGGTTCATTGACCCCAACATTATGATGACAGTCTTCATGTGTTTTCTGCAAAAACTGCAGCTCTCTATCTTTAACATTTATTATTATTATTTCTTTCAGCTGCTTTCTGTTTTCCAGCCTTCTGGCTGCTACATATTCAGAAAAGTGCACGTTTTAGGAATAGGAAAAGACACAAGAAGGGTAGAGCAGGTTTGTGGGTTCCCTTGTCAATGTTTTCTACTATATGAGGGTGGTAGGTTTTTGGTTTGGTTGTATGTGTGTTTTGTTTTTGAGACAGATTCTCACCACACAGCTCTGTCTGACCTGGAACTTGGTATGTAGACCAGGCTGGCCTTTAAAGAGCTCTTTCGCTCCAGTGTGATAAAAGGCATATACTACCTAGCCTGACTAGGTTTGGGTTTTTTTTGTTTGTTTGTTTGTTTTTTGTTTTTTTGTTTGTTTGTTTGTTTGTTTTTGAGACATGCTGGCCCTAACTCATACACCCGCTGCTCCCCCTCATAAGGGATGCACATGGACATTCACTACCATATCTAGCCAAGGGAGGTAGTTTCAGGCAAGGTCTCACTTTAAGAGTAACAGGAATGTGTTGGCTGGGCTTGGTAGCACACCCCTTTGATACCAGCACTTCCCAGGCAGAGGCAGGCATCTCTGTTTGAGGCCAGCCTGGTCTACATAGTGAGTTCCAGGACAGCCAGGCCTATGTAGAGAGATTCTATCTCAACAAACAAAATAAAACAAAACAAACCAAACAAAGAGTAACTTGAATGTTTATAGATAGCTTGGCAATGCTCAAATCATGTAAACATAGAATAGTTTCAGTCGTAAATATAAGCTACAACTTCTTACAAAGGTCTATTGGATTTAAGGGGTACGTGAGAAGAGAGGTGTGTTCATCACGTGGACTTATCTCCTGACACCCAGCCCTCCTTCTCCTGGTTTTAAACACAAAACTGTAGCCAAAAGTGCAGGAGACCGGGACAGGGCAAGCTCAGATTACCTTGCCTCTTAGTCTGCCTGAGTGTCTCATCAGGGTCTCTAGCCTTGTCCTTTTATCTCAGGGTGCTTGACAAAGGTTTGTTAGGGTTAGGGCTAGTATAAAAAGAAAAATAAAGGATGAAATGGCACACACCTTTAATCCCAACATTTTGTTGGAGGCTGGCCAGGTTTACATAGTTATTAGCCAGAGCTACACTGTGAGACCCTTTATCAAAACAAAACGCCCCAGAGCTCGAGAATCTTGAGGGTAGGTAACTGGGTGAGTACGTAGCTGTGCTCTGGTATTAAGATAGAGGAAAACTGGCATCTGCAAAGTGCACTGTCTTCCAGATCAGCTTCGGTCCACACCAAGATATTCCCTTCAACAAGAAGAACCTGAGGATTCACGATTTCATGGAGGCGATCAGAAGGCCTTACAGAAAGGAGTTCCGAAGAAAAACACCAGGCAGAAGGCCACGCCCTTTTTACTTCACACCACACCCTCTGGACCCCGCCTAACACTGCGGCTTCCGGGAAGCTAGGCACCCCCTCCCAACAACGGGCCGCCCCGCGCCTGCGCAGTGAGAGACCAGGTCAGCGCGCAGGCGCAGTGCGTGCGTCGTTCACCCACCGCCTACTGCGGTACAGTCCTCTCTTAGTGTTAACTCGTGAGGCAGAAGGATGGTGCTGGATCTGGATTTGTTTCGGGTGGATAAAGGAGGGGACCCAGCCCTCATTCGAGAGACGCAGGAGAAACGCTTCAAGGACCCGGGGCTGGTGGACCAGCTGGTGAAAGCTGACAGTGAGTGGCGAAGATGTAAGTACCAGGAGCTCGCTGTATCCCTTGAATCCCTCATCGCTTCAGGGGTCACAGCTTACAGCTTTTGTCAGATCCTCCCGCGACTGGCTTGCTGTAACGCCACCTGTCCGTAGAACAAGGTGGGAACCAGGCTTGTCCCCCCCTCTCCCTGCAACTCCCGCGGCCTGGGTCCCTCCCTGCGCGTGCTCTGTGCTGACTGCCGCCAGTTCCTTAGGAAGGAGCTACACGCACGCGCAGGGAGAGCTGTCAGGCCCTTGCGTTACTAAGACAGAGCTGGAGTTTTACTTGGGGATGGGTTGGGAATTTCTTTTCCATACATTTTGGTCGTTTCCAGTGTTTTGTTCATCCTTAGCAAACCCAGCGTAGTCCTCCCTGTTTTGATGGGATCAAAGGCTGCTCTCTCAGATTGACTTCTGCAGAACCATAGGATTGATTACTCCACCCCATTCGAACCATTTGGGGATTTTGGAGGCTGCTCTTGGCTAAATGCAATGATCCCGAAGCTTTTGATGGCCATTTCTCTAACCCTGTGGGCGTACCTTTAAGAATCAGGCTTTTCCATGCTAAATCAGATAGGAAGGAAGGATGCTGTAAGGTAAGAAAAAGCTTGTAATTACTGAGGATGGTTGTGATTTGTGGTAGCTTTCTGGAAAAGACGTTGACAGAGTAGAAGTGACCCAGCATCATTCATGAAATTAAAAGAAGCCCTGGAATCCTCTGCCTCCAAGTGTGCCTCTGGATTGATATTCACCGGGCAGACCGGATGTTGACAATGACATTGTCTGATGCAATAGGTCTGCAACCAGCTGAGAGCCTGGTTTATAAGAGCACTCCATAGGCAATCGGGCGATCCAAGAGTGTCTCCCCCTGCCCCCCAAGACAAGTTTCTTTTTCTGTAGCCCTAGCTATCCCAGAACTTGCTCTATAGACCAAGCTGTTCTTGAACTCAGAGATCCACTTGCCTCTGCCTCAGGAGTGCTTAGATCAAGGGTGTGTGCCACCGTGCCCATCTGGGTGATAAGGTTTTATCTTTTGGGGACATTGATTTTACTGTTAAAAAGGTTCTCGGGTATCAAAAAATACTTGCTTAGCTGACAATTGTGTACTGGTTGTATATGTTTCAGGTACTCTAATAGGGTAGTTTGTCAGTCTACACTTGAATCTAAAGTTTTGAATTGGCCTAAACTGAAAACCTGTTCCTTCTGCCACACACACCCCCCCCCCCATTTTTGTTTAAGATAAAAGGTAGCCCTTTGAGGTTGAGACTAGCCTGGTCTATATAGTGACCAGGTCTACATAGTGGCCAGCCAGTGCTACATAATGAGATCCTATCTTGGAAAGAAGAAAGAAAATGGAAATACTTTGAGGTGGACTTGGTGGCATTCACATATTATCCTAGCACAAAGTCGACTGAGGCAGGAGATTCTGCATTTCAAAGTCAGCAGACCCTGCATCAAAAAACACAGATGTTCTGAGCACCTTGCCTCGAATCATAATCAAGAATGTCAAGATTTCTGTATCTAATCTGACTAATGTGACTTTCAATGTTAGTGTTCTCTTGTTTATAATATACACATCTAGGAAATTTTGACCCTTACCTGAAGAGATAATTGGTAGGTTCTTTAGGAATCAATAGTATAGACAGACATTAAAGGACAACTTAAAAAAAAAGTGAGCATGTTTTTGAGGTGAGGTCTGGCAATTGTGTCTAGGCTAGTGTAGAACTCATGGGCCTAAGCAGTCTTCTCCTCCGAGCTGGGGGGGCAGGGATGCAGATCTGGGCTCCCACACCTGCCTTTAAAAGTGTTGAGCAATAATCAGACTAGGAACTATTGACAGTTATAAAAAAAAAAAAACAAAAAAAAAAAACCACCAGAATTTGGGAGAGAAACAGGTAGGTGGGCCCCGAGAGGAACTGGAGAGGGTAGATGGGTAAAAATCTTTTTTAAAGAAATGCACGTAAAAGGGGAAAGATTTTACTTTTTTCAGACAGGGTCTTATGTAGTCCCTTTGGAGTGAGGCTGGCCTTAAACTGATTCTGCTTCTTACATCCCTTATTCTGGAATTTCAAGTGTATACCACCACAGCAGGCTGAAAGGGGTGTGTGTGTGTGCGTGTGCGTGTGCGTGTGCGTGTGTGTGTGCGTGTGTGTGCGCGTGTGTGTGCGTGTGTGTGCGTGCGTGTGCGTGTGCGTGTGTGCGTGTGCGTGTGTGCGTGTGTGTGTGTGCGTGTGTGTGTGTGCGTGTCCGTGCGTGTGTGTGTGTGTGTGCGTGTGTGTGCGTGTGTGCGTGTGCGCGTGTGTGCGTGTGCGTGCGCGCGCGGTGTTTGAACCTAGGGCTTAGTGTGCGCTGTGTAAGTGTGCTACCACTGAGTTATGCACACCCTATTCATTCATCACCCATTTATTCATCCACTCTTTTATTTATTTATTTATTTGGAGGTAGGTTCTTGCTGTGTTGCCTATTCTGTCTTTAAACTGGCAATCCTGCTCTAGTGTCCCAAGCAGCTGGGAATATGCTCATACACAGCCATGCTTCCTTATTTTCTGAATTTTATTTGAGACTCTCTCAACTCTTATTACAGTGCAGCCTGGACTGCTCCCAAACTCACATGGTCCACCTTCCTTTGTGTTTGGGGATTAAAGGCCCCACACCCAGTTGTTAGTTTTAGAATCAGCAACACTTAATTCTATGAAACAATTATGCATTTCAGTGAGCTGAGCAGAAAGAGTTGGCTTTATAGATCCTGGTTGAAGAAAGTAGAAGCAAAAGGCAAGAAGCAGATCAGTCAACTTAAGTTTCCTTGGGTAAGGTAGAAACAGAAAGTGGTTTCAGTTTGGGGATATGGAACTTTAACATGGGCTGAATCCATTTTGATTGCTTTTTGTTGTTGTTGTTGTTGTTTTGTTTTGTTTTTTGAGACAGGGTTTCTCTGGCTGAGCCAGTGTAGCTCTGGCTGTCCTGGAACTCACTCTTAGACCAGGCTGGCCTTGAACTCAGAAGTCCGCCTGCCTGTGCCTCCCAAGTGCTGGGATTAAAGGCATGCGCCACCACTGCCCCTATTTTGATTTTTAATATGGTTTGTTGGAGCTGGATATAGGAGCATAGTCTAAAATGGTGGCCTCCTGTAATTTTTGAAGATAATACACAGACATAAACACATATGCAAATACATAAAATGTCCAGTCCTCGGCAGCACACCTCATCCTCGGTAAGAGTGTGACAAACATTTGTCCCATGCATGAAGATCTGTGTCGAAGGTACTTTTAAAATATTCATTTATCTTCTGTGTATGTGCCTAAGTGTATGTGTATATGTATATCCCACATACATGCAAGAGCTTGAGGAAGGTGTTGGGTCTCCTTAGAACTTGAGTTACAGATGGCTGTGACTGCCATTTGCTTGCTAGAAACTAAACCTGAGCTATTCAAGAGCAATGAACACTAACTGTTGAGCCATCCCTTCAGCCATATAGATACTTATTTTTAACAAGGTCTCCCTAAGGAACCAAAGTAGCCTTGAATTCACTCTGTAGCCCAGACAGACCTTGAACTTGTGATCTAACTGCCAAAGTCTCCCAAATAGCCAGGATCACAGGAGTCTCTGGCTGGTCATGGTGGACTCTGACATGTTGTGTTACGGTTCTCTCACATCTTGTACTTCAGGTTAGAGGATAAGGATGAGGTTCTTCTCTCCTCACTATTGTATTGGTGGCAGCAAGAACTTATAACCAGTATCAAGGAAGAGCTGAGACTATGCTTCCCAGTAAGGGCTGGGAGCTTCCAGGCAAGTATTAACTACTGTCCCCATTTGTCGTTGTGGAGACTTGATGGTTCCCAAAGGACTCCATGGAGAACACAATGGTCTGTAGTGACCACAACTGTAACTCCTTATGTTGAACAGCAGTTTCTTAATTCACATCAGTGAAACAAGGCCACATTTGGGGGCATTTGTCTTTGCTGGCCTCCAGTCTGCTTGATTTCAGTGTGTCTGAAATATTCAGCCAACCACAAGGATTCTGTCCTCTGAAGTGTAGTATGCATCATCAGAGAATGAGATTTCTCCTTATCAATTGAAGACAGGCCCTGGCCCTCATCTTTGTTTTCCCAACAATTAGAAGAGTTTTCAAACAGCTCTCCTTTTTATTCTGATCCCTCTTGGATTCTGCAGTGCTGATCTCACCCTTGGGTTCTCAGGCCTTAGTCTTGTCTTAGAGAAATACCAAAGGCTAGGGTGGGAGTCACAGATAGAGTACTGACTCCAAAAACCGCAAAGGGGACTGGAGCTGAAGAGGCCAGAGTGCCTGCGGTGAGGCTCAGGAGAAGGTCTCGCCTCCATCCCTTACCTCAAGCTTGTTCACAGGCAGAGTAGAGCTGAGTAGAGCTTGTCTGGACAATCAGAAACAGGCCATCTTTGCCAGTGTGCTAATCAGAGGCAGGATGGAAGGTGTGACAGGCCACTTCACTCTCCTGTATCACAGAGTGCAAAGCAGCTACACCTAGATTTTCTGAACACCTTGGTTTCCTCAAAGTCTTCTTCAAGCCTATTAAATACGAAAATTGTATGTTTCGTGAGTAACCATATTAAGATCCACATTAATCCATACTCAAATTTGCTGAAATAGTTTACATTTTTTCTTTCTTCTTTACAGGTCTTCAGAATCTAATGTGTGTTTTACACAGTCTCATTTAGGCCTTACTACATTTCAGATGCTCAGTGGCCGTCACATATCAGTACACAGAGGACCACACAGCCTTAAAGCATGATATACCTCCAAGTCTTGGCTCCCCATCTTCATCTTTCACTCAGTGGCCTCCACTCTGCTCTAGCCTGTCACAGGACTTGCTTATTCCACATGCATGTGCTGATTTGTGCTGCCGCTCACTTGTGTGTACATGCATATGAAGGTCACATATTTTTGGGTATCTCAGTCACTCTCCACTTTTTTTGTGTGTATGTGTGTGTTTTGTTTTTTCTTTGATTTGATTTGGGTTTTTGAGAGTAGGTCTCTCTAGTCCTGGCTGTCCTGGAACTATTACGTAGACCAGGCTGGCCTTAAATGCAGAGAAATCGGCCTGCCTCTGCCTCTCAAGTGGGGGGTTGAAAGAGTGTGCCACTATACCAGATTCCCTCTCTTTTTTTCCCCCTTTCTTTGTTTTTGAGACAGGGTGTCTCTGTGTACTTGGAACTCCCTCTGTAGACCAGCCTGGCCTTGAATTCAAGAGATTTGCCTATCTCTGCCTCTCAAGTGCTGGGATTAGAGATGTGCACCACCACTGCCTGGCTTTCCACCTTTTTTTCCCCTCCTTTTGACATACAGTCTTTCTGTAAAACTGGACTATTCAGTAAAATTGGGCTATACTAGCTGGCCAACAAGCCCTAGAGTGGAAATTGGATTGGTGGTGGCATGTAGCTACTATAAAGGAGTTTTCCAAAATTATTGTAAGGACTGGTGTTCTGTGAGCAGTGTGAAGGCTTGCCTGAACTCCAGCCACAGCCTCCCAAGTGTATGATTACACATAGGACCACTCCCAGACCTGTCTCCATTTTGACTATAAATAGAGTTGGCCATTATGTTAGTCAGATCCCATTACCACGCCTGGCCATTACTTCTTGGTGGAGGTTCCAGACCTTGTGCTATGGTGCAAGAAACAAAGATTGGGACAGAAGAAGGCAAGCTCATGATTTGCATATGACTTGATTGTAATGTGCAGAATTGGAATTCCTCATTAACTTTAGTAAGACCACTAAATATAATAAACAGGTCAGCAGTGTTTATGTATAAATAGCAGTTGGGAAAGTATTAAATAGTTCCTATAAGTGGGCTTTAGGATAATCAGGCAGGCTTTGGAGATATATCTCCCAGGTAGCTTGGTTGTGGTGCTTTGTAGTGATGTATAGAATATGGTGCCTTTTAAAACAAGGTTTATTGTATTATTTTTAATTTTGTGCATGTGTCCACATACTCATGTGTCTTTGGGGTGCTATGTGAATGTGAGTATAGGTCCCCGTGGAGGTCAGAGGCATTGGCTCCCCTGGAGCTGAAAGTTGTGAGCTCTATAGTGTAAGTGCTGTGAACTCAACTCCAGTCCTCAATAGAAGATGTATGTGCTCTTAATCCCTGAGCCATTTCTCCAGCCCCAGATTCCGGTACTAAAATTTTAATTCCAACCTGGCTTCTTCCTTGTCCCCAAATCCTGGGATTCCCTACTGAGAGATCAACACTGGGTTAGTCAGCTTCTTGTTACTAATAGTTAACTGAGAAGACTCAAAAATGGAAGATCTTGGAGTGGTGGTGCTAGCCTTTAATCTCAGCACTCAGGATGCAGAGGCAGGCAGATCTCTGAGTTTGAGGCCAGCCTGGTCTACAGAGTTAGCTCCAAGATAGCCAGGGGCTACACAGAGAAACCCTGTCTTTAAAAAAAAAAAAAAAAAAAAAAAACAAACAAAAAAGATGGAAGAAGTCAAATATGGTGGCACCTGCTTGCATCCCAGCACTTGGGAGGCAGAGGCAGAAGGACTGTCAGTAAGTTCTAGGCCAGCCAAAGCTATGTAGCAAGACCTTGTCTAAAATTAAGAAGGCTGCTCACCTCAGCTGCTCACCTTGTGGCAGTTAGGAAGCAAAGAAAGAGGAAAGGTAAATATATCCCCCGCCCTTGCTGCATGATGCTAGTATCTGTTACCTCCCGTTAGGTCCCAGCTCTTAGAGGGTCCAACCACCTTCAAATTCTGCCAAACTGAGGACCAACCTAATACATAGCACAGAGCATTTGCAGGAGAGACAGTGGTCAGGGGATTATCTTAATGATGTGTTAACATACGGCTTTTTCAATTTTAGGCAGATTTCGGGCAGACAACTTGAACAAGCTGAAGAATTTATGCAGCAAAAATATTGGCGAGAAAATGAAGGTAAGAGAACTGACAGGCTTCAGAGCTTGGGCAGAGCCTTTGTCTTGTCTTAGGTAGAAGTCAAGCTATGACCTTGTGTCTAATGTCTGTGATACTGAATTTCTTACCAGGGAGAAATTATTTTATTTATTTATTTGGTTGGTTTGGTTTGGTTTTCCAAGGTAGGGTCTCCCTCTGTAGCCCAGGCTGTCCTGGAATTTACTCTGTACGGCTGGCTTCAAACTCAAGACTCTTCCTCCCGGTTGCTGAGATGAAAGATATGTACCACCGCTGCCCCGCTGAGAAAATATTTTTAAAAGAAAGGGAAGGAGGGAGGGCACTACCGGTGACCCTGTGGTGGCTTTATTGTTTGTTTCCAGTCCCTTCTGCTGTTTATCTGGGCCCGACCTGTATTGCAGGAAGGCATCTTCCCACCAGGCTGCAGAGATGTTTTGTCTCGGTATAGTCCTGCTTTGAAAGGAACACATACATGCTGTCTGTATCTTGTTATGGACTCTGCCAGTGAGCCTATTTCTTTAAAATACCTTACTATGTGAATACATGTATGTAGGAGCCCATGGAGACTGGAATGTGCTTCATTTATACACATATATGGGCATGAAGGGTGGCGCAGCATGAAGTCCAACCTGGAATTTTGTCGCATTATTCTTCATGATATCTTGCATCCTTTGACAGTATTTTGTGATACTTTCAGCTGTGAAAATGGGTATCAATGACACTTTTATTCCCATGGGACTCATGCTGATTAATCACTTACAGGTCAGAGATCCCTTAGTCATGGATACTTTTGTGTCATATGTACCCCTACCTAAGTATTGTTTAGATCCTCTCCACAGACTGTGCCGCTAAGCGTTTGACTGCGGATCAGGATCAGAAGTGAACTGACAGACTAACAAGTGATGAATACAGAAATCAGGGTGAGGGAGGAAGTCCTCCTGCACTCTTACCGTGTTGCCTTGGTTTGTTTGTTCCTTTTCCTTACTTCAGATCCATTTTAACCCTTAGCCTATTGCTGGGGTTGTTCTTAGAGTGTTAACAAGGTTTGTCCTCGGGGCCAGTTTTGACTGCCACACTGATTTTTGTTTTATTTTGTTTTTTTCTTTTGAGGCATGGTTGCCCTGGAACTGCCTCTATGACGAGGCTAGTCTTTATCTCACAGTAATCTCCTCCTTCTGTCTCCCAGGTGGCTTGTGGTTTCTTTGATGGTTCTGTGTGTGGTCAAAGCTGTTCTTACTTTCATGATATTAATGCTCTCACCCAACAGATTTGTTGACTTGTCCAGGATCAGAAGGGAAGAAGTGGTAAATAAGTACACCAGACTTTCGATTTCTGGCTTTCGGTTAACTAATGTCTCTCTCTACATGTTGCAGCTTACTAAATATAATGCAGCGTGATTAGCTTATATGGTATGTTAACTTGGCATGTACTTAGTAAAACAATGTCAGAATTTTTATGTTGGTTAAGTTTCCTTTTCTTTCTCCCTACAGAAAAAAGAGCCGGTGGGAGATGATGAGTCTGTCCCAGAGGATGTGCTGAACTTTGATGACCTCACTGCAGACAAATTAGCTGTAGGTTTCTCTCCTTTTCTGAGATGACTCTGTTCCTATGGTAACCTCATTCCTGGACAGGAAGAGCTGGAGCTGTATCCATATAGCAGTGGGGAAGCCTCAATCCTGTACTGGATTGTTCCTGCCTGCTGTTGTTACCCTCTGTCCCTGAGACTCCTTAGTTACAGGCGAGAGATAGAGGGAGGGGAACAGTGAAGGGAAGAAAAGATAAGGCACAGATCTACTTGGTTTTTGTTAGCTCCATTTTCTGCTTTCTTTCACAAAGGCAGGGGATTTCTCAATTTACTCTAGTTAAACAGTGCTTTCAGGGTGGTGATTTTCTGTTTGTCACCAAACCATTCTTTGAAATCCTTAGCACACTGCAAGAGTATAAACCAGAAATGCGAAGTTGCTGTGCATGGAGGGCTAGGGACTCATTCCTCTAGGTGGGTTTGGTAAGGGTTCCCCTGAGAAATTAGAGCACAGTTTGAAACATCTACAGTAAGGGATAGCAGACAAACTCACCACAGGGTCTCTTGGTAGAGTACTAAACTGGTTCAATCTAGAAACTTAGAAGTTACGGGGAAACACAGGATCAAACTCCTGGGCTCTGTGTATATGCATATGAAGGGAAGGAGGTCAGTAAAAGGCAAGACTGTCTGCCCTGCTGAATCCACCTCTTTTCTTAAGTACATTCATTTTTAGTGTTGGGTTTCAGACCCAGAACAAGGGGCTGAGGTGCATATTGAACATACCAAAGGAGACCAGGTCTTTATATTCTCCCAGCATCCCTCAGTCCCTACCTGTTACAGGTCATGGCTGGCATACTCCCTAAACTTTCCAGCCTAGGGGCTGGATTCCCTCCCCCAGAAGCTCCTCGCTATATAATCCAGACATTTTGGTCTCCCTCTTCCCCTCTCTGCATTTTCTCTGTCCCTATGAGCACACACTCTTTCTGTCTTTCTCTTCCCCCTCCCCTCTGTCTCCCTCTCCATGGAGACTTCCCTGGTCTAGGTTCCTTAGGACCAGTGAACCCACTGAGAGCATCTTCCCAATAAACCTTCCTTTCTGTTCTTTAATTCAGCCGGAATTGGCTCATTTCATCAGTGTAGCATAACTTGCTGTTTAGTACTTACTGTTATTTTAAGATAGTCTCATAGGGCCCAGGCTGGGTTCAGACTGTGTAATTCAGGCTTACTCCTGATTCCTCCACCCACTGAATGCTGGGATTACAGGTATGTGCATTGTTTTGGAGACAGTATCACTTCGTAACCCAGGTTGGCCTGGATTTATAATCCTCCTAGTTGCTAGATCAGCAGGTGCAGGGTACCATTCCTCTACTTTTGTTTGTTGCTTGTTTTTGCTTTTTTCAAGACAGGGTTTTTCTGTGTAGCCCTGGCTGGCCTGGAGCTCACTTTGTAGACAAGGCTGGCCTCATACTCAGAGATCACCTGCCTCTGCTTTGAGTGCTAGGATTACAGGCGTGGAGCACCACACTCGACTTCCTTGTCCACTTCTTAAACATTATCATGGGTAGAGTGCTTGTGTAGCGCATTTTAAGCCCCAACTATGGTCCCTCATACACGGCCCCTTCAGTAAAAAATAGAAAATGTCACCAGCAGAGTTGTCACTAGAGGACTATTGTCTTAACTATTGTTAAGATGCTGATATTTTATGGATGCCCACCCTTGGGGTTTGTTCTTTGCAGTCCCTGAAAGTCTCACAAATTAAAAAAGTCCGACTCCTCATTGATGAAGCCATCCAGAAGTGTGATGGGGAGCGGATAAAGCTGGAAGCAGAGCGATTTGAGAATCTCCGAGAGATTGGGAACCTTCTGCACCCCTCTGTGCCCATTAGTAACGATGAGGTAGGTGGGGCTGGGCCACGGGGGGGGGGGGGGGGGGGGGGGGGGGGGGGGGGCTCCCCTTCCTCACTGCCAGGCGGTGTGGGAGGGAAAGACGTAAGGCTGGCGCTCTGTCAAAAAAGCCTGCCTTTGTGTGTTTCCCCTGCCCGCCAATTGAGCATTGCAGGAGTCAGATCCCTGCTCGATTGGGAAGTGGCAGAGACAGCAGGTAGGAGGAGACTCTCAGCCCAGAAATCTCTCATAAATGGGGCTGCTGTCCTCCATGGCCTGTTGCCCCTGGTAGCAGAAAGTCCTGTGGGAGGGATCTGTTAAATCAACCTAACCCCTCACCCACACCCCACTGGGAAGCTGCAGGTTGAAGGGAAATCTGCATGATAAAAGTTTCCTGCTGAGCGGGAGCTTCTCTGGCACAAAGCTGCTCTGAGCCCAGCCTTTGTCTCCAGACACCCCAGCAGTGGCAGGGCCCATCTGTGCCTCTTCCATTCATTCCCTGTGAACAGTGAACTCACTGCCGGCTGGGGGACGTGGAGGCCTTGGAGCCTGAGTAGACTGAGGTCAGGGCCTGGAGCCCACCCTCATGTGGCTCAGAGACCAAAGAGAGCACACAAAGAAAAAGTCCTGCATTCTCCTCCGTACCCCAGGTGATGCCAATTGTCAGAGGCGGGTTCTTATGCAGGGTTTTTGGAAAGTCATTTAAAAGGGTAAAGAGAGAATATACTATAGGTCTCTGAGCAAATCACGGTTCCAAGTTGCTGACTGGCACTGCTTCTGTGACTTTGTAACTTAGTTGTCTGTGGGGTAGCAAATTCCCTTCTTCATTGGTTGCACATGAGACCCAAAGCTGGTGCTTGGTTTAATGGATACACTCAAAGGCTCTGCTGTTCTCTGCTATGTCCCTTCTCCATTTTCTTTCCCCAGGATGCAGACAACAAAGTAGAGCGTGTTTGGGGTGATTGTACAGTCAGAAAGAAGTATTCCCATGTGGACCTAGTGGTGATGGTGGATGGCTTTGAAGGCGAAAAGGGAGCCGTGGTGGCTGGTAGTCGGGGGTACTTCCTGAAGGTAAGAGTCGGGACCAGTAGAGAATACAGAAGGAACTCAAAATAAACAAATAAAGCCGAGAGGCTTGATCATACTTGAAGAGGCTCACAAATCCTCTCCTTGAACCCGATGCCTTCTTGTGACCGTGCAGCAATTAGACACGATTCTCTTTCTGAGGCAAGAGAGTGATTACCCAGATTCCATAGAACAAAAGCCACTCAGTGATCCTTCATAATGAATATGTTTTGCTGACTGAATCAGAACAGTCTCTGCCTTTGAGGAGCTCAGTGTAATTGGACAGTCAGACAAGTAACAAAGACTCAGAACCCAGTATGATAAGCCTGCGGTCTGAGTCGACCCAGCATGCTTTGAGCCGTGGTAGGTGTAGGCAGCTGGCACAGATTAACTGGGGCAGAGGGCATGTGAATTCAGGAATTCTTCCAAAAGGAAACGGCAAAATAATTTTGGAAATGTTGCACACTTAAACATTGTACATTTACAAATGAATCTGGTGTTTTAAGAATTAACACAGAAAACATCCACCCATGTACCCTGGTTGAATAAGTTCTTTACTTTGGTCTGTTTTCATGGGAATGGGGTGGAGGTGAGAGGACTTTAAGACAAGGTCTCACTGAATACACAGATTGGCTTCAAGTTCCCAGTAATGGTAGCTCAGCCTCCCAGGTGCTAAGATTACTAGTGGGGATCACTACCACCAGCTACTGAGTCTCTTAAACATGGCGTCCTGATGCTGTGCTGTTGGCCCTGGATGTTAAGAATTTCCTGGGTACTTCTGTACTTCTGTTTTGACTTTTGGCGTGGTTATCTGTGATTGTATGAGTGAGATTGAGTTGGAGAGGTGCTCATCATGATAGTTTCACATAACAGTACATGCCAGTTACCATAGCAGTAAGGAGACAAAACTGGTCATGCATGAAGCTTAGGAGAGGAACAAAGCCCATAAATTGCTCTTCTGGACAATTGCAAAAATAAATTTTCCACCACTGTACGAGATGCCTTCCCAACATTAAAAGAAAATTCTATTAGTGAGGTGAGCAGATGTTCTTTCCTGAAGCCAAATAACACCCAAAACTGAGTTGTATGTAAACACCCTAAAACCAGACATAATTTTGAAAATAATTATATTGATTATCCTCTTGATGCCTGATATCGTTGTTATTTAAAAAAAAAATAATAATAACCCTACAAGTTGGTCTCTTAGATTGAATGTTCAACTAATATTGTAAATGTTTCCATAGAAAACTTTTTAATGGACCAACTAAATAAGATGCCACTTTAAAACAAGTATCTCGGTCTGTTGTTGCAGTCTGGTCTCATTGACCTGTGCCTGTTGATTCTAATGACTGGGCTGGTGATAAGACTCAATCCCATTTGCTGTGTCTGGTCCTTAGGGAGTCCTGGTGTTCCTGGAGCAGGCACTTATCCAGTATGCACTACGTACCTTGGGAAGTCGAGGCTACACTCCAATCTACACCCCCTTCTTCATGAGGAAAGAGGTCATGCAGGAAGTGGCCCAGCTTAGCCAGTTTGATGAAGAACTTTATAAGGTAAGTAATGTGGTAGGCTGACTTTTTAAGTTGCAAGGCTCAATGGTGACATAATACGGTCTCCACACAGCTTTCTGCTCTGGTAGAATGCTTTCAGTGTCCCAGTATAACTAAGGAAGCAGGTTTGTTAAGTACAAAAGTTTGCCAAGTACCTCAGGGTGGCCATGAACTGTTTGTAGGCGGGACTGGCCTTGAATTCCTGAACCTCCTATCTCAGTCTACTGAGTAATAAGAGTTACCGGTGTATGCTACCAGCTAGCGCAACAGAAATGTATTTTCTTACAGTTCTGGAGCCCAGTGTCCAAAATTTAACATGTTGATTTTTTTTCTGATGCTTCTGTCCTTGGCTTACACATAGCCAACCACCTGCTCACTGTGTTTCTGTATGGTTTTCTGTATATTTCTGATCACAAATATTTGTTTGGGGGTTTTGTTGTCTCTCTGCTGTGCGGTACTGTTAAGGCAGAAAATTGGACCCTGGGCTTCTCAAGGCAAGTGCCCTACCCTGAGTTAGAGTCCCTCCCCTTTTTATTTTGAAACAGAGTCTCAGTAAGTTGCCCAGGCTAGCCTTGAATTCACTTAACCCAGGCATACCTTGAATTTTAAAGTCTTCCTTAGCCTCCTGAGTAGCAAGGATTGAGGGTCTGCACCAAGAGGTGTGGCTTTTTTTTTCTTTTCTTTTTTTTTTCTTGAGAGAGAGAGAGAAAGAGAGAGAGAGAGAGAGAAAGTATTGGAGTTAGAGGAATATGCCACTGTACATTGTTTGAAAGTTAGCTTGATAGTCTTGCTGTCTGTATAGTCCTGACTGGCCTCATTCATTTGTGATTTCCTCCTCCCTCTGCCTCCAGAGTACAGGGATTAGGATGTATGGCCACCACACCTAGCTGTTGGCAGAGTTGTCTGGCTTTCTTTTGGTTTTGGCACTGGGAGGCTTGTGTATGCTGTGGCATGAAGGGCAGTGGATAATTTCCTCGGAGCATGTGGGCCCTGAGGATTGTACTCAGGTTATCAGGCACAGTAGCAGGGTCTTTCCCAGCTGAGTCATCTCACCAGCCCAGCAGGCTTTTAGTGTTAGTTAATTTCAATGTTAAAAGCCACATGTGGTTGGCACCTACCCTGTTAGTGTAGAACAGAGCCCCTGTTGTCTTCCCCCTAGAAACCTGTGTAACATACTTAAGTTGACCGCTAGGAGCTGAGAAGAGAATTACTGGCTACTTAGACAAAAGGAAATTGGAGACTTGGACTGATCTCCCGGTCCACTTCCCAAGACTTCCACTCTTTACTGCAGACTAGAAAGGTCCATCCTTGTACCTTCTGTGTGAACCTGGGACAACCAGAGGATTCAAGTTGACTTTCAGAATGTTTTTCTGATGAGCTGACTCTTACACTAAACACAGCTTCGGTCTGCCTGGCACTCTGGTTTCTGTTGGTTTCTGTTCACTGGCAGGAGGACTTACAAATATTTGTTGAGTGCATAAGATGTTGTACATCCTTCAGCATTGACCGTTTAATGTCATTATGTAAATTCTTAGGCTCGTCATTTGCATCTGTTTGTTTTTATGAATGTTGGATTTTTTGCTTTGTTTGTGTGTTTGTGTCAGTGTTTTGGTCAATGACTTGTATAGCCCCAGCTGACCTCAACCTCAAGGTCCTCATGGCTCAGATTCTGAGTGCTGGGATGTTTTCTAACTCTAGCCGGGACTCCCCTTGAGACAGACCTGTTGCTTCCCTGTTGTAGCATCCATCCCAGGCACCGACACATCTTTCCTGGGGCTTCGCACACAGTCTTCCCTCGTGTGTACTCCTCCTACAGGTCATCGGCAAAGGCAGTGAGAAGTCAGATGACAACTCCTACGATGAGAAGTACCTGATTGCCACCTCAGAGCAGCCCATCGCGGCCTTGCACCGGGACGAGTGGCTGCGGCCGGAGGATCTGCCCATCAAGTACGCTGGCTTCTCCACCTGCTTTCGTCAGGAAGTGGGCTCGCATGGCCGAGACACCCGTGGTATCTTTCGAGTCCATCAGTTTGAGAAGGTGAGTAGATGGGAGGGGGAGAGTTGGCTCTCTGTGCTTCCCTATCCAGATCGCCCCAGGAGGAATGTGGTCCGCCTTCCCACCGGTTACAACTTTTCCATTCATTCAGATATCTTGGTGGGGAAGAGCCTAGAGAACGCATGCAGTGCTTTGTGCACAGACTAGAGCAAGGCTTCCTAAATCTCCTGTGTCAGTTCCACCACTTACTAACTGTGTGAGCTCTGTAAAGAGAGCAAATGGTGGTAGCCACCTCCCGAGGCTGACCAAACACCAAGCTGGTTAGGTTAGTGTGTGTTGGACACTTAGTGCAATAGCTAGCACAAGATGGTGACACTCTATAGGCTTCATTGCCATGGCTGTTGCAGTCCAGTTGAGCACTGATCTCCTCTGGAACCCAGCCTGGCCTGTCCCAGGTCTGTGGGCTGAGCCCACCTCTAGAATGTCTCCACATCAGTCCTTTGTTTTCTTTGCCCTCACTGCTGTCCTGTCTCCTTGGCCCCTCTCTGCAGATTGAACAGTTTGTGTACTCATCGCCCCATGACAATAAGTCATGGGAGATGTTTGATGAGATGATCGCCACCGCAGAAGAATTCTACCAGTCTTTGGGGATCCCTTACCACATTGTGAATATTGTCTCAGGTATGGAACTCCTCATCTCTTCCTTCTCCCTCTTCTGCATCTCACAGATCACTTTCGCCAGCCAAGGCACCACACAGAGATAGCTCTCAGTTCAAGTCATTACCCACTTTCATTAAAATATCACACCCTTCTCCCCTGGAGCATTTGGTGATGAGATCTGAATTCCTTCTGGGGATTTGATGTGATGTGACAGGCTCCCTACAGAGGGCCTCCTGAAACCCTGTCTGCCCTTCCTGAATCTAGGGGTTTCTTTACAGGCTCTTTGAATCATGCTGCCAGTAAGAAGCTTGACCTGGAGGCCTGGTTTCCAGGCTCAGGTGCCTTCCGTGAGTTGGTTTCCTGTTCTAATTGCACGGATTACCAGGCTCGCCGGCTCCGAATTCGATATGGGCAGACCAAGAAGATGATGGATAAGGTAGTTAGCCCCCGGGAAGTGGGCAGCAGGCCCTTCTACACAGGGCACGTGTTTTCTGTTTCTAATTCCTGGGAGTATATGTTTCCAGCATCATGAGAAAATCAGCTCAGTCTAGATCCAAAAGGCAGTAGAAATAACTTCTGCTGAGTCAAGACTGAGTTCTTTTAGACAGAAACCTGAGCCTAGCTCTATTCTACACAGTAATTCAAGCTTTTCTCTCTTTGGCTTTGTTTTCCTTAACTCCAGAGAAAGAATAATCTCCGTTTCTCTACACAGAACAAGTTGAAGGCAATGTCTTCCCTCTTTTCGCCCAAGAAGGTCAGGTTGTAAGCTCCTCTCTTAAACCCAGTCTCCAGAGCTGGGTGTGGTGGCGCATGCCCTTAATCTCAGCACTCAGGAAGCTTAGGCAGGCTCCGTATGTTCGAGGCCAGCCTGATCTATATAGTATGTTCCAGGACAGCCAGAACTACACACTGAGACTTTGTCTCAAAAAAACAAACAAACAAAAATGACTCAGTCTTCAAACTCTGGTCTGTCCCAAGTTGGGTTTGGCATGCGTTAAAAAGGGGGGCCACAGTGGTGGCTTCTTCCTTCCCCCACATCTTCTGAAAAGACTGTAACCTTCTACTTGTCACAAATGCAAACATGAGGAATCTTCCTAGGATTACCTTAGAGGCAGTTTAAAAAGAAATCAAGCTTGATAAAGTTGTAACTGGGTTAAAGCCGTCCTTTGGATTGGGGAGCCTATGGCTGAGTGCATGGGTCCAGGTCGTCAGGAAGAGCAGCTGAAGGCTTTAATTTCCCTGTGGAACCTGCTCTTCCCAGGTGGAATTTGTCCACATGCTTAATGCCACGATGTGTGCTACCACCCGGACCATCTGCGCCATCCTGGAGAACTACCAGACAGAGAAGGGCATCATTGTGCCAGAGAAGTTGAGGGAGTTCATGCCGCCAGGTATGGTCCTCCATCCTCACACCTTCTGAGGGGGCATTTCTTTCTTTGAAATCTGTACCCCATTTTCCTACAGTCTGCATAATTCTGCCCTCCCCGTGGTGCTGGGAACGTAGCATGGGTATCATATGCAGATCCTAACTTCAGAGTGGGGAAGAGCAGAGCAGTCTCTCTCTCGTGAGGGTACCCCTTCATTGAAAGGATGTCATCTAGATTGTCCACTGAGGTCTGTGGGCTTTGACAGAACAACAGGTCACTTAGCAGGCTCCTCCCTCCCAGGACTCCAGGAGCTGATCCCGTTTGTGAAGCCTGCTCCTATTGACCAGGAGCCGTCCAAGAAGCAGAAGAAGCAACATGAAGGCAGCAAAAAGAAAGCAAAAGAGGTCACCCTGGAGAACCAGCTGCAGAACATGGAGGT
This sequence comes from Arvicanthis niloticus, assembly GCF_011762505.2. Taxonomy (NCBI): domain Eukaryota; kingdom Metazoa; phylum Chordata; class Mammalia; order Rodentia; family Muridae; genus Arvicanthis; species Arvicanthis niloticus. Next base: position 87,553,332 of record NC_047661.1, on the reverse strand, counting down.
TACTGAGGCCTGAGCACCACCTCCTCCCGTTTGCCAGACTGACTCACTACCTGCTGGGATCCCAGGCCTGCCCTGGAACGGAGAGGCCGAGTACCACTCCTCACCCTGTCCCATCTGACTGCACAGTGGCTGGGGAACTATCTGCCGTGTACCAAGCAGGTGTTCCCGTCTCCTCGCATGGGCCAAGGGTCTCTTCACTGATGACTGGTGAAGCCACGCAATAAAGCATCTGTGGGGAGGGCACAAGACTTCCCCAGTCTCCTCCCCAGGCTTGAACCTTGTCTCTGCTGGGTCTCCCTGAGCCTGAACTGCTCTCCCCAATAAGGATCCTTTGAGAAGAATACAGAGCCCTTCAGCTAAGGTGTTAGTGAAGAGAAGGTGTATTTGGTAAAGGCTTTTAAGAAAACCTGGAGTTGTAACACAAGTTTTCAGGACAAGGATCGTGATTCTCTGAAAATTTACTCCTCCATAAACGCAGTGAGCTTAGAGACAAGTATGATAGAAAAGCCTGCTAGCACATACATTCCCTAGGAAGGGCTTCTTGGAAAGAGAAAGGCTGGTTGTGGTAGCTGACACTCCTCCACAAGAGTATGAGCTATGGTTAGGAACAGCAGCTTCTGTCTTTATAGCAGTCCCCATGTGAGGAGACTTGCTACATAGCAGTTACTTACTGTAGTGTCAGGCAGGGCAGAGGGGTGCAGGACGGGTCTGTGCTCAGGAACTCCCACTCTCCTAATAGCTGGGCACCTGCACCCCAAGAAAGTAGTAGTCAGGTTTTCTTCGCCCACTCCCTTTCATCTGTGATCTGTATCCTCGACTCTAATGACACCTTAGGTCAGTCTGGTGCTTGCCTCCTAGCAGGTTAAAGTGCTTCCTCCAGATGCTGCCTTTTATCTTCGTATGACCCCAGAAGGTAGGGTGGGAACATGATTATACCTGTCCCAGAGTGGGAGAATGAGGTAGCGTGGCCAGGTGGTAATCAGGCTCAGAGTGTCTTTGAGAGGTTGGGAGCTGAGTATGACCTGGCTTGTGACAGGCCTTCAGCTCAGCCCACCTCAACTGCTTTGGCTCAGTGCCAAGCAAGGAAAGAGGCCATGTGCTCATTTTTTGCTAGGGAGTTGGTTAGCCTTGCTCTTGGTAAGCCTATCAAAACTGGGTGCCTATTTTGCCTATTGTGCCAGCTGGGGCCCCCAGGCAGGTTCCATGGCCCTTTGGCTTCAGCCCTGGGAAAGCAGCCTGGACGAGCGAGGACAAAGAGCCAGGCTGCTCCCATTTGTAATTAATTCAGGACCAGAAATACACATTCCCATAACCTTAACATTCAGTTTGAAGAAAAGCAGCTTGAACCATGGTCGGGAGGCTAGGCTGTCCCACTTTCAAGTCTGTTAAGAATGTCTAGGTGGTCCTGTGTTGTCTCGGGCCTTACCTAGGTCTCCACAGCTGCCTTCCCCACCCCTGTCCTCTTAACGCCTGTAGCCTTTGGGCACAGGGTTCTGCCTTCCTGCATCAGCTCTTGTCTCCTCTTCACTAGCCAACTTTACTCTTCCTTGCCAGTTTTCTGGAGCAGCCTGTTCCAGACTTTGCTTTTGGACTCTAGACACCCTGAGCAATCAGTCATTTCTCCCCACATCAGTCTTCCTAGAGTGGGCCAAGTAGTCTTAAGAGAATTTGTGCCTCCTTCCCAAAAACAGAGGAGAGCAAAAAATTGCTTCTTCCCCACACTTCATACGTAAGATATGTTGACAGGTGGACATTCAGTCTGACCATGTTGTTAAGCTTCCTGGGAGCAGAGGTTACAGGGAACATAGAACATAGTCCCATTTGCTCAGGACTCAAGTGGCCACGGTGGTTCTCAACCTGTGGGTCGCGACCCCCTTGCCAAACCCCTTTCCCAAAATATTTACATTATACTTTGTAACTAGCAAATTTATTGGTAGTGAGGTAACAGCATAAATTTTACGGTTAGGAGCAACCACAACATGTGGAGCTGTATTAAAGGGTTGTTGTATTAGGAAGGTTAAGGGCCACGCTACTGGGAAGGTGTGGCTTATTCTCCAGAGCAAGCCATACTCCGTTTTTTGGAGCAGTGGCTCTGGCTGATGCAAGCCTTGTTTAGAGGATGGTCTGACCCATCTGGAAGTACTTGGGAATGAGCCCAGATAACCTTGACTCCACCCTGGTACTTGCCTCTGCAGCCCACAACCAGTGCCCTCATCCCTGGCACCTTGACTGCCCCATCTCCAACCTCAGCTTACCCAGGTTACCTCAGCAAACAACTCCCAGAGGCCCTGTGAAGTGAGTCAGAACCTTGAGTCCCTTAGAAACTTTTGGTTCCCACACCCAGGAATTCAGAGCCAAAATGCAGGTCTAGGTAATCTACTGGGACCTGGTGCTTGTCCTAACCACTGATCATCAACTAGAAGGCATGCTTTCTGACGATTCTGAAAGGTCAGGCAAGTGTGGCAGGACCAGCGTTTCCTAGGGACCGTCCTGAGCTCAGCCTGCTGAACAGAGCAGCCAGAGCGTGTCAACCAGACACGCCCCTAGGCTGAAACCCCTCTCCCGGCAGCAGACTCCCTGCAGTCTGTCCTGCTTTAACTTTCCTGAAGCTTTTCCGGTTTGTCCTGGGTCTATCAGATACCTCCCCCCCAACTCCCATACCTCCTACTGGGGGCCTAGAGCAGTCCTGGCTGTGGTCCCAGGATAAGTCTGACAGGCTGAGCTGGGATGGGCCCCAAAGAAATGAGTTACATGTCAGAGCCTGTGCCAGGATGAGGGACCTCTACCACTCTCCCAGCATGGGGTTCCTCAGTAGCCCCTCCCAGATAGACACCAAAGGGGTGCATCCTTGCAGCCCCCCACCTACAACGGGGCCTGATTGAGCTTAAAGTTCCGCCTCTGATGTTGCCCTTTTAAGAGCCCTCCCAATGGGGGCGGGGTACTGCAAGCAGAGTCTTGCAGAAACCCAGCACTGTACAGCTCCCCCATCAAGGTGCCTGGAAGGACCTAGATCCCAATTCTCAAGGCTCTGGTCAGAGGTTCTCCTGGTCAAGAGACCTCTGTTCCGGAGAGACGCAGCCTCTCTAGCTGCTCTAAGTGGCTGGGCTGGAAAAGCTGCGTTTTGGAGTCTCGCATCTAGTAAGACTGCCCCCCCCCCCCAGAAGCCTGACGTTAGAAAGAGTCTGGGAAATTACATTTGTTGAGGTGTAAATTGCTGATAAGAAGGTATGACCCTTAAGGGACACTTGGATCTTAAATCCTGAAACTGAAGAACTAAGCTCCTAGTTGAGGAGAGCATACACCTTCCATCTTGTGTCAGAGAAAACAATTTCTTTTTATTCTTCCAAACCAGCCCTATCCCCTTGTGCCTAGAGTCTGTCTCCTGGGTCTTATTCTTAAGCTGTTGTTCCTAAATTTATTTTTACCTCTCGTCTTTTCCGTTGCCTCCCTCAGTATCAAACCTGCTTACACTGCCCCCATCTTCGGACAGCATCCTATCGTCTCCTTTTTTTTCCTCAAAGATTCATTCTCAGGCGATGCTTGCAATTCTACTGCCTCATCAGTATCCCCAGCCCCTGGTGTCTACCCACTTAAGAGGGAATGCGGAATGCTCTGCTCCAGATAGAAGAAAGCTGGAATTGCAAAGGAAAGGTCTTGAGTTGAGGCTGAGGAAGCAGCTTGGGAAAAAACATGGCACCTGATTCCATGTGTTGGTTCCAGAAGCATCTGGTCTCCCTTGTCTTTCCATATGCCTGGTCTTCAATAATTCGTGGGGCAGACTGAGCCTCTCTCTAGGATGACAAGCCCTAAGTGCCATCAACACATCCACATATACCCCTGCCCCAGACACCTGGGAGTCACCCTAGACAGCTTCCTGCTCTGTACCCCAGGCTAGTCTGCTGCACGGTCCCACTGAGTTTTCACCATGAGATCTGTTTCTCATTGCTCTGCTAGACTATAGACCACAGTCCTGCAGGGACAGCCCCCCTAGGGTACCAGAATAGCTTTTGATTCTCCTTCATAAGGGCTGGTAACATGACTCAGCTGGTAAAGGCCCTTACCGCCAAACATGGTGAGCAGAGTCTGATCTCCAGGACTCACATGTAGGAGAGGATCAACTCCTGCAGGTTGTCCTCTGACCTCCAAAAGCACACATGTGCACATAGTAAATAAATGAAGGGGGGGGCACAAAAATATTAGTGAGCACAGCCTGGTGACAACAACTATCTCGGCCTAACCTAGAACCAGAGTCTCCTTCATCTGTGTTGTCTGCCTGTGCACTCCTCTGTCTGCTTTGACAACCCTAGCAACTAAGTTACTGGAGGCATTGTTTAGGGATTTCTGCACGAGCCTCAGCCCCAGGCTCCATCTTATCCTTTCTGTGCACATATGATCTAAGCTGTGTACATATGACAAATAACATATGAGCTTAGCTGCATTTGGGATGATGGTCCTCGCATCATTTATAGAGTGCTAACTTTTTTTTTTTTTTTTTTTTTTTTTTTTTTTGGTTTTTCGAGACAGGGTTTTTCTGTGTAGCCCTGGTTGTCCTGGAACTCACTCTGTAGACCAGGCTGGCCTCGAACTCAGAAATCCGCCTGCCTCTGCCTCCCAAGTGCTGGGATTAAAGGCGTGCGCCACCACCGCCCGGCGAGTGCTAACTTTTTAAGTCATCCCTAACATTCCTGGCACTGTGAAAGGAGCCTGCAATGGTGAAGACATCCATACCATCTTTAATTGAGCCTAGTTGAAAGTTGGGGCATTGGGCCTGCTACCTCCAGGTATAGCTGGTACTAAGAATGCAGTCTGTGGCTGAAGTGGCACCCAGCTGCCTACAAGATAGAAGTTCAAAGCTTGAAGAGACACATGACATCTGCGCCATCCACCTATCGATTCATTCAGCTATTCATCTGACTGATATTTATTGAGTGTCTACTATGTGTCTGGTTGCATGCTAGGTGTGAGGTACTTGGGACACATTCTCCCTGGTCTAGAGGATAACAGCTGTTAAGTAAATTGACAGGTACATACCTTATGTGATTGCAAATTGTCATACATGAAGAAAGAGGCATTTAAGACTTCTCTCTGTTCAGCAACTGGGAGGAGCCCCAGGTATCCAGAACAGAGCAAGGAGTAGGGAGAGGCTAAGCCACTTCACATTTGGGGGTTTGTCCAGTGTGCAACAGGGTAGGGTTCTCAGCAGGCAAGCAACATACTCAGACTTAAGTTCGAAATATTACTACTCTCTGTGAAGAACATCATGAAGGGTTCTTAAATCAGATAAATCATATTGGGGTGTGGTGGCACACACCTTTAATCCCAGCACTTGGGATGCAGAGGTAGGCAGAGCTCTGTGAGTTCAAGTCCTGCCTGGCCTACATAGTGAGTTCTAGAACAACCAGGGCTCTGTAAAGAGACAACTTTCATACCACTATTGTACCCATGGGTACATTTTGCCTGGAAGGTCAGTACTGTAGCATTCAGGATTATTGCTGTGGAAGGCCACTAATGACCTTTCTCCCCCAGTGATGTGTCTCTCTCCCAGACACACACACACACAGAGTCAGATAAATCTGGATCGTGGCACCTAAACAAGAAAACTAGCCTGGACCCTTTGGACTATGTCATAAAAAAAAAAAAGCAAAAGAAAATGGTGAGGTGGGGAGAAGGGAGGGGACATGACAGGAGATGGCAAAATGACTCAGAGGGTAAAGCAAACCTGGCAACCTAAGTTTGAGCTCCAGATGCCGTATAGAGAGAGAACCTACGCCTACAAGTTGACCTCTGACCTCCACAGGCACAGGCATATCATAGCAAGCATACACCTACACTCATGTAATACATCTTACATACCAAACATACATTAATAATACGTCTAAAAGCAGCATGTAGTATGCACAAAAATCTACTTTGAAAGCAGAAACTTCAAGAGTTTGTCTTGGATTGGATATGAGATCATTATAGGGATTCTTATTCATGTTCCTGGTTGTGGCCCTAGCAGAGCCCCTGTAGGTGAATGGGAGAAGGGAGAGGACCCCACATCTCTGGTACAGCCTGCTGAAGGGCCTACAGTACAGGTACTCCAAAAGCTGTGAGAAAGAAACCAGTGTTGGCCGTTATCATACCTAGGCAGATAGTGTTTATTATAGCACATTTTAAAAAAAGATTTATTTATTTCATGTTTACAAGTACACTGTCACTCTCTTCAGACACACCAGAAGAGGACATCAGATCCCATGACAGATGGGTGTGAGCTACCATGTGATTGCTGGGAATTAAACTCAGGACCTCTGGAAGAGCAGAACAATCTCTCCAGCCCCAATTTTTTTTTTAACTTTTTTTTTTTTTTTTTTTTTTTTTGAGACATGTTCACATGTATTCCAGGCTGGCTTTAAACTCCCTGTGCAGCCAGGAATTACTGTGAATTTCTGATCTTTCAAGGATGGCCCTGAACTGCTTTCTGTTCTCCTACCTCCTGAGCGCTGGGACTTCATGTTTGTACCGCTGAGCCCCAGTGTACGCAGTGCTGTGGACTGAACCAGGGCTTCGGGTGTGCTAGACAAACATTCTTCCAATGGAGCCGCACTCCCAGCCTTTAAGGTTCATGTTTGGTTTGGTTTAGAGACAGGGTCTCACTATGTAGCTCTGGCTAGCCTGGAACTTGCTCTACAGAGTGTGTTGACCTTGAATGCAGGGTCCTGGCATTAAAGGCACGTGCCAGCACACACTTCTCCCCACCCTCCGGCTCTCACATTCTTTCCACCCTCTCTTCTGCAATGTTCCCTGAGCCTTGGGTGGCGGTAGGAAAGTACAGATGTCCCATTTACAGCCGAGAACTCATTATTTATTCTTAGCAGTTTGTCCAGTTATGATCCTCTGGATTAATTAACTCCGAAGAAACTTCTCTGGCCAAAATTGACAACAGTCCTATAACCCATTGATATAAACATAAATATTTAGAAGGCAGCTTGACAGTGTGACCATTCAGTGAAACAACAGTAATAGGTCCCCCCTAGGGCCTACGTCCTTCACAGCCATGGGCTTTTGACCAAGTTTACAGTTCCTGGTATGAATTCCTTTGTGTGAAATCCAATCTTCAAATCCAATCAGAAATTAGTTGGTTACCCCCATAACTTTCATACCACTATTGTACCCATGGGTACATCTTGCCTGGCAGGTCAGTACTGTAGCATTCAGGATTATTGCTGTGGAAGGCCACTAATGGCCTTCTCCCCCAGTGGCCTGTACAACACCTTCTGGCACTATGAAAGCTAGCCAGCAGGGAAGACATTTTCAGGTCAGTTCTAGGTAGAATCACCTGTGCCCTATAATCAAAGTGTATGTGTCTTCAGCCACAGGGTGTATTCTTTTCTGTTTGCTTCTTATTTTGAGACAGATCTCACTATATAGCCTTGGCTGGCCTGGAACAATGTAGACCAGGTTGGCCTCATTGAGATCTACCTGCTTCAGTCTCCCTAGTGCTGGGATCGAAGGCATGCACCCAGCAGCAATATTGCCTAGTACATCTGATGGACAACCGAGGGCAATAGCAATAACGTGTTGTTTGGGGATCTCTATGGCCTATCTGACCAATAATCCATAAGGAGATATGTACCACACCTGGCCATGAAAGTTTCATTTAACAGCATGTCTTCTAGGAGAAGCATTGTCCGCCCATGCAGAGTGATGTGCTCAAGGCCTGCCTTAACACACACATACACATCTTCTAATTAACTTACAAAGTAGTAGGTTTCCAGAAGGAGTTTTCTTACATCTTTTGTTTTGGTTGACTTGTTGTCCCCATCCCTCTCCTCTCTTTTGTCCCCTCCCCAATCCTCACTTAATAATTTTTGTTTTTTAAACTGAGCCTGTCCTGGCTGTCCTGGATCTCAATACATAGATCAGGCTGGCCCTGAACTCACAGAGATTCTCCTGCCTCTGCCTTCTGAGTGCTAGGATCAAAGGTGTGTATCATGCCCAGGCCAGAGAGCTTACATCTTTTAAACCTTAAGCAGGAAGCAGAGAGAATGGGAACTCAAAATGACTCTAAAAGTCTTCAAGCCCACCTTTAGTAACAAACTCCCAACAACAAAGCTGAACCTCCTAAACCTACCAAACAGTGCTGGGGACCAACTGTTCAAATGCCATAGAGGGCACCCCATTCAGACCACCCATGTGTGTGTGTGTTGTGTGTGTGTATGTGTGTGTGTGTGTGTGTGTGTGTGTGTGTGTGTGTGTGAGTGTGTATGTGTGTGTGTACACTCAGCTGTTTGTTCCACAGTTCCAGCTTTTTAAGTTACTGATTAGATCTGCCAGTTTCCACCTTCCCAGTGTTGGGATTATAAAATAAATGGACAGACACTTAGTTGTTTTTTATGTGGGTCCTGAGATGCAACTCAGGTCTACATGCTTGCAAGGCAAGCGTTTTACCTACTTACCTCCCTGTCTCGGTTGCTCCAGAAACATTCTGCCTAAGCCATACCAGATCCCTCTTATACCATTATGAACCTGCCATAGGCCAAGAGACTAGTCTCCAACATAGTAGTAACTCCCCAGAACCACCCCTCACCCCTCGGATTAGGGTTTAGTTATATTGAGACTCTTATTCTTCTGCCTCAACGTTCCATCTGAGCCTACTATCCAAAGTTGCTGAGATTGCAGGCACACAGTATATTCCCTTTTAAGTCTGTAAGACTTCATCGGACCTGGGTAGGAGCAGGTGGGAGGGAAACCCAAAGTTCCTTATAGTTGAAAGGCTCCATGAAACAGGAAGCCCCTCTAGGGGTTCTCAACACTGGACCACCCTATTTTGAGTCTCCCAGTAATGAATATAAGACTTGAAAACTTCCCTCGTGTTTTGGGGGAGGTGGAAAGAGCTGGGGGGGGGGGGTGTTAGAGAAGAGGCAGCTGTCTGTCTCCCTAAGGGGCTGAGGCTAGGAGGGGATTAAGTACTATTTGCCAAATATGTGTGGAGATGAAAGAAGGGAGGGTTCCTTACATCCCCCAGCCTGTCTACCTTGAGGAGAAAGGCCACTTACTTGGAGGAAGCTCTGGAGGCCTGAGCTTTCCCTGCCCTCCCCCCAACCCCTCCACTCCCCACCCATACTGCCACACTGCAGAGTCAGAGTTGCTCTTTGCTCTGCCCAGCAAACCCATTTTAGTCCCACAGGGAGGCCATGAACCAAGAGCTACAGTTTCTCAATGCGTTGGCTTGGGCCTTCATCAAAAACAAGTCTCATTACCCAACCACAATTCAAAGGATAATTAACAGACAGTATAATTTCCGAGCATTCTCTGTACAGCATGGCTATGAAATGAAGAGCAAAAATGCCGACACAATCCCCGGAAACCATAGTCTGAGGCAATCAGGAGAGGCAGAGCCCAGTGGAGACCACTTATACCACCCATCTGTCTAGAGTGACTTTGTCCAGAGGAAGAAAGTTCATCTCGGGTCAGACTGTAGGTTACTCCAGCAGCCAGGAGTCGCCCACCAACCTTGCCCACCACCACTACCAGGAAAATAGTCCAACATAACCCTTCTACCCAGCTTCTCTTATATTCCCCTGCCGAGAGAGAAAAACTGGCTTGTTACCTCTGGCATAACTCTGAGGCCACCAAGGCGGGGAATACGCTACTACAGCTAGCTGAAAGGGACACTATGTGACCAGAAGGTGACAATGCTGGAGAACAGCTGATCCTATGCTCTTTAGAATAGGTTCCTTAGACCCCCAGCTTCCACAGAGCAGCCCAGGGGTTCCGGATCTCATTCTCAGGCAGCTTCATCTGCTTATAGCTGAAGCCTTGGGGCAGAGAGCTGGCCCAGCAGGTGACAGTGTTTTCTGTGTAAGTGGAAGAAAAGCAGCATTTCTCCAAAGCTGTATCTGGCTATGGCTCACATCTCTAATCCTCTGGAGGCCGAGGGAGGGAGGTTGAGCTCTGAGTTTAAGGCCTGCTTGATCTATACAGCAAGTTCCAGGCCAGCCAGGGCTACACAGTGAGACTCTGCCAATAAGGAAAGGCAGACAGACAGACAGACAGACAGGAAGGAAGGAAGGAAGGAAGGAAGGAAGGAAGGAAGGAAGGAAGGAAACAAACAAAAGTAAAAAATTAAAAGACATCGCATACACATGTAATAAGACAAAAAATTAGTAAGAAATTGAAAAACATTGCAGGTACATGTATTAAAAGAAATTAATTAATTTTGAGACAGTGTCTCACTATGTAGCCTTGGATGGCCTTCAACTCACAGAAATCCACCTGCCTCTTCCTCTCAAATGCTACCATGCCCAGCTTAAACTTTTTTTTTTCTATGTGTAGGGTTATTTTGCCTGCATGTATGTTTATGCTTTGTGTCTGTGCAGGCCAGAAGAGGACATTGGATCCCCCTGGGGTTAAGGTGACAGCTGGTAACAAGCTGCCATATGGGTGTTCTTAACCACTGAGCCATCTCTCCAGCCCCTAAAAATTCTACTAAATAATCCACCTCACCCACTCAGCCCAGGACTAGAGACTAAATCTAGAACTTTGTATAGCCAGGCAAACACTGACCTATATCCCATAGAGCTTCAGTTTGTATCGAAGGGTGACTTTGAATTCCTGATCCACTTGCCTTGCTTCACAAGTACTAGGCTAGAATCCCAGCTTGTTCCACCAGACCCATTTCATGTGTGTGTGTGTATGTGTGTGTGTATGCGTGTGCAGGCACTTACACCTATGGAGTATAGAAGTTGGTATTTGGTATTTTTGAGACAGAATCTAATGAATCTGAGAGTCATCCGTTAGGACATGCTGGCCGGCCGGCAGCGCTTAGCATCCATCCTCCTGTCTCTGTTTCCCGGACACTGATGGAACAGATGTGTGCTCCTGTGCCTAGGCTTTTAATTAATTATTTTTTTGTTTTTGAGATTATAGTATAATCATATCATCTCTCCCTTCTCTTTCCTTCCTCCAAACCTTCCCATAACCCCTCCTTGCCCTCTTTCAAATTCATGACCTCTTTTTTCATTAATTGCTGTTATGTGCACATATGTATATGCATATACATTTCTAAACAACCTGCTTCATCTGTGTAGTGTTATTTGTATGTATGTTTCAGAAACTGACCATTGGTGCAGGATAACAAATCAGTATGCTCTGCCCTGGGAAAGACTATTCTCCCACTCAGAAGTTGCCTGTAGTTCATGTGAGAGTTGTCTCCTCTCTCATACAATCTGACATCGCTCAGGGTATGAGAGGAAGAAGCCCTCTGGTTTGCCCAGCCTCACTTCCTGGTTCTTTCCAGCTTCTTGTGTGAACCCTTCTCATGGGTTCACCAGTTTTTCATACCCTTTCCAGAAGGTTCTGAGGTGCCACTCCACGAAGGGCTCAGTAGTCCTGTGCAATGGACAGGGTCATTTGCTAGTTACAAAGCCGTGGGTAGGAGAAGGACAGCGGTTGGACATTGATCTGGGAGGGAGGAGGGGGGAGGGATAAAGAAAAAGGTCACTTCTCCAGACTGCAGGCCTGACTATAAGTTAGTGGAAACACAAGTCCTGAGGCCCAGGAAGCTTGGGTCCTCTGGAACCACCTCACCCTGGCCTAGGAATCTAGTAGTGTTAGTGTACTTGCTGCTCTGGATACTCTAGTTCATTTCCCCTGAACTGACATGTGGTACCCGAGATGTATCCAGAATGAGCTTAGGGGTCCTTTTATCTGAGATATCCAAGTGAGAGCACAACTTCTGGTATTGGGAGGACTTTGTACTGTCGATCAAAGTCTTCTTTACTTTGACCCGGGACCTGTAGGATGAGGCAACAATGAGGGCTCTCAGGGATGGTATGACTGGAAAGTTGCCTGTGTGTGTCTATATCCACGCCCCCACCCCACCCCTTTCCCCTAATGCAGACAATCAGGCTGTTTTGAAAGAGCACTAGCCATACTCTACATGAATATCAATTCCCTGTATGGCTTCTGATTGTTCATTCCTCTTTAAGCTGTAGTAGGGATCCAGAACTGGCAAGGAGCAAGTTTGATGTGCTGAGAAGAAAAATTCTACCAGAAGCGGGAATCCTACTTAGAGCATCCACGCAGAAGAGGGCGCTGGGTGGGGCCCACCTCCTTCAGCGCGTTGGGCGTCGCCGCTTTAAGACCGCGGCGGCGCGAGCAGGTTTATGGTAATGAGCCACCGCCGCCACCGCCGCCGCTCTGCAGAGCTCGCCCGCCCGCCCGGGAGGCGAGGGAACGCGGGTCTGGGCCCGGGACCGCGGCGACCGGCAGCTGCCGCGGCGGGGACGCAGGGCGCGAGCGGGTGGCGCAGGGCGATCGTTGGCAGCCGGGCCCGGGCTGGATCGTGCGGCACCGCAGACGCAGGTGGGCGATCTCACGCGGGCGGAGGGGACATTCTGGGGCTCGGGACCCGGGGACCCGGCAGAGCCAGAGGTCCTCGCGGCCCGCGGGCGCAGGTAGAGAGCGCCTAGAGCGCAGGTGGAAGCGCAGTGTGAACCCGCAGTGGTCGCGGTGACTCGGGAGCGGGCCCGGCTTCGAGAGTGGTGGGAGCCCGGCGCATCGTGGGCTGAGAGCGCGGCCCCGCCGAGCCATCTGGGTGCAGGCCCAGTGGGACGTACAGGTGGCCCCCGGGGACCGGCGCCCCGGCCCGGGCATGAGGCGCGGCGGGGCCCGCAGGAGCCGGAGGAAGAGCCGCCGCGGTTGTTGACCCGGCTGGCCGGGAGCGGGGAGAGATGCGGAGCCGGGCTGCCAGCGCCCCCCTCCCAACGCCGCTGCTGCCGCTGCTACTGCTGTTGCTGCTGCTGCCGCCGTCGCCACTACTGGGAGATCAAGTGGGGCCCTGTCGTTCTCTGGGGTCTGGGGGACGCGGCTCCTCTGGGGCCTGCGCCCCCGTGGGCTGGCTCTGCCCAGCTTCTGCTTCGAACCTCTGGCTCTACACCAGCCGCTGCAGAGATTCGGGCATTGAGCTGACCGGCCACCTGGTGCCCCACCACGATGGCCTGAGGGTTTGGTGTCCAGAATCAGGGGCTCATATCCCTCTCCCGCCATCCTCTGAAGGCTGTCCCTGGAGCTGTCGTCTCCTGGGTATTGGAGGACACCTTTCTCCACAAGGCACGCTGACCCTGCCTCAAGAGCACCCTTGCTTAAAGGCCCCACGGCTCAGATGCCAGTCTTGCAAGCTGGCACAGGCCCCAGGGCTCAGGGCTGGGGAAGGATCACCAGAGGAATCTCTGGGTGGACGACGGAAAAGGAATGTGAATACAGCACCCCAGTTCCAGCCGCCCAGCTACCAGGCCACAGTGCCTGAGAACCAGCCGGCTGGTACCTCGGTTGCATCCCTAAGAGCCATTGATCCAGATGAGGGTGAGGCGGGTCGACTTGAGTACACCATGGATGCCCTCTTTGATAGCCGCTCCAATCATTTCTTCTCCTTGGACCCAATCACCGGTGCTGTCACCACAGCGGAGGAGCTGGATCGGGAGACCAAGAGCACCCATGTCTTCAGGGTCACTGCACAGGATCATGGTATGCCCCGACGGAGTGCCTTGGCCACACTTACCATCTTAGTGACTGACACCAATGATCACGACCCTGTTTTTGAGCAGCAAGAATACAAGGAGAGCCTCCGGGAGAACCTGGAGGTTGGCTATGAGGTGCTTACAGTCAGGGCCACCGATGGCGATGCCCCTCCCAATGCCAACATTCTGTACCGCCTGCTGGAGGGGGCTGGAGGCAGCCCCTCAGAAGTCTTTGAGATCGATCCTCGCTCGGGGGTGATCCGAACCCGTGGTCCTGTAGACCGGGAAGAAGTGGAGTCCTACAAGTTGACAGTGGAGGCGAGTGACCAGGGTCGGGATCCAGGCCCACGGAGTTCCACAGCCGTTGTTTTCCTGTCCGTGGAAGATGATAATGACAACGCCCCCCAGTTTAGCGAGAAGCGTTATGTGGTTCAGGTGCGGGAGGATGTGACCCCAGGAGCCCCAGTTCTCCGAGTCACGGCCTCGGATAGAGACAAGGGCAGCAATGCCCTGGTGCACTATAGCATCATGAGTGGCAATGCTCGGGGACAGTTCTATCTGGATGCTCAGACTGGAGCTCTGGATGTGGTAAGCCCACTTGACTATGAGACAACCAAAGAGTATACACTACGGATACGGGCTCAGGATGGTGGCCGTCCTCCACTTTCCAACGTCTCTGGCCTAGTAACAGTGCAAGTCCTAGACATCAATGATAATGCCCCCATCTTTGTCAGCACCCCCTTCCAGGCCACTGTCCTAGAGAGTGTCCCTTTAGGCTACTTAGTTCTGCACGTCCAGGCAATTGATGCTGATGCTGGTGATAATGCCCGCCTCGAATACAGCCTGGCTGGAGTTGGGCATGACTTTCCCTTCACCATTAACAACGGCACAGGCTGGATCTCTGTGGCTGCAGAGCTGGACCGAGAAGAGGTTGATTTCTACAGCTTTGGTGTGGAAGCCCGGGACCATGGCACCCCAGCACTCACTGCCTCAGCCAGTGTCAGTGTAACCATCCTGGACGTCAACGACAACAACCCAACCTTTACGCAACCAGAGTACACAGTGCGGCTCAACGAGGATGCCGCTGTGGGCACCAGTGTGGTGACAGTGTCAGCCGTGGATCGAGATGCTCACAGCGTCATTACCTACCAGATCACCAGCGGCAACACCCGAAACCGCTTCTCTATCACCAGCCAAAGTGGTGGTGGACTGGTTTCCCTTGCCTTACCACTGGACTACAAACTCGAGCGGCAGTATGTGCTGGCAGTGACTGCTTCAGATGGCACAAGGCAGGACACAGCTCAGATCGTGGTGAATGTCACTGATGCCAACACCCATCGTCCCGTCTTTCAGAGCTCCCACTATACAGTAAATGTTAATGAAGACCGGCCAGCAGGCACCACAGTGGTACTGATCAGTGCTACAGATGAGGACACAGGGGAGAATGCTCGAATCACCTACTTTATGGAGGACAGCATCCCCCAGTTCCGAATCGATGCAGACACTGGGGCCGTCACCACCCAGGCTGAGCTGGACTATGAGGACCAGGTGTCTTATACCCTGGCCATCACCGCTCGGGACAATGGCATTCCCCAGAAGTCTGACACCACCTACCTGGAGATTCTGGTGAATGATGTTAATGACAACGCTCCCCAGTTCCTCAGAGACTCCTACCAGGGGAGTGTCTATGAGGATGTGCCACCCTTCACCAGCGTCCTGCAGATCTCAGCCACCGACCGTGACTCTGGTCTGAACGGCAGGGTTTTCTACACCTTCCAAGGAGGAGATGATGGAGATGGTGACTTTATTGTAGAGTCAACATCAGGGATTGTGCGCACACTGCGGAGGCTGGACCGTGAGAACGTGGCCCAGTACGTCTTGCGGGCATATGCGGTGGACAAGGGGATGCCACCAGCCCGAACACCCATGGAAGTGACAGTTACTGTCCTGGATGTGAACGACAACCCCCCTGTCTTTGAACAGGATGAGTTCGATGTATTTGTGGAAGAGAACAGCCCCATCGGGCTGGCCGTGGCCCGGGTCACAGCCACTGACCCAGATGAAGGGACCAACGCACAGATCATGTACCAGATTGTGGAGGGCAATATCCCTGAGGTCTTTCAGCTGGACATCTTCTCAGGCGAGCTAACTGCCCTGGTAGATTTGGACTATGAGGACCGGCCTGAATACATCCTGGTTATCCAGGCTACGTCTGCTCCCTTGGTGAGCAGGGCTACTGTCCATGTCCGCCTCCTTGACCGCAATGATAACCCTCCAGTGCTGGGCAACTTTGAGATTCTTTTCAACAACTATGTCACCAACCGCTCAAGCAGCTTCCCCGGGGGTGCTATAGGCCGTGTGCCTGCCCATGACCCTGATATCTCAGACAGCCTGACATACAGCTTTGAGCGAGGGAATGAACTCAGCCTGGTCCTACTCAACGCCTCCACCGGTGAGCTGAGACTGAGCCGGGCACTGGACAACAACCGGCCCCTGGAAGCCATCATGAGCGTGCTGGTGTCAGGTAAGGAAGATACCCAATGATGTTGGGGTGGGGAATAGTCCTTTAGGGAGGTCTTGGCAGCCACTGGAGGTGGAGTGCCATCCAAGAGGAGCTGGTGACCCAACTCTCTACTCTGTGGATAGCTCAGAGGCTGAGAGATCGGGAACCTGGCCTAAGAAGAAACCCCAGGAATCCTGGCAGCTGGCACAGGCCCCGCCTGCTGCCCCAGGCTGGGCTGGGCTGCTTTGGTTGGCTGCCCCCTGCCTACCAGACTGTGACGCGGTGGGGGAAGTGTTGTGAGACTGCCCTGACTATGGCTGCCAAGAATTGTGGGGGAAAAAAAAGGGCTCGTGGAAGTCTGGAAGGCCCAAGAGCTGGGGGAGGGGGAGGGAAGACCTTGGCTAGGAGGGGCGAAGGCAAGTTGGCTTCTCGGCACCCTGTCACCCTCCCTCATTAGGATGGTCCTGTGATCTCACACAGCCTTTGGTGGGTCAGAGGGCTTTAGGGACAGAGGATTCCACCAAGGGGGTCAGGACCCTGCCGCCTTCTTCTCTTTCTCTCTGGCTCTCAGTAGAGCTGCAGAAGAGACTGACTTGGACTTTGTCTAGAGCATTCCTTTCCCTCCAGGCAGAAAGAGCCTGCCTTGGCTCCCCCTTCAGAGCTCCAGGCAGGAAGTAAAGCCAGAGCTCATTGTCTCCGTCCAAACAGACATCACTGTCCTGAGTTCTTGGTTGGGGTCTGGCTTGGGGGAAGGGCAGCAACAAAGCCAGGGCAGATGGACCTTTTGGGCCCTAGAGTCCACATGGCTTGTTCTTGGGGAGCTAGGCCTCCCCTGCTGACTATGATGGCCTGGTCTCAGGAAAGCAGACACGGTGACTAGAGTGCACTGGGACTACTGAGCTTTGAGGCCAGAGACTCCAGGGCCCTGACTTGGTGGGGAGAGAACAGATTTCTAGGGGCATGGGAGCCTGGCCAGAACCCAGCCTGGGCATTCCTGCTGTTTGGTCAAGTGCTCAGCCTGCGACTCCCCAGACAGCAGGACTTGGGGAAGGAAAGCAGGACTGGGTGATAGTATTCTATCCTTTCTGTCAGCTCTGGGGATGAGAAGCAAGGTGGGAGTGAGACAGACTCAGTAGCCAAGTACTTTCTGGGAGTTGGGGCTAGGAGTGAGGAGGAAGGATTTTAAGGAGTTAAGGATTTTTCCAGGGGTGAGGCCAGGCAGCCCACTCCAGGCAGCCTTTGAGCATCAGGGGAGGGAAGATGGCCTTAGCCCCCTTCCTGTCATACTTCTTACTGAACAGACACTTCCTGGTCCCACCCCTCAGGTGGCTGCAAAGACCAGGGTAAAAGAGCTCTCAAAGGCCATGGGTCAGGCTGTAAACCACCTGAAGCTTCAGTTCCCCTTCAG
Organism: Arvicanthis niloticus; assembly: GCF_011762505.2. NCBI lineage: Eukaryota > Metazoa > Chordata > Mammalia > Rodentia > Muridae > Arvicanthis > Arvicanthis niloticus. Next base: position 87,535,919 of record NC_047661.1, on the reverse strand, counting down.
GAGAAGGAAGCCAGGAGTACCCTCATCTGAGCCTGGCACTAGAGGCAGAAGAAAGGCCTTTCCTTCCTGCCCTCCATCCACAGCCTTCAGTGGTGAATCTGGCTAGATACCTAGGGGCCGTGTGGAGGACAGCTCTGTTTACTCCCGGGGCACACAGCCCCAGTCACAACCCTCTAGGCTAGAGAGAAGGGCCTGGGCAGTAGCTAGGGCCACTGTGGCTGCCTTTCTGCCCTTGTCCCCCTCCCCCATCAGCCCTGACCCTTAGAGTCAGTCACCAAGACAACCCCAAAGTTCAGGAGGCTGGGTGAGGGGGACTGACTCCCACTGTCCCTTTGTCTTCCTTCTCTAGTTCTTTGTCTCCTCCTTCCCTCCCACCCTGCCCGTGGGGACCCTCCTGCACTGCCTGTCTGTCACCTTCTCCCCAGCTTCTGTGTCTTTTTCCTTCTCCTACATTTCCTCCACTGCTGGCTCTTTTCCTGGGTCTTTGTCTTCCCCTGTTGGTCTCTGTGTTTAGATCCTGCCTTCCCTTCTTCCCTCTGGCTGCAGCTGCCCCAGCCCGGGCTTGATGGCTCCTGTAGCCCAAATGGCCCCGGCTGCTACCTTCTTCTGACACACAGGAGAACCTGCCCAAGGCCTGCTCACCTCCCAGACAGCAGAGCCTCTGCCAGAAGAGGGAAGGCTGGGAGGGTGACTCTGGCATCTTCTTGGGTGCAGCTGGCTGAGGCTTAGACCCAGGTGGCATTTCCTGGGTCAGAGCCTACCCCAGCTCTCTCTTCTGTCTAAAACAAGTCAGGCAATGTACCAGCCACTCCTATTCCCAACCTGCCTTTGCACCTGAGGAGTGACCCAGGTCAAGGCAGGGAGGAGGGACAAAGGAAGGAGAAAGAGTAATGGGTTGGTTGCTGGGTTGGGGACAATAGCAGAGGGGCATGTGGCCACAGATGGTGGGCCAGATGGGAAGCAACAGAGACATGCTGGGCGAGGGGCACAGACAGGCCTGGGTTGGTGGACGAAAATATGGAGGAGTGTTGCTTCCCAGGACCAGGGGATGGCAAAGATTCTCTTGCTCATTGGTCCAGGAGCACTGCATGTAGAGTCCCATGTTGCTTTCAGTCTGGAGGGAACATCCCTTCCAGAAAACACTGGGCTGTGACATCAGCTCCTGAGCCCGAGTGCAGGCTTCTAAAAGGAGGCAAAGGAGTCTGATCCCCATGGTGATCTATGGGCAGGCTAGAGGGCTTGGAGGACTGTGGCCTGATGGCTTGGTACCCTGGGGCAAAGAGCAGCAGTCACGGCAGTCACAGCAGCAGGCAAGCGGATCACAGTAGTGAGGCTGAAGGGCAGGTAGGCAGTGGGCTAAGGGCACTGCTGACATGGGTGTCTGCCTTCAGTATGCCCAAGGTAGCAGCCACTCGAAGTATGACATGTACAGAATAAGGCCCCATATCCCTTTTCTGCCCCAGCAACACTGGCTCCCATCCAATCCCACTTGAATGTCGTATTTTGTATCTGATTGTGTGTGTGTGTGTGTGTGTGCGTGTGTTTTCCTTTTTTTTCCTTTTGGGTTTTCAAGACAGGGTTTTTCTGTGTAGCTCTAGCTGTCCTGGAACTTGCTCTGTAGACCAGGCTGCCCTTGAACTCGGAGATCCTCCTGCCTCTGCCTCCTGAGCACTGGTATTAAAAGCAAACATCACCACCACCCAGTTTGCTGCCATGTTTTTAAGATACTTTTTATGTACAAGGGATTCTCATCAGCATCTTAATTTTTTACTGGACACTCACTATGTGTATTGTATTAACTAGGAGTGCCCCGTATAACCCTTCCAAGCCATTTCCCTTTCTCTGCCTCCCAGTTTTCATTTTTAATCTAAACAAAGTCTGTTGCCATGGATATGCACGTTCAGGTGTGCATGGCTCTTCTGAACAGAGGGTGTGTGGGTGGAGTGAGACACCATCGGATGCGTTAGCACATAGCTGTCTATAAGTGAGTGTGCTGCCTGGGGGTATGGCAGGCAGACCTTTAGGTACAACTTGGTGAGCCAAGCGAGCGATGAATACCTAAGAGGCCCTAGTGCCAGAAGAGAGACCAGCCCAGTGAGGCCCAGGGTGAAAGCTGTCCAACCTCTTCTGTTTGTGCCCGATTCCCACCCCCGCCTACCCTTTCTCCAGCTTGAAGCAGTGTGTGATGCTGCCACTGGCTGAGGTGACTCAGCTGGATTTCTTGGGGTGGGGACCCCCCAGGCTACCTAGAGTCGGGTGGGCAGAAGGCTCTGTGTAGGAGGTGTTGCCGTGGGGCTAGCAGGCTTGCATGGGAGCAGTTATGGAGTTGAATACTGGTACCTCTGACCAGATTGATCTTCCACACCCAACCTGCTACAGCATGGCGAGAGGCAAGGTTACGGTGGGACTGAGATGTACAGGGTAAGGGGTGGCAGTCTCTCATGGTACTCTGGGCCCTCTAGAAATTAAACAATGACAAAGCACAATTTTGGAGCAAAGAAACCCAAGGACTGGTCTCAGGGGACAGGGTGTATACTGAATAGGGTGAAAGGCAGTTCATGCATCATGCCAAGAGTATTGGGAAAACATACAAAGAACAGTTTTGAAAAATCTCATTTCTTTAAGCACATATGGGGTAACCCTCTCAAGGAGAGACTTGTCCACAAGTGATACATCTCACTGGCCACATTTATGCTATCTAGAAAAAGGTTTTCTTGGGTACCTTGCAGGATATGGGCTGGATTTTAGCCTACTTGCACCTTCTATTTCTGATGCTTCCTCCCCCTGGTGCTCCCTCCTCCTGATGATCCCTTCTATGCTCCCTCCTCCTGGTCTTCCCTCCTCCTGGTCCTCCCTCCTCTTGGTGCTCTCTCTTCCTGGTGCTCACTCTTATGATTACTCCTTCCTACTGCTACCTCCTCCTGGTGCTCCTTCTTCTCATTAGTCCTTCGTAGTGCTCCCTCCTCCTGGTGCTCTCTCCTGGCCCTCATCATTCCTTTCCTTTGGTGCTCCCCACTCCTAATGGTGCTCCCTCATCTCAGTACTTCTTGATGGTACTCCCTCTTCCTGATACTCCCTCTTCCTTGCTCCTTTTTCTTGACTCCTCCTCTGACTATCACACAAGCCTACTCCCTCCTTTGCTCTAAGCCAGGGTCTTGTGACTTGGCACATATGCTTCTGCCTACCCCAAGGCGGATGTTGATTTATGTTGCCTCTCTTCAGATGGTGTCCACAGTGTGACAGCCCAGTGCTCACTACGTGTCACCATCATCACAGACGAGATGCTCACACACAGCATCACCCTGCGCTTGGAAGACATGTCTCCAGAACGCTTTCTGTCACCACTGCTGGGACTCTTCATTCAGGCTGTGGCAGCCACGTTGGCCACACCCCCAGATCACGTGGTGGTCTTCAATGTGCAAAGGGATACTGATGCCCCAGGCGGCCATATCCTCAACGTGAGCCTGTCAGTGGGCCAGCCTCCAGGACCCGGAGGTGGGCCACCCTTTCTACCTTCAGAGGATCTGCAGGAGCGCCTGTACCTCAACCGCAGCCTGCTCACCGCCATCTCAGCACAGCGCGTGCTCCCCTTCGATGACAACATTTGCCTGCGGGAGCCCTGCGAGAATTACATGCGCTGTGTGTCTGTGCTGCGCTTCGACTCCTCCGCGCCCTTCATCGCCTCCTCTTCGGTGCTCTTCCGGCCCATCCACCCTGTCGGGGGTCTGCGCTGTCGCTGCCCACCAGGCTTCACAGGCGACTACTGCGAGACGGAGGTGGACCTCTGTTATTCAAGACCTTGTGGACCCCATGGGCGCTGCCGCAGCCGAGAGGGCGGCTATACCTGCCTCTGTCGCGACGGCTACACGGGTGAGCCTAGGGCAGGGACAATGGGGACGGCCCTGCAGGGCTGACGCTCTGGGCCAAGCACAAATCAGGCTAATAATGGGGCTGCCTCGTTCCTTCCAAGAGTATAAACGATAGGTCCTTCAGCCGTTCTTAGATCCTACTTGCTTTTTGACAGCTGCCTGCTTAGTAAGTCGGAATGAGGAGCTATGTTCCCTGTGCGTGCCCACACACCCACACCCACACTGGCACATGCTGCCTGCACGCAGACCCACTAAAATTGTGTAATTGAGGTCAGTCCGTCACCTGGGTTTGTGTTTCAGCTCTACCACTAATAGCTGTGTGAAAATGAGCGAACTACTAAGCGACTCTTCCCACAGTATTTAAGATGGAGATAACCAATTTATGTAGGTCAAAAGTTGCTTGTGAGGATTCATGTCAATAATTTGACAGGAAGAGAAAGCTGGCTTGTGTGGTGAATGTTGGCTTTTGTTTGAGGAAGTCCTGAGATGAGGTGACTTGATCCAGTTAGAGGTGTTGCTGGCCCAGGACCAGGCCTTCATAATGCTGAGTGAATCCCTTCATTAACTTGTAGGCAGATTTTCCCCACCCAGGAACTGGAGGAAGGCACTGAAAAGCAGGGGTGTGGAGTCGTGGGAGTTCCAGGACACTGGACCTGTGTAGCTCTGAGCAGCATGGCACCATTTCTGCCTCCCCATTGGTCTGTGGCTACAGGTCTCTTCACACCCTGCCCCACCCTATAGGCTCTGCTGCTCCTCAGCTGACTGGCTCCTTTTCCTTCCCAGACTCCCAGGCTTCATGTCCTCCAGCGCCAGCCGCACTGGCTCTGCCAGTAGCGTAGGCAGGCTCGGTGCCTCCTGCTGCATCCTCCTGCTCAGAACTTGCCAGACTTGACTCTTCTGTGCTGCTGCTGGGGGTGGGGGGAGAGGGGAGGGTGCGTTTGAGAGAGGGGAAGGGAGTCTTTGTCCAGGAGGATGGGGAAGGGGGCTCAGAGTAGGCGAACAACAGTTTCCATGGAAACAAGAGCCAGTCACTAGGCACAGGGAACTGAGAACCTATCTCTAGAATCAGAGTCGGGAGGGAAAGGAGTGGATTTTCCCATCTGATAATCTGAATTTTCAGTCCCGATTCCTCGCCTGTCCTCAGGCTCAGGCCATGCTCTCTCAGCCTTGTTTATGTGCGGGGGGTCCTCAGTTCAGACCCTGCTGTTCTGTTCTTGAGGGGGGAGCCCCAGCTTACTTCACACCATCGACCCCCAACCCATAACTCAAATAGACATGGAAACCCTGTCACATCTCTAGGGAAGAAAACTGATCTCTGATCCTGACGGACACAAAAGCAGAAGTGGAAGGGGGAAGAACGGGGAGTGGGGGCTGGCACAGCCCTATGCTGTCCTCTAGGTCCGTCCTGGCTTGGCGTTTGCCTCTGCAGGAGCTAGGGCCTGGGGACCAGCTGCAGAGAGAATAGTGTGGTGGCCAGTAAGAGGAGCTGGTGTGGCGTAGATTTCAGAGGAGAAAGTCACCGAGATGAAGTGAGAACACATGGGAGAGTCCTGAGGATGAGGAGAGGTCACAGGAGATGTTACCAGGGACGCATTAGACTTCTCACCACTGGATTACCCAAGAGAGACAGTTTAAAACAAGAAAGGTTAATTTTGTCTCTCGGTCTCTGCAGTTTCAGTTCTGCTGGCTGGTCCTTCGCTCACCGCTGCTCACCCAGATGAGAAGGGTCTGGGGACAAGATATAGCCCTTTATGGCACACTCCCAGTGACCTTGCTTCCTCCAGCTTTACTCCGCCTGATGTTTCCAATACCTCCTAAAATAGCTCCCTCAGCCAGGACCAAGCCTTTATTATATGAGCCGGGGGAGGGAGGAACATTTCATATTCAAACTGTAATAGGGGGCTCTTCAATTGCCTTCTCTTCAGGCCTCACCCTGCCTGTCTTTTCTCCCCAGGTGAGCACTGCGAAGTGAGCGCCCGCTCAGGCCGTTGTACTCCCGGCGTCTGCAAGAATGGGGGTACCTGTGTCAACCTGTTGGTGGGAGGCTTTAAATGTGACTGCCCCTCCGGGGACTTTGAGAAACCCTTCTGCCAGGTGACCACACGCAGCTTCCCAGCCCGCTCCTTTGTCACCTTCCGTGGCCTGCGCCAGCGCTTCCACTTCACCCTGGCCCTCTCGTGAGTGATGAAGCTTTGGGTTGCAGGGCACTCGTGAGAGTGTGGGGTACCTCCTGGCCTAGTAGATGGGGTAGCAAGTCAGTGAACATACTGGGAGCACTCAGTTGTTGACAGAGCACTTGTCTGCTTTGCCAGCAGGTTGCCTTCACCATCGGGATCTGGCTGGCACTCTTAACCCCACCCTTGAGGATGGGGAGCCAGAATGCCAGGATTCTTGTGGGCTTGTTATCTGCATTCTGACTCCATAGCCTTAGTCAAAGTGCCAGTTTTGCTGTTGCTTAGATGTCTGGGGTACTGGCACGTCTGGGGTACTGGCACGTCTGGGGTACTGGCACGCAGGTGGGTGCCTCATCCCTTGCACCATGACCAACCCCCCCCCATACAGGTTTGCTACCAAGGAGCGTGACGGGCTCCTGCTGTACAATGGGCGTTTCAATGAGAAGCATGACTTTGTGGCTCTCGAGGTGATCCAGGAGCAGGTGCAGCTCACCTTCTCTGCGGGTGAGCCCAGTGCCTCGCGTCCTTATCCATCTCCTAAGATCTTATGTCTCAGAACCTCTGACCTCAAGCCATGTGCCTCCCCTCCCAGTCAAACCTGAACCTGGCCTCCATCCCTAGACCTGCCTACTTCTCTGCCACCCCCAACTCTCTTTCTGTGACCCAGCTTACCTGGTCCTTTCTCTAGGGGAATCAACCACCACTGTGTCTCCATTTGTGCCTGGAGGGGTCAGTGATGGCCAGTGGCACACAGTACAGCTGAAGTACTACAATAAGGTGGGTCTGGGTGAGGGACAGGGGAGTTAGAGGGTCCTGTTCTTGGTGTATGTGCTTTTCTAGACCTGGATGGTATTGTGAGTGGTGGGTAAGGCTGCTCATAGCTCTGTGCATGGGAAGAGGGAGGGGGTGTGTTTTGCAGGGCACCTCCATCCCTCTGGCTGGTCCTTGGTTGTAGGAGTATGTGTATGGACAGGGGCAGCGCTGTGCTGGTGTCTCTGCCGGGTTGTCTACTGCCTCCCTTCTCTGTCCACAGCCACTGTTGGGTCAGACAGGGCTTCCCCAAGGTCCATCTGAGCAGAAGGTAGCTGTGGTGTCTGTGGATGGCTGTGACACAGGGGTGGCTCTGCGCTTTGGAGCTACGTTGGGCAACTACTCCTGTGCTGCCCAGGGCACCCAAGGAGGCAGCAAGAAGTAAGCAGAGAGGGGGGCCAGGAGCTAGGGGGAGGGTAACATGGGTCAAGGGGCTGGGGCTCCAGAGTGGGAAGCAGTCAGATACACCCCTTCCCTACACTGGTCCTGTTGGGGAATTAGAGTCAGGTCTTGGTGGGCTATGAGGGGAAGGGGTATGAGCTGAGAGCACGTCTGTCTATATTGGGGTGCCCCTACTTCCTGGGCATTGTTTTGAAAGGGTCTCTTGGCCTTGGCCCAAGTGCTCCCTTTCTTGGGCCTAGTAGCAGGGTATGGGGTAAGAGAAGACCATAAACTTAAAACCCTCTGTCTTTACACTTTCGTCCCCTAGGTCTCTGGACCTGACAGGGCCCTTGTTGCTGGGTGGGGTGCCAGATCTGCCTGAGAGCTTCCCTGTCCGAATGCGGCACTTTGTGGGCTGCATGAAGAACCTCCAAGTGGATAGCCGCCACGTAGACATGGCCGACTTCATTGCCAACAATGGCACTGTGCCTGGTACGAGGACCCGGGGGTAGGGGCAAGGCTGGGAGCCAAGTGCCAAGAGGATCGGCTGTGCATGACATGGGGATACCAGCCTGTGTGGTCTTCCAGTCACTGCTGTTGGTTTCCAGAGCCTTGGGGTCCTTGAGTCCCTTTCTCTCCGTTCTAGGCTGCCCCACCAAGAAGAATGTGTGTGATAGCAACACTTGCCATAACGGTGGTACCTGCGTGAACCAGTGGGATGCATTCAGCTGCGAGTGTCCACTAGGCTTCGGGGGCAAGAGCTGTGCCCAGGGTAGGAGTGGCAGCTGCCACAGGTTGGGGCCTGGGTGCTGTCAGTTGTCTGGGATCATGGGCAGGGCTTGGGGCAGGCTTTTGGCAGGGCTCTGTGAGCTAGGCTGTGGGTGGAAGAGCGTGTCTGGGCAGAGTAAGGAGAAGCTAGGCAGGAGACAAAGGGCCTAGTCAGAGGCAGGCCCTGGGCACAATGTAGGGCGGGCCCGGAACAGGTAAATGCTCTGGAGGGCGGGGCAGTGAGAGGATTGGATGTGAGGGGAGGCGAGGGTCTGGCTCTCATGGAACTGCCACGCTTCCAACTCCACTGCTCTGCCCTTGAGTCACTTTTCGTCTGCCTTCCCAGAAATGGCCAATCCCCAGCGTTTCCTGGGCAGCAGCCTTGTGGCCTGGCATGGCCTTTCTCTGCCCATCTCTCAGCCCTGGCACCTCAGCCTCATGTTCCGCACACGCCAGGCAGATGGCGTCCTGCTGCAGGCCGTCACCAGGGGGCGCAGCACCATCACCCTGCAGGTGATGCAGGGCACGTGGGAGTGTGGCAAGCCTTGGCTTGGCTAGCATTGTAGGAGCCTTCAGGGGGTTGGACCCAGGTGGCTGGGCAGGGTTTGGCAGAAGCAAAGAGTTGGCTGGGCCCATTTGGCGTGTCAGTACTGCCACCTATTGGGCATAAGGGAAATAAGCAGTCTCCTCTGCCCTCACCAGGCGGATTGGAAGAGCCCCTTGAGGTGGTCTGCTGATTTTTTTTTTCCTCTTTTGTACAGCTTCGGGCAGGCCACTTAGTGCTAAGTGTGGAGGGCACAGGGCTCCAGGCATCATCTCTACGTCTGGAGGCAGGCCGAGCCAATGATGGTGACTGGCATCATGCGCAGCTGGCACTGGGAGCTAGCGGGGGCCCTGGCCATGCCATCCTGTCCTTTGACTACGGGCAACAGAAGGCAGAGGGCAATCTGGGCCCTCGGCTGCATGGGCTGCACCTGAGCAATATTACAGTCGGGGGAGTTCCTGGGCCAGCCAGCGGTGTGGCCCGTGGCTTCCGGGGCTGTTTGCAAGTGAGTCTCCTCCCCTGACCTCCCATCCCATTCCTGCCTGGAGCCCTGTTCCACTGAGGGCTAATGCTGCTCTTATCCCTCCAGGGTGTGAGGGTAAGCGAGACACCTGAGGGTATCAGCAGTCTGGATCCCAGTCGTGGGGAGAGCATCAATGTGGAGACAGGCTGTAGCTGGCCAGATCCTTGTGACTCGAATCCATGTCCCGTCAACAGCTACTGCAGCAACGACTGGGACAGCTACTCTTGTAGCTGTGATCCAGGTATGCTGAGGATGCTGGGAAATGGGGCCGGTGGCACGGGTCACACTCTGTGTAATATGTGGCCTGTCACATCTTCTCTGAGCCGTCATCTCCTACAGGGGGATAGCCATCTGGTGCAGTGCTCAGAGTGGAAGTAGATAAGCGGAGTTAGATGGAAGAGAATGCCAGTAGAGGATGGGCCCTGAACCTTTCTGATCCTTCTTGTCCAGGTTACTATGGTGACAACTGTACAAATGTGTGCGACCTGAACCCATGCGAGCACCAGTCTGTGTGTACCCGAAAACCCAATGCACCCCATGGCTACATCTGCGAGTGTTTACCAAATTACCTTGGGCCATACTGTGAGACCAGGTAGGTGGGTCAGGGCTTATCTCTGGTGTCACTCAGAGCCCTGAGAGTCTGGCCAAGCTGCAGCTGAAGCTGAAAGGACCACGTGTTGTTGAACCAAGTGGGAGGAGATGTACTGGCAGAGGGGGCTCATGCCTGTTTGGATGCCTTTCTGCAGGATTGACCAACCTTGCCCCCGTGGCTGGTGGGGACACCCCACATGTGGTCCATGCAACTGTGATGCCAGCAAAGGCTTTGACCCAGACTGCAACAAGACAAGCGGGGAGTGCCACTGCAAGGTGAGAGTCTCAGATGAGCCCCGACTGTGGCACCCTGGCCTGTAACTTCTGACCCTACAGGGAAAGCAGAGGAGGAGAGGTGGGCCTTCCTCCAGAGAGCCGAGGGCCCTGTGCCTTTACCATATCAGGCATGGCACGTGGTTGTCTGCCCTTATATCCGGCTGTAGGGGGATCCAGGACTAGTATTGAGTCAGTGAGCCCTGACTAGCTATATGAACTGTCTGCAGCCTAGTCTGAATGTTTGGTTTCTCACTGATGAGTTCAACGCCAAGTCACTACCTGCTGTTGAGAATGTTGAATCCTATTCCCACAAAGGTAGAGGAGGCTCTCTCCAGGGAGGCCGGAGCTTGAAACTCCACTAGCATCCAGGAGAAGACATCTTGATCCAATGACCCCCTTCTTCTCTCCTAGGAGAATCACTACCGACCCTCAGGCAGCCCCACTTGTCTCTTGTGTGACTGTTATCCCACTGGTTCTTTGTCCCGAGTCTGTGACCCTGAGGATGGCCAGTGTCCGTGCAAGCCTGGAGTCATTGGGCGTCAGTGTGATCGCTGTGACAACCCTTTTGCTGAGGTCACCACCAATGGCTGTGAAGGTAGGTTCCTCACCGTATGCCAAGAGCTACGTTCCAGAGGTTAGAAATGAGGCTGGCCATGGGTCGGGGACGTGGAAGGAAGGTTGCGGGGCCTGGACAGAACTGCTTATAGGTAACCATGTGCTCTTCTCCATAGTGAATTATGACAGCTGCCCACGGGCCATAGAGGCTGGGATCTGGTGGCCCCGCACACGGTTCGGGCTACCTGCTGCTGCCCCCTGCCCCAAAGGCTCCTTTGGTAGGTCTTAGAGGACTACAGTATGATATTGGACACCTGACCTTTACTGTCAGAGGAATAAAGACAGCTCCCAGGGCCCCACTTTCTGGCTTCTAGCTCCCAAAGACTCACTCACTTACCCCTCAACCTGTAATAATAAGTCTGACCAAATGTGCCTGTATCCAACCCAAACAGAACTGTTGAAAACCCTGCATGTTCTGGGAATGGGGTTGGGAGCTAAACTCAAAGGCAGATTGCACAGGGCACCTGTCTTCCGCTAACTCCCTAGTACTGGAGTTACCCCACATTACAGGGAGGCAGCCCTGAGGAGTATGGCATGCTGGGTACTATCCCAAGGAGATCCGGGTTAGTGATGCACAGCATTCCTGGCTAAGGAGTAGTGGAATGCAAGGCAGTAGCTGGACGGACAGGCATAGTGGTATCTTGGGGGCGTGGTGGCAGAGGTTACATACCTCTGTTCCTTTGACCATTGTACTGACTTTGTTGAGATGTTTTGGCTCTGGAGTTCTGCACACCCGCCTTCTTACTTTCTTATGGGCTGCTTGTCCCCGTCTGGCTCATGAGGTACTCCGGACTTCCGCTGTCTCCCTAAGCTCCGCCTTCTCGGCTTCTTCCCTCCAGGGACTGCTGTGCGCCACTGCGATGAGCACAGGGGTTGGCTCCCCCCAAACCTCTTCAACTGCACATCAGTCACTTTCTCAGAGCTAAAGGGCTTTGTAAGTTGACCCCTTGTCTTTTCTTTTTCACACCCTTATCTTTGGAAATGGAGTTCCTGAATCCTGGCTCCTGTTTTCCTGAGAGGCCGCTTCTTCCCCACCTACCTCTTGAGGCCCTTTTACTCCACAGCCTAGTTACCTCCATCCTGTCTGACCCTCTGCAATTCTGGTCCTCCATCCAGGCTGAGCGGCTACAGCGGAACGAATCAGGCCTGGACTCAGGACGCTCCCAGAGGCTAGCCCTGCTCCTGCGCAATGCCACCCAGCACACCTCTGGTTACTTTGGCAGTGATGTCAAGGTGGCTTACCAGCTGGCCACACGACTCCTGGCTCATGAGAGTGCCCAGCGGGGCTTTGGACTATCTGCCACACAGGATGTACACTTCACTGAGGTGGGGCTTGAAGTGGGCTTGGTGGGGCCCAGTGAGAGATCCTGTTTGTGGAAATCTTGGGGGAGAGAGGAGGATACTCCCCTACTGGAAGGAGGCTCACTCCTGGCATGAGGCTTCCATGACAGCCTGTAAGCCATGGCACAACACAGTAGATTAAAAGTACCTCCTCCTACCAGTAGCAGGATCCTTGTAACTAGCAAAGGCTGCTTGTGTTGAGGTGTAAGCTGACCCGAAGCACAGCCCTACCTAGTATACCAAGAGCTCAGTCTTTTCAGGGAACCAAAGAGGCACTCAAAAGAACGAGGCATGCAAGGACACACTGGGTGACTCTGATTGAAGATGTGGAGGAAGGGTTAGAGGCGGGGCACCCATGCTGGAAATGGACAGTATGACACACAAGGCTTCCCAGGGGAGACTGTGGGGACTGCTGAGGGAGGGACATAGTGGGTGGGTCCAGACCAGGCACAGCCTGGAACTTGGTATGAGGCTGACCACAAGCCTACGCCACTATGACCATGCCCATCTCCAGAATCTGCTGAGAGTGGGCAGCGCCCTCCTGGATGCAGCCAACAAGAGGCACTGGGAACTGATCCAGCAGACAGAGGGTGGCACCGCCTGGCTGCTCCAGCACTATGAGGCTTACGCCAGCGCCCTCGCCCAGAATATGAGGCACACCTACCTAAGCCCCTTCACCATCGTGACACCCAACATTGGTGAGGTGGTGCTGGGCTGTGGGGGTGTGTGGAGAGAGTCCTTCCCCTGTTTCAAAGAGCAGCCATGCTTAGGGCCTACCTGCCTCACTTGATAAGTGACTTGTGACCATATTCCTTTCTAGTTATCTCTGTAGTGCGCCTGGATAAAGGGAGCTTTGCTGGGACCAAGCTGCCCCGGTACGAGGCGTTACGTGGGGAGCGTCCTCCAGATCTTGAGACCACAGTCATTTTGCCAGAGTCTGTCTTCAGAGGTCAGTGGAGAACACGGATGTGGTAACAGCCTAGTGTGGGACACCCATGCAGTGGGCAGGACCAGCTGAATGTGGCAGCATGTACTTCCAGAGATGCCCCCCATGGTGAGATCTGCAGGACCCGGCGAAGCCCAGGAGACTGAGGAGCTGGCGCGGCGGCAGCGGAGGCACCCAGAACTGAGTCAGGGAGAGGCAGTGGCCAGTGTCATCATCTACCACACCCTGGCTGGACTGCTGCCCCACAACTATGACCCTGATAAGCGTAGCCTGAGGTAAGCGGCCAGGACAAAGCCTGGGAGGTTGGGGTTAGCAAGGGAACGTGGAAACATCTCCCAGTGATGAAGGTGTCATGTGGCTGATTTGGTGACTTTCTGTCATCAGAGTCCCCAAGCGCCCAGTCATCAACACACCTGTGGTAAGCATCAGTGTCCACGACGATGAGGAGCTCCTGCCACGTGCTCTGGACAAGCCAGTCACTGTGCAGTTCCGGCTGCTGGAGACGGAGGAGCGAACCAAGCCCATCTGTGTCTTCTGGAACCATTCGATCCTGTGAGCCTGTACCACTATTATTCCTATGACTTTGGACCAAGAGTCCAGGTTCCTGGCTGCCCACCCCTCTTCCTCCCTGACTCCGTCTTCCTCTTGCAGAGTCAGTGGCACTGGTGGCTGGTCCGCCCGAGGCTGTGAAGTTGTCTTCCGTAACGAGAGCCACGTCAGCTGCCAATGCAATCATATGACAAGCTTTGCTGTGCTTATGGATGTGTCCCGACGAGAGGTTGGACTCACAGGGGTAGCCCAGAGCGGTGGGTAGGAACCAAGTCGAGGGGCTGGGTGCTCAGGCCCTGCTCTTTGTGATTCCCTACCACTCATCTCTCAGAATGGTGAGATCTTGCCACTGAAGACCCTGACATACGTGGCCCTTGGAGTCACCTTAGCTGCCCTGACGATCACCTTCCTCTTCCTCACCCTTCTTCGTGCCCTTCGATCCAACCAGCATGGCATCCGACGCAACCTCACAGCTGCCCTGGGCCTGGCCCAGCTGGTCTTCCTCCTGGGGATCAACCAGGCTGACCTCCCTGTAAGATTCTTCCTCTCCTAGAGACCCTCCCAACTTCCAGCCCCACCAAGGCTCCTGGTGTCCCCTCTGTGACCTCTCCCACCCCTCCTCCCATAGCAATGAATGGATAAAGGGCCCATTCCAGCACCTGGCCCACAGTTGGCTCTTCTCTAGTTCTCTCATGATGTCCCAGCGACCCAGATATTCTTGCCTATAGTCTGGGCTTCCTCCGAGGCAGTGCACACCACCAGGCTTCCCCACTGCCTCCCCCGGGTGCACTCCTTGTATGGCTGCCTTGGCTCCTGATCCATGTTCTGGCCCTCAGTTTGCTTGCACAGTTATTGCCATCCTGCTGCACTTCCTGTACCTCTGCACCTTCTCCTGGGCTCTGCTGGAGGCCTTACACCTGTACCGGGCGCTCACAGAGGTGCGAGACGTCAATGCCAGCCCCATGCGTTTCTACTACATGCTGGGCTGGGGCGTTCCTGCTTTCATCACAGGTATCCTGGTTCTCCACCTTCACGCATGTACCCCAAACCCATAGCTCAGGTCCTAAGAATTCCTTCTCCCTATATGTGGACAACCTGGAATCAGGTATCAGGGGCTGGGCTTCTCTTTGGAGAGGGGAGTGAACAGATGGTCCTTCTATCTGTTCCACACCGGGTCTGTTAACTTTGATGGCAGCATAATTACCTCCTCGCTTGCTGTCTCTATGCTCCAGGTCTAGCTGTAGGCTTGGATCCTGAAGGTTATGGGAACCCTGACTTCTGCTGGCTCTCCATCTATGATACGCTCATCTGGAGTTTTGCTGGACCAGTGGCCTTTGCTGTTTCGGTAAGTACTAGAAAGCAGGATGAGAGGGTCCTACAGATCTCCTTTAGGAAGAGCTGCGGCTTCTGGGGCCCCTGGGCAAGGCAGGAACTGTCTCTGCTCTCTGGTCCTTTCATGTCCCTCTCCACTGCCTAGATGAGCGTCTTCCTGTATATCCTATCGGCCCGAGCCTCCTGTGCTGCCCAAAGGCAGGGCTTCGAGAAGAAAGGCCCTGTGTGAGTACTGGCAGGTGGCTGGGCACAGGGCGGGTGTTGGTATAGAGGGTGTCATGGCAGGAGTCACATATGCCCTGCCCTCCAGCTCAGGCCTGCGCTCCTCCTTCACTGTCCTCCTGCTGCTGAGTGCCACGTGGCTGCTGGCACTGCTCTCTGTCAACAGCGACACTCTCCTCTTCCACTACCTCTTTGCCGCCTGCAATTGTGTCCAGGTACCTGGCCCTGCCCTCCTGAGTGGAAGAGAGCACGCCTGGGGGTGGGGTGCCTAGTGTGTCAACCATGGCTATCTCTGCCTGCCAGGGCCCCTTCATCTTCCTCTCCTATGTGGTGCTGAGCAAGGAGGTCCGGAAAGCACTCAAGTTTGCCTGCAGCCGGAAGCCCAGTCCTGACCCTGCCTTGACCACTAAGTCTACCCTGACCTCGGTGAGGGAGCCTAGGTCTGATGGAAGGGGAAGCAGGCCCGAGGAACCTGTTTGCTCTTTGTACTTTTTAACCTGGGCATACTCTTCCCCATCTCCGCACACGGTCGTGTTAGGAGGAGGGGGTGAAGTGGCATGTGTTCCCTTGGGAGGAAATGCTATTACTGGGTAAAAGAGTTTTTGACTGGGGGAGATGCAGGCAGAGATCGGTTGTCAGGTGGGACACCCTGTGCCTGAGAATTCCTCATGAATTTTGATAAATTTCCTGTCTCCTAGAATATTCTCAGGAGACAGTTCCAAGAGCCTTTTTTTTTTTTTTTTTTTTTTTAAAGAGTGAGCCCTTATACAAGTCCTGGGCATTAGGAATGTTCAGTGCTACACAGTTGTGCTATAGCTGTGCCCAGTGCTAGGCCCCACAGTGAAGGCAACACGGAAGGGCCTTCCAGTCCCTGGGCATGTGGGAGGCAGGGCTCCGGGTAATTTCCTGGAGCCCTTTACTTTCTAGCCGGGGGCCACTCCCTCCCGTTTGTCCACTTACTGATATGTCTGTCTCTGGCCCAGTCCTATAACTGCCCCAGCCCTTACGCAGACGGGAGGCTATACCAGCCTTATGGAGATTCGGCGGGTTCATTGCACAGTGCCAGCCGCTCAGGCAAGAGTCAGCCCAGCTACATCCCCTTCTTGCTGAGGTGAGCCTGGGAAACAGGAGAGCTGGGAAAGAGGGAAAGACTGTGCATGCTAGAACCAAGAGCAGCCAGCTGCTAGGAGCTGAATGTCTCAGACTGTGGCCAACACAGGTCACAGTTTAGATTAGAAGCAGTAAGGGACATGGGGTAGGGCCTGGGAATCCTACCAGAGAGACCAGACTGACCTCTACAGCATGGTCTTGTCTTCTTAGGGAGGAGTCCACACTAAACCCTGGCCAAGTTCCCCCTGGCCTAGGAGACCCAAGTGGCCTATTCCTTGAAGGTCAAGCCCAGCAACACGGTGAGGACAGAGGCCCTGGATGCCTAGCAGGGCAGGGACCTGGCTTTTGCTGAGGGTGGGCTGGGGCAGGTGGGACAGTTGTGATCCCTCCCTGACCTCCCAGATCCTGACACGGACTCTGACAGTGACCTGTCCCTGGAAGATGACCACAGTGGTTCCTATGCTTCTACCCACTCATCAGACAGCGAGGAAGAGGAGGAGGAGGCCGCCTTCCCTGGCGAGCAGGGCTGGGACAGCCTGCTGGGTCCTGGAGCTGAGAGACTGCCCCTTCACAGTACCCCCAAGGGTGGGCCAGCACCAGGGCTGCAGCCATTGGGGGGCAACGGAAGCCTAAGAGGCCAGGGCTTCTTGGAAAATAGAACTGGGTGGTGGCTATCCTAACTGTCTACTCTCTCTGGGACTCACTCATAGGCTTCCTTTCTTTGACAGATGGGGGTCCAGGGTCTGGGAAGGTCCCTTGGCCAGGAGACTTTGGGACCACAACAAAGGAGAATAGTGGTAGTGGGCCCCTTGAAGAGCGACCACGGGAGAATGGAGATGCCCTAACTCGGGAAGGGTCTCTGGGATCCCTTCCGGGCCCTTCTACCCAACCTCACAAAGGTAAGTGATGAGGCTCTTCCATCTGCTTCACTCTCCCATCCTCTTGCTGGAGCTGTTAGGATGCCCCATCTCATGGCACCCACACCTTGTACCCAGGCATCCTCAAGAAGAAGTGTCTGCCCACCATCAGTGAGAAGAGCAGCCTGCTAAGGCTTCCCCTGGAGCAGGGCACAGGGTCTTCTCGGGGCTCCTCTGCCAGTGAGGGCAGTCGGAACGGACGTCCTCCCCGCCCACCACCGCGCCAGTCTCTCCAGGAACAGCTGAATGGGGTCATGCCCATCGCCATGAGCATCAAGGCAGGCACGGTGGATGAGGACTCATCTGGCTCTGAGTGAGTCGGGTTGGGTGGGAGGGACGGGGTGTTACCTGCAGAGATCCTCACCGGCCCAGAGATGCCTCTGAGCTTCACCAGGCTACTCTGCTTGCCAGTTGAAAGACAGTTGGGCTAAGCAGAGACCAGCTCCCTGTGTGCCCAGACAACATGGTGCTTTGTTGGGGGTATACCAGACCCCCTGGGCTTTATGTGCAGTTGCCCATCCCCAGTAGTGCAAGAGGGTGGGAGCTGGGGCTGCTTTTCTATTTCTGTCTCTGGTGGAAGCTGCTCACTGTCCCCTCTGTTGCTCCAGCTAACCCTCTGTCTGCCTTCTCTGCCATTCTCCTCTCCTGCCTCTCCAGATTTCTCTTCTTTAACTTCCTGCATTAACCCTGGGCCGGTGTTCCTTCGTCCCCTCCCCTGCTGCGCTCATGCCCCAATCCTGTCTTCTGCTTTATCCTGCCCCGCTCCCTACCGCCCGCGCCCGCCTGCCTGCCGAAGCAGCAGCGACGAGCCGTCCATCTGAGGAGCCTGGGCCATGCACCTATAAGGCCATCTAGTGCCAAGTCCCTCCCCCACCTCTCCCTCACTGCACTTTGGACCCTCGGGGGCCAACATCTCCAAGACAAAGTTTTTCAGAAAAAAAAAAAAAAGAGGAAAAAAGAATTTAAAAAAGGATCTCCACTCTTCATGACTTCAGGGATTAATTTTTTTTATATACGCTGGAAATGGACTTCCCTTTCCCTTCCCAAAGAGGATAGGACCTCCCAGGATGCGTCCCAGCCTCTCTTCAGTTTCATCTGCTGTGCCTCTGGGAGGAGAGGGACTCTTAGGGGGCCTGCCCCTCATTTGCCATCACCAAAAGGAAAGGACAAAGCCACATGCACCAGGGGCAGGAGCCCCTGCAAGGCTGCACCAGCAGGCTGCACTGGACAGACGGACAGGCCTCAGATGGTGAGGGGTCAGGACCAAAAAAAAAAAAAAATGGCACTTCCCACTGGCCAGTTCCACCTCTCCCAGGAACTGGTAAGCCCTGTCCGGCCAGGGGCAGAAGGACTCATGGCCCCTGGACCCCCCAAATGCTGCATGAACCGTTTTTTTAAGGCAAAGCCTGTGTCCCCAAGATGGGGACTGACTACCCCAGCCCCTCTCCTTTTCCTGGACTCTGGCCATGAGCTACAGCCCAGGTGTCTGCTCAGTTTGCTGACCCCAAAGTGCTTCATTTCTCCTGCCCAACCTTGTAGGGAGGGCCAGTCACCGTTGAGTTGCTTCTTTGCTGTGTGGGCGGCACCAGGAGGAAGAGTAAGCACAGAGCTGGCTTGGTGGCCCCGACGGGCCTCGAGCACAGGTTTCAAGTCTGGGTTCTGGTGTCCACTCACCCCCTCCCCGCCAAATCAGACAAATGCTGTTTTGTCTGACCTGCTGTGGCCTCTGAGACATGTTCTATTTTTAACCCCTTCCTGGAATTGGCTCTCTTCTTCAAAGAACCAGGTCCCCGTTCCTTGACCCCAGCTCCCTGTGAAGAGAGAGTTAATATATTTTTAATTTATTTGTTGTTTTTGTGTGTGTGTGTGTTGGGATGGGTTTCTGTCTGGTCCCAGGGGGTCTCATGTGGCCATCGCAGGCTGGTGAGCATCTGGCAGCCCTGGATTTGGGGCCTACCACCCTTCCTCACTCCGTTTGCTCCCTAGGTTTTTACCAACCACTGTTCATTTGCGTCGTCCTTTCCTCCAAGCATGTATTCCAGACTTGTCACTGACTTCCCTTCTAGAGCAGGGGGTAGAATAAAGACTCTCGGCAGGAAGGGCGTTCCTGTTCCTCACTTACAAGGCTGGCCTCTGGCTTTTCTGCCACGGACTCTCACCTGCTCTCTGCTCTGCCCTCTTTCCCTCAGCAATTCCTGTAAAGGGTTAAAAATTTAACTGGATTTAAAAAAAAAAAAAAAAAAAAAACTACTGATGACTTGACTTAAAAAAAATACAAAGATGCTGGATGCTAACTTGATGCTAACCACCAGATTGTACAGTTTGATTGTTGCTGTAAATATGGTAGAGTTTTGTTTTTGTTTTGTTCTTTTCCCCCATACTACTGAATAAACTAGTTCTGTGCAGGAACTGTGTCATCGCTGGCTTCTGTATAGCGAGCGACCTGGGTAGAGGCCTGGATTTTGGGAAACAGAGTAGGTAGAACCTTGAAGACCTGGAAGAGAGAGAGAGAGAGAGACTAAAGCCATATCAGCAGGCCCTGAGTCTGGCTGTTTGAAGGTAAAGATGGGTGGGTAGGTGGGTATTTTTTTCCCCCTAGAATATGAGAATTGTCAAGCTGGAGAGGTTACACAAATCAGGCAGGGTCTCAGCCTGAGTCCCAGACAAACAAGTTTTCTAGGACAGAATTCAGTAGATACGAAGGAGTGGGAGTTTCTGAGGCTTTTTTTTTTTTTTTGTATTTTGTTTTGTTTTTTGAGTCAGGGTTTCCCTGGCTGTTCTGGAACTCATTCTATAGACCAGGCTGGCCTCGAGCTCAGAGATCTATCTGCCTCTGCCTCCCAAGTGCTGGGATAAAAGGTGTGTGCTATCACCACCTGGCTATTAGGGGCTG
The DNA here is from genome assembly GCF_011762505.2 of Arvicanthis niloticus. Taxonomy (NCBI): domain Eukaryota; kingdom Metazoa; phylum Chordata; class Mammalia; order Rodentia; family Muridae; genus Arvicanthis; species Arvicanthis niloticus. Next base: position 87,516,058 of record NC_047661.1, on the reverse strand, counting down.
TCTGTGTGTCTGTTTGTTTTATCGGGGGGAATGAACCATATATTCATTCTGGGGATAAGTATGTGTTTGGTGACATTACTAGTCCTACATTTTTGTTTTTGAAAGATCCATTCAACAAAATAGGGTTGATACTATGAACAAACCCTGCAAGCACCTGAAGCAGCCTGACTTGTCTGAGCCGTCGTTCCTCTGTCTCCATAATGAGGACAGTGGTAACAGCATCTGCCTAATTGAGCTTTTAGGAGGATTAAATAACCTAACACATGCAAAGTGCTTACAACTTTTCACAGTGCATAGCAAGAGGCCAATAAACACTGGTTTTTCCTGTTGTTGCTTGCGGAATGGAAGGGGTGTGGTGGATGGAGAGAAAATTAGAAATCCAAGCCAGAGAGGAGGAGGCAAGCAGGTAGCTAAACAAGAAGAGCAGATGTGGCGGGTAGGCACTACCAAATGAATGCCGCTTCAGCAGGCTTGGAGCCAGTGAACCCTGTTTGGTGGAGGCAGAAACTCAAGATTGACCCAGTGAGAAAGAACATGCCTTGCCGGCTCCAGCCACCAGGTGGCAGCAACACAAGGGTTTGTGGCTGGCTTTGCTTCACACCCACAGGGGCTTGGCTCAAAAGCAAACAAAAACAAATAAACAAACAAAGCTGCCACCTACTGGCCACGCCTCGCTGTGTGTTCTTAGGCTAGCTGCTACTGCAGATGCCAGTTAGAGCGGGAGGTTGCCAGCAGGTTATGTTCGTTCCCTGAGTTCTACGCAATGACCTATCCACTCAGATGGAGGCCCAGGACAAGCAATGCCTGGAAGACCCCAGGAGATCAAGGGGACTCAGCTACTGACTGGTTGGTAAGCTTACTCTCTCTATAGCCCACCCAGTAGACCTCCTAGGCCAGGTTGTTTGAAGGAAGATGAGGTAGGCAGGAACCCGGGAAACACACCTGAGGCTTTCTTGCCTCTATTTCTTCAAACCAGAACCCATGGCATCTGTGTATCCTCTTCCTCCCGCATGTGAGCATGTCAGCTCTGAGAATGCCAGTGGCTGTAGCAGCTGGTGTTCCAGATTTAGGGAAAGGGGAATGTGGAGGCAGCCACCACTGTGTGTATAGTCCCCATGTATTTACAGGTGTATTAAATGAATCTTACGGTCAGCCACAGAAGAGGAAACGCTATGGAGGCTCCTGAACACGGGGATAGGGGAGGGGCACCGAAGGCCTAAGAGCACGTATTAGCACAGGCATGCATGGACACAGTTGCCAGCCACCTGGCCACCCCCTCTCTTTTGCTCTGTTGCCTTTATTGAAGTTTCTTCTTCATAAAGGATTGACTTAGTGCTGACTGCAAGAGTCAAAGGCTACAAACCGGGGAATCCTAAGGTGGACTTGTTAGAACCTTATCCTGTTTTCAAAAAGTACCCACCAGCATATGCTCACTCTACATGAGTTCAGTACTCCACCAAGGACAAGCGACAACGCAAGGTCACAGTGAACATTTCTAAATTCTGATGCCAGCCCTCAAATCCAGTAGGGGAGCAAAGGCAACTCTAATGATGTGAAGTAGATACTACTAGGCCTTCTGGCATCTTCTGGCAGAGGCAACCTCAGAAGCTGAACACCAACAAAAGGCCCCTTTATCCTCTAAGGGGTTCCATTGTCTTGTCAGAGATAATAGTTAAGTTTAAGATGGGGTAACAGTAGACTTAGTTCCTAGCATAACAGCCTCAGGCACTGTAGGTGAAACTACAGTCAACTTGGATCTGGACTCTCTGTAAACACCGAATTGCAGAAAGGAGACTTGATCCTGATTGAATGGCAACAAGGGACTGGTCACCCCTGGAGGAACTGGAGGTTCTAAGCCCTAGTACCTATGTCTGAGGTCTCACTAGAATTACACAGATGTTTACTTCAAAATTGTTTAAAATCTACTTTTTTTCAGAAAAAAAATTTTTAAATGCATTTTATTTAAGAAAAAATATGAAGATGGTGAGTAAGCTTATAACTGATTGGCCTGTGAAGAGTCACAGAATTCACAGGGAACAAGTTCTGTACACCAGTTGCCCTCCTGGCCTTTCCAAACAGACCAGAATCCAGTGTAGGAATCAAGTCAGGAAGACCTGTCCTAGAGAACAGGGAGCTGGCTGCTTTCCTAAGGCCACTCATATGGAAACGACCAATGATCTGTGGTCTGGGCAGAAGGTCAAGCTCTCTAGGTCTGATCACCAGATGGAGGGGACAGATAGGGGACAGATAGTTCACTCTGCCTGCATTTACCATTGTTTGTGAATTTCTCCACGGGCAGGTGACCTCTGCCTCTCTCTCTCTTTTTCCTTCAGGCAGAGTCGAGGTGTGGGGGAGGGGATTTGAGTCTTCTAAGAGCTCAACCCACCCCAACCTCCATAGTCTCTACTTCAGAGATCAGCCCTGGAGGCATCTCTCCCTCCCATCTCTGGGCCTGAATCTACCGGAGTTAGGGACCGCTGGCCGCGGAGAGTCCAGTCTCTGATGGCTAAGATGCAGTGGCTTGCTATGGAGTCTTTGTTTGCTGTCCTGATCTTCTTACCTGAAGAGAGAGGGAGAACTGCTTTAGAACACCTTCTTCCTCCTGAGCCCATCTGGTACCCAGCCAAGTTCACAACCCTCAGCATGGGAGAGAGCAGTACCCTCTCCCTTCTCTTCCCCAATCCACACAGAATCTGAGGATGCTGTGCACAGCAGCTTGGAAGCTCAGGTGATGAGAACAGAGGAACCAGTCTTACCTAGTAGGTCCGGGGACCGCAGCTTTCCTGAGGGGCAGCATCCTGCCTCGCACGGCACCGGTGGTTGGAAGATTTGTTCGCTGGGAAACAGGAGCTTGATGGAGATTAACAAGAGACGATTCAGCAAAGCTCAGCTGGCCTCGGAAAAGCAAGGATCCCCTTCTTAACACAGTTTTTCTACCTGGAAGCAGTGTCAGTTACAGCTGCAGGGGGGTCAGATGAAGCTGAGTCACGGCAGACCTTCTATCTAAGGTTCTCTGTTTTTGTTTTGTTTCTTTGGTTCTTGAGATAGGATCTCCCTATAATAGCTATGGTTGTCCTGGAACTCACTTTGTAGACCAGGCTGGCCTTGAATTCAGAATTCTGCCTGTCTTGCCTCTGCCTCCCAAGTGCTGGGATTACAGGCATGTGCCACCACATCCAGCTCAAATTTTTTTCTTTCTCTCTTGAGACATGGTTTTATATAGCTAAGGCTGGCCTTGAGCGTCTCCTTCTCTGGCATCTATCTACCTTCTGAGTGCAGAAATGAGTGAGACTACAGAAATGTGCCACTGTGCTCAGCCTGACCATTTGTCCACTCTATCTTACCTCTGTGCCCTACAGCGCTTGGGTGCCCTTTCTGAGTTGAGTGAGAATCTGAAGGTGGGGCACCTTTGACAGGTGGTATACTCCGTCCAGTGAATGGCACTCGGGTGGCAGGCTTGGGGATGGCAGAGGGAACGGGGAGTCGACTAGAAGACTTGGTAGCTGCTCCCTGGAGCCGGGATGAACACTGGGACTTGCTAGCTGAGGGCTGTGGAGCTGGTCTGACAGGGATTGGTGGGCCTGCGGGCAGGAGTGCAGACAGGTCAGGGTGGGTCCCAGCTCCTCTCTTCCCCTTATCAGCTTCACCCACATCTTTGTTCCCTGGGTCTCACTCGCTGTTGTCCGGGCGCCGGATCCAGCTTTCCGCCGAGGTGGAAGAGTTGGCTGTGCAAGAGGAGAGCGCCCTGGGCTTTTGGAAGCAGAGAACAGATTGCAAGTGGGTGATTCCTGAAACAGAGCAAGGAACAAAAAAGGATCAGAATGGAGACAGTGTGTGTTCTGCTGCCTTAAGGCATTAAGGAAAGGAGATAGGAGTAGGGTATTGTCTAGAACCTGTGAGGAAGGAAGGTATCAGCCAACAAGATCTGGGCCCGCCCTTCCTCCTTCCTTCTCTCTCTCTCTCTCTCTCTCTCTCTCTCTCTCTCTCTCTCTCTCTCTCTTTCTTTTTCTTTCTTTCAAGCAGGGTTTCTCTCTATAGCCCCGGCTGTCCTGGAACTCACTCTGTAGACCAGGCTGGCCTCAAACTCAGAGACTCACCTGTCTCTGCCACCATCATCTGGCTACTTTCTCTTCTTTACTGTGTGACATACACATATGTGGCAATGTGCACGTGTAAGTCAGGGGGACAGTATGTGGAAGTGTGCTCACCACATAGGGAGTCCTCACATGTGGGTCACAGGGATTGAACTCATCAGCCCTGATGGAAAGCGCTGTTACTGAGCCTATTGTTATATTTTTTGGAATGAGGGAGTCAAGTAGCCCAGGTTGGTCTCAAGCTTGGCATATAGGCCCCTGGAGATGACCTTGAATTCCTGATCTTCCTAGCTCTATCCAGAGTCCTGGGATTACAAATATGTCCTTGTTTATTTGTGTTTATCACAACCATTCTTGTGATGACGGGGAATCCAACCCAAGGCTTTGTTTAGGCAAACACTAGCACCTGGCTATGTCTCCAACCCAATTTGTTTAATCCTAAGAATTCCAGGGGTAGAATAACTGTCTCCTTCTGCCCAGTAAAGGAGCCATGCTATGTCTCCTGCACCTTGTCTAGGTGGACACACACAATTCCACTCTCCACACTCACCTTCTTTATGCTGGCGGCCTTCTTTCCAGCTGCCACCCGAACAGCCCTGGCTGACCCCTTTTTATCACTGCTCCGGAGCCCAGTTAGGCTGCTTGGAGGTGGGGTGCTCCAAGAACTCACAGTGGGCAGCAGATCTCTGACAGGGCTGTCCTTCAGGACAAATGTCTCCCGCCGAGGGCTGGGCTTCCCTCTAGGGCTGGGCTTTCCAGGGCCTGCACCAGCACTCTCCCGGTCTTTCAGGGCACACTCCTCCAGCTGAGCTGCCAGTCGATTGGCTTCATCAAGGACCTCCTCCAGCTTCTCTGGGCTGAGTGGGCCCAAGCTGAACCTCACACCCTGGAGGGCAGGAGCTAATGCATTCGGGTTACTCCGATGGGAGAGGCCACGGCGAAGTGGTTTCTCTGGACTCACTAACACTGTTATATCTTCCTCTTCGTGACTGTAAAACAAATATGGCACCATGCTGGACAACAGAAAGCAGACGGCATTCCTGTAGGTGAGTCAGGGACAGTCCCAAACCCTGACTCCATTTTGGCCATGAGAACTGTTTTTAGGTGAGGAAAACCTAGTTCTACTCCCATTTTCTGAGACAAGGTTTCAACTCTATGGACCAGAATGATCTCAAATCCAAAATCCCCTCACCTTTTCTCTCTCTCCCCTCCCTCTTTTCTCTTCCTCTCTGCACTCTAGTGGGGGGGGGGGGTCTGCAGGGCATGCCTCCACATGCCCAAGCACAGTTACCTGTGATTTACATTTACCCTCACATTTCCCTCCAGCTTCTTCCTCCCTTCTCCTCACCAGCATGCAGAGATGTGCCCTAGAGGCCCAATTCTATCAGACTGCTGGTATCAGAGTTAAAATACCAACCCCGGTTCTAGAAGTCAATACGTTAGCAGTAAAGGGTTACAGATAAAGACGTATTGTTGGAGGAAACTAATAAATGGATAAATAGGCTGGTACCTGTCAGAGGGGGACAGCCCTGCAAAGTCCAAGGTCTCATCCACGATGAATTTGATATCTGAAGGGATGAGAAAAATAAATACCAGCTATCAGTCCTTGACAGACAGACTCTCAGGGCCTCGTTCCTCCCTCCCATGGCTTCCTTACCCTCTTTCAAATCCTCCATGCCCAGCCAGCATAAGCGAGTCAGCTTAGACCTGCAAGACAACATGCCTACCTCAGGTATCTATCATCCTGCCTTGGGGCCCCATCTATACTCGGGGTGCATTAGCTGAGGTGAGGAGGCATGGTGGTGGTAAAGCAAGATCACAGTAACAGCACGTGCCCCTGAAACTAGTCCGTTAATACTAGGGAAAGGTGCAGAAAGCTCGTGTCCTGACACCTGATGTGCAATCCGCCAACTTGCGCCCTGGCCTCTCCTCAGTCCGGCAGTCTCCACCCCCATCCTTATTTTTATCCGGAATTTTCCTCCCCCTACCCCAGCCATCTTCCACTCCGCGGCACCACATCCCCGCCACACCTCCAGCGCACACTCCGTTTCCACTCGCCACCTGGCCTCTCGGTCTACGCAGGAAGCTTTTCTTCAAACAACCTCTCAGTTCCCGGGAATAGGCTCCCGGGGGGCGGGGCTTCGTTCGAATTTCTTAGGCTCCACCCATTCCCGCCACAAGCGCACAGCGATTGGCGGGTCCGCGGGGGCGGGGCTGAGGCGGGAGTTGTCGGGATGTCAGCCCCAGAAGATTGTCCCTTGGACCAAAGCGCACTTCCCTAAAAGACTCCACGGGGAGTCGGGGGGCCTACGGCGGGGTGGCGGGAGGAGCCGCGAGTGCGCGCGGTGTCGCGTTCGAGAGCGCCTCCTAACCGCGAGACAAGAGGAGAGCTGTCCGACCATTGTGGGCTTGGACCCGCCTCTTCCCCCACCCCACCTCCTGGATTCCAGGCTCTCAGACTTTGCTGGGTTTCTCGCTTACTTGCAGAGACCACCAAATAGACCATCTCTCCAGCACAAGAATTCTTCATTTAACAAAAGGCCACTTCTCTGAGATACCTGATATTTTTCTCTTCCTGCTTCAACCTCAATCCCAAAACGATGAGTATGAGCAGCTATTTAAGAGTTTAAATAAATAACGAAGAAATCATTCTTCCAGGCACACAGTGAGTAGTAGTAATAATAATAATAAAAAGATTTCAGGGCAGTGCTCCCTAAGTGCAAAAGGATTACCTATTGCTAGAGAACTTGTTCGTGTGAAGAATTTATTTCTTCGCCAGGATGCTGGAGATGTGTGAACTTTAATGGTGAGCCTGTGAAAGTTCAGCAAATAGCACAGTCTGACTGATCCTTAGGTCACAGTCACTGGATATTCTACCACTTTCTACCCTAGGCCTGCTTTGAGTGGAAAGAAGCCTTTGCTGTTGTGGATGTTGTTGACTGGCTATGACCTGATCATTCTTTTCCATTCATCAATACACGCATGCACACACATACACCATCTGCCTCTTTCTCCCTTATTTTTTGTTGTTTTCTGAGACAGAGTCTAATGTAGCACCCGTTGGCCTTGAATATAGCCAAGGATGATCTTAAGTCCTGATCCTCCTGCCTCTACCTCCCAAGTGCTGGGATTAAAGGCCTGTGCCACTTTAAAAGAGGGAAAGAGGTCATGGGACCCTCACCTGAGTATGCAGCCACCCCTCTCTACCAACTGTATGCAATTCTGTCCTAATTGCACATGGTTTGGGGGGAGGGGTTAGAGAATATAAGTGGGGAGAGGTGAGGGAAGGGTGCCTCTGGGAAGTCAACATAGCCGCTGGATTCAGACCTTCCAGGGTGACTGCTTCAAAGTCATCTGTGCCTCTAACCCCTCACCCACCGCTCTGTAAGTAAGCCTATCAAGTTCACTGGTTCCTCTGCATAAACTCTGGTGGATTCCTACTGTTTTTTGTCTTTGGGTAAAAGAAGGAGTAGACATGGCTTATGTCTCTTCCAGGCAAGAAATTCTAGCAGCAGCCACCAAACCTGGCTCTATCTAACAATTTCAAACTGGTGTGCCCCAAGGACAATAGATTTGCTAATTGTTTCCCCAGGCTGGCACCTAAGTAGTAATGCTTTCCTTAGCAGGGTAAGGAGCTAATTTACAACATACGTAGGTATCACGTGGAAGCTTCCTTCTCACAGAACTTCAGTGAGAAGCGCAGGATAGACCTAGCCTCAAGGTGAAAATAGATCTCTTTGAAGAAAAAAAAAAAAAAAAAGGCTTTGGATTCTTCTGAGTCAATCCACATCCCTTTTCTTCTCAAAAAAAAAAAAAAAAAAAAGTGGTCTAATATCCCTCCCAAACCCAGAAATATTTTCTCTTTTAAGCCCATGTTTCCAACCAAGATTGTCTGGTGACATAGATGAGAGAGATCATGGTTTGGAGTGTTCTGAGCTTAACTTTCTCATTCGTTAACATGAAGATTAAAAGAGAGAAATCACTTCCATTCCGTTCCTAATGCATAGAAGGCTATCTGCCCCCCCACCCCCACCCCCACTCTCCCCCTCCTGCCCTTCCTTTCTCTCACTCATTAAGGTTCACTAACCCAGGGCACCACAGGGACAAAAGGCAACTTCAGGCACCAGCAGAGTCCCAAGTGCTTATGAGAACCTTTGTCCTCCTGATGACAATCTCCAGCGGCAGTGACTCTCACTGTTATCCATGTGCAGGGCAATCTTTGACAAACTTCCCTAGGGTCTCACAGGAAGATGCTTACTGTGGCAGGGCTTTAATGCTGTGGGAACCAAGGCGGCTGCTGAAATCCAATGCTCTACCACCCAGATTCTCTGTTATGTAACACAGCAGCCGCTATTATCTTTTATGTAACATGCCGCTTCAGACAGTGATGGCTTAGGAGCCCAGCATGGGAGTGCATGCCTGTCATCCCAGCACTTGGAAAATCAAGGTAGAAGAATTGTGAGTTGAGTTCCCCTCCCTGCCCCCTCCCTTGGCTCTTTGAGACTAGGTTTCTCTGTGTAGCCCTGACTATCCTGGAACTTGCTGTGTAGACCAGGCTGGCCTCAAACTCAGAGATCCACCTGCCTCTGCCTCCCAAGTGCTGGGATTAAAGGTGTGTGCCACCACCTCCCAGCTTGAGTTGAGGCTCTTTAAAAAGAATATATTTTATTTATTTTTATGTGTATGTGTAACTGCCTGCATGTATGTATGTATGTATGTGCACCACATGTATGTGCCTGTCCCTGCAGAGACCAGAAGAGGGTATTTGACCACCTGGAAATGGAGTTACAAGTGGTCATGAGTCATGTGGGTATTGGGAACTGAACACAGGTCCTCCATCTCTGCAGTCCTGGTTTGTGGCTCTTGATGAGATGGGTACAGTGGGCATATAGGAAGGGGAGGGACCATCAGCATCTTTACAGATTCCATCACAGAGCGTCTTCAGTATGTGATTTGTTATCAGCAGGCAGACAAACAGAAGCAAGAGAAACAACATCCCGAGGCTCTCCTCTCGGGGCTCTGCCTTTGTTTGTAGGATTGTGTTGTGCTGCTTGCTCTACTTGAGAGGCATGCATCCTGTAACACCACTTTACAAAGGGAAGCCCATGGGGTAAGATGGGCAAATCATCTTCATCTTTCTCCAGCACCTCATGCCTCCGTAGAAGTGAATGCAGCCTTGTCATAAGCGGCCTGGGGTAAGTGCTAATGTCAGAACCTGTGTGGATAGGCAGGGGATGTGGCTCATTTTGTAGACCTAGCTTGCATGAAGTCCTAAATTCAATCCCTAGGATCCCACAAACTGGGTGTGGTGGCACAGGCCTGTAATCCCAACACTCAGGAAATAAAGTTGGGAGCATTTCAAGGACATCATTGGTTTGCTTGTGGAGTTAAGGCCAGGCTGGAATATATAAAACTCTGTCTCAAAAGTAAGTCAGGGCATGGGGCAGGGAGGAAGAATGTGATTCTGTAAGATAGACTGTGGATATGAAGTAGAACAGAAGAAAAAGATAAATCTTAGGGTTCTGGGATCATACAGACTGGCCAAAGGACTGTAACCTTTGTAAGCTTTCTCCTTGTAGAAAGGCTCAGAAAGAGGACATTTCAAGAACTGAGGATCTATACATTTATTTAGTCTGGGCCAAGCCAATGCTCCTTGAGAACACAGTCTTGTCAGAGTCAGGCTCCCAGGAGGCCCTGAAATGAGAGGGTGTATCATAGCCAACACAACAAACGGATTCTGTCCGGGATGTGCTCAGACCATCCTTCTTCATGGTCTAGTGCTATAAATTCACTGCCCACCATGCTTTGCTTGTGAGCACCAGCTGGGAGACAGAAGGGAACCACGGTTAAGTAAAAATCAAGACCGACATAATGTGGTATTGACAGAGAAGGCAGGGAAGGAAAAAAGTGTCTATAAGCCAGCTGGCAAAGAGAGCTCTCCTGAGAAGAGTTTGCGTTTAATGTAGCCTTTAGGGTTTTCATTTGCTATGTATCATTGATGGGCTTAAATAAATGGCTCTGGGGATCGAATTCATGCTCCGTTTTCTTCTGCCTGGATCTAAAAGTCAGAGGGAATGTTGGGAGCTAGGTCTCTGTCCTTCTCTCTTGGGCCTTTCTTTCACCTTACCCATCGGCTTATGTGTAGCCCCTGTCCTGTGAGCGACAGGGAATCTGAAGCAGCTATCACATTCTAGGTAATGATCTAAGTGGCTCTTAGCCAGTGATGAGCCACTTGGGAACCACATACCCAAATGTTAAATTATTATTGACATTTAACAAAAAAATTATTTTCTTCTGTTGAACAGGAAGAGATGCATAAAACTCAAAAGAATATGAGCAAGAAAAAAATAATCTGAACAAGCTGCTTCATTTTTCACCCTGCTTATGATACTGAAGTAGAGAGATTAGCAGACCTGTCTCTACCCACAGTGCGGGTCTGTGGTGGTGGAGACTCTTGGTCTCTTTCTCTTCCCACGCAGCTCGTCCCACAGAGCCCCCTGATTAGGTAGAAGCTCACATTCTCCAAGGATTATTGGGTTTCAACCCTATCCCTAACCTGCTAACACAGGATATGACATAAGTAGACTTTATCTCTACCAGTTTCCTCTGCAGAGCTGATAGTGTTGGAATTAAAAAAAAAAAAAAAAAAAAGAAAAGAAAAGGTGAGTGGTTGCCAGTTCGTGCCTTTCATCCTGGCACTCAGGAAGCAGAGGCAGGTGGATTTCGGTGAGTTCAAGGCCAGCCTTCTGACCTACAGAGTTAGTTTCAGGGCAGCTAAGGCTACACAGTGCAACCTTGCCTCAAAAGAAAAAAGAAAAAAAAAGTCACCAGGGGCAGATGGTTGAGAGGCTTACATTCATCCCAAACTTATCAGCATTTGCCAGGAACATGAAATAATCCATCAAGATGCCATTCTCTCCTTCCTTACCTTCCTCGGATATCCTGTCTTCTCAGAAGAGCCTTAATGAGGAGCTGCAAAAATACAGACATTTCTCAATGTTAACATTGCATACATCTCTGGGAAACTGTCTCTCAGAGCATTGGGAACGGATGTCCCACTTACGCTTTGGGGGTGTTCATAATGCTAGCTGGGGAGTCTATACATAGCTAGGCAGATAAAAAAAGACCCACTCAATCCTGACTCATAAAACAACGTTTAGCTACAGTCTTATGTGTGTCAGCAACTAGGCTGGACACTGGCGACAGAGAGCTTTGTTTATGATTTAATTGGAAGACAAATCTGTAAGTAGATAATTATAGAACAATGTGCTGGGACAATATGACCATATTTAGTGTATATAGGTATGAGATGCTGAAGATTAAAGAAAGATGTTAAAAATTACCCTCCCCTCAAAGAACCACTAATAAGCTAGGTGTACCGATGGAGCTCCCGACAAGGGGCCAACAACCTTCCTCTGCAGCGCTCCTGCACTGGGACAGAATCAGAGGGCTTAAAGAAAGGGCCCAGGCTCTTTGCCTCCGGAGTATCCTCTCCTCAGCTAACAAAGCAGCTAGCTACCCCTCCATACTTTCCATTGTCCTTTTAAAAGATGGAATTAGTGATTCTTCCTGTACTATTGACTCATGATGGACAGAAATGAAACCTTAGTTGATAAAATGGGCTTCTAGCACATCTTAATGGTAACAGTGACACTAGAGCCCTGGGCAGTTGTGATGGGTAATTGTCATGTCTTTGTTACCCAGGAGACACATCCATAGGCATGTCTATGAGGGTGTTCCTAGAGGGTTTTAACTGAGGAGGGAAGACCCACCCAAATCCTGGGTGACATCATCTCATAGTGTGGGTGCCCAGGCTGAATAAAAGGGGAGCATCCAATGAGCATTGGCATTCATCTCTCTCTGCCTCCTGATGTGTCCAGATGTGAGGAAGTAGTCCCCTGTTCCTCCTGCTGCTACCCAGGTCCACTCCTGCCCTATTGTCTACCCTGTCGTGACAGACTGTGCCCTCAAGCCATGAGCCAAATAAGCCTATTGTCAAGTCACTTCTTGTTGGGTATTTGGTCACTGGAGCATGTAACGGGTAAAAAGAGAGGGCCTTTCTATCTCAGCTTGTGTCAGTCACTCTTGGAGGGTGGAAGGAGGAGATGGCTGGCCCCAGAGACATAAATTCTCCCATCTTTACCTTTAACGTCCACCCGACAGTCCACAGATGCCTCCCCCAGAGCATTGATGGCCTTGCAGGTGTAGATGCCGCCATCAAAGGGGCTAGGCTTGCGGATTTCCAGGGAGCAGATCCCCAGCTGACTGAGGGCTCTGTACTTCGGGTTGCCTTGGAGGTCCATCTTGTTCTTTAGCCAGATGATCTTGGGCTGGAAGATGGAGATGAAGGGATGCAGAGCAGAGTAGGAGCCAATCGTCCTTTCTGCACTTAGTGTCTGGGACCCTGCCTACAGGCTTTCTGCAAGGTTCCCTGCCACCGTGCTGTGTGAAGATTCCCCTTTCAGTGCCTTGAGCAAACACTGGGGCTCCTTCCTATGTTTGAAGAGAGCACCTGAACCCTAGTCCACTTCGGCAAATGTCCCTGACTTGGAAGAGATTGTGCATGACAAAGTCTACTTTTTAAATTCTTAAAAAGTATTTTTGTTTTAAGACAGGGTCTCATTATGTAGCCTTGGCTGTTCTCACTATGTAGACTAGGCTAGCCCCAGACTCACAGAGATCCACCCCTATCTCTGCCTCTGTAGTTCTGTGACTAAAGGTATGTATCTCCACACCTAGCTATGGGTTCCACTCAAACACTATTTTGTTTGTTTGTTTGTTTTTGAAGACAGGGTTTCTCTGTGTAGCCCTGGCTGTCCTGGAACTCACTCTGTAGACCAGGCTGGCCTCGAACTCAGAAATCTGCCTGCCTCTACCTCTCAAGTGCTGGGATTAAAGGCGTGTGCCACCACTGCCTGGCTCAAACACTATTTTAAGATAACAGTTATATTTGTGTGGGGGTGTGTACTGGTGCCACAACACACATGGAGGGCAGAGGAAAACTTACAGGTGTTAGTTCTTTCCTCCTACTGTGTGGGCTCCAGAGATTGAACTCAGGTGGTCAAGCTTGGAAGCAAGTGTCTTTACCCACTGAGCCACCTTGCCAGCTCAGGGTCTCCATTTTTTTTTATGTACCCACAGTGACTCATTCATACTCAATCCCCACTGTTCGTGAGTGGTTTCTGTGTTTTGAAAGTGGCTTCTGGAGAGACTTTATCACAAGTCTCCTTTCAAGGTGTTAACTCCACACAGTTTGACCTGTACTTGTAACCCAAGCTACTTGGTAAAAGGAGTTAATGGTGTGGACTGCAAAGACCAGATTGCAAGCAGAGCAGTGTGCATGTGCATAGCCCCGCATAGGCAAGGCATGGGGGATGAATAAAGAGAAGCCAGCGGGGATCAGACACTTCTGCCAGATAACTAGCTGGAAGTGACATCTTTGTACATGAGGACCCAACATCCAAAGGGAACATGATCATCCATCTTGGATTACAGATGCCCTGACAGTTCCTAAGTAACCTGCTGTCCAGGAGGCAGATGGTGGCTCTGGAAGCAGATGTTCCATTAGGATGCCCTGTGATATAGCTCAGGTTAGGATGGGATAGTAACAGGAAGCAGCACAGGATACCCCCACTCCAGAAGCTCCCCACTCACCCTGGGAGAGGCACGCACACAGCAGAATAGCTGGGTATCATAGCCAATGACTGTAGTGCAGTCTGCCAGAGGCTGGGTGAACTTGGGGGCTTCTGAGAGGTCCCGCTGGGCAAACCCTTTGGCCTTGTAAACAGTAGCTGTGGGCATCAAGAGGACCATGGCTCAGCACGTGAGAACTCTGTCCATCTTCAGTTGTGTTTTTTCTGTCTTGTCAGCACATGGTCTTAACTTCCTTACCTGCTTTCTGGATGTGGGCAAGGTCAGCTGTGACAGGGGCTGTGTCACTGAGCCCACACTGGTTCTCGGCAAAGACACGGAAGGCATAGGAGTTGCCAACAATGAGGTTGGAGACAATGCAGCTGGTTCGGTGATAACGCTCCAGTACTGTGAACCAGAGCTGTGGGGTCCCAGGAAATGCCATGTGTGAGATACCAGGGCTTTGTTTGGCTTTTGTTTTTTTGTTTTGGCTTTGTTTTTTAATCTTGCCCCATGTAGAGCTGCCAGAAGCTCGTTCAGAATGCCTCCCTCCCTTCTTCCCAGCTGCACCTCACCCCAGATTTTTTGTCAGCCTTCTGCACCGTGTATCCCAGGAGAGCTGTATTGCCCGTATCTTGTGGAGGTGTCCATTCCAGAGTAGCATTGGCGCCCCAAACATCCACCAACTTAATACTCTGAGGAGGACCTGGCTTCTCTGGAAGAGCAAAGCTGTGGATGGCAGTGGGCACTGTGCAACCCACATGTGCTGATCTCACTTAGAGAATAAATACCCTTGGCCCCTTTCTCTGCTCAGATTCCTCCCATCACCTACCACCATGTCTGAGACTCTCTGGGCTAGCTCCTGTTCAGCCCAGAGATGCTAGAGACTACCTCTTCCAGCCCCCAACCTTACCGATCACCAGGATATTGATGGTGGCAGTGGCCTGCAGCCCACCAAGCTGCACACAGAGTTGGTAGCATCCTGAATCAGTACGCCGGGCCTCTCTGATGAAAAGAATGGAGTCATGCTCCCCGTTCCGCACGCTGACACGACTGTTGTCCAGGGCACAGCCATTGTGAGTCCAGGTGGTTTGAGGTTTGGGCTTACCCTGGGTAATGGGGATAAGGTTGAGCATCCCCAAGATGTTCATAGCCCTCCCCCCCACACACACACCCTCATCTCACTTCAGCCAGTCTACCCCAAATCCACAGGGTATCTTGGCATAGAACTGCATTCCTTGAGCTAGAGGTATTTTGGTAGATTCCTCCAGGAAGCCCCCTCCTTTCAGTGTAGTCTCTAGAGACAGGAGAATGGCTTCTGAGTCTTTCTCTAAGAGTTTTGGTCATGAATACTCATGGTAGGTGGGTAGCTGCCCAAACTCCTAAGAGCCCTCTAAAACTGACCTCTCCAGACCTCTTCAGACTATAGAGCCTGCCTTAGCATTACCTCCTCTCATGGGACACACCTGTCCCAGCCAAACCCCACCTTGGGAGTGTGGAATGGTGGTGATCTGGCCTCAGGGTGGTACTGTGGATCTCATTCCAGGCCAGAAAGATTGCTTCACTTTTAGGTCTACTTCCAAGTCAAAACCTTGACCTGGTGCCAACATAGGGCTGGCGTGATCACCTGGAATGGGATTAGTAGATTCACTGTCTCCCCAACTCTCCGGATATAAGTCTGCCTCAGGGCCCGAGGTAGCCAGATCTTGGGGTGCTCTGAGTGACAGAAAGAGAGAGAATAGAAAATTGAATACACAGAGGAAGTAAGTACTACGTCCAGTAGTATTCTGTGGGCAGTGGCCCAATGACCACCAGATTAAGCCCTTATCCTATGGAGTGTTCTTAGACATTTCCGTTATGCTGGAGATCAAATGCAGGAGTGTCAATCACTTTAGTGACCTACCATTAAACCACACACCCGTGCCCTTCCCATGCTGGGATTCGGGGAGCAGTTGGCTGAAGGAGCCCCTGGAAAGTCTGAGGTCTCCGGAAAGAACACGGGAGCTGCGTATGGCAGTGACTGTCTATAATCTCGACACCGGAAGTGAGGCAGGTTGTGCTGCACAGTGAGCCTTTGTCCTACGCAACAACCCTCGCCTCCTCCAAAACCTGCACTTGCAGCCCGAGACTGCTTTTGATTTGTAACTGTTGACTACTGGCTTTCCACCCATTTGAGTTTTGTTCCTTTCCATGAGCAGACCAGTTTTCACGGCTTGTCTTTCCAGTGGTTTTTTTATTTGCTGGGTCCTTAATAACACTGCTGTCCAAGTGAATCTGACCTCATGGTTGGGTGCAGACCTCCAGAGAAGGCTTTCTGCCCTGCAGGAGTCAACATCCTGTCCTCACATAGAGGAGAGCCAGTGTCTGGGTCCCTTCTTCTGCAAGGCCACCCCGATCCCTACAGTGTGGCATTCTTATCATCAGTAATAGATCATTTCGTACAAAATCTAGGGAGTATTGGGGCTGTTTGATATTTGTCCTTGACTTTCAGCACATCTGTACTGGGGTGATCTCAGGATAAAGTCAAAAGATGCTCGGGGGACTGCAGGGTTTGGAGCCTGGGTGTCTTGCTCTCAGGAGGATGCTGTGGGTTACTTTGGTTGTGGAAGAGCAGACATCCCTCCTGGCTCACTTGGGGACCATTTTTTCTGCCTATGTTTCCAGGGCTACTGTTTTCCTCCATCCTCAAAGGCAGTCCCCTGCCACTTTTTATCTCAAGTAGAATGTGACAGTGGCTAGGTTCCCACCAACAACCCAAGACTTCCTGCCAAAATGTATTCTTTGCAGTTGAAGAAATTCCACCCCTGGTACATTCCTGTGGCAAACAGCATGAGTGCCTGACAGGGCATTCCAAGCTTACTGATAATACACATTTCCCTGAGAGTACATTCCTGTGCATTCACCACAACACAAGTAAGTTTGCATATAGACTGAACAGCTTAAATACATACATTGTATAAAGTAACCCTTTAAAATGATGGCAGTTGAGAGAATGTAGACAGAGGTCCTACTGTGTTCCTCTTAGGCCCTACTTTGCAGACTAGTCCCCCACCCCATTACGATCTCAAACCACGGTCTTAGAAGTTAATGTAAGTGCACAGTGCTTGCTGATCTTCTTTATCTGGTTTTGTTATGTTGCTCTTCTCAGCTGGGTTGGACCTGGGTTGGTCTCTACCTTTGGAAACATGAGTGTTCTCAGTAAGAACAGGACAGGCAAGGCACCCAAGCTGCCCAG
Source organism: Arvicanthis niloticus (assembly GCF_011762505.2). NCBI lineage: Eukaryota > Metazoa > Chordata > Mammalia > Rodentia > Muridae > Arvicanthis > Arvicanthis niloticus. The sequence continues at coordinate 87,499,099 of NC_047661.1, read as the reverse complement.
TGACCCTGCTCTGTCTGCTCTCTGCTGACTTTGGTGGCAGGGGGTAGGGCAGCAACAATGGAGTGTTGTATGATGTGTTCCTTGCTTGTGGCCATCTTGGCAAGCAACCAAGGAGTTGAACACAGGCGGGTGTGAGGGATTTTTTTTTTTTTTTTTTTATTTTTTTTTTAAAGAGGGAAGCGATTGGAAATGAAGGTCAAAAAACCTCATCTTGCTGGCCTTGGTTGTCCATTGTTGGGCAAGGGAATAACCTTTCGCACTTGCCAAAGAATGGGCTCCTCTGTCCCTCTGTTATCTACAGAGTATTGGGATAAAATGGATCTTATCGAGCACCCAGAAAGTCGAGCCAGCTGGAGAGGGGGAGGCTCTGAGAGATACCGATTTGCTGATCTCCAGGCGAGGTGTGGAGTTGGGCCTGGCACACAGGACTTCTGCCTCCCTAGCTGGGATCAGATATCCAAAGGACATGTTTTTGAAGCATGGCTGATCCATGGCTCATCCCACCCTCATCAGCATCTTCCTAGACCTAGGTGCCAGAGTCAGGGCCTGGTATGACCTCTAGTCACCCAGAGGAAGAGGAGGAAGAAAGGAGGCAGAAGGCTATGCTCAAGGACCAAGAAAGGCTGAGTTGAGGGGACAGGAACCAAGCTTTATGCTGGGAGATGCACTAACTAGCCTTATGCTAGGCTTCAGCATCCTGTCTTCTTCTGATGGATGTGAGCTGATATCTTTTTCCACCTGGCATTTCTTGTTACAAATAAACCTTAGAAAAAGTTAGCTTTCTTTTATCCATATCAAAGAGAAAAATGACAGGAGCAAAAGCTCAGGCGTGTAGAGCCAGGAGGATTTGTGAAACAGCCTCTGAGTTTACTGGGGAGTCAGCTGGGGCAGCCACAGGAGGGAGGCCATAGTGGAGATGCTGAGGTTGGGAAGGGTCTCCTTCCCTGAATGCTCCCTGATGCTCTTTATGTATAAGAAGCCCCTGACAAGATGATCATATCGAAGTCACAGGGGTATCCCTGATTCTCAGAGGGTGAATGGATGAAGAGACGCCCCAGGGGAGAGCCACGGATGGCCTTGAGAGTAACCACAGCTGGTCAGTTAAGAGGGTCTGGCAGCTAGAGGCACCTTGTCAGCACTGAGTTCTGTCACCTCCCAAATTCAACCTGGTCAGCAATCTGACCCTTTGCTCAGAATGTTAACTGAGGGCTCCTTGGAGGCCTCTCTCTTTGCACCTCCTGTCAAGTGAGGTGTAAATTGGACTGACCTTGAGGAGGCTCCCCCATCACACCCAAGGGCTTTTTCTCCTAGGATGTCAGGGAGCTCAGCCTCAGCGTGCTTGGGCCAGGACGGATGACCACTGGCCTGGCAGGGGGTGGGGTAGAGCATTTTGAAATGTCCTTTGAGAAACATTGACTTTTGACCTGGGTTGTTCTCAGCACTTTCTCTCCAAGAGAATATTAAGTCTCAAAAATGGAGAGCTCATTTCAGGTCCCAGGATCTTGGTTATCCTACCGTCTCCTCCAGCTTTAATGTGCTGAAGTTTGTGTCCAGATTTTTTTTCTATTTTCATAGGAAATAATTGGTCATATCCTTTCACAACTTTCTTCTACATGGTCAGAAACTTTTCCTCCAGTAATTTTCTTGAGGTTGTATGGTCCATATGTTGCTACTAACTATGGCCTGGAGGTGGGGGGAGAGAGAGGAGAGACAGGGATAGACAGAGACAGAGGGGGAATGGGGAAGAGACAGAGACGAGAGAGACACACAGAGGTATATAAGTCTATATGTGTGCATGTAAATGTGTAAATTTGCAATTATGTATGCATGCATACATATGTAAACACATGCCTGTGTGAGTAAGTTGTTACCAAAACAAAGTCAAGAGGTTCAAAGCCATCTATAGATTCAAAAGTAAATACTTCACCAGGGATTCGAGAACTATGCACCAGAATTTCTTAGAGAAACATTTATGGCTGCCAAGGATGTAGCCTTAGAAACTTGTTTGGTAGAATGTGGTCAGAAAAGAAAGGGTACCATTGAGTAGACCTCAGTCTGAAGAACCTCCTTGTTTTATAAAGGACAACAGTGCCACCCGCTTATACTATGGAAGCAAGATTAGGAAAAGCAAAATGATATAGAAGCAGAAACTGGTTCTCTGTGGTAGAGCTGTCATTCCTCATCTGTCTTGCTCTCATGGTTGGAGGCTTCAGCCCCTGCTCACTGCCTGAGTTTTCCACATTGCTCTATTGTAATGTGGTCATTTCAAAGTCTGTACTTTTAATCCATACAGATCCTCTCACAGCCTGACTCATTGTATAAAGGCAGGGAGGGTGGCACCAGATTTATGAAGCAAGGGCATGATGGCTCCAAGGTATGGTTGAGAGGGAAGGTCTTTATCATAGGTGTGAGGCAGAGTACAGCCAGAGGCATCCAGAAGAGTCCAGAGCAGGGAGAGAAAGTAGTGGGTTAAATAGAACCAGTAAATGGAACCAGAGCCATGAGAGGAGAGAGGGGGCCAAGGGAGAGCCAAGAGAACAGAGAGTGCATGGCTGAATTGGCAGGCTTATATAGATAGGAAAGAAGCCGGAGGAAGGGAAGCCTTTGGGCTGGAGAAGTTTATGGGAGGAGCAGAGTGAGAAGAGCTGAGACAGAGCCACAGGTACTGAGTGAGCCTGGAGGCCAGCAGACACTTTGCTCTGCTGATGGAAACCACAGTTAGCCGTGTGGCCTGAGTTTGTGACACTAGTTCAATGCCTGCTTCAGCCATTGGTCACACTTCAGATCCAGACACTGCAAGCTTTCTGCCATCTGACTTAGAAGTGTTACACTCTTTTCACACCTCCGTAACAGAGACGGCTCATTGACCACCAACTCAGATGCTATGGCTTCACAGTATAGTTATCTCTGAGCATTGGCTGCCCCAGCAGGAACAGTCTCCAGGCCCTGCTGCTGTGGGTTAGGTACTAACTCTCTCCAATGAAAGGAGGGTACAAGGGGTGGGGATTGCTTCAGTGCCAGGGGTTGTAAGAAGAGACTTTTCTCTGCCTCCCCCAAACTCCTGCTATCAATAGGCAGATGATCACAGGGTCCCTCAAGTGTCAAGGCCCCCATAGGAAAAAGGACAGTATTCGTGAATTACTTCATGGAGAATTATCTACTTAACAGGGACACTTATTTCTAGTTCTATACTAGCAACAAGAAGCTCCATTGTTCTCCAGCTCTGCTGGTTTCTTCGGCTGGTACCCAACTGATACAGACACTTCCACTCTGCCTCTTCCTAAATCCTACCATATTGCAATTCTGTCATGCCACTGAGACATGTTACCCAACCATGCACCCATTTCACGCTGCCTATCACTCTCCTACCAGCTTGGAGTCCATGGTCATGTGACACCCACTTTCTTGCATCATCACCCAGATCCTCCATCTCTCTTTCACTTCATTACACCCTCTTGGCAATGCCTAAACTAGTCAAATAAACCTTCCACCCACACAGTGTCTGTGTGCGCACAGGCAAGCCTATAGGAGAAAACAACAACAGACCATGCTGACTTGACATCAAAATACAATGTACGTTCCTACGAAATTCTTGACAAATAGACAATGTATGTTTGAGACATGACAACTTAGAAAGGGGCATCATAGTCCCTCCCTCCGTCCCAGCATTGTCTCTTCCCTCGCTATAGCCATAATGGCCCAACCCTTTAGGAAGAACATTCCTGTCCCAGGACCTTTGTGCTTGGCCCATCTACAGAGAAAATAGTCCACTTAAATGTCTACGATATTGCTGCTCAAATTGAACCCTATTTGTAAGGTCTTTGCTCATCATCCCATTTGGAACATGAAGTTTGCCTTCCTCCCTGCCCACAGCACTTTGCCTCCTTCCCTCTGTTATATTTGGCACCATCTGACCCACACTGTTTATTTATTTGTCTCTCTCCTTCTATTAGAATATACCTTGAGGGCATCATTTTAAACAACTTTGTTTAATTTTGTAACCGCACCTAGGATACTGTCTGGCTTATAACAGGTAAGGAAGTAAATACTTGTAGGAGAAGGAAGGGAAACCTGAAGGCAGGCTGGTTCTTCCTGGGCATGAGTGAGATGGGCTCCTATGCCTAGAAGACCCTCAGAGGGATGCAGGTGCACAGTCACGAGTCTGTTGAAGTCAGCAGTTGACCTCCCCTTCTCTGGCTCAGGTCCCGTATTTTCCTCCTCAGGGGCTCAGCCCCTTCCCTAGCCTCCCCTTTGGCTCCTCTGGTCTTTGACTCGCAGTCACAGTACCTCTGTGGGGCACTGAGGTCAAATGGAACCTATGCCAGCTGCGGCACCCGGCAGATTTGGTGACGTGGTTAGACTGAAAGGCCCATCATTGGTCAGATGGAGCTTGTTCTGATTGTGCCAATGAATGTCCGCCTGTTTGCCCTTTCCTGCGGTCACACGCTCCCCACAGCACCCTTCAGACCCTGTGCCCTCTGTGAAAAACAGGCCGTGTTAGGAGGCAGACAGTCTTTGGAGCTCTCAGAGACCTTAGGAGTCAGCAGGTCCCATACAAAGCATCCTTCAAAATTTCTGGATGGGCCCCAGAGGCCCTGTGAACCCCAGAAAACTTTTTTTTGGGGGTGGGGGTAAGGTTTCTCTGGGAGTCCACAGCCATCAAAGGGATAGGATATCGCTCATGTTCAGCTCTCTCCATTTACAGAGGAGAAAATGAGGGCTCAGAGAAATGTCCTGCTTCGTCTCCGGTGGCAGGATAGAGCTGAGATTTGAACTCGCGCCATCAGTCTTTCAAGAAGCTAGTAGATTCACACAGATTTTGCAATATGTCAAAGGATATTCTTACTGCCACTCATCTCTGTGGAGCCACTCGCTGTGGCCCTAGGCCTGCAGTACACGGAGCTGCTATACAGGAGGCTGGGGCTTCTGGCTGGCACCTGGAGCCTGAAATTGCCAAAGGGAGCTGCCCACAGCACCCCACCCTCCAAGCAGAGGAGAATGAAGGCTCAGAGAGATGTCCTGACCCTTCTCTGGTGGCATGATTGAAATGGATGCCACTCCCTTCAGAGTTGGGGAGTTAGTGGTTCTGGTTCTTCACTCCCTCTTGGCCTTTCAGGGGAAGGAACTGGGTTTCTGTCTCTACTGTCTCAGCTCAGGATGCTCACGGCAGCACTATCTCAATGGCATGAACCTCACCAGCTCTTGACAATCAGGCAGCTGCATTAAGACCTTCCTTAGGGTAAGGAGTGGATAGCTGTGCTTTTGGGCCCTAGTTGGAGACAGAACTTGGTTGTCATCTCTTTCTTGGAAAGCTCCCATGTTGGTTTAGCCTCCTCCAATGCCGATCAGCCATTCTAACTGACCTTCTTAGGAGATGTTTAAAGTCAGTTTACAGAGAAGAAACAAAAATGGAGCAGTTGAATTGATTTGTTCAAGGTCACTGTGGTGGTAGAGTCACTCCGGGAAAGGAGCCTGGGGCACTGTCTGCCATTATTTTTTCTCCTACCTCTTTTCTTTCCAGGAGTTCATAGACTTCTCATGTGCGGTTTTTAAATCTTCTGCAAATTTAAGGGGTTATAGCTCTGGGATTTTGTTGAGTTGAATGTGTAGCCCAGCAACAGGGCTGCTGAGAACCATCACAAAGAAGGGAAGAGCTATTTCCCATCTCTTCCCTAGGTCTGCAGACCCAGGTACAGTGGGGACATACATGATATCATTCCGCTCCCGGCAGTTGCCCAGGTGAGCTATGGTGACAGCTGGCCCTGGGGCAGGTAGCAGGATGATGGGCCTGGGGTGGGCACCATGTACCCTCATCTGGAAACTGGAAATGGAGTGCTTTTCCCTGAAAGGCTCTTCTTCCTCAGAGCTCTGACTTTGAGAGGCCTTGGCCAGTGATTCAGCGTGGAGTGTTAAAGGCCCTGATGCTGTGGCATGACCCAGGCAGAGGCCGGGTATCATGCTGCCCAAGATACTCAGCCTCCTCTAAGCCAACAGTTTTGGAATCATTCTTATTCTACTACAAATGGCCACTCTCCTCCGTTCCCTTCCCAACAAGGTATTTAGTCTACTGGATCCTCCAGGACCTGGGACTGGTTTTTTTTTTTTTTTTTTGGTTTTTCGAGACAGGGTTTCTCTGTGTAGTCCTGGCTGTCCTGGAACTCACTATGTAGACCAGGACCTGGGACTGTTTTTGATGGTAAAAATATAAACAGATCACCGCTGGTCACTGTAAAGTGCCACAAACATTCACGGACTTCTCAGCTAAAGAATAAAATTACAACAGAGACATTTGAGTAGGAAGTTACAATTTGAGAGGGGAAGGTGAGGGCCCCCAGAATATTCCTGCATAATCCTAACTAGAAGTTCCCTAAAGTTAATAAAGCTTATGCACAGGACGGGGGGGGGGGGGGGGGGGCAACGTATATCCAGGGCAGTAGGAAGTTCCCCCTCCCACACCACTCAGCATCCCTACCCTACTGCCACAAGTCACCTTCAATAGAGGGCAGGAGCTGCAGAGAGGGGCTGCCTGCCTCCTGTTGATGTGAAGTCCGGGGTCCTTCAGCATCCGCTGGGTCAGTAGCAGCAGCTTCTACTGGGCGCTGGGAGCATGAGGGTATCTCCAGTGTGGTGGCTGTCTCCATGCCGGGATCCAGCTGAAAATTTTCTTTGTTGCTGTCGAGGGAGGGGCTGTGCACCTGCTGTCCAGGCTGGTCTCCCTGGGGTCGCAGCCACAGGCTTATGTAAGTGGGCTGACTTTTCCCCACCCACCTACTCCCACTGAAGGGAGAAGTAGGGGCCAGGAGAAGAGGAGGATCAGAGAGCTGCCCAGAATAGCCACAGGAGGAGGGCTGAGGTGGCCCTGTTATCTTGGGAGTGAGATGACACCCCTACAGCGTTAGGAGGGAGGAGAGAGTGTAAGCATAGAGTATATGAGAGGGACTTCTGGTTTTGGGGGATGGCCTGAGCGGTTACCTCTGCTCCTGACCTCCAGCTCATTCAACCGGGCGTTAAGGTCCCAAGACCAGTGAACTCTCAGGCACACCTTCAGCTCTTCCCACACTCGCTGAACAGCAGGTCATTGAACAGCTGGTCTCCATACCTTGGCCTTCATGGGTCCCTCCCTTTGCTGTCCCAAGGGCAGGGGAGGGTAGGGGAGGAGTGGGAACAGTCAGTCCTCTGTTGCCAGACTAGTTGGCTACACTTGAGCTCTGTCATCAGCTAGCTATGTGACTAGTGACACCCCATAATCTCTCTGCCCCTCTGTGCTCTCTGCCCCTCTGTGTATATGTGTACTAGGGCTTTCTCCCCTCCACTATGTGTGTGTATTTGTGTACTGTCTACCCCACAGCCCCCGTGTGTGTATGTGTACTGTGACTTGCCTTCACTCTCCCTGTGTGTGTATAATATATACATATATATATATATATACATATATATGTATATATATACACATTTATATGTATATATTATATACTAGGGATCCACCACGTTGTGTGTATGTGTACTAGGACTTGTCTCTGCTCTTCTGTGTGTGTGTATAGTATGTGTGTATAGTGTATGTGTGTGTGTAGACTAGGGCTCCCTCCATATTGTATATGTACTGGGATTTTTCTCTGCTCTTCTGTATGTGTGTATGGTGTGTATGGTGTGTATGGTGTGTGTGTGTACTAGGGCTCCCTCCATGTTGTATGTGTACTGAGACTTGTCTCTGCTCTTGTGTGTGTGTGGTGTGTATGGGTTGTGTGTGTATGTGTGTGTATGGGTTGTGTGTGTATGTGTATGTATGGGTTGTGTGTGTGTATACTAGGGCTCCCCCTATATTGTATATGTACTGGGATTTTTCTCTGCTCTTCTGTGTGTGGTATGTGTGTGTGTGTGTGTGTGTGTGTGTGTGTGTGTGTGTGTGTGTGTGTGTGTACTAGGGATCCCCCCATGTTGTATGTGTACTGGGACTTGTCTCTGCTCTTCTGTATGTGTGGGGTGTGTGTGTGTGTGGTATGTGTAGGTATTGGGGCTTGAACCTGGGGCCTTGTGCTAGCTAGACAAGCCCTCTACTACAGAACCACTGAGCTATACCTAACACCCCCAGCCTCTCATAGGTTGGGTTTCATTTGTGAGATGGAGATAATAATAACCATAGGGTTGTTGTGAAGATTAAAAGAGGTAATCTCTCTAAAGTGCTTAGCAGAGTGTAGCTGACTAAGTGCTGGATAAATGGAAGCTATTTTTAGGTCAGACCGGCATTTCCCCCTTTGAAAGCTGTCAATGGCTCTCTTCCTATGAGATAAAGCACGGATGAAGAGAGAGGCAGCCTCCCAGGGAAGGAAGCTCCCCAGAGACAGGGATGTGTGACATTTGGCTGTACTATTCAGCGGCCAGCTGATGGCTCTGAACCTCAGGTCTGTGTAAGTAGGGATGCTGATGCCAGGACTGTGCCTAGGATCCAATGGCCAGTCCACAGTCAGTGCTAGCTAAACCCAAGCGTCCCCAGCTGACTGCCACTCTCCTCCAGACATCCCACTACACACTGTACCTTCCGCCCAGATTACATGGTTTCTTATCACTTTCCTGTGTTTATCTAAAAAGTTCCACTTTTTAGAAAATGTATATCCATGCATCATGTGCATTCCTGGTGCTAGTGAATGCCAGAAGAGGGTATCAGATCTTCTGGGACAAAGTGAGCTGCCACAAGGATGCTCGGAATCAAGCCCAGTGCTCTAGCTCACCTTTGAGGGTCAGAGGACAGCTTTCAGCAGTCAGTTCTCTCCTCCCAGCATGTGGGTTCCAGGGATTGGACTCAGACAGCCAGGGTTGGTGGCATCATCTTTACCCAGTGAGCCATCTTATCATATATATATATTCCCCTTTAGTTTTCATTCATTCATTCATTCATTCATTCACTTTACATCCTGACTGCTGTCCACCCTCCCACAGTCCCTCTTCCCATCCCTTTTCCCTTTCTCTGAGTGGGTGGGAACCTCCCCAGTATTTCCCCACCCTGGCACATCAACTCTCTGTGGGGCTAGGTGCATCCTCTCCCACTGAGGCCAGACAAGGAAGGCAGCCAAGCTAGAAGAATGTATTCCGCAGAGCGACAACAGCTTTAGGGACAGCCCATGCTCTAGCTGTTCAGCACCCCCACGGAGACAGAGTTGCACATCTGCTGCTATGTGCAGGAAGTCTTGGTCCTTTGGTTAGTGTATGCTCTTTGGTTAGTGGTTCAGTCTCTGAGAACCTCCAAGGGTCCCCTCATATTGTTTTTGAGAGGTTTCCTACCTCAACCTGGGGCCTATTGATCAGGCCATTGAGTTCCAGGAATCTTTCTGTGTGCCTCCTAGGCACTGGGATTTTAACCTGGGCTTGGAGACTGCCTTCATGTTTGTGTGTGGGCAATTACTGACTGTTCTCTCCAGCTTAGGGGGACCACTTTAATCCATTCTTAGCTATTTTTGTGGAGAAAGTGTGTTAGCCCCTCCCCCACCCACTTGTACCATACATGTAGAGAATTATAAGGAATCAAATTTAAAAATACAGACTCCTCAGTTCGCCCATCAGAAAGTCCAATTCAGAGCTGGACATAGTGGCACTCACTTGCAATCCCAGAACTCTGAAGATGGTGGTAGTAGGATTACCATCAATTTTAGGGCAGCCTGAGCTACACAAGTTCTAGGCCAGCCTGATTCTGCTGTTTGAGAGTCTTGGGATATGTTAAAATCGCTTAAACAAGATTGGATCAATCCTTGGGTACAAACTGCTTGAGGGAACAAGGTCTGTGCCCTGGCATCTCCAGACTGAGATGTGGAAACACTGAATGGAAATATTGGCTCAAAATGCTATCCCAGGGCACAGTGGGATGGCTAATGGCTGGCTAATGGCTGGTGGCAGGAAGCTCCTTCAGGCGACACTTGTACACAAGGAGGCTGAGCACGCAGGACCATGAGAGGAGCAAGGGAAGGTGAGACACATGCAGAGCCACGACCTTCCAGTGTTCATTTGACAAATCAGCTACAGGGAACACACAACTCCAGAGTGTAGCCATCTGTTGTTGTATCCAGAAGTGTAGAAGCGACACTGGAGAAAGTGTGCAGTGGGTGGGCTGCTAGGCTTCCACCAAGAGAGACAGACTTTGACAGCATAAAGATCAAGAAAAAGAAAAGAAGAAAACTCACAGGCAAGCAGCCTGTTTGTTTGGGAGCCATTTCTTCATAAATTGTCTCCCTCCCTTCACACGAGAGATGCTCAGTGTTTACTTTCAAGTTGATGCCTCTCTGGTTGCTGGAGTTTTGATTTTTGAAGGTAGAAAGCTAGAAACACTCGCTAAAAAAAACAAAACAAAACAAAAACAAAAAACAAAAAACAAAAACAAAAAACTATAGCTTACTCATCTTAGTAGGTTAGGTACCAAAGTCCAGGCTGTTTTTATTTCTAACCCAAATATTGCAAATATACAGAAAATTACCAGTACAAAGTTAAACACATCCAGATTTATTTACACAATGCTAAAGAGATTTTGCATTTTATTTCCATTTTATGGGATGTCATTATGGGGTCTGGTTTTGCTGTATAATTGACACAGGTCTTTGAAACTTGAGAACCCCACCTCACATGCAATGTTCTGTCCCAAGCGGGCAGAAGTCTGAAGTTTTCAGTACACATGCAGTGGTGGTCTTGATCCTGCTTTATGCTTTCCCAGGAAGGCAGCTGCCCCTCACAGCCGGGGAGGGGCCACATGCTCAGAAAGGGAACAAAAGACAAGAGGGGAGGACAACAGGCAAGTGGGGACCCTGAGCGTTTCTGTGCATGGGGTAAGGAGAATGCAGCCCAAACCCTTTTCCCTGGAGGCTCAAACACAGGGACTCAGCAGAGCCACCAGGGGACAAGAAGTCCCCTGACTACAGCTGAGGGCATGCGGAGGATGAGAACTGCACTAGAAATTCGGGGCATACTGATAATTCATTAACATGTACACTATACAGTCTATACATGTATATATGTACACACACATATATATAAAGGTACAGATTAGCTTGTGTTATTTCATATAAACAGATGCAGAGAATGTACCGGTGTGAAAAAGTGCACATAGCAAGTCCTTGAAGACAATTTCAAGTTAATGCTCCAATTCTTATTGTTATAACACATGGAACCAAAAAAACCCTACCTGCACCCGTGGTTTTAACAAGCCCATAGCAGCCCGCACCTGGTGAAGCACTGGCCAATGGGACAGAAAATCTGGCACCTGCTTGCCGACTCTGGGCTTCCCTGTCATTACATCATATGGCAAATCTTAAAACTTTGGTTTTATTCCGAAAGACATTAAAGTTCATGTTACTTTCCCCTCTGATAGGAAGGTGATAGAAAACAGAGGTGTGCCCTGCCCTATGTTAGCAATCTGATGCATCCCTGTTGAATATGGAATTGAGAGGGCCGTACTGACAAGCGGGTGAGCCCTTTGCCAGTGTGCATAGTGGTGGGGCTCTTCAGAGGACTGGAGGACTCTACCTTTATGGTTTACCTGCAGAGCAATAAAATGAGAGACACCATGCCAGCCCTTTCACTCTGGGGCTTATTGGAATGGCCCTGCACCCCTCAGCATCTAGCATCCTGATGAAGGGACAGTTCAGTATAGTTATATCCAGCCATGGTTTATAGGCCCGACCAACAAAGGAGCTGAGGTTGGCCCATAATACTACACTGCCAGAGAGGAAGGGCTAGGGGACCAGGCATGAGCAGGCAGGGGACTGCACGCCAGAATGTAGACTCAGAGGTTGCGGGTCCGAGGCTCAGTTGTCAAGACTGACAGCTCCTTAGCCCACCCTGCAGTTGCACTCTCCAGGGCCTCAAAGCAGTGTTCCATTCAATCACAGCACAGGCACACTCAGCCATGGCAAAAATAAAAAATAAAAATAAAAAGTTTTGGATTTAAAACTCAGGCCACTATGGATTCTCTGATATGTCTGAGCTACCTAACAATGTTAAATGCTACTGCCCAAGTCTCTAGAATCAACCCCATCTGCCACCACAATGCTCACCAGTGATGTTGGTGACACTCCAGCAGACCTTTAAAACAAACAAACAAACAAACAAACAAACAAACAAACAAACAGCTTAAAGAGTGGCTGGGGTTACACATTTGTACATGTGAATGCTTCTGTGAGCCATTGTAGGAGCAGAACCCAAGCCAGCAGAGCCAGCGAGCTACAGACTACAGAGCAAAGGGGCAGAGAGGAAGGACTCCTCCAGAGACCGGTCCTGTGCTCCACAACAGTGACTATCCAAGGGAGAGGGGGTGCCCACCCATTACCATCACTTTTTATTTCGGCCATGAAGCAGGGGAATAAAATTTTGTTTTCCAAAAAGAAAACAAAAAGGTGTCAAAATAATGGCTTTGCAGGAAATGCCTGAGGGTCCTCAGCCCCAGCAAGTCGCCTATGAGAAGCTCTGCTGCAAGGACCCAGGGGCTTGAACAACTACGGTTCAGAGCTCTGAAGACCCTGGGTGGCTGACTCAACTTTGGCTCCTGAGCTCTATCTACGGCAAGAATAGTGCGGTGCTCAGAAGAGAAATGATCCAGAAACTGCCAAGTTCTACAGAAATCCCAGAAACCACCCGAGGCAGAGCACCCTAGTCTTTGATGGTTAGGGACGAGGGTTAAGTCCATCCAGACACTAGGGAGGATCACTGTACATTGGTCTATCTACCCACACCAACCTGGGGATGTGCTAGGAGAGACAGCGTGTAGTGGAAATAGATCTCTCCGCTTTGGCAGGAGGTGAGGGTGGACAGAACTTTGATAATTTATGAGCGGCTATATCTTTGGAATTACTTTAGAATCATTACAAAATGAACAAGCTAAAAGACTAGAGCATCCTGGCTCTAACAGATATTCTCTTTCCAGAAACGACCCTAACTTCGTTTTCTAACTGACATTCCATGAATCATTTAGCTGCAAGTCAGCATCTCGCTGGCTCTCCCTCCTCTTCCTCCCCCTCTTTCCCTGATGCTGTTTGTTCCTTCTGGGGAGGAGAGGACTCAGCCATCTGCTCATGCATTCTGACAAAAGTTAGTTTGGCACATTTACTTTCCACTGACTTTCTAGCCACAGAATGAAGTGACAGCAAAATGGATCTCCTAAAGAATGTCCTAGTGGTAACTGGGAGGGACTGTGATCAGCACAGCAGGCGTGGGGAGAACAGAGACCTACCCTACTGTACCATCTTCCTGTCCAGTTAACATGTAAGCTGTATTCAAACGAATTGCTACAGCTTTCCACTACCAGATAGATGGCCGCCCCCACATCTGCCAATCACATTCTAGAACTTATTTAATTTGGAAAAATATCAGAAAATTTCTTAAATTTAAAACATGAAAGCAATGCTATCGACCACATACAGTATCATCTAGAATGTGCCTTCAGTGGGGTGAGCCAAAGGGTTCTGGACAACAAATACCTCAGCAAAAGTAGGGGAAGGGTGAGGATCATCTGGTAACATAACTTTGAGTTTGAAAAAGTCCGTTAACCTGAAAACATTCCTAGCTCTAGTGAACAGTAGCAGCTTCAGAGGAGGCGGTAAGCAGCCACGGCAGCGGTAGTTCAACACTGAGCCTTTACAATGGGTGATGGACAAAATGGAAGCCTAGGACTGTCAGTCCTGTGGCTGCATTGTGCACTGAACAATGAACTCCAGGAAAGGGATGGTGGCGCCTGGGCAGGCTTTGAGGCCAAGCCTCTAGCAGAGCCCCTGGCACACCACAAAGCACAGTTTGAAAGAGTGCAGAAGCAGCCAGTTTTGTCTTTAATAGGTCTTAGAGCTAGTCAATTTTCTGTTGTTCCTTCCTTGCCACAAGTTAAAAATAGTGCCCTGTAAGTTTCCCCCATTTAGTGTGTTGGAAGCACATGATTAAGTTAGTTGCCAAAGAGCAATTAGCAAGGGTACTGCCTAATTAAACGAGAAAGGAAAAGTCACTGTGCCCTACAGTCATGGTTGGGGTTGGGGATGAGGAAGTAGGGCCGACGAGGCGCTCTTTGAACAGGGCTGTCCATGGATGGAGAAAAGCTGGCCAGGCGGTGCCAGTTGCTGCCCCTCTGTTTCCCTCTCTGAGGCTGCTTCGCATGACCAGCAGAGCCCAGGGACAGCACCAGCCATGCTGTGGGAGTTGAGTTGATGGTGGAGTTGGCAAATGCCCTGGGGCAGGCACCAGATGGAATGCACAAGAGTGGGGTCAGTGAAGCAATCCCTTTGAGTCCCAAGTCATGTCCCTTAACACACAAAACAAACCAAGAGAAGCCTAAAGCCCGTACTTTTACAAAAGACAGAAATTGAAACAAAAATGTTAAAGAATTTAAAATGTCCCCCCTCTTCTCAGAGGCAACTGTGCGATCAGTCAGGGTCCCCCACCCCACCCTGCTTTCTTTAGTGTAGGTCCTTTGGGCTTGGATGGAAGCGGCAGAAACAGAGCTGGGCCGGCGCAGTGGGAGATTTATTTCCTCCAGTCAGAGCCTCAGGGAATGGAGGAGGCACTGAGGCTCCACGCACACTCAGTCCCAGCTCCTCTGAAGAGCTATTCCAGGAGGTCCTGAAAAGAAAGACACATGCCACGTTACTGACAGATTAGGAATCTATTTTGAAGCAATCGCCTACCTGCTCTGCGGGCTCTCCAGTGTGGCTTTAGGCGCATGCACAATTCGGTCCCAGTTGTATCTTTTTTTTTTTTTTAAACTTAAAATAGATTTACTTATTTTCATTGTATATGTATGGGAGGCCAGAAGAGGGCATTGGATCTCCTGGAACTAGAGTTCCAACGTGTGGTGAGAGTCATCATGTGTGTGCAGAGAACGGAACCCGGTGATCAAAGAGTTGCGAGTGCTTCTAACCCCTGAGCCATCTTGCTGGAGACTGTCTCTATCACAAGGATAAAAGTAACTCTTTTTAAGATTTAAATATTTCACCAGGCCATGGTAGTGCACACCTTTAATCCCAGCACTTGAGAGGCAGACACAGGCCTTGGTGAGTTTGAGGGCAGCCTGGTCTATGAAACCTAGAGCTAGTTCTAAGATGGCCAAGGTTGCACAAACCCTGCCCTGAAAATCAAACAGATTTAAAAAAAAAAAAAGAAAGAAAGAAAAAAGAAAAGACTTAAAATTTTGGATAATTCCTCAAGAAGAAAGTGTCTTACCTCATCTGAATCATCGTGATAACCGCTTTTAGCGTGGGAGGCCGTATCCAAAGCCTCCACTCCGTCAGCCTCTGCGTGCTGCTGTAGCACAGAGTATCGGTGTACCAGGAACCTGTGGAGGGGACCCTGGTTAGTTTCCCGAGCTGAGGAGGAAGCATTTCTTCTATCATGGAATTTCCTCAGTTTTCCACACTCATGGCCTCACTGCATGCAGATACACAATACACAATTTGGACCTAATCTTCAGGGTTATCATTAACTCCCTAGTGTCCACCAAGACACTGGACCACGTGGGATGAGGTGGCTTTTTGTTTGGGTTTAGTAGCCCTGACCCACTTCCGCATTGCTTACCTTCCACCACAGACATATTTCTTCACAATGAGGACCCCTGCTACAACTGTGACAAGCATCAGTCCCACGATGGCCAGGATAATAGGGACAGAATTCGACTTGGAATTCTTGATAAATTAAAACAAACAGAGCAGCAGTTAGGCATGCAGACTCTATGGCTGTATTCATGTGGTCCAACACATCTAGCTAGGCTATGTCTCCCGCCTCCCCATGACAGGGGCTAGCACACCAGCACAGGGGAATCTGAACTCCAGCTGCCTGGAAGCTATAGTGCAGGGCCTTCAATGTCAATCACAGTGGCAGCCTTGGCAACTGCCTCAAAGCAGGCATGTCCAACCTGTCATCTGTAGAGTTCATGCTTGAGAACTGCTCCATTGAGTTACGGGGAAAAAAAAAATCGCATGAAGAATTCATGTTTTAAATAAGTTTACAATTTGTGTCAGGTTGCCTTTATAGCTATTCTTGGTTGT